>NC_090931.1:136431938-137079994 GCF_040938575.1 Ambystoma mexicanum | reverse complement strand
AAATATGATTACGATATCACCATAATGCGATATACATTTCAGAAATGAATGGATCACCATATTTATCGTTAATATAAGTGTGCAAAGGCCCATATTATCAAATTACTGTGAATGCAAGCAGACGTCCAAGGCCAAATTATAATGATGTCTTATTATATAGCATGTGTGCGTAAGCACCTTATATAGAACAAATATACATACGATATCACACAACCTGTGTATTCATGTATCAACCTCAGAAGGATGAAAGGCTGAGTTGGCCTTCCAGGGATTCGAACCTGCAACCTGCAGATCACACAAATGTTGCAGCAGCGAGCGATCAACCCACTGAGCTATCTTATCGGCTATAGCTATCTTACCGGCTACAGTAAAATGAGCAATTAGATGTCAAAATGTTCTCAAAGTCAGAAAGCAAATTACACTCTGTAGTGTATAACATTAAACTGGGAACTGGGATTTAACAGCAGGCCAGTTCATCTGCAGGTCTGGTGCAAAGTTGGCCACATGTCCAGCCTGCGTGGATCTACTTTTCAGGCTTCAGAGGTTGGAAAAATACATATCATTGGAGGGTTCACAACTGTGTATTAAAGAATTTAAAGTAGTGCAGGGAAAGCAGCGCACTCACACAGCATCCCGTACTCTGGGCACCAGTTACCTCATACATGCAAACAAACATCCCGAACAGCATGCAGGGAGATAGGAAAGATAGACACATCACAAAGCATAAATTGTGGCACAATTAACTAAAGGCCCACTTCATGTGCTATGCTCAAACATTTCTACAATGTACACAAGCTTTTATGCACAAAGATGTTGTCAAGTGACCGAGGACACCGAGATGGAATGTCTTGTGATGATCGTAACAGAGACAATGGCAGAAAAAAACATGCTATAATTGCAACTTGTCAAAAGCAAAATGCATATTCCGAAATGGATGCTTATTCTACTGTAAATGCTTTTTGGAGGTTTTTGTCTGCTTTGTGAATTTGAGGTGTTTAAGAACAGACTAAATCAGCGACTAACCCCCTGAAGTGTGCCTGAAATAAGCCTTTAATAAGCATAGCAATTATTGTATCGAATTCCAGAAAGACAAGTTATTTGTTATATCTATTCTTTCTTATTTAGGGTCACTACTCAAAGTGTTATACTTGTGGAACGCCAAGTTTTTTTTAAGAGGCCTGAACAAGAAAGTCAACCATTCCAGAAACAAAGAGCCACATGGTGCTGCTCACAGCCCAGGAGATTCCATAAAATAAAATACACATACCTTGCGTTTTTTTCTTATTGTTTTAGGGGTGCCAACAGTGACCAGAGGGGTTGCAGCTGCGACCCCTGGAAATCCCCCAAATGATGTCCCTGTCTGTCCTTCGGGTGAGGTCGGCACACGTGGTCCTTTCATTCTAGGTCATGTAGTGCGTGATCTTTCTCTCTGTTACACAGCTGTTGCCCTGTCAAGCTCATCTGTCTTCCTATACGGATGATTCCTAAAAGCTTAAAGGCATGGTCTAGTAAAAATTGTTATTGTCCCTACGGGTCGGCCATGTTTTTTTAAGCCTAAGTGGCTCGATTTTAGAAAACTTTCCTATGGACCTTACTCGAGTTTTCGTCCATTAAACGCACGCGAAAACAGGCACCAGGGCGCCGCCTTTTTGTGATAATCCTATCACTTGCCGCATCGCCCTGGCTGACCTGCTTCTGCGGCACTAAATCAATTCCCCCGCCCCTGAGCCTGTCATCAGCAGACTGGTACCGCCCATTTCCCAACGCCAAAGCAAGTCTTGTGTCAACATTCGCTGCACTTCAGCTAATGACGTGTCGCCATGCAAATGGCAGGACGCCTCTTTCCTCAATAAGTAGAAACAGACCGTTTCCCAACACACAGCAGCAGATTTTCGATTCCATTCCTCTCTCTGTGTTACTTAGAGTATTTTGTGACTCGTTTCTGTGCTCTGTTCAGCTACCTTCGCCGCTTGTAGCCCGTGTGAACACCTGTACCATCTCGGTAAATTATTTTACTTTGTTTACCACACAATGGCTACAATAATGCCCTACATGTACGAGCCCGAGTATACCGAGGATGAACTACTGGAAAGGGAAGCATGCGAAAACGATGGGGATTCGGACGGCAGTTGGCAGGACGAATCAACAGATGAAGAGCCTGGGCCTAGTCGCATGGACGGCGTCTCCACCTGGTGCACATGCAATCGGTGCAAGCTAATGCCAACCGAGGAGGAGAACTGCTGCTGCCGAGAAAACTCCACCGAGCTGCCAGACTTCAGGGCAGCCTGCCTCACACGGGCCGTTTTGAGAATAATGATGGTGCTTATGCACGAACTTCGCGCAACTGTTCGTCCTCGTAATCCGAGTAACGAGTAAGTATACTCTGCTTGTCATGCCACTCCTATTTCATGTTCTTCTACTATATCCAAAATTACATCTACATATCATTGTAACGCATGTAAGTCGTTCAATAGTGTGCATTGTCTAGATAGCATTTGTCCGTGCAGAATGCCATTAGTTACAAGAATTGTCATTGACAACAAACGTTTATTAAACTTATCTTGGTCATTTAAAAACAGTTTGTTTCATTCCTTTTCACAGGTGGTACAGGCTGGTGGCCTATCGTTCCTTTACATGGTGGCTCCACGGGAGGCTTGGACACCCCGTTCGAAGAGTGATACCCGCCTGTGCCGTTCGTGCCATAAGAGGAACGTTCCCGAGTGACAGCGGTCAGTACAGGGGATTTTCTCTCGCTGTGCTGCAACCTGACCTGTATAATCTTTAAAGTCTTGTATTTTTGTGTCATGAAAATAAGATACAAAATAAAACACCACATATATTTTAACAACGGTTGTTTTTTTAAATGAATCAAGTGTGTCTCCATTCAAGGATGGACGTCAGACATCTGTGCTCCGAATGGGGGAAGGTCTGGTCGCTGTGAAGCAGGGTGGTCACTATCTAAGCTAACATAAAATATTCTCGATAATGCATGCACTAAATAAAACTTGTTCAAAGTCTTTCAGTAGGTTATGTCTCTATAAAAGTCACACATATATCTATACTAACAATTAACATTGGATTATACAGTCCTTAGATTAAGGGTCTTGACCACTGTAATACACCGGTTGAAGTGTGGGTCTGTGCTCACAAGAATCTCTGGTATGTGGCATTTGTTATTGATAAGCAACGATATACTGCAGTAGGGGTCTAATGTTAATTCGGGATCTGCTAGGTGGGCATCATGTCGTGGTCAGTGGTCTGGCACTTGAAGAGAATACCTTGCAGGTACACAGGGTCACAATGGCAGTAAGTTTCCACTGGCGAGGGTGTGTGGGCAAGGACACATTTATGGAGATGAACGAGCGATGTGCTTAGTTCAGGCTGGTTCACATGCAGGACAGTGATCTCAGAGGAAGAGTCATGCTCAGTGGTCCCATCTACGCGATTGTCAACCAAAGTTATCACATAAGGGCAAGGGGTGAACCCACTACTGGAGGCACTTGGTCCGAGTTTCTACTGAGAAGTAAAGTATGAGAGGGGCCATCGAGAGGGGCCTGATGGCCCCTCGTTCCCACACACTTATCTGCATGCCCACCGGCCCATCCATCCACCCGCCCCCTATCAAAGGCAGTTCGCACCAGTGGATGAGCGCTGGCATGTGGGGCTGTCTGGGGCGCGAACGGCCAAGGTGCCAAACAGCATGTACACTTCAAAAGGTATCTTACGCCCAGGGGCCATCGTTCACATGGTCTCCTCAGACCCTGTGTCTCCAGGCAGGCCTCCCCTGAGGCAGGCCGCCCCTCTGCAATCCACATAAGTGTGTCTCCATTCAGCAGTCTTCCTGTGCCTTATCTTCACGCCCCAGGCCCACCCAGCCCACCCCCCTCTATCAAAGGCGGTTCGCGCCAGTGGATGCGCGCTGTCAGGGGTGCGAAAGGCCAAGGTGCCAAACAACACGTACACTTCAAAAGGTATCTTACGCCCAGGGGCCATCGTTCACATGGTCTCTTCAGCAGGCCGCCCCCCTAATACCACAACATACATACGTCATTCATTCACAAACACACCCCTGTTTCTAATACTTTATAAACCACTTCATATGTCTCATGAGAACATCTTTGTGCTTTGCAAGTCAACCCCTGAACGTGCTACCTGGCAACCACTGAGATCTACGCTAATATACTCGTCGTCGTGCTATCCGTGAACTTCTGTGACCGCTTAGAGCAAACCCATCAGTGTGCTACCTGTGGCCACCCACCTATTCTCCTGCAACATACTGCTCTGCTTGCTGAATCCAACTGTTTGTTGGTCAAGGTAAGGCCATGTATCCTAGTCATATTTCGCAGATTTTTAAATTTCTATCTATTTGCGAGTAGAGTACACAATAGTGCTATGTTCATTGGTCTCATTGCTATTGACTTGAGTTTCCATTGCTATGCTATCAATAGATCTATTTATTTTCATCTTTGTCTATTGTCATTGAATTGCATCCTTCGGGGGTCCAGTCTATAATGTAAGCATGTTTCCTTCTCGTGCAAGACAGAACATCCAAGGGACGAGTCACATGTTCAGATTTTAGTCACATCATTTATACATTTCTGCAACTTATGCAAATACTTAGCCGCACATAATGAACTGATATAGTTCCTGCGACCAAAACAAACCTTGCATTGATCATTGTGTGATTCATTTACTTTTGTATCAAATCTTTATTCATGAAGATTGTATAATAATGTTGATATTTACTTTTCAGATTTATCAACAATGCCTGCCTGTTCGATTAGCGGTTGCCCTTCGAAGACCCATGCGAAATCTGAAGGCACTACAATGCATGTATTCCCAAAAACTGTTGATCGAATAAGACAATGGGTCAGACATTGCGGATATCCACTGGATGAGCTGCAAAGTAAAGTCCAACAAGTCTTAAAGGACAAGAGGGGTGATCAATACCGCATCTGCAGCCGGCACTTTTTCTTGGACATGTACACAACATGTTGGGTAACAAAGAAGAATAAACGGCGAACGACACGGAAATTGATCGAAAACGCTATTCCCACTCTATTCGTCCACATTCCACCACTGGTGAGTCAAGTGTCCGGATTTAGCTTTAGGCCTTGCGGTAGTGTCTAGGTAGCCGAATGGATTAATTGATATTGTAGGTGTTCTATCCCTTGTAATAATTTTGATATTGATATGAGTGTATAGTTTTTGGAATAATGACATTTATCATATATTCTTTTTCGATTTTATAACCCACAAACGCAATGTATATATATATGGGAACAGGGAACTGTGCTGTATTGAGCATTTTTGAAGAATTCTGCCGCCTTACATGGCTATTTTTAATATTGGCATTTCATTATCAATCATTAATTTACCTTTACAACTTCTTGACTATCCCTTGAATCTGAAGCAAGAACATTCTACATCCTTGACGTGGTCGCAGTTATCAACCACTTCTAGAGCGTATCAGGTAATCTTACTAGGCTAATCCGCTACATACTTGTTTTATGCATGTCAAGTAATAGTTTTATTCTATCGTGTAATTATTTTACCGAATGTTTGGTTAGTGCTTTCCAATTGATATACACCTTAGTTATCGTCCACTGGTGTTTGTTTTCAGTTATAATTAGTGTTATCCATACTAATGCAAGTACTGTCTTTCAGGGAGATGCTGAAGCGTCCGCCACATCTACAACATTTCTAGATGTTCTTCACCAGCAGGAGGTATGGATACTGACAGCTCCATCAAGCGTCATCATCAGAGCTGGAATTCTTGTTGTTTGATTGTTCTACACAATGTTTCATTCATGGTTAGCCGTTGATATGTACCTGTGCTGTCGACCCCAGGTGTGTGTTATGTTTTCACTATTGTAATCCTCACTAATGCAAGTACTATGTTTCAGGCAGTTGATGGAGCGTCAACCCCTGCACTTGATGCAGAGCCTGACATTCAAGTAATTCCAGGGGAAGTGGAAGCGGGACCATGCGTATACGAATCGGCGAAACAGCTTTCGGAAGTGCGCACTACATTTGCAACATCCATAGATATTCTTCAGCAGCACGAGGTATGGATACTGACAGCTCCATCATGCGTGATCATATAATGTGATTCCATTTGCTATACTTTCTTCCCTATTAACGCAAGTGCTGTGTTTCAGGGAGACTACGAAGCTTCCACTACAATCACAACATCCAATTTTGATGATGCAGATGTAAATAAATTGGAGAAATAAGTCGATGAAATGTGATCATATTTAGATTTTCCTTGATTGTTTTAGACAATGCATCATTTGTGGTTATCTCTTTATATGTACCTGTGCGTTCGACCCCAAGTGTGTGTTATGTTTCCAATATTGAAAACCATACTAATGCAAGTACTGTGTTTCAGGGAGACGACGGAGCTTCCACTACAATCACAACATCCTATTTTGATGATGCAGATGTAAAGGAATCGGAGAAATAAGTCGATGAAATCTGCATACTTATATTTTCCTTGATTGTTTTAGACAATGCATCATTTGTGGTTCTCTCTTTATATGTACCTGTGCCGTCGACCCCAAGTGTGTGTTATGTTTCCAATATTGAAAACCATACTAATGCAAGTACTGTGTTTCAGGGAGATGCGGATGCCTCCTCTCCAATACAACCATTCATGGCAGTCCATGCAGAGCCACAGGTATGGATACTGACAGCTCCATCGAAATAGATCATCACTGGTCGAATACTTGTCGTTTGATTGTTGCACACAATGTTTAAATCGTGTTTGGCTATTGAGATGTACCTGTGTGTTCGTCCTCACGTGTGTTTTATGCTAACAATATTTTGATACATAGTAATGAAAGTACTATGTTTCAGGGAGACGATGGAGCCTCATTCCGTGCTGTCTATGCGGATACAGAAAATATAGTCGTTGCAGTGCAAGAGGAAGGGAGGACATGCAGAAACGAATCGGAGCTACAGCGTGCAGATGTTGAAGGTCGAGTCAAAAAAGTTGCAAAGAAAAAAACCCAAAAAAGGTTAGTTACAAACAGTTCATAATTTTAAAAAAATGTTTGTGCTGGGGACTATTTTATGTTTTTTTCCAGTCAATTGGACTACACTTTATCTTGTGTTTAAACTGAACATCCCTTTTCCAATCTCTCCTCCAGTTACCCGTGGGTGTCAGAACTATACATACACAGACAGTGAAGCGAATGAGAGATGTTGCTTGCCAGACCATGTACACTATGGAGGAACTATTAATTGAGGTGAGGCGTGTTCAGGCTCGAGATGCTCATGTCCAATGGCCAGAACATGAATTAACTGTGTTTGGAGAATACAGCAAAGTTGCATTGGACCATTGCTACAGTGCGACCGCACCACCACAAGAAGATGTTATTGAATGTATTGAAAATAGCTCTGAAGTAGTTGCAGATCAATTCACACAATCTACACCCGCCAAAAATTTGCCACCCAAAAACCTGTCGACATTGTTGTGTTCTCCCATCAATGTTGAAGTAATAGATGTCGAAATGACAGAGAATGAACCAGCCGCAGCATCCATAGACGCATCAGAACTTGATATCAGCGATATTACTTTCCAATGTGTTGAAATCTCCACAACGTCACAGGCCGAAACAACGTTGACGCAGGATGACAGTCTAATGAAAGAGAGCAAATACATTGTATTCGACAGTTGTTTGATGAAAATTATAAGTATGCTGAAATGTGTGCATTCCATTAGAGGGAACGTATGTGGGAAGCCATTGATTAATGTGACTCGTCAAATAAAAGGAAGTAACGTCAAAATAAATGCCGCCTGTAGATTAAATCATAGGTTCTCATGGTCTGCACAACCGATGCTGGGGAAACTGCCAGCAGGCAATCTACTGTGTGCAGCTGCATCACTTTTTAGTGGCTCCAGTTTTAAAAAGTTAGAGGCTTTCTTTCAGTTTGTCATTTCTAAAGCGCTGTACTACATATACCAACCTGATTATCTGTTTCCGGCCATTAGTGATGCTTGGAAAATTGAACAGTACATTTGAAGGCAAACGATTCAGGCTAGCCGGCGATGGACAGTGCGACAGCCCTGGATTTTCTGCCAAGTACTGCACCTACCACTTTCAGGACATGGATAGTAAGAAAATTGTGAGTTCGGTGGTCGTGCAGGTAACTGTCACGACTCGCTCCCTTCGCTCCCGTTCCCGCCACTTGGGGGCATGTTTTGGGGCTTATTCCTTGCTGGACATTTCCTCCGAACCTAATGCCACAGTGCTGTAATGAATTGGGAGCGCTAAATCCCTATTTTCCAAACTACTTCCCTTCCGGATCCATTCCAGGTTTTTGGCAGCCAGCATGCTTCTTTAACCTAATGACTGTGCTTCCCAGAATGCCTGGCCCACTGCTCCACCTCCACCCTTGCAGGACAAGGTTGGGTGGAGGATAGGCAACACCTGTGGCTGCAGGTGCAGCAGTCAGCACACCTGAGGCGTGTGCTCGTTAAACAGCTTTAAAAGCCTCAGTCTCACTTCAGTCCAGCGCTGGTCATCGATTGCAGTGTTCCTGTTTTTGACTAGTCCCTGGTTCCTGGTTCCTTGCCTTTGCACCTACTTCCTTGTTCCTGTTTTCTTGTTTCCTCCGCCCTGAAATTCGGATTCATGCGCTAATTGATTTCTGCTCCCTTGATTTTCCCTTTTTGTCTTCCCCTGTTTGCAAGCAGCAATCCTCAGTGCTTTCCCCTTTTAGATGCAGCCCAGTTTGTCTGTGTTCTATATTTCTTTGACTCTGTCCTTTGCTGCTGTTACCCATTTGCCTTAGCCTTTCTCTTAGTTTAGTTTCCTGTCTTTTCCTTGGAGGGGTAGGGAGAAGTTTGCATAGGTTATTTCGTTTTTCCCTGCTCCTGATCCTTACCTTCTAGAGGATCCATTCCATGTTTTCCATTGCACTTCTGCATCCATTTCCCATTTGATCATTAGGTGTGGTGTGTGGTGGTAGCTAGCTCCTGTGTGAATGCTTATGTTTTTCCCACTAATTTGTAATCCCTATTCCAACTTAGGTATTTAGTTTTCTGCAGCGGATCACGCTCTGCTGCCTTCCAGTCTCCGCCCTTGTCCTGTCGGGCTCTCCACATTGCAGCGGATCTCGCTCTGCTGCCTTCCAGCCTCCGCCCTTGCCCTGCGGGCTCTCCACATAGCAGCGGATCTCGCTCTGCTGATCCCCAGCCTCAGCCCTTGTCCTCTGGGCTCCCTGCCCGGCAGCCTGCCTCATTCCGGCTGCCTTCAGCCCTTGTCCTCTGGACCTCCCTACTTCTCCCATTGCTGTTATAGCCTTTCTGGGTCCCAGATTCTTCAACAGGATTCGTGGGCTTGCTGACATTCAAGAGGTTTATCTCGTCCTCGTGAGTACAGTTCTTAAGTTCCCTTATGTAATAGCATCAAGAGTGTTAGTACACAGATCCTGTCATTGCTTGCCCTCCACGTGGGTTTAGCGCTGTCAGTACCTGTAACAGCAATTGGGGGTAAGGCGCTTGCCGACTTTCCTCGCGGTCAGGTGCTTACCCCACATCCCTTTTCATATATTGGTTTTGATGTCACACTCTATTTGCACTCCTGGGTTCTAGCATACCTGAGTCGTAGTTCCTGGGTGCACATTTCCCTTGCCATATTCGCTGCCTTTGTACTCGCCTGACTAATCCTGACAGTATGACCAGCCCAAAATTCCCATTGAATATGGCAAGTTTAAAAAAGAAAGGCAGCAAGGCCTCTAACAAGCTTGTACAGAAAGCTTCCCCTACATTTACCTGTGACAAACCAATCACTAGTCCTGACCCCTATGAACTCCTTGTCACGAATGGGCATTTACGTGCAAAGTGTTTTTCCCATAGGATGGCACATCCTACATGGCCTGATCCTAGTTCTATCTTTGGTTTTGATCCCGATTCTATGTCAGCACAAGCCTTAGCCGCAGAAAACAACACACTGTTAGACTTATTATACGAGAGTACCTCTGTTGTTGAACCCCATGATTCCCGTTGTGCTTCACCTCAGATAGAACAGTTTCATGATACCAACATAAAGAATGGAGGGGTTTCTTGCATAACTTCTGTTTTCTACCCTCAGTCTAACGCATACTCTGTTGCACAGGTACAGACTGTAGTCCCTAATGCCAAGAGGTCTAAAGTCAATAGTTTGTTTAAGGGAAACACAGACCAAGTTGGAAAGATAAACTATAAATCACAGAACCTGCAAGCAGTAGAGGACAAGGTACAATCGATGCATATTCAGATTGCTAGTGCAGGATCCAGCCCTGATGCCACTATGCTTCCCCCTGTGCCTACTGATAGTGATGTACAGTTAATGAAGGGCATGCTAAGAGCTAAACTTGAGGAGTTAAGACAAAAACTCATTTCGGCACGAGAGGAAAATAAAACCTTACACTCTTTACTGATTACACCTCAGACTTTATCTGTTGATGTGGAGGAAGTGAACTCTGTTCAGCCCCTGAGTGTAGAGACTTTGGTAAACCATGATATTTGTCATAATTCTGAGCTAGCACACATACAAGCTTCTGATTTCCAAACACAATCCACAATGGTGGCATACACAAATTCAGTCACTACCCTAGGCTTAGGCCCTGCTCTTGATACAGCTGCTGAGACTGAAGTAGATGTGAAAGCTGATGTGGAAGACAACGTTACCTCTGGGTTCACTCTTCCTGCTGCCACTTCTGATCAATACGAACAGTCAGAGACAGTACAGATTTCATGTTCTGATGGACTCATTCCACAGTATACTGAACCAAAGAACCGTCAGGCGGTTCCTGAACTGTTGATCGATAATCTGCCTCTTTCAGAAGCTAAAACAGAGGAATGGACAATAGACGAAATCCTGATTAACAGAGACTTTACTATGGTGATTCCACTGATTGATTTGGACTTCTACAAAGAAAAGGACTCTGTGTCACCCACTAAAGAAAGGGACTGCAAGGGTACAGCTCAGTCTTTGGTTACTGGTGCCAAGGAGTCTACTGCCCTAAAGGTGCCCTTCATTCCTGAGCCACCGATGGGTCTGTCAACTTCTGAGACTTCTGTCTGTCCTCCTACAACCATTGACTCTTCTATGATTCAATCCACAGCCCTGCCGTCATCTTTGGCACACCTGTCTTCAACCAATGAACCGCTGCCATGTCTGCCATTTACTCAAGAGCCAGTCCCAAAGACCTGGACAAGGTTGTATCCAGCAACCGAGATTGCTCCAGCTTGCATGCCTTCAGCCTCAAGGTTTCCCCTGACCTGCCTGTCTTCAGCTACAGTGACTCATCCTGCAGATCATCCTTCAGCTTTAGAGCCTCCGGTAGTCCATCAAAAGAGCATATCTTCAGTCCCGGAGTATACTGAGAATTTGCCTTCAGTTCATGAGACACCTGTATCCTGCATAGCCTCGCTGCCATTATCAGAGGTATACCTGTCTACACCAAAAGATTCGGCTGTGTTTTCTTCTGCTCCAGCGATTCCTCCTGAATCCCAACCATTTACAGTCGATGAACGTCTAGCCTGCCTTTCTTTTGCTTCAGGAGGAGCACCAGAATGTCTGCCTTTTCCACAAGACGATTCTTCCAACTGCTTCATTTTAGCATCAGTGCCTCCTAAAGATGCAGCATCAGAGTTTGAGACTTTTGCCAGCTCCCGCTTCAGAGTCATCAAGCTGGACCAAGTGGTGAGTCAGAACCACTCACTTGGATGTGCACAAGGGGTGGTGCAGACCGGCGTATTACCTACAGGACTTGTGCAACAGGATTCCGCCAAGAAGCACCAGTCGGGTGCTAGTAGCCAAAGGAAGGGAATGACTGCTGCAGTTCAAGATGTGTCTGTTATTTCTCCTTCTGCGAGTCTGCCTGAAATACCAAGTACTGTGTCTATCACTCCTATCAGGATGCCAAACATCCCTGCTGTGGTATCCCACGTGAAACAAAGTGGCTACACGACTGTCACCAGGAGTACTAGCCTTGTACAACCCATTGGACTTTCAGGTCTCCAAGGCGTAGATCATGTGCAGTCAAACCTAAGTCGCTTTCAACCAAAAGCCTTTTCCCAGATGGATGACAGAAGGAAATCTGAACCTCTACCTCAGCCACCACCTTCTCTAATGGCTGAGCATAAACCTTTCCTGAAGCCAGCATTTTCCTCACCTCCCGCATGTCCACTCTCGGCAGAAAGGCTAACAGAACTTCTACCATTGCCTAAGGCATGTTGCACCAGCCTGCCTCTCTCCTCAAAGACTTATAAGGGTCCGCTCCCAGTGACTGAGCTTCCTGGACCTTCCAACTCTGCTTCTGGTCCTGCAAGTCCTTCATGCCTTTCTTCGAACCATGTGTCTCTTCCTCATCAGAAACCACCGTTTCCAGCAGTGCCACCTCCAAAGAAAAAGCGCTTCCATCATGGAAAGAAGACGGCCGTAGGAGGGGGCATACTGTCACGACTCGCTCCCTTCGCTCCCGTTCCCGCCACTTGGGGGCATGTTTTGGGGCTTATTCCTTGCTGGACATTTCCTCCGAACCTAATGCCACAGTGCTGTAATGAATTGGGAGCGCTAAATCCCTATTTTCCAAACTACTTCCCTTCCGGATCCATTCCAGGTTTTTGGCAGCCAGCATGCTTCTTTAACCTAATGACTGTGCTTCCCAGAATGCCTGGCCCACTGCTCCACCTCCACCCTTGCAGGACAAGGTTGGGTGGAGGATAGGCAACACCTGTGGCTGCAGGTGCAGCAGTCAGCACACCTGAGGCGTGTGCTCGTTAAACAGCTTTAAAAGCCTCAGTCTCACTTCAGTCCAGCGCTGGTCATCGATTGCAGTGTTCCTGTTTTTGACTAGTCCCTGGTTCCTGGTTCCTTGCCTTTGCACCTACTTCCTTGTTCCTGTTTTCTTGTTTCCTCTGCCCTGAAATTCGGATTCATGCGCTAATTGATTTCTGCTCCCTTGATTTTCCCTTTTTGTCTTCCCCTGTTTGCAAGCAGCAATCCTCAGTGCTTTCCCCTTTTAGATGCAGCCCAGTTTGTCTGTGTTCTATATTTCTTTGACTCTGTCCTTTGCTGCTGTTACCCATTTGCCTTAGCCTTTCTCTTAGTTTAGTTTCCTGTCTTTTCCTTGGAGGGGTAGGGAGAAGTTTGCATAGGTTATTTCGTTTTTCCCTGCTCCTGATCCTTACCTTCTAGAGGATCCATTCCATGTTTTCCATTGCACTTCTGCATCCATTTCCCATTTGATCATTAGGTGTGGTGTGTGGTGGTAGCTAGCTCCTGTGTGAATGCTTATGTTTTTCCCACTAATTTGTAATCCCTATTCCAACTTAGGTATTTAGTTTTCTGCAGCGGATCACGCTCTGCTGCCTTCCAGTCTCCGCCCTTGTCCTGTCGGGCTCTCCACATTGCAGCGGATCTCGCTCTGCTGCCTTCCAGCCTCCGCCCTTGCCCTGCGGGCTCTCCACATAGCAGCGGATCTCACTCTGCTGATCCCCAGCCTCAGCCCTTGTCCTCTGGGCTCCCTGCCCGGCAGCCTGCCTCATTCCGGCTGCCTTCAGCCCTTGTCCTCTGGACCTCCCTACTTCTCCCATTGCTGTTATAGCCTTTCTGGGTCCCAGATTCTTCAACAGGATTCGTGGGCTTGCTGACATTCAAGAGGTTTATCTCGTCCTCGTGAGTACAGTTCTTAAGTTCCCTTATGTAATAGCATCAAGAGTGTTAGTACACAGATCCTGTCATTGCTTGCCCTCCACGTGGGTTTAGCGCTGTCAGTACCTGTAACAGTAATTGGGGGTAAGGCGCTTGCCGACTTTCCTCGCGGTCAGGTGCTTACCCCACATCCCTTTTCATATATTGGTTTTGATGTCACACTCTATTTGCACTCCTGGGTTCTAGCATACCTGAGTCGTAGTTCCTGGGTGCACATTTCCCTTGCCATATTCGCTGCCTTTGTACTCGCCTGACTAATCCTGACAGTAACACAATGTACATCGTCAGTGGCCATGGAGAAACTAGGATTTATACAATCAGTGGAATATCTACAATCAAGGGGAATGCACATCGACCTCATAGCCGCGGACAGACACGTTTCAATTGCCAAGACAATGAGAGAGCAGTTCCCACATATTAATCATCAATTTGAGGTATGACATCTTGCTAAATCAATCAGTAAGAAAATCTCGGCTGCAGGAAAAAAAAAGGTTTTGAAAGTATTTTGCAGTGGTCCCATTCTATCACCAACCATCTTTGGTGGAGCTCAAAAACTTGTGAAGGGTCAGTGGAAATACTACTTGAAAAATGGCGGTCACTGATGCACCACTGTACCAACGTTCACCGCTGGACAGCAAATCAACATTTCCACCAATGTGAACATGGCCCTTTGTCCCCAGAGGAGGCATGGAAGAAGAAGGGGTTGATTCCATCTTCACCGACACACAAAGCCATTGAGAAGATTGTTTTCGACAAAACTCTATCAAGAGATTTGAGAGGACTGACAGAATTCTGTCACACAGGAGATTTGGAGGTGTTCCAAAATATATGCCTAAAGTACAGGCCAAAGTGCTTGCATTTTAGCTTTCGGGGCATGAAACATCGCAATCTACTAGCGGTCTTGGCCCATAACAGCAATGTCGGGCGTGAACAATCTAGGACTAGGGGTAAAGTAAGGATGCCTCGCTACACTAAGGTGTTTTCAAAACGAAGTAAGCAATGGGTGATCAAACCAGTCTATGATGAAATGCAGTTCGACTTTGTGAAAGGCCTTATTGTTGCTGTGTTAGAGAAGCATAGATATGGAATTTTGGACGTTTCTGTGCAGAGCAGTGATCCATTGCCACCGAACATTGCGACTGTGCCATGCCCACCCGAAGCACAGCTGGTTGTGAAGTACAAAGCCCGGTTTAAATAATTGCAATATGATTGTCTTTTTGTAAATAAATGTTATTGTACAGTGTACCTGTAACCCTAACCCCTACCTTCACCATCATGGGTGGCGAACAAACTGGGTGTCATCTTTGAATTCTCTCTGTTCACCTCATATATGTGTATGTATATATTTTTCTCATGTCTCATCTCATGTAAATGTAAATGCTGCGCACTGTTGCGCACTGTTAACGGAGGGGAGGCTTGCGTATTGCAAATAATAAAACAAACAAACAAACAATAAATCTCACTTTTAACTCAACTCCTGTGGTACTTTATACTTTCCCTGACCCTCCGTCAAAAATTAAATGTCTCAATTTGGGCTGCAAAGCTCGCAGACAACGGGGACAAAATTGGGGCACTTAGAACGTGCCAAGCGGGCCGTGGCATTTGGGAGAGAAGCCAGTTCGCATTTGCACATTGAGGCGCACTACATAGAGGGATTCTAAACTTCAAGTTCTCACAGATGCCTTTACTACGTGATGTTGCAAATAAAGAATGCGAAGGACAGCGGCTTTGATTTTGAGCTCGCGCCCAGATGAGGCCCACAAGTCGCATTGGAAGTATAAGGGTCTATTGTTTTTTTACCTTAAGACAGGGACCATGCCGAAAGAACTACATTTGAAGGGGGTGCGCAATAACGTTAGAGACGATAAAGCAGAAAATTAAGATACTAGACCGAGTTTCATTTTAGTTCAGTATACCAAAAATTCATTGTCAAGAGCACGGCCCGTTTTACAGACTGCATTACGAAGAGACACAATGGAAATTTCAAATATAATATGAGTAAATCTTTACACGCTTTTATACCGGAATGACGATTTAATGAATGGATGCATGAATAAATGAATGAATGAATGAAGAGCTAGGAAAAGCAAGGAAAACGTGTTCGTAGTGGGCACATGGGCATGCAGGTCCACTGGTCTCACCGATCTCGGTCCTTGGCCCAGCCACTTTTCCCTGCACTGCCTACCTGCACTACGGGACTGTCTCTGTATCCTCCAGCCCCTTCTACCGGCATTTACCTTGCACTTGCCACCAGCTGGCCCTATTATTTAATTTGTATTCAACTAACCATGTACAGCACTTTTGCCCCCCTCCCCCCTTCCCCATGCGTGATCAGAAAGACACCTGGCCTAGTAGGATCGTTGTCTGTCTGCCCTTGTTCCCCACTTGCCTCGTCGCACCTTGAAACACTTGAGTATAGGTGCGTTACTAATGCTATATCATATATCATATCATTCCTCACGCATGTAGACTAACTGTCGTTTATCATTGTGTGTTGGCCTCGATTTATTTTGTTACTTTTCGCATTGATTTTAGAGCCGAACATACTCCATTGAACTATCCTTGCAAGCAAATAGTTTCTGATCGGCTTTAATAAATAAAATGAGTAATATTAATGAAGATCGGCTGGCGAGACTAATTACAATTTTTTTGTTTTCATAACAGGTATTTGCTCCCCTTCTGCTACTGCCATCGGTTTGAGACACCAGCAGACGGTTTCTTCGTGAGACACCTGCAGCTTTGTGTGAACAATTGGAGCACACTGACAATTTTATGGGACGATGGCCAAGGGCCCACATGCCCTTACGCTGTACTAGTGGCTAGAAGCAACATATCAACCTTTACGATGGACTAGTGCCTAGTTGATGGAACAGCCTTGCGGTTCACCGTGCTTCCAAAGTGCTTCTTTTAACGAAAAGCAACACCCTATGTACCATTGCGGATACAGATAAAATAAAATAAATGGCTTTCGGAGTTCATATGGCAATTGCTGAATATTCTCTAAACAGTTAATGTCAAATAAATGTACTTTACTAAATGTACCGTGTTGCTGTTTGATTTTAAAGTACAGTTTCATATTCCGAATTGTGGCGCGCTGTGTTGTGAGATGGTCTGTGTTGGTTTCCGAGTTCTGTGTGAAGTTGCATAGAAGACGACTGGGCGCGTTTGCCTACGCAGCACAGTAACGTCACGGAGAGGCGGGGAATATGAATGTTTGGATAATGTCAGGCTCAGGGGCGGGGGAATTGATTTAGTGCCGCAGAAGCAGGTCAGCCAGGGCGATGCGGCAAGTGATAGGATTATCACAAAATGGCGGCGCCCTGGTGCCTGGTTTCGCGTGCGTTTAATGGACGAAAACTCGGGTAAGGTCCATAGGAAAGTTTTCTAAAATCGAGCCACTTAGGCTTAAAAAAACATGGCCAACCAGTAGGGACAATAAAAATGTTTACTAGACCATGCCTTTAATATTCATTCCTTGTTTCACCATTCATTCTACAGCAGAAAAAGTAAATATTGTTTGTTGATTAGAAAAAACGTCTGGTTCCTTTGGTGAACCAGAAAGACCCGGACCAGAAAACATCGGGGTCATTATGAGTTTGCCTGTCCGGGATTAACGTGCCGGTATAACGTTTATCGGCACGATTCCGGACCAGCAAACTACAAGTTTTGCGGTGGGAAACCTGATTTACATCCAGCTAAAATATGGAGGTAAGTCCGGTGTCCCACTTGCGAAAAACAGCTGGTATCACTGCCACTTGTATTACCGGTGCCAGCAATACCGGCAATTCCCCATGGAGCCCGACGCCATGGAATGGGGAATACCCACTTTTGCCACAATCTGACAGTAATAACAGCAGACCAAGTGTCATTAACAGTATTGCTGTTTGACAGTATCCTGCCAGATTTACTATGTTAAAACTTGTTTATTTAAATAAAAAGAAAAAAAATCTTTTTTTTCCTATTACTAAAAGGGGATTCCCTTCCTACAAAACTATACCAAGGTGCTTGTCAATAATCACAATAATTAATACAGTCCTCTGTTCACACCTATCTTCTATCCGACCCTACCACTGAACTCAAACTAAGTATAATATCCTGCTGCCATAATTATGTAATTTGACTTCCCCTGGGTCTGTATCTCTTCTTTGGTACTGTTTTCTATCCTTGCCAAAAAGTTCACAAAAAGGCTCTCCAAAATACCACGAAATACAAAGTCTTAAATTCCTGAAAATAGTGAAGATCTGAATTCATGTAGATGGAGGGATATCTCCTTAACCCGATTTTCACCACTTGTCTGTGCCTTTCTTCTCTGTATTCACACTTTGATTGCCCCTGGTGTCTTTCGTTAATTCATTCTACATTTATCTCCTTGTGCTCTTCTTGTGCTGATGGCTCTCTCAGTCTCACAGTCTTACTTATTCCCAAGGGGTGTTCGTAATCATAATCTTTTTATCAGATACTCATTCTTGGTACTGTACAGTATCTTTACGTCGATTGGCTGGTTATGATACTCGGGTCTTCTAATCTTTTTCATTTGTTCTATTTTTATCCCTTTGAGCCCTTCTGGTGCTGGTGGCTCTGGCTCTCTCAGGCTCATAATCTTACTCATTCCCCAGGGGTGTTGGTTACACCTTATCAGATACTCTTCTGTGGCCGTGAGGTAATCTGTTTGTATAAACTGCGCATTTATTTGCCTTTTTTTAATATTGTTTTCTTTCCCTGCTCCTTATTTTGTTTGCTTTGCGGGCCTTACCGCCTCTCTTGCCTCCCCTCTGACCTTCCTCACTCCGTCTTGCCTTCCCACCACGTGCAATTGGCCAGGTTCCTCCTCTTAAGTTACCTTCTAGGGCAGCCAGGTGGTAACCTGAAGATTGACCATAAGGTGGAATTGCGGCAGGTCCATCAAAGTTAGAGTGGTAGGACCACAATGAAAGTTCAGCTTTGCATCAGAATAGATTTGACTGTCATCATCTTCACCCTTTTTCCAAAAGGATTATTCATTTTTGTCACAATAAATTAACAAGTTTGTTTGCTTTGCAGGGACCATCGAAAGACGGTGAAGAAGGTGGTCTGATGCAGATTCTCAATTTTAGTGCTGACACCGCCTTGTTATTCAAAGAACTGCAGCAAAGGGTGAAAATTGTGCGGCTGAAGGAAGTCCAACTGAGAGATATATCCCGAGAATTGAGTGAAGTCCACTCTAGCAAGGTACAGCCATAGGGATAATTCAAAATGCTTGCTATGCATGCTTGCTTGCATTGAAGTTTGGAGCTGGTGAAAAATAATAGCTTGGAGAGGTTGGCTGATCGGGTAGCATGGTGGTGCACATTCACTACCCAGCCTACCACAATTCTTATACATTGGTGAAAGTGAACATGGATTTAGTTGCACATGGCCTGATTCACAAAGATTTGCATTGGAGCATATCAGAGATGCACAAGAGCATCTCTTATTTGCTCCTGTTACCTGTTCCACAAAACTGGAGCAAATCTGGAGATTCTTGGAGCATCTCTGGGATGCTACTGAGCAAATCTTTGAGTATCAAATTTGCATGTGAGAATCTCAGAGATGCTGCAGACATCTCCAGATTTGCTCAAATGATAGCCTTTGCAGATCAGCAATATGGTAGCTGTGACAAATCATAAATCCTTATGTACATCTCTGATTTTCTCTTTGTGAA
The DNA here is from genome assembly GCF_040938575.1 of Ambystoma mexicanum. Classification (NCBI taxonomy): domain Eukaryota; kingdom Metazoa; phylum Chordata; class Amphibia; order Caudata; family Ambystomatidae; genus Ambystoma; species Ambystoma mexicanum. The sequence goes on along the minus strand of NC_090931.1, from coordinate 137,060,605 downwards.
CAACTTCCACTGTGTATAGTTGTGATGGTTCTGTGTTTAAATCTGAAGTTCAAAAGGTCTACTATAAATATTTCTCCAGAAGAATGTATGCTGCAAAGTGTTTATTTGTGGACTTCTAATGGTTTAGGAATTTAGACAGACCACTTTATTTGTATTTGTTTATTTAGGCATTTGTAGAAGCACCCAACACCTAAGGGCATCTAGGCGCTGGTTACAGAGACCGCAGTGACAGGTGAAGATAAAGAAAATAAGAGAACAGTTAGCTGAAGAGTGAAGTCTTAAGCTATTTCCTGAAAGCGTAGTAGGAGAGTTCAGATCGTTTTGAGAGTGGCAGTGAGTTCCAGAGAGTGTGGCAGAAACTGGGAATCTTGAATCTCCAGCTCTGCTGCGCTTCAACCTGGGCACAGTGAGGCAGTGGCTGTGGGTAGTACGCAGAGGTCTGGAGGCACTGTATCTGTTGATTCTCTGTGAAAAGTATGATGGGGCTCTGTTCGCAAGGCAACAGCGGCTGATGGAGACATCTTTGAATTTGATCCTTTCTCTAATAGGAAGCTAATGGGCTCTCCTTCTTGCGTCTGAGATGTGGCTGTCCTTGCCAAGGTTGAGGGCAGCGTGGAGTACATTGCTTTCTATGACTTGGAGCTGTTTAAGGTTCCTGGCAGCAGTGCTGCAAAGGAGAGCATTGCAATAGTCTAGATTTGAGCCGATGATAGAACGGGCGATGGTGAGGCGATTTTCAGTGGAGAGGAATGGTTTGCTGGCATTGATAAGTTTGGTGGTGTAGACTGCAGTGAAGGTGATTTGATTCATCTGGCATGTCATGCTAAGGGTAGTGTCTAGATAGATGGCCAGTGTTTTCACAGCTATGCATATGGTGATAGTGTGCTATCGATGTTGAATACTTGGAAGGCGGGGTTGAGTTTGGCAAGAAATGCTGGGATTCCTACAAGTAGGAGTTCCGTTTTGTCATCTTTAAGACAGAGACAGTTGGAGGCCATCGAGGTTTGGATGGTTTTGTAAATAAGTTTAGCTTGATAGAGTCATGATGGTAGTCACCAGAGAGTGGTGAGGATCTGAGTGTCATCCGCGTAGTTTGTATATGTGATTCTGAGTGCATCCAAGTGGTCGAAAAGGGGTTTTATCTAGACGTTGTAGAGGGTGTGTGGGACGTATGATCCTTGAGGGACACTGCAGGTGGTGACTGTGGGTGGGGCAGGGGAATCACTAGTGAAGACCCTGGATGTCTGTTTGTGATAAAGGAGGCAATCCATTTGGCAGCTTTGAGGAAGAAGTGGGTGTCCGTGATGAGGTGGTGGCAAAGTCTGGGGTTGTTGACAAGATCAAAGGCTGCTAAGAGGTCTAGGAGGAGGATGAGTTTGCCAGAGTCTCTGGAATCATCGAGTTGGTTCTTACCGTCGAGTAGTGACATTGCAGTGTCATTTCCAAGGCAGGATTGTGGGTGCTGATAATGTAGTATTCTTTCAGGAATTTTTGAATCTGGATATAGGCAGGTGTGTCTTTAGGAGGAAAGGGACAATGGTGATGGGATGGTAGTTAGTTGAGATGGTTGGACCAAGTGTGGGTTTATTAAGTAGAGGAGTAATCCAGGATTCTTTAAGGGAGGTGGTGTAGGAGGGGCTGCAAGGGTTTCCATTTTGCGATGGATTGCAAAACGTTCTCATGAGTTTGAGGTAGCATTTCTGTTGTTGTATATAGTGGCTTTATAGGTGCGAATGGCTTGTTTGTAGTCCTTCGAGATGTTAGTGAAATTAGCTTTGTATAAGACAGTTGGGGTTTTGCGCCAGTCTGCCTCGAAGGCACGTTTTTTTTAGCATGAATGGATTGGAGGTCAGGGGTGAACCACATTTTTTTCTGTCTGGTGTGTTTGGGTTTATGTTGCTTTAGTTGGGCAAGGGTGTTGACAGCATTTGAGAGTGGGGTGCTGTAGTGGTCTACAAGGACATTGACGTCAGGTAAGGAGAGGAAAGGGAGGGTTGGGTTGCAGAGTAGGGGCAGGAGCACGTCGCTAGTGAGGTTGCAGGTGCAGCATCAGGTGGTTCGGGGGGGATAGGAGGTTAGGTGGGATTGCTTGCAGTGGGTATAGAGAAGATAATGTTATGGGGGGTCTGTCCAGAATCATAGTGTGTTAGAGAGGATGGTGGTGTTGAAGTTGTGATCCAAGAACCAGTCGAGTGTGCGCCCTTGAGAGTGAATGTGGTTGAGGATGCATTGGGTGCAGCCTAGAGCGGACGTAGCAGTAGTAAGTGCAATAGCGTCTTTGTCTGTTGGGTCGTTGCAGCCAAGATTGGAGTAGCCCAAGATGAGGAGCTTCGAGTTGGGCTTGAGATAAGTGGAGATGAGTTTTATGAGGTCATCTTCGAAGGTGGTGGGTGGGTCTGGTAGGCAGTAGATGAGGTTGATGGATATGGTGAAATTAGGGGATATGGTCAGTTTAGCAGTGACAATCTCAAGTTAGGCAGGGGGCTAGTGGTTACTAAGCAGATAAGGATACAGTCCCTATGAATGAGAGCGACATCACCACCTTTGATGATGAATCTGTCACTGCAGAGTATAGCATAGTCAGGTGGAATGTCAATGGAGAGTGCAGGGCCGGTGGCGTGATGGAGTCAGGATTTGGTGATGGCCAGGAAGTCAATGTCATTAGTTGATATGAGATCAAAGATGTCAGGTGCGTGTGCAGTCTGAGATCTGGCATTAATCAAGGCGCAGCAGAGGTGTTGGGGGTAGAGGTTGTGAGCGTCAGTAATGGGGGTATTGTAAAATAATGATAGGAAGGGTGATTATAGGAGGGGGTGCTGGAAGAGTGAGCATGTGCTAGTGGCGCTGGGCATGAGGTCGAAGTGCGTGCGTGGAGGCAATTCTTGGGGTGGCTGAGCGAGGAGGATGGTTGTGTAGGAGGTTGGGTGCGAGAGGAGAGGTGATGGGAATGGTCAGATCCTATGTGAGGTTGCGTTGGGATCAGGTGTTGGGGATTGTCATAGTGTGGGAAGGAAATAATGGTTTGGGCAGTAGCTGGTGGTGGTGTGGTGGTGGCTGGCTGTTTGTCTAGTGCGGTGTAGATTAAACTTGTGGGTGGGAGATGATTGTAGCTGGCAGGTGGTTCTAAGTACTGTTTGTGTCTGCAGAAGCTGTGCGAGGAGAGGGGGTAGGGAAGGAGAGGGGAAGAAGCAGAGGTAGAAAGTATATAGGGGGCGTAGGAATGCTTCAATATGCAGCGCCAACCAGAAAGTGCACTAACATTAATGTTTGTTTTTTATTAATTCCAATATACATACATGACGGACGGGAGAATATCAGAAGGGTATAGTCTACAAATGTAGTAACTTTTTGAATGTTTACTTCCTGACTGGCAGTCAAGAAAACCACCCGGCCTAGATATGTCAGTGAACAAACAAAGCGGGAGCCAGAGATGTGATCTCATCAGTGATGTCATCAATGACATTTGTGATGTCATCTTGGATGTCATGGGTGTTAGTCTTAGCAGAGCACAGTGGTGGCGCGAGTTATGGTTGCTTAGCTTACCATAAATGGCGAATTTTTGGGGTTTTGGGGTTTACGTGTACCCATAATATGGATAGGGAGTTGGTAGTGCAAAGTAAGTATAACATCCCTTTAACAAAGTGTTTGCACTGAATGTGCTAGGTTTTTCTTAGGGAAACCGAACCATAACGTGCCATGCACAATGTTTTTACACTGAATTTGATAGGTTTTTAGTAGCACAACTCAACCATAACGTCCCTTTTAACAATGTTTTTTCACTGAATTTCATAGGTCTTTACCAGGATACCCCTAGTTTGTATAGATGGACCATACAGCATACCAAATGGATGTTGTCATGCCGATGGGCACAATAACCGTGGACTGTGCGTCTGTTCGCGGATAGCGGCTAGCAATCAAACTGCTGGAAAAGGCAGGGGTTCCCTTACATAGTGGTACCATGCAGCAAAGACAAGGAACATATACAAAGAACACCATTTGTGTGCATTGCAAGGAAAAATAGAGTAGGTCTGCAAAGTTTGTACTTGTGAAACAAACAAAGCAAAGGCATCGGGTATACATCATAATGAAATTCAGCAATAAGGGAAATAACGTCTGCGTCAAACAATATTACGGCACTGTTGCTTTACATAGGAACGAAGAAGTCAATGGCAGACTAAGGACTACAAAGTATTGAGAGCAGAAGGTCACTACAACGCGGTAAGTACACTGAAGTTTCTTCTATAATTAGCAGCTTGTGCAGTGTACAATAGTGGAAAACCATGAGTTTTTTGTGTATGCAGCAATACCAAGCACCTTGGAATGGCTGTACGAGAATTTTCCTCATAACGCAGTGAGTAACGATAGTAACCCCATTGGTACACAGCACAGTCTGAAAATTAAGACAGTTAATATGTATGGCTTCATATACACCTAACAGATATTTTTATCTTTAACAGGACATACTGGAAATGAAATTAATTCACCACAAGTGGCACCTCTTCCACAACAACATATGGCCACAGGAAAGGAAGGAAACTCTGTTAATAAGTCTAGACATGCTGGACGCCAAAATTGAGCAATTGCTAAACAATTTAGCCACCTGAAAAGATTTTGTGAAAGGACATAATATGGGAAAAATGAAATGCCACTGCCCCACCAGCATGTGTACCCCTTCCCCATTTCCCAGCTGACCAACCCCAACAAAATCCCTGTGAACAGAGATGTTATGATGAGACCTCAATCCTTGCCTCCCATCATGACAACCTTGTAGAAATCCCCAATTCCCCTATGTATGTATCCATTTCTGGTACCCCTTTACTTTCCTAATAGTGTCTATGTATATCAGAAATTAAAGCTGTAGATGTAAAGTGTTGCTGAGTGTATGAGTGTCTTTTTCCTTTATTTTAAAATTCATGATGAGTCTGTGGTGCACAGTTCGGACACTGCACCTGCCCGGCTTATGCGCAATCACAATGCAAGTATCTGTAGGACGCCAGTACTGGCCTCATGTCCGCATTTTGTGATGCACTTTTAATTACTTGTATGAGTGCATGTCTGTCCGTCCCACAGCTATGCACATGCGTACGTCATCCTCTGTGTCCTGGTAACACCGCCCCTGTCCAGCATAGTAGGAAAAGGTTGTGACGTACTTTCAGTACTTTGAGGCATCCACCCACGTCCTACGGACAGCTGTGCACATGAACATTGCACTTGCTGTAGTCTACAAACAACCAGCTTGTGCGAAAATGGTCACCGGATGTGTCGCACTTTTAATGAGTCCGGGAGGCAAAACCTGTTCGTAGGACACCTATGCACATGCGCACAAAGTATTCCGCCAAATACGGATCCTGCGAACAGCCTTTCCCAGTGGAGAACATTTGCGACGTTACTATGTGACCACATCCACGCTGCACGTGGATGTCCCCCGGAGATCAGAAAAATACTGTTTTCTGCAATGTAAGGAGTGTTATTGTGAAAGTACACACTTACAAACCTCCCACACTGTGCCATTGTGCAAGTGACTATTTTCTTGAATAATTTAGGACTGCGTTCCAGGGGCAGTGCTTCTTCCCTTACTACTACTCTTTTTCCATCACTACTGCATAGAGTACTCTTAAATCATCACACAAGCATCCACGAAAGAGATCCAAGATCTCTGAATCTAACAATATAATTTCTGTGCAACACTGCATATTTACCGTTAACCACTCTCGTGTGATTGTAAAGCACCTCCAGTAGAAAGTTCTGTGAAACTATGCAAGATTTCTGCACCCAGATTCATCCACATCGGCATCCATCACCACAAAGTACAGATGTCAATATATTTTATCCAGTACTTTTGCAACTATTGTGCATGTAACTATTTTCTTGAATGATTTAGGACCGCGTTCCGGTTCAAAGTGCTTCACAGCAGCCCTACAAAAAGCCACACCCCAGAGCTGCCCCGAAGTCTGTTTGTGGCTTTGCAGAGCAGAGTAGGGGGCCACATTGCTTCATGCTGGAATAGCTTCATCATCAATTCTGCTGGGCTATATTAGCTTTGCAACTAATGGCAACCATGACTGATGGTATTGCCTCTAAGTCAGCAGCACCCACACCCTGACCCTCACCGCCACCACCTCCTTCCAAAGGTCATGGACAAGAAAACAGGCATGAAGATGTACATATAGATCAAGAGGAGAACAATAATGAAGTAGAGAACATCCCCAATGTCTGCAGGAAACATGAGTGCTGGGTGTGGAAACTGTTTACCAGCGTAGGTGGCGTGCCGAAATGTCATGCTAACTTGGTGAGATACACTCACTCAGTCACAGAAAAATTGGCTTCTCCAGTTATGGCACCACCTCAATGCGACGACATCTCAAGGCGAACCAGAAGGCAGAAGTTTGGACGGCAGTGCCCTCCGAACAAGGCAGCAGGGTACTTTCTTCTACAGCATCCTCCGTATCTGCTCCTGCCACCAGCAGGGACACTCCTGTGGGGCAACAGGTCCCTAAAGCAGCCTTGCAGGCCGTATGCACCACAGCAGACCCTTACCTTTCAAAGGTCATTGTATTGTGCATGTACTGTGATGCGCTACTCTGCAGGGGGGAGCAACTGTAAAGTGTTTTTGAGGAGTCAGTACGGGAGCATGAGAATGAGTGTCCCCTACCTAAGTGAGGGCCACCCAACATCTTCCTCTCTCAGCATGTGCCCTATCTTATCCCGGTGGTTGGTGACCCTTCCCTACCCTACCTTTCCTTCCTTTCCTTCTGTGTCATGTGTTACAAAACCAAGAAATATACAAAACAACCATAAAAGAAAAAAAGTTTAATAAGGTTCTTTTCACAGCCACCTTTTACAGTTCAAAAGTAGCAGTGCCAATTAAAGGGTGCAGGGCGACACGCAGCCGATAAGCTCTGCAGATTGCGCGATGAATGGTGCTCAGTCAAAAACATTGCAGTCGTTTGTGGGAGAAAGTGCTGGCTCTAAAAAGAGGCTTTTTTTGGTGTTTCATTGTGTTTCGAAGAGTAGAAATGAGCAATACTTACTAGAAAAATGCTTGTTGAACTTGCAAAAAGGGCAGCAATGTATTTTTCATATTTCACAAACAAAGCTGATTGCCAGGATTAGAGTAACTCCATCTGAGGGAAAAAAGGTTGTGCTACTAAACGTAATGTTTGCACTGTGGAAGTAGGACATGCCAACATCGCACAAAAAGGCACAAACAGCCTACTTGACATTGCACCTCGCTTTCTCCATTTGCCAACCAAAGCAAGAAGAACGCATCCACATCTGTGTCTGCGCAATCCGCGAAAATAAATTACTCAGGAGCTCGGAAACATACCCATGAGCTAGCCAAGTGCCTCCTTTGTCGCAAATTGCAGAGAAATTCTGGTAACATGTTGTAATGCTCACCTGACTCCCACGGAGGCGCTGGTCTGGTCTGGGTTGCTGTGGCCTCTTCGAGCGTGATGCGCAGAACTCGGAACACCGACTGAACAGGACCCTCAAATCTTGCTTGCCTGGCCCGTAGGAATATCCTTCTGCAGATGAGAAAGGGGATTAACAGTCTGCAGAAAAGTGTGCTTGCTCCCCCCTTTTCCCCTTTGTTCCTCTCTAACTTCCTCCGAAATCCCCGGTTAAAGCTCACCTTATGGTTTGAAAGGATGAACTCTCCATCCTGCTTCTGGTGCAGGGGCGCGTGTTTGTCCAGTTACTTCACTGGTTTTCAGAATGGCGCTGGCAAAATCCACTTGACTTTTCCGAGCAGAACGCCGTAAGTATGAAGATTACAAAAGTTCAAGTATTGAGCCTCCTTTTCTGTTGCCTTCCTAACCTGTGATCTGTCCTTTATTTCAGGTGCAGAATGAAGGCGATGTGTTGAGGGATTGACTTGCCGATGGTAAACTCAGGTGAGTTAGCGATGGGGGCGATCCCTCTTAATGTCTTTATATTCCTCCAGTAATGTCTTTTGTCCTTTCCCCATAGGGGCCGGGGTGTGGTACCTGCCAACGAAGCGGTGCCAACCCGAAATGAGGAATGATCCACCAACAGAAGACCGGTAAGTGTTATGGCGGAAAATTAGGCTTTCCTCATATGTTCCTTCTGCTCACCTTTTGTCTCTTCTTCTCTCCCCTAGGCACAGAGATGTGGCGACCGGTGCAGATAGTCGCGGTGGAGCCAGAAGAACTCCCGAGGACAGATGAGTGAAGCGCGGCGCTGCAGCGAGCAACGCAATGCTTTTAAATGAAAGTCTTTTCTCAGGAACGCTGGCGTGAAGGTTCCAGATGCAGGTAAGAAGTTTGATAAAATTCTTGGTTTTCACCTTTCTCTTCTCTTCTTTCCTTACAGGTTTTCCAGGATCGAGGCGGGCGTGGCTGGAGACCAGATGCAGGAGCAGACACGGTGAGCGTTCAGCTGCTTGCATGCAGAACAACGCGAAGCGTGAGCTACTGTCTGGGCGTGGCTTAAATAGCCCCCAAAGTAGATCCAGGTAAGTATCCTTCCCTGGCCACGCCCGAGTGGCAAAATAGTCCCAATGAAAAAATAGTCCCTTTCAGGTCTCAGGGAGACCTGAATTTTGCAGCATGGTCTGCATCAGGTAAGTACACAAAACACCTTCCTTTATGAGCCTGGCGCCTATGGCGCCAGGACTGATGTCCAACATGAGCCTGGCGCCAAAGGCGCCAGGACATAGTCCAAAGAGCCCCTATAAGGGGCCGCTGGGCTTTTACCCGGGGGCATGATGCCTGCTCCCGGGGGTGCTGGGCCTGGCCTGGTGCTTCGGGGGTAGGCATCATGATATCATGACACATGTCCTAAACTGTTCCCTCCACAATAAAGAATAAGAATGGCAGGATGATTGAGCATCACCAAAGTGGCACAAAGAGGAACCAAAATCATCCACTTCATTGTATGTACTCCATACCAGTGCACAGCCAGCTTGATAGAGTCCAAAATTTACAGCCACTCCACAGTGTTTTGCATGCAATTTCAACAAATGTATTTAGGAGTCTCCCATAATCTATACACTATGCCTCCAGACCCACACAACCATACGCATAGGCTTCTGCATTGCTCTCTACAAACAGACCTTCTGCCACAGTCTCAGACTGTCTGCTTACACACCACACCCAGAAACCTTATTGACCAATCCTTTAGCCTCCACAGTCCCATTTCCATGCCTGCCATCCTCAAAACCCCTGGATGTGGCACAAATGTACCTGGAAATACTGCGGTGTCCGCGGATTTATCGTGCTGTGTACGGGAATAGGGGAACAGATTGCAATTAGGGTAGGGGATTTCGTCTTCGTGGTGGCTCTGAAAACAGCCTTTTTTTGTAGGTGCTTGCAAACAAACACCTTTTCTGTTGGGGTTTTTCTTTTCTTCTCCTCCTTACATTCTTAGAGGAACCTCTTCAAAGAATCCTGTAGATTGTAAAAACAATATACCATTTCTAATGGTGGTCAACGAAATGCCATTTGAATGGAAAAAGTACACATTTATAGAATGAAGGATGTCGTTGTCACAGTAGAACATCCCAGCAGTGCACAAAAAAGCAGACATGCTTCTGTTTATAAGACCCCTTACGACCTCTAGCTGCGGACAAATTACATTCGGATAGTTCCGTTCTTGTATTGCTAGTATGCAAGAGAAAAGCACCTTGGCAGTGCTAAAAATGTGCTTCACTGGTTTCAGCAACTTCAGTTGATGCAGCAAATGTGCACAATGCATGTAACCCAAATGCAGGGCTCCATAATGCACCATGACAACAAGAATAGTAGCGACAGTGGCCATATTTCTGCAAAGTGCAATCACAGCTCCGAAACCCCACTCACACACACTGCACCACAACGCCTCCACTCCTTCCAAATCAAAATGTTCAGCAATGCCTCTTTCCAGGGCATACATGTGCAAATCTTGCACAAAGGCATCACCCATGATCAACACTGTGCGTCTCTCCAGCTCTGCCAGCCTAACTGCACAGGGCAATGAAAACAAATATTACTGCCCCTTCCTGTAAAGCACACCCTCAACACCTGATTGGATACTTCCCACAGTCCCATTTTCATGCCCAGCATGCTCACACGTACAGGCTGTGGCACGTGCGCTTCCCCAAGGACTGCGAGGACTGTGCCTAGTAAAGCAGGGGTAGTGCGTCTTCCCTGTCCACTACTTTTTTTCCAGCACTACTTCATTGGGCACTGATAAATCATCACACACGCATCCACAAATGACTTCTGCATCTAACAATATAATTTCTGTGCAATACTGCATATGTACCGTTAACCACTCAGAGTACAACCCTTGTGTGATTGTAAAGCATCTCCAGTAGAAAGTTCTGTGAAACTATGCAAGATTTCTGCACCCAGATTCATCCACATCGGCATCCATCACCACAAAGTACAGGTATCAATATACTTTATCCAGTACTTTTGCAACATTGTTATAAGTGCCTCTGAGCAGGGTACCTGCCACTAAACTTCCATAATATACTCAAGACGCATACAGTAATTTCTCCCATAACCTACCATCAAATGCCATCCACCTCAGAAATCCACCAGTTACGGTTAGCTAAGCAACCATAACTCGCGCCACCAACGTGCAATGGTATGGGTGTTGAAAGTTTTTATTTACCCATTTCAGCCATTGCAATATCCAAACAGTTACTCTTCTTTGCTTCTGACAATTGTATGCCTTTTGAGGATTTCTGAGGTTTCTCAGTTTTACTTGTAACCATAACGTCCCTTTAACAATGTTTTTCATTGAATTTCATAGGTTTTTATTAGTGCAACTTAACCTGAATGTCCCTTTAACAAAGTGTTTCATTAAATTTCATAGATTTTTATCAGTGTAACTTAACCATAACGTCCCTTTAACAAATTTCTTTTTTTTTCATTAAATTTTATAGGTTTCTATTAGTGCAACTTAACCATAACATCCCTTTAACAATGTCTTTTCATTTAATTTCATAGAATTTTATTAATGCAACTTAAACATAAAGTCCCTTTAACAAAGTTTTTTGAGTGAATTGTATACATTTTTATTGGTGCAACTTAACAATAACGTCTCTTCAACAAAGTTTTTTTTCAGAGAATTCCATGGACTTTTACCAGTGCATGCTATTTTCCTACAACTTACTAATATCATCCTTACCCCATTACAGCAACGTTTTTGTCCAAGTTAACCCGTTTCACCTTAAAACTCTGCCATTTCCCACAATGTAGCCTCATTTTAACACTTCTCTACTTTTTCCATTGTATTTGCTTCCGTGATGTCCGTGAACGTCTGACATCATTGTGGAACTTCCGGAAGTGCCACCTGACTATGCGCTTGCGCGCGGCATGATGAAGTGTCCATGAATGCGTTTTCACTTCCCGTTTGGGTCCTTGCTTTGAGGACAGTTTGGAACTACATTTTCTACTGGTCTAGGAACTTTCAAGCTCAAAATGTACCCTTGCACAGCTCCTACACCTATTCGTACTCATTATCCATTAACAAACTAGTACAAAGCACATACTTGGAAGAATAGTAGCAAAACTGATATTTATCTTAAAAATGGCATCAGCTATTGCCATCCCTCTTCCCCAAGAGCAACCACCACCACCAGCTGGAGGACCCACACAAAAGAAAAAGCACAGTATTTCCAAAGACAATGAAGAGGACCAAGAAGATGAGGTAGAGGAAGTGCCTACCTCTAGCACCCACAGAGAATCAAGGGTGTGGCAGTTCTTTAGCACGGTTGGGAATGTACCAAAGGCTAAAGCTACAAAAGTGAAATTCACTGAGTGTAACTTTGTACTCAGTCGCTGACTACCTGGACATTACTCCTACGGGACCACCTCCATGCACCGCCACACCAAATCCAACTACTGCAATGCTCTCAGAAAGATTGTTCTTTTCTTAGCAAGTAGTAGACTGTCTTTCTCCACATCATCTTCCTCAAACAATACTGTAACCACACAGCCTACTTCTGTGGACACAAAATCGCACCAGCTACCCTGCAAGCAATGAAAGAGGCTGTTGATCCATATCTTTAGAAGACAACATTCCTCTATATATACTTCAACACACCACTCTGTTGGGGGAAGCAATTTCGACATGCGTTTGAAGCTGTAATAAAGGAGCATGAGAAACACTGCCCACTACCTTAAATGTAACACACGTGCAACATTTTCCCCTATCCACCTGCCCCTCCATATAAGTGCTTGGTGCCTCTTCCCTCATTTCCCTCCTCGCCCTACGTTCTAACCTCTCCTGCAAACATATTTTTCTTTTAAAACAACAAAAGAAAGGTTCCTTTATGAACCACCTTTCACAGTTAAAAAATAGAACAAAAATAAAATCTTTTAGACTCCGTCTACTTTACATTTCTCAGTAAAGTACATAAACTCAATACGTTCTTCTAACATTACCATTCGCATTTTGTGTTACGCTAATGGGAATAATGTGACGTTCATCTCCCGTTCCAGGGACAAGAACGGGGATAACAGCGCGGCAGCCCAAGTTATCAGATGCAGCGAAGTGTGTCTGTCCTGATGCCTGCAGACTTCCGCGAGTTATAGATAATTAAATAACAAGGGCTCTGGACCATTATCCTTCATTGCAGCCACTACAATGGGGTTTAAAGGCCATTAGCACCCCTGTTTCTCAAAGCGGGAACCCGGGGCGCTAAACAATTGATTTTTCTTCCTACAGCGGGACGCCTCCGGTGTCCCGCTGTCAGAAGAAAAATCCTTTTCCAAGATGGCTCCATGGAAAGAGAAGGCGGGGCTCCGTACAGAGCCCCTCTTCCCTTTCCATGGCAGCCTGCAGAAAGCAAAGTCAAACTCCTATAACCATATTACCACAAGCACATTTTTTTCCCTTTCTAACCTATCCTACTTTCGAATAACTTTACCACATGGCCTGTCCCAGGTGGACATGGCCACTTTAACACCATTTTTTGTCCTTCACGTTCATGGCCTGTAGCCAGATTGTCGGGGTCATGACCTTGTACCATGACCCGGACAATCTGGCCAATGCCATGGCCATAGGCAGACTATACCTCAGTCACCAAAGGTATGTCACTATTTTGTGTACCTACATTATGACTATTGTCAAAAAATAAAACACGGGCACATTTACAAAACCTTGCTTTAAGGTCCTTGCCAATGCTCCTTACATGAGTTTGCATGAATTCTGCCCTTGTTTTATTTTTTCAAAAGTGTCAAAATGTATGTTCATACAATAGTCTTATAACTTAGCCCCCACTCAACAATATCCATTCAGTCGTTACACAAATATTGAAGGTTTGGTCTATAATCTTTCTGAAAACTTTTGTCCACATTCGTCAAATGGCAACAACGTTGTAAGCCATCTAAAAATGTTGAGACCCCCCTCTAATTTAGCCCCCTCTTGAGAAAATCCCACCAAACTTTACAAAAACATGTATATCTAGATGTAATATTGTTTTGCAAACGTTTGTGCAGATTTGTCAAATGGCACCACATGTATAAGCCTTTACATATTTTGGGACCCCTCTTTAAATGTGTTCCCTCTTGAAAAAACAGCTCCACCATTCAGAATCAAGTCTTTAAGTTTCATTGAGTGGTGCCAGAGTGGTGCCAAAGTTATAAGCCATCCAAGAACTGCTTTTCACCAACCCTGTAATGCAGAAACTGGCATATATGTCCCCGAATATGTGAAGTGTTCGCAAACATCACATAGCTGCCCCCAAATATCCAGACTGTTTGCTGACTTTCGGGGGTGAAAAACACCTGTTTTTTGGCTTCTTACAGCCATATCCCATCCCATCCTCATCACCCCTCACCTCTCCAGAGATTGTTTGATAAATTTGACAAGTGCAATGTTGTATTTGTTTTATGGGAATGGGGATTTACCTTTTCTGGCGCCTGGCTACCCGGACCGCAGGGGCTGTAATGCCCCGGTAAATCTGGCAAGCCGGGCTTGTAATGAGGCCCTTTATAATGATTCACAATCCTTATAGTCATTTTGGTTAACTTATTTTCATAGTCTCCACTGTGACTAGTTAGCTGTATACTATAATGATTTTCTCCTACTTCCCACTCTTTATGTCCATTTGGGTTTAAAACTAACTTTGTTTCATGTCTTCTACTGTGATGAGTTAGCAGCCTTCTACATTGCTCCACTTTTATCTCCCTGTGCCTCCCATTCCCCTGGTTAACTTCTATCCTTATGGGGAACGTTGTCAGGGGTTTTTGGCTTCAGAGTTTCTCATTGTCCTGCTGTATTGAGGATGCCATTTTCTCCCCGGCATTCATATTCTCAGTCTCCCTTTCTCATAACTTTAGTAAACTTAAACCCATGAAGAGAAGTGTCGAGAGTTGTAAAAGAATTGGCCGGGATCATGGAGGAGGCTGGAAGGACTGTCTGGCCTGGTGTCAAAGCTGAAGCAGCCAAGAATGGTTATCTATTCTTGAAGGCGGTGAACATGAGATGCTGAATCATCCCTTGTTAAGGTGCAAAGAAAGAACATCATGAGTGTCACGTTTAATTCATTTAAGACAAATAAATGCTGAAAAAAGTATCAAATCGTGGTCTTTTGTCATCTGAGCCAAGGATGGAAATAGAGTTGGGCGAGGAGTTCTAGAACAAGCAATAGTACATGCCCACACTCCCTTATATTCCCAGAGACAAGAATGCACTGCAAGGTCAAGTTCAAAGACAATCTTCATGGCAGAAGGCATGGGTGATGAGAGACATTGGGCTAATTGGGTGGGGAGGTACAGTCAAGTCCACTTCCTGGCACCCGGGGTATGAGCTTACATGCTGTTAGTGAGCCGAATGTTCCAGACTGGCACAAGCAAACCAACCAATTGTACAGGGCCGTATTACCAAGGGCCTTATAGTTTGAGAGCCAATGATATACTGTGTACTTAATAATGATGAAGATGACTTGCATCAGAGGTGGGCACAAGATACCCACCTAATAGTAGAGACCCAATTATAACCCAACCCCTTATAGAAAGTATACTTAGATGTTCCCCTTGAGCGTATCACAATCCCTCGTAGGTTTCTCGTATTTGCCATGTAGTATCACATCACGTATGATGAATTTTTAGTATACAAATGTGATTTTTTATTAAATGTATGAGAGCTCAAGCAAAAGTCCGTAGATGTCCATTGTAACTCCCTGTTTTAGACAATTGATAATAAAACAAATTTTGCCATCTTCCAGAGTTGGTACGATTATTTGGTGTCAGAGTTATTCTGCATCCCATCCATTGCATGTGTGTTACCAAAAGGTCTCTCAAAGCTCAAAACTCTGAAGTTGTTAGTTTTGTAATAGTGGTGGTAATCTCATTGCTGACATTTATTACGGCACCACCGAACTCTCTGGTCCTCAGCCTCTATATTCTTGACTTACAGGATCTCAGGCCTAATCATCAATATTACAGACTTTCTAAAATGTTGGACTTGTCTCTTACCTTCAACCAAAGGTGATCTGATGCATGGTCTCTTCTTCACTCCCAGCTTCACAATCATGCACCATTTGGTCTTATTTCCGCTGTCCCAGACTTGCCAAAATCAAGAGATTCCTGGTTTCCATTCTTCTCCCATCACTCGTAACTAATACTACTTTTAAGCTGTGAAATGTGTACCTTCAGTTATACCTTTAATCAGTTCTTCTTGGACTTTATCGCCTTTATCAGACAACTAATTATTTGACATCTTGCCACTAAACCGTATAAATCCCAGCAACGTATGTTTGGCTTTGCATTTTCTGTGCATCTGATTCTGACTACCTGTAAGTGGTCCATTTTTTTTTCAACTTCTCAGCACCTCTCAGGATTCAAATGCGTTCAGGATCTCACAACCTCTAAGGGTTTAAGTGGTTTCAACTTCTTAGAATCTCTCAGGGTCATGTGATTTTAGGCTTGTAACACCTATCATGTTTCCAGTAGTATTGGTTTCTCAACACCTCTTTGACTTTAAGTGTTTCCAGGTTCTCATTACCACCCAGGTTTCAAATGCTTTCAGGTTCTCAGCACTTCTCAGTGGAGAAGTGCTTCCATGCTCTCAGCACTTCTTTGCATTCAAGTGCTCTCTGATTCTCATTTTCTGTCTTAGTTAAAGTCCCATCTGGTTCCCACTACCACTCAGGTTTCAAATGGTTCCAGGTTCAAAGTACCACCCAGGTTTCAAGTGCTTTATGGTCCTGAAGACCTCACAGAGTTGAACTTTTGTATTGTTCTCATCATCTCTCAGTGTTCAAGACCCCTCATGTTCTCAGTATATCTCAAGGGTTAAGTGCATGTAGGTTCTCTACACCTCACACGGTTCAGATATTTTCATATTCTTGGTATCTCTAAAGCTAAAGGTGTTTTCAGGTTCTATGCACCCCTTATAATTCAAGTGCTTGAGCTCTTCAGGGTTTAAGTGCTTTCAGGTCCTCAAAACCTCTTAGCGTTCAAGTCCTTTCAGATTCTGAGTACCCCGCAGGGTAAAAGTGCCTTCAAGTTCTCTGCACATTCCATGTTGAAGAGCTCCCATGTTCTCAGCATTTCTCGGTCCTCAAGACTCCCCATGTTCTAAGCACCTCTCAATCTTAAGCGCACTCCAGCTCTCAGAGCCTGTCTGAGTAAAGTGTTCTCAGGTTCTCTTCATCTCTCAGGTTCAAGTCCTCTCAGGTTCTCTCAGGTTGGCAAAGATGGTTATTATACAATGAGAACGCCTCTTTCAATCCTGCTCAGTGTACTGCTACAGGAAATAATCTAGCATAACTATCATAACACCACCATTTTGTTTTTCTCTGCACTCTTTTCTCATGAAGAGGCGTCTGAAGCTTCGTCGTTCTCCAAACCTAATGCAACAACAAAAATCCCTGGCAATGTTGGAATGGTTAACGCTTTTCCTTTGATGACCACAATTGTTTAATAGTGCGTCTTCTCTGTCATCCGAACCGCCAATGTTATGCAGCCCAAACCTTGCTGCGGATTTGCCGATTCATTTCACTCCATGAGAAATCATTGAGCCCTGAGTCACTTTGTCAGAGTGATGTCAATACTTGTGATTTTTCAGGGTCAAGCCTTGTGTGATTTCACTTCCTGTGTTGTCATTTCCACTGTTCCTGATGCTTCTGTTTTATAAAGACGCAAATGGGAAAACAGGACCGTAGAAAGAATTGTACGCAAGAAGTCAGTTTAGTCATGAATAATACTTTTTAAAATAATGTTATTAAAGCTATACTTTTGACGTTATTGTGAGGAACATAACAGAACGGGCATGTTTAAAATATGACATAGAGTGAGAGGATTTAATTGCCTCGTCATAGATTCAAGTGTTCATCTTTTTTGTGTACGCTCCAGCCTTGTGCATGTATGTTTGTTGTAACACACTCTGCACACGTCATGAGGGTTGGTCACTGTGCAGTCTCCCGATAGTCGTGTGACAGTGGAGTATTTCCGAATTAAGCAATAAACCCGAGCTGCTGGGGCACTACAGAGTCAGATAATACCCCGGGGCCCATAGTTATAGGCCTGAGCGAAGCAAGTTCTTAACGAGGGCCCTGGGGCATTACCCGATTCGGTAATGCCCTCGCGGTGAGGGGCTTATTGCTATTAGTACCCCAGTCTGCAAGACTGGGGTACTAATAGCATTTTTTCTGTTCCAAACAGCAGTGGTGTTTCAGAACAGAAAAAAAAAGGGAGTGGATGCGCTGGGGTCAGAAGCATTTGCTCCCGAAAAAGAAGAAAAAAGAAGGTAAGTGGGTTTGGGAGGGCAGGGAGAGGATAGCTTGGGAGAAAGAAAATACGTACCTGAATCCCCAGTGGTGGACAATGGCAGCCTCCAGCTCTGTAGAGATTGGGACTGCGATTGCCCTGTTTCGAGCCTCCTCATTGGCTGAGAGGCTGTCACGCCCACTGCCAGGAACAAAGGATAGGAATTCCGGCCGAGGGATTTCCGGTCGGGTAACCCCCCGGTGAAGGCCAATCAGAATGTTTGTTAAAATGTTGTCTTCCTCCTCCACGTCCATCAAATCGTTCGATGTGACCTGTCTGCTGAATCTATAATCTTGGGCCGTATGTTCGTATTCACAGGGCTACCTTCAGCAGTTTGTGGACGAGGCCAGCACTTTATCTGGACAGCTCTGTGAGTTCCGAGAGCAAAGGCTGAGAAGAGTTAAAGAGCAGCTTGAAACAATCGTGGAAGAAAAAGGGAAAAGGGACAAAATAAGAAGGAGCCTTTACCCACTACAGGTAAATCTATTCTTATGCATGTTGCTTTTAGGTACTGTGCATCTATTTAACATGTAGGCTTTCATTCTGAGTGTAATAGTAACAGTAAAAACAGGTGTCTGTTTTACTACATTATGTCCTATGGGGTATTTACTGCATGGGATCGTCCAAGCAAATACCAAATACATATGAGGCTTATTGTCTCATATGTTCTACTACTTTTTAGTTTGGCTTGTTAGGTGGCGCTTTAGTGCCACCCATAAGCTGAAACCATCGCATTAGAGTACAGCTAGGGGGAAATGACTTATTAGGAGGAGCACACAGCTTGTAGGCATTGCCGTGCTGATCCCTATGGCCAATCCCAACGAGTTCCTGCCCCTCCCGCCCACAACAGCTCCTCAAGGGAACTCTTTGAGCTCACTTTGATGATGCCTTACATTCAAACGTTGAACTCGAAGTGCCTGCCAGTGTTTTCTTCAAAGCAGTCTTCTGAGAGTTAGGCCTCATTCCGAGTAGGGCAGTAAGGGTTAACGGTCACCGGTAACGAGACCCATGCCGTTAAACCCTTACCGCCCTACTACGAGTTCCCTTTGTGGGTCCTTCCTTAACGCCTGCTTTTAGCAGGCGTTAAGGACGGGACCCCAAATTGACTTTAGTGCTAATAACGGTAACGTAATTTACGGTACCGTTATTAGCGTCTTACCCATTCCCATTGAGCCCTATGGGGGCTCAAATGGGAATGGGGAAGGGCCCTGGTGAATGGGGAATTACCGGTCCCTCCAACCTTGGAATGGACCGGTAATTACTCCATTCACCAGGGCAGAGTCAGAACGATTTTGGAGGCAGCCATGCCGCAAATAGCGGCGTGGTTACCTCCAAAGTCGGAATGAGGCCCAATGACTTAATTGGAGCTGTAAACGTGCTACAGGTGTAATAAAAATACCATTTTGCAGCTTCTAGCATCGATGGCAGGCTAATACCACTATGGCAGTACCTTGACAAAAGCCATAGCAATTGTCTTGCCAATGCTTGTTTAACTTAAATCCAAGTGATGAAGGTAACAATGATGAAATGGCCCTGATGTTTTAAAACACACTTCCACAGCAGGAAAATGAATTGAACAGAGAAGGACACCGACTGGCCCTTGTTTACTTGATAAATAACCGTACAGCAGCATCATGATCCGCTACTGTACCCAGATCATTTCCATTCCCCAAAATGGGAAAAACAGTGCGCTCGATTTCCCGAAATACCGCATGTGGTATTCCTAAAGATTCTGCGTTCATTGCCGCTGGTAGAGTGGAAACCCCACAATGCTGTGGGGATACTAGAGTGAGTCTCTTTGGGGTAACGGTGACTAGTGGATGCAGAGAGTCAAGTGTATGATGCCCCTTAGTATGTTGATACTTTGGCATGTTCTTATGAGTAAGTGGCACTTTTCTCTGCTGCCCTCCTAACGTCCCTGTGCCCTGTCCTCCCGCCTCCTATCCCCTTGAGCACATTGCCCACTTTCAGCCTTTCATATTCTTTTTAACTTCATAATGGACATATTACCCATGCCCCTTCCCCCCCCCGCCCCCACAAAATCTGCTGCCCTCCAGACCCTTCTTCCTGTCTGTGCTGCTTTTTAAAAACACATTGGCCCTCATTACGACCCTGGCGGAGTGGGTTTCCGCCAGCGTTATTCGCGGCGGACCCGTCCGCCCTACTACGAGTTCCCGTAGCGCCATGGAGCCTTTCTCCGCCTGGTTTTACCGGGCGGAGAAATCCATGGCGCTAAGGGACCTCGTTGTTAATTACGCCACCGTACTTTACGGTGGCGTAATTAACGCCTTCCCCACTCCCATTATACCCTATGGGGCAAGAATGGGAATGGGGAAGGGCAAAATGGGGATTGGGGATTTACCGCTCCGCCAAGGTCGGCATGGGGTGGTAAATCCGCCAACCCCCATGGCGCTATCGGCGGCTTTCCGCCGTGCTCCGCGGTGCATTTAGCACCGCGAATTCCGCCAGGGTCGTAATGAGGGCCATTGTTTAATTGCAAGCTATCTTTTTTTCAAACTTCTGTGTATCCAAACTTTTCCATGTTAAAACTTGCATTCCATGTTTACATTACACTACAGATATCATCCCCGCAGTGTTCTGCGAATCTTCACGTGGTGTTGTTGTGCAACATTACACAAGTTTACCGGGTCACGAGCTGTGCAAGCTACACACGTTTGAAATGATTACGCTGTCTTTGTGGTCCGATGATGTGAGTTAGCCGGAAAGGAACTGCAGCTGCACAAAGCACCCTTCAACTGAATCCCAAGCAACTCCCAACACAATCCACCTGGAATCAGAAACTCCCGCTCCACACACAAACCACCCTTCAACTGAACCCAAAACAGCTCCCAACACAATCCACCCGGAATCAGAAACTCCCGCTCCACACACAAACCACCCTTCAACTGAACCCAAAACAGCTCCCAACACAATCCACCCGGAATCAGAAACTCCCGCTCCACACACAAACCACCCTTCAACTGAATCCAAAACAGCTCCCAACACAATCCACCCGGAATCAGAAACTTCCACTCCACACAAATGCATGTTGTAGTGTGTTACCTAATAACTATGTTCAGAAATACTTTACAAACACACTCTTATTCTCAAAGACTTTCCATGCTTAAACCTTGACACAACATCCCAATATGAACTGCTGCGGTGCATTTATCAAGTCCTTGGTTTAAATAGGGATCTACAACACTTGGCCTTTCAGATTCTTTGGACTACAACTCCCATCAGTCCTAGCTAGCATGGTCAATGGTGAGGCATCATGGGAGGTGCAGTCCAGAACATCTGGAGAACCACCGGTTGCAGACCTCTGGAAAGTCATTGCGGGGAGATGTGTATTGAGTACTTGTTTTAATTGTTTCAAGTGTTACAGTTTGCAATTGCAAATGGAAAACGTAATAATGTACCTGCATGCTCGTTGATCAGATCAAACAAAGCATGTTCGACGCAGAGGATGGGAGGCAGGAGGATATTTTGCAGGTAGCACAACAAAAGCAGTGTGATTTGGAGCAATCCCACCGGCGTCAAATCTGCGAAGAGGGACTGAGGCTGCAGGACCAGTTGGAGCGCGGAGAGCTCAGTGGGACAATGAAGCAGGTATGATCAGTTCTTTAAGTGGGATGGGGAATGGCTGGGCCTATCGCAAGTAGCTTTTGTCTTGTGGCCTATGTAACCATAGGTGTGACCAAACACAGGCAGAGCACTGCATGAAAGGGAGCAACATGTATTTATTTTAGAAGTGCATTAAATGCAATATAATTAATCATGAGTCAAAAAACCTACTCAAATGAAAATATTCAAATATATAATTGAAATCAAACCAAAACAGGTCAATGCAGGTTACAATCCCTGTGATCTTTTAAAGGAAATGCATGATACATTTGTATTCAAACTGAGAATACTTCCATATAATAAATTACAAAGGTCAAACATATTCTCTAAATCTTTCCCTCCAAAGTATTGCAAAAAAACAGTCTAACTCTGTAGTAATTGAAAGTTTGTGACTCATATAGGTAAAGGCAGGCTCCTTTATTCAGGTTACAAGTAAAGGGGAAGGAGAAGACCCACCAGTGCCCACCACGCAGGAAGTCCTTCCAGTTGTAACTCCTGGAACCTCTTGGAGGGAACCTGCCATGCTATGCACGCATTCCAGTACTCACTCTGACATCACAGCTACAGGCTCACCAACACAGAGGGGGGAAGGGCAGGGAATACAAGATGCTACAAACTCAAAGGGCCAGATTCATGCAAAAGTGTGCATTTCTCCCGCAGTTGCAGCACAGTGAGAACGACACGGCATGAGCATTCGAGCAGAATAAATAATGCGCGCCCCATGTATTCATGGAATTGTCTGCGCAAAGTAACCATGTACGCAAGTCACGTCCGGAACACCCCCAACACGCCCCCACTCAAAGCAAAAACCGGCAGAACTGCTACCTTTGCGTGCACCCCTGGGTGGGAACACATGCACCCTTCAAACAGTGCGTGGGGTCCCCATCAAGCAGGCCTGCATCTCAGGGACCCATAACTGTAACCAGCACCCCAAGGACATGTGTACAATTTCACAGACAGCATGTATATACCCAGTCAAACTTCATGCGAACCCCCGTCAAAAGTCCCTGCACCCCGCTACGCTGCGTACGTGCACCCTAAGTACAATCGGTGCCCCGTCTGCGTGCACGCACCCCTAAATCCGACATGCAAACTCACCTCCAGAGTTGCGATTACTCCACGCAAGTACATGCGCCTGTTTCCGGATGGCAGAGATTTCAAGGGCACTACGTGGGCATTTCACAGGCAAGAATACGCTTTGTCCTTCGCATTTGTGGGCGTGCAATAAACTGCCTACTGTCTGTCCCTCGTAAAGCCACATTTTTGGCTTGTTCTTCCCCATTTTGCATGATCCACCCCCTATTCTGGCCCCTACACAGGCCACGCCCACCCCATTCGTGGAGTCTCACGCAAGGCACTCGCCGCTCGCCGAGTGGTGCCTAGCCTGTGCAAACTACACACAAGTCCAAGAGAAGTCCAGCGCATTCAGTTCGTTGAATTGACAAGCAGTGTTTTGCACGCAGTTTGACACGCAAATTCCAGATTTTATGTGCAAATAATTCCATGAATCGAGCCCAAACTTAAAGCATTCCGTACCATCAACATGTGGTGCCATGGTATGCAATTTTTCTCTGTTTGGGAATGGTATGTGTGTGAGCTTCACATTGCATAAAGATTTTTATTTGTATTAAAAAATCTCCTTTTTTTAGCTGATCCTACTTCACCTCTCCTGTAAACATCAGTGCGAGAGTGAATCCATTTGCCGCACTCACTAACATTCTAGGAGGAGCCAAGCATATGAGCGATGAAATATAAACACTGTTCCCTAGAGCAGAGCATTCCTCATGTTCCACCTAGCAAAAGTCCACCTTGCACCCACAAACTTGCCCCAGGGCCAGCGCCTCTGGAGTCACTTCCCAATGACATTCAAATAATTTCCTTTGCACAATTAAATTGAGCAACCATCTCTTCTGCAACAAGAATGTGCCTAGAAGCAATGGCCACAATCAGACCTTGCCCTCAAAATAAATAAATATACATTTATGCTTGGCCTAATTTTGACCTAACGTTACTAAGCATGTGTATTTCCAAGGGGTCACCTGTGTGGAGAACGCAATACTTTATACATTTTATAATAACAGTAATAATTACATTAACTAGTCATAAAACATTATTTTTTATGGATTAGGAATGGCATCAGAATTTGTCTGATTTAGGTTTTCTCTTCTGCCTGGAAAAGTCAAAGGCATTAAAGAAAAGAATCAAGTAGCAGTAGTGTCAGTTCTGGCTGGACTGCCGCTTTTGGGGTGGGACCAAGCCTGATTTGCACATGGTCTTTCCCCTGTTGTAATGGCTTAGCAGGTCAAGAACGATGATCTGGAGGGTTGCCCAGAGCAACGCCAGAAATTAAGATTAATTCAAAACCTTCCAGCCATTGCAACTTTTCTTTTGCTGTAGTCACCCTGCGAGAGATGGTATACCCAGATGTGGGTCCCATGCCTGCTCGGCCTAGAGACCCAGTTATTCCTCACTGATGAAGCCCAAAGAGGCTGAAACATGTTTGTGGATGCAGAAGGGAAGTGAACAAGCAGTTTGCGTTGGACTGCCCCTTTTGGGGTGGGACCAAGCCTGTTTTGGATATGGCCTTTGCCCTTTTGTAATGGCTTGGCAGGCGAAGAACGATGGTCTGGAGGGTTGCCCTGAGCAATGCCATCTGTTAAGATTAATTCAAAACCTTCCAGCCATCACCCCTTATGTTATCCTGTGGTCACCCTGAGTGGGACGGGTATGCCCAGACGTAGGCCCTGTGCCTGCTGTGCCTAGAGATTCAAGCTACTCCTCACGGATGAGGCCCAACAAGGCTGAAATATGCTTGGGATGCTAGTAGTCTCGTGCAGAAGGAAAATGGATAAGAAGTTTGGGCTGGACTGCCCCTTTTGGGATGGGACCAAGCCTGATTTGCATATGGTTGTTCCCTTTTTGAAAAGGCTTGGCAGGCGAAGAACGATGGTCTGCAGGGTTTCCCAGAGCTATGCCAGAGGTTGGGATTAATTGAAAACCTTCCAGCCATCATCTCTTTTGTTTTGCTGTAGAGACCCCGAGTGGAACGGGTATGCCCAGACGTGGATCCTGTGCATGCTGGGCCTAGAGATCCAAGCTACTCCTCACTGATGAGGCCCAACAAGGCTGAAACATGTCTGGGGATGCTTGTGGTCTCGTGCAGAAGGGATGTGACCTAGCATTTCAGGCTGGACTACCCCTTTGGGGGTGGGACCAAGCCTGATTTGCATATGGTATTTCCCCATTTGTAATGCCTTGGCATGCAAAGAACGATGGTCTGGAGGGTTTCCCCGAGCAATGGCAGAGGTTTAGATCAATTCAAAAACCTTCAAACATCACCCGTCTTGCTATATAGTTTATGATAACAGTAATAATTACATTAACTAGTCATTAAACATATTTCACAAAATAAGTGTCCAAAATTTGCAAATCACAATTCGTGAATTATTTAGATATAATTGTTGTACATTGTGCATTTTAGAAAGCATTGGACCAGTAGTATTGGTCAAACTCATCAACTATACAGTGCACACGTCCTCAATCCGTCCAACATTTGCCCACAAAACTGGCCCATATGTCCTATTGGGCGGTGCCTGATTTCACTGTTAGCCATCCGCCCCTGTCTTGTGGGTTTTTGGGAAGGCGCCATTTTTAAATTTAAACCAAAAACTCTATGAGCTTACATGCCACTTGGTCAGACTGCAAGAGGCCTTAGTAGAAACACCAGCTTCCCCGATGGCCTGGACCTTGTAATTCAGCATCACCAGCACCAGATCCCTGGCAGAGGGCAGGCTGACTCTTTCAGAGGCACACAGTAGTGCTCAATTGTCCAACCATGGGCCATAAGGTAGACAACTATTGCTGCTTTTGAAGGTGAGATGTCCAAAGAGTCAGGTCTGCAAGTCCTGCCAACCTTACGATGCACTGCCATCAAGATCTGGCAGGAGTGGCCAGGCTGTGATGAGGGAGAAGCCTTGGAGGTTCTATCTGCCCAGACTGCAGAGTAGTGTGCTAATCGAAACACGCAAGTGTTCACACTCTTCCTTGCGGAGCATCTAGCAGCATTGATTCTGGTTCACACTCTAGAAGCTCTTAAATGTGTAGTGCTATAAGCACCCAACTGACCTGAGATGCATGGAGAACCTGAGGCACTCAGGACACCCCCCTTACACACAAAGCTGGGACACCTATATCACTTCACCTAAGGTGATAGCCTTAACACTACGCCGTTGATGTGTGGATAAGAGGGAGGAAATGAGGCATGTGGGATCTTCTGGGCCCCCTCTCCAGTGTGCTTCCTGAGAAAGTAGCTGGGTCTCATGCAGATCAGGGACTGCCCGGCCGGACTCTGCTAGCACCCTCTTCTGTAATACAAATGTTTGCAGGGGTGCAGTGAATCCTGGTCTATGGGGTGTCTGTGCTGGTTGGGGTGCTGAATATTTTCCTCTCTGATCTTTTTTCTCTAACATCTAATTCCAGAAAATAATTAAGGAACATGATGAGACAGTGGCCTTCCTAGAAAAGATGTTCCAGCAAGATCTTGAGAAGATGAAGAGGAAGCTGAGGTATGAGAAGAAGAAGAAGGAAAGAGAAGAAGAAAGGAAGCGTGCAGTCACACAGTCGCCGGCTCCCAGAGGCAGTGAGAGGAAGATGGAACAGCGTGTCCTAGCTCTCCTAACTGAGAGTAAGTGCAGCATGGCTGGGTCATATGTGGGTTGGATACACAAACTAAGAAGGCACAGAAAGCAAGGCTGGGTCTCCACCGGGAGCACATGTGGGTGAACAGCCTAAATGTTTAGGCACAGAAAGGCAGGCTGGTCTCCAGCAGAAGCACGTGTGGGATGGATACACAAAATAAGAAGGCTCAGAAACCAAGGGTGGGTCTCCATCAGGAGCACATGGGGGAGACAGGCTAAAAGGGAAGGCACAGAAAGCAAGACTGGTTCTCCATTAGACGCACATGTGGGTGGACAGACTAAAAGGGAAGGCACAGAAGGCAAGGCTGGGTCTCCATCAGGAGCACATGTGGGTAGACAGGCTAAAACGGAAGGCACAGAAGGCAAGGCTGGGTCTCCATCAGGAGCACATGTGGGTGGACAGGCTAAAAGGGAAGGCACAGAAGGCAAGGCTGGGTCTCCATCAGGAGCACATGTGGGTGGACAGGCTAAAAGGGAAGGCACAGAAGGCAAGGCTGGGTCTCCATCAGGAGCACATGTGGGTGGACAGGCTAAAGGGGAAGGCACATAAGGCAAGGCTGGTTCTCCATCAGGAGAACATGTGGGTGAACAGACTAAAAGGGAAGGCACAGAAGGCAAGGCCGGGTCTCACTTAGTATCACATGTGCGTGGACAGACTAAAAGGGAGGGCACAGAAACCAAGGCTGGATCTCCATCAGGAACACATGTGGGTGGACAGGCGAAAAGGGAAGGCACAGAAAGCAATGCTGGGTCTCCATCAGAATGACATGTGGGGTGGACAGGCTGAAAGGGAAGGCACAGAAGCAATTCTGGGTCTCCATCATAAGCACATGTGGGGCGGACAGGCTAAGAGTGAAGACAGAAAAACCAAGGCTTTGTGTCCATCAGAAACACATGTGGGGTGGACAGGCTCAAAAGGAAGGTATGGAAACCAGGCTGTGTCTCCATCAGGAGCACATGTGGGGTGGACAAGTTAAAAGTATAAGCACAGAAACCAAGGCTGGGTCTCCATCAAGAGCATATGTGAGGTGGACAACTTAAAAGTCTAAGCACAGAAAACAATGCTGGGTCTCCCTCAGGAGCACATGTGGGTCGGACAGGCTAAATGGGAAGGCACAGAAGACAAGGCTGTGTCTCTATTCAGACCACATGTGGGGTGGAGAGGCTCAAAGTGTAGGCACAGAAACCAAGGCTGGGTCTCCATCAAAGATTGTGGTTATATACCAGCGAAGACGTACTTGCCTCGTATAATTACCAGTTTCAAACTCCATAAAAATGTGTTATTTGTTTTAATACTTATTTTAACATGACTGAGCCTGAGAAGACAGCGATTCTTTTCAAATAACTAACATGTACATTGTTGAACTCTTAAATATGATCTCAGCAGAACCACTTTTGCCTGCCCCATAAAGTTATCGTGCCTAAGGTTCTGAGAAACTAAGCGTGGAATGCATCTGCTTGAGCTGGGTGCTGCACAGATCTGATGTGCTGATGCAAATGCTTTCTGCCCATTGATGCGTGGCTGACTTCATGGTGCCAGCCAACTGGACAGACATTAGAATTACACAATAGATGTTCTCATTGAACAAAATAGTTCAATTATTTTTATTTCTTTTCACTGTTTTTAATTTTCTATTAAATGGTTAAGGTCACACATATATTTAAAAATGCATTGTTGCTCACACTTGATCTAAACATTTATATTAAAGTGCATCCTATTGTGCAACCAACACAATTCCACCATTTTCATCAGTTTGTGAATCATATGAAAACCAAAAGGAAAAATCAAACAAAAAATCACCTAGCCATCCCTAACGGTTTTACACCTAAAGATGTGGGAAAGAAAATCTAGACAATCAATTACTAACTATTCACAATTCAAAATCTAAATTTTGTTTTATAATTCAAATCAATATGTCACTTAAGCAATAGGCCCCGAGGGGTGGCGGGGGGAAGCATTAACACTTCATGTAATGCCCCGGGGCCAAAATAGAATTTTATAGATTGATTTGGTCAACATGAAATATTAATAACTATTGGGTGTAAGGCCAGAAGATTGAGAAAAGTGGTGAGAGAGAAAAAGTCCTAAGGAAGGTGTTCTCATGAAATATATATGCTGAAACGTCAATGAGACATCGACTAGACTAATTTTGACTTGAAACAGGAGGATTGGGAGTTTCAGGGATTAATTCAAATTAGTCCTGGGCGAGGGACACTTTTGTTTTTCGATTCACATTTCATATTCATCTGTTTTTCCAACTATAATCTCTTACGTCTTTCGTTTAGTTGCTATAAATGTACATTTTCATGGAACATATCGAGACATATTGCCTGGTCATTTATAGTGCAATCACTGAAGATCACAGAGGAGCCCAATTCCAGTAATTGTTTGGAACACTTCAAGTTATATAGAGTGTAAAACGGCCATTATTACCTATAACCTCCTCTCAATCAAGTTGGAATAGCTCATTCAGTCCCTCGGGGTGTGTTTCTAGTCTTAAAATCCATTGGGAGTCTTTATGGATTAGGGCTGTTTCTACGTGGCGGGATACAGGCACTTCCTCTAGAATCCACCAGAACAGTTCTTCAAACGCATTCTGTTTCTCTACATAATGTTGAACTAGGGGGGCTCCCATTTTGTGCATTTTATTTGTGAGCGATGTCGTGCCTCCATACTAGTCTGTCCTACATAGAGCAAATTGCACGGGCATCTCACACAGTACACTACTTTGCTAGTTCTGCAATTTGTCATAGTTCTCAGAGTTGTCCTAGTTCCCAGATGCCATTCTCTTTGTTTCTCTTGGAATGGTGTTACATTTCCAGGGTATTTGCATTCTGTACAAGTGCCACAGGGAAAATGTCCCATCAAAGAACCCAAACTCCACAATCTATTGGTATCGCTTCTCATCATATGTTTTGAGTGATCAAGATGGTCCCTAATGTTATTTAACCTTCTGAGTGCAAGCCAAGGTACTTGACTTTCAGGTGCATGCACTTTACCAACGGACATGATATATGAATCACTTTTTTAATGGTGTTGGTCGGAGGACAAAAGGTGGAGACACATGTAAGTGTATCTTGGGGACAGACATCAACAGAGCTGTGGCACCCTCTGTGAGGAGCCGTCTTTGCACTGCTCCCAGACATTTCAATGAGAGACTCCCTCTAGGCTTTGCGTTGGAGAGATGTTGCAAGGGCCTTTCTAGTTTTCACTGGGGCCTTAAGAGACGGTGCACTCTCACTTTGAGGGAGATCTCTGAGCCAACTCCATCCCTAACCTTGTGCGGGCATCATGGCTACTCGCCTACCAAGTCTGAATTTTGCCCAAATGGCTCTACCCTCTGTTCTCTGTGAATGTGCCGTGGCATCCGTTGCCCACAGAATTGCATGATGGGCAGGGCTCTGCATATCGAGCAGGGGGGTGTCCGTGGCACAGCCTTCTTCATGCAGTTGTAGCATACGCTGCGGGCATACTTGTCATCCTTTTTGCATAGATCAGCTAGGACAGTCGGCAGATCTCACACGAGGAAGCACTTAGTTCGGATAGGTTTCCATGTTGACACTTATTTGCTTATAGATGAGCATCAGTAAGGTACCTTGGGAGCAGGAGTGTTGTGAGAAGTGGACCCCAGCCCTCTCTCCTCCCCTGATCTGTAACTGTTTCAGAATCACATAAAAGCTATGAAAATACACAATGACTGTTTTTATAATGAGCTTTCTCTGTCGCTAATCAATTCTACTGGCATTCATACACTGCACTGGTTATCTGGTGTAATTAGTACTATGATTCTAAGGGTCCTACTTGCATTATATCTCCTCCGAAAGGGTTCCGTGAATACCTAACACATATTACAACCCTCATTTCAAGTATGGCGATATTTCTGGCGGAAACACCACCAAACTCATTTACCGTTACTGCCACTTGTTTTGGTGGTGAATCCTCCTGTTTGCAAATGTTGGGCTGATGGTGTAGTCCACATTTTGGAGTTGCAAGTGACTCTGCTGAGGTTTGGAGTATTTACAGTGGGTGCCAAATCCACTTGCGATAAATCGTCAATTTTTCAGGGGGAAAAACCCCGAGACAAGTGCTGGAGGCTTCTCTTGAAACTCCCCACCAACCACCGAACATGGAGTTGTGGTAGAGGTTGTGGTAAATCTGTTTCGACTGTATGGCCCTGCCTTGTTTAACACATACTGATGGCAAATACCTGCAAATACCTCTTTCAAATGGCTCCTACGCAGCTAAATGACCTACCTAAAGTACTTTCTCTCTTTGGCAAGGTTTCTATTAATCTGTAGGACTTACCTCCAAAAGTATATCTCTGTGGCTATGTATTACATAGCATAGGTTTATTAAACTTATAAGGCATTGCTTCACAGATGACAAGGCTTTACACAGGTTCTATGAATCAGTATAGAATGCATAGACACATTACACCTCTTCACACTAATCAAATGAGGTCTCTAAATATATAATGCCGGTGACACGGATAGCTTATATCTGCTTCGCTGAATGTTATATCAGTTTGACAAGTCTAGAACGCATTCCTACAAGAATGATGCCTCTCACATAAGCATTTCATGCGTCTATATCACACATAGTTACTGGCTTTTGATCTCTTTTGTTACATTTCATCTGAATTCTATATATCTCTAAGCATCTCTACAATGACGCTAACTCTTTCTCTAACAACTAGGGGCCTCATTACGACCCAGGCAGTAAGGGGTTTACGGCAGCGTAAACAGCGCTGACCCTTACCGCCTGATTCCGAGGTCCCTTAGCGCCATGGAGGATTTAACACCTGCTTTTAGCAGGTGTTAAAATCCATGGCGCTAAGGGATCATGTTGTTAATTACGCCACCGTAATTTACGGTGGCGTAATTAACGCCTTCCCCACTCCCATTATGCCCTATGGGGCAAAAATGGGAATGGGGAAGGGTAAATGGGGATTGGGGACTTACCGCCCCGCCAACCTCGAAATGGGGCGGTAAGTCCGCCAACCACCATGGCGTAAACATACTTTACGCCATGGTGGTAAAGGTACGACCCAGGCGGTAACTTACCGCCTGGGTCGTAATGAGGCCCAAATTCTATTAATGCATGAATCCATACCTTCATAGATTATTGCCTTCATTATGAGTTTGTCAGCAATTCTGTAGTAACTACCGCCAAACTCTTTTACCATTATCACCACTTGGTCTGATGGAATTATTGCTAGATTGTGAGTGGAGGTAAAAGGGAAGCAGTGTGAGTGCCCTTTCATGTGGTACAGACTCCATTAGGATTCAGAGGAACTACCACGTGCTGCGTGTGGTAATTCCTCTAAATATTGTCCCTAAAGCGGAGAATTTACCTCCAGCACTTGTCTGGAGGTCAATACCCCACTTTCATGCAAACTCAAAATTTAGTGGTATGGTAAAAATTGTGGTTACGGAAATGAATGTCAAGAATGTACTGCACCGCTGCACTTGAAACAAGACTCAATATCACTTTCTTGGTGAGGTTTGCCAATAAGCATATGGCATAGGAGCTACTATTGACGATACGCCAGTCCAGCGTGAGACGGAGGCATTGTCTTCAAGTCTCTTTGTGCCTATGCCAACCTTCACTTAGGGTCATAGTAAAGGCCTAAGCCACCTGTATGAGAAATAAACAATGGCCTGTTGCAATGGCGAGTCACTTCATTGTGGCATTTGTGGAGGGATGCAAATACTCCAGATGCATCAACAGTGTTTCATCTGCTTTATCTAAATTTGTGTCACTTTAAGTTAATTTAGGAAAATCCTTTCCACCTGTAAATGCATATTTCGGAAAGTAAATGGGTTAATTGCTACTCCTGGTCTAATAAAACTTCTTGACTAAGTGTGCCTTAGAGCCACCTCGTGTATAAGCCAATCAGCATCTCAGCTAGCAAGCGCGAATTCAAGTGTTTACCTTTTTCTCTCCAGAGATTGCTGTGCTGGGTCCTCTCACACCTGATGCATGACATCAAATCTCGCTCAGGCCACACTCTAATTATTGCTCTGTCTGAGCGTATCTTAAATGCTCACAACACTCATTTTAATCAATATATTGTGTCCCTGTCTTGGTAAACACTTCCCTACACCTCACCAACAACTGCTGCTGACTCATATATTACTTGCAAGTACATATTCCCACTGGGATCATTTCGAATAGGTCAACAAGCACTTATTGACACATCACATCAATTGTGATACTACCCTACCACCAGTAACTATTGTATGAAAAAATCAGATTATTGTTACAAAGAAAGCAGTTAATGCAGTGCTACATTGTTGTTTTGCTTGGTTGTTGCTCACTTCCAATATATAACAAAAGATATTCACAGTGGTAAAATGGGATCCAAGATATTAAATCAAGCTTAATTTAAAGGAACCCACATTTACATAGAAGCACATACTACAACATTGGAAAAATAAACAAATACATTAAATCATGAAAAGGGCCAAAATGAAACATCAATCATCGTGTGTTATTCTTGAAATTGGAGAGACAGTTTTCCTTTCAGTGGGCAAGTTCCTATCCAATTTAATGGTGTCCATTTCGAAGAACAGGGCTAAGATGTTTCGACTGTGTGGCTACTAATTCTGGCCCAGTCTTCCTCAGGGTGCAAGGGATTAACTGGGATCCTTATATTTGTCCCACAATCTGTGTGTGGGGCGGCGGAAATAGATTTACTTCCAGGTTAATAGGATCATTGGACATCCAACGTGATCTATGAGGATGAGATGGTCCACCTATATCCTGATACCACTGCCTCTTGTCATTATGTCTAACGTGTTTCCGTGTTCATGGCCAGGATGCCGAATTTGGAAATTGAATAGGGCGAGTTTTCATCTTTTCTCGCTTGGTCGATATATATGTTTTTTAATGATAATCACTTTTTTTTGTCCCACTTACCTACCGGCGTCCATGTTCGGGTGTTGACCTGGCAATAGTAACACGTATTGGCAAAGCTAATCTTTCTGCCAGGAGTAAAGCTGGGTATCTACCTTAAGTTGAAGGTGATTTTATTTAAGCATGTAAAAGATTAGTGGTAACATTTTATTATATTGTGTTGTAAAGAGCAGGTAAAGACTAGTAGTAATATTTTACATAACTATATTGGGCTGATTCATCGAAAATTGTAATATATAGAAGTTGTAATCTTAAAAATATATGACGGAGGCGACATGATTGCCTATAGAAAAGCCAACACTGGTGGCGTTGCCATTTCTTGGAGATTGGTTAATCCTTTGAATACATGTGATAATGAAAATTAATATATCATCCTTGAGTCAGTTTACTGTACGATATTGTTTTTTGCTTCAAGTAAGCGAACAGCAGGTGCTTTATCCCATTTAGCTAGCACGAGAGTTACCGTACTGACCATTACACAAAGGGAAATAGTGCTGGGAAACTACTCTGACAGGTTGCCACTGGTGGTTAAATGACCTCTGCTGATAATTCCATGGCTACTGATTGTTATCGTGTAGAGAAATTAACACAGACTAACAGTAGGCAGATCTGCTGAGACATGATCTGCTCTGGCCTTGTTAGGTCTGGCCGGATTAAGCTTTCTTCACTGATATAGCTAATGAAGATGCATAAAAGAGAGGTGCCCTGGTGTCAGTCATCTGCTTTTTTCAAGCACGACAAGTGCATCCAGCTAAATGTTCGGTTATAGCAACAGCTCTTTTGAAGGAGGAAGTGGAGCTGTTTATGTTGGGAAAAGATAGAATGTTGTTTTAAAGAGCGTGTTTTGTTTCCATGCTGCTTGGTAACATTTTGTGTTTTCCCCTTTGTGCTGCATTACACTCTGGTTTTTTGTTGTCTTTCTTTTGGTTTCGCCAGAATATTCTTTCAGATGTAAATGAGGGTTAAGACTGAATGGTTAGTGTGCTCAGACCCAATAATCTGGTTACGGAGGCTGGGTGCGTGGCAGTGATAGGGTGATATACCCCCACTCACCCTAAAATACCGATTGAGGCAACTCGGTGTGACGCTAATCGAGCTCAGCCAGATTATCCAATGCTGGTAAGATTCTGTTAGCTGCTATTGTAGAAATAAGATGACCAGTGATCATGAAGAGTTAGACTGGCTCCTTTATTCTTGATAACAGCCGACACGTGTTTCAACATAGAGGTCGTTCTCAATGCTCTGCTGATTAGAAAGCCCGAATTGGTAGAGTAAGTCAGATAAGTAAAAATCCCTGTTGCGCCTGCTAACACTGCCCGTATCCCTGTTGGGTTTCCTGCATTATATTGGTCTGTTAATGGGATAGATGCCTCGCTAATCAGCAGAGACTTGAGAACGACCTCTGTGTCCAACACGTGTCGACTGTTATCAAGATTTTTTCAGATATGCCATCAAATAGCTTGCACATAATTTTGCCCCATTAGAATTTGAATCAATCATCATGCTTTATTTGGCATTAGCCATAAAGTCATAAACAATTATGCAATGCATACAGATTCATCATTATGCATGATATGCATAAGAGATCAAATACATGATTAAAAAAACAAATATAATATAGCTTGGGGGTGACAATACAGTTAATTCCAAACATCCTTGGGGAGAGATACCTCGCAACCCCTATTTAAGATAATTTACTGCAACAATTTTACAACTTCCATCTTTAGACACACCTGTAACTCATACAATAAAAGAGGGTAAATATATCAAGATAATACTTCATCAACTACCAATTTCATCTGGCACAGCCTACACAATTAATTGACCTTCGCACAGCTTCTTTTGAGTTGGTTTGCCATTATCTCAAAACACACTGCAAAGGACACCATAACTACTTACACACACTCTACATATCTATCAATTATTTGTAATGAGCCAAAAATATATGCAAGCTATAATTTAGTGGATTGTGTGTGTGTGTATGAATGTCTTAATTTTTATTTATTTATTGGGAATTTATAATACACCGATGCACAAAGTGTTCCAAGGGTCAATTTGGTCTTTAACTTTCAATCACCTGTCCCAGAGATCAGAATGAATGGGATACAGTGCCAAGCGGAGGTCTGACCAATCACTATGTGTCTAGGGTAGGCACAATACATGCTGTGATTGGCCTTAGTGTGTCTCCGTATAAATGCTGCACTGCCATTGCCCTGGAACCCTGGAGAGAAAACTGAAGATAAGATCACTGAATGGAAACATTATATGTAGTCTAGTGTTTTTTGTGTTTGTGAAACTGGAGTCTCCAACCAATTAATTACTAGAGACCAGAGGTATGTGCTAACAATCTGGTGCGTACTCTGACCAATCACAGCACAGCCTGCATCTATGGCAGACACAACACATGGTGTGATTGACCATTGTGTGTTTACAATCAAAGTCTCCTCTGTCATTGGTCCGGGTGTGTATCTTGCATTGCTAATGTCATTGTGGAGAAAAACCATGTTGACGGCCTGATTTTAAAGTACACTGGTACCCCTCATTTTGCAACAAAAATATAGCCAGGACAAGATAAATGATAATCTGGAGGGTATGCAAAACAGGAGGGTTCTGGGAGTCTCTCTGTCGGCCTCAGTCGCGGGGGAGTCTCAACCAGATTGTTTAGCTCACTATCCCTTTCACAGAAGAGAAATATCCACAACATATCAGTCTTTGTCCTGTCCAAGGGCAGTCTTCGGCCTCGCTGGGCCTCATCAATGGGGTGGAGCTGTGCCTCTCTAAGAAAACTGACTAAGGGGTCCACGTCTGGATTCCCCTAGTAATTTAGGGTGAGACCCAAAGTTACTTTTTAATATGCAAAACAGGGGGGTTCTGGGAGTCTGTCTACTAGCCACAGTCACGGGGAGTCTCAACCAGATTTTTTAGCTCACTATCCATTTCACAGAAAAGAACTATCCACAACATATCAGTCTTTGTCCTACCCAAAGGCAGTCCAGCACCAAAATGCTAGTGAATTCTCTTCTGAACAAGAGTACCAACAGCAACCCCAGACACGGGTCTCGGCCTGGCATATACACTTGGAAACCCTTTAAAATAAACAGGCAGGTGTGCATTGATAGCTGTCGCAATAGCAATGAGTTTACTGCAAAGATGAAACCCAGCAATAGGCCCTTTGGCCCTTTCACAACAGCAGGATAAAAAGGGGTTTGGCAATAGATGAGAAGGGCAATTTTCCTAATCACCCTTACAATACACAAGCTCTATTACATTAAAAACGTGCGGGACAGACATTCATTTTCACCATCTCTGACCCTCCCCATGACAAAATATTTCCCGACATCAAGCACAAATGTATTTCAGGTCCTTCATTAAAAAGTATTTCTTAATATCTATCCAGTTCTCCAGAGAGCACAGAGGAGCATGTGGTCTGCTGTATATGTTGTATCTACTGCAGGAACCAATATGAAAGGATTTTACAGTGTAAATACTGGCAGCATGAAAAGTGCTTACAGAAACATACTTGTATATTCTTCGGGTCATTATTAAAGTGGTTTGCAGTGTCAATACTGTCACATATTTGGGCAGAGTCATCATGACACGTGTTTTAAAGGACTGTGTTGACATATTTTTCTGGGAACCTTTAAGAACGTTTTTTGCACTGTCACTAATGCCATGAAGTTGAGCATGGACATAAATAAAAATGGTTTTACAGGGTCATGCTGCCATATATTTATGGGGTCCATCATAAATATTTTTACAGTAACAATAATGGCCCACATTTGGGTACAGACAGCATGAACATTATTTTACATGCACATGCTGGCATATATTGTGGGCACCATTTAGAACATATTGCACACTGTACATACTGTCACATATTAGGGCACAGGCCACACAGTGACATGCTGGCATATATTTTGGAACAGGCCGCATTAAATGGGTTTTACAGGTAAATGCAGGCACGTATTGTGGACACAAGCCATCATGACCATGTGCTTTACTGTGGCCATGCTTGCATCTACTGGGGACACATCATGAACATGTTATTATAGTGGCAATGCTTATATTGTCGGTGCAGCATCATGAATGTATTTCACAGTGGGAATTTCACCATATATTATGGGTGCAACATCATGAAATTATTTTACAGTGACAATGCTGCCATATTTATGTGTGCGGGCATCATAGAAATGTTGCAAATTGTTCCTGTGCACTGTTGTTGACCTGGCATCTATGTCATCCCTACAATGTGTGTACCAACTCACCATCATGAATATATTCACAATAATGGTACTAGCACACATTTGCCACAGGCTGCACTAGAAAGAGTTTTTGAAGGGCTAAGCTGGCATATATTGTGGGTAAAATCATGAACATGTTTTCTGGATCAATAATGGCAAATATGTGGTACACAGCACATGAACAATTGTTTAACAGGGCCTTGCTGTGTATATTATCAACACAAGCTACAATGAACTTGTGTTTTTCATTGGCTGTGCTCGTATATATTGTTGGCTGCATCTTGAAAATGTTTTACAGTGGGAGTGCTTCAAATTATTTTGGGAGCACATTCATGAAAGCGTTTTATAGTGGCAATGCAGGCATATATGTTTCTGCACAGGAGTAATTCAAATAGTGTAAAATGTGTGTGCATACTATTGGTGACCTTTCACCTATTAGCATGTATTGGAGTTGTTTTCATTTGTTACACTACGTGACCAATTGTACAGTGTTTTACCCCATTTTTGCAAATATTGCACTCCCTAACAACATGCCTATTTCCTGCATGCCCAACCATCTGTGGCCTCCCCCCACACCAACTCCCTTCTCTCCCCCCACACACACACAACATATATCATGTTCCCCTCCATCTCACATTCTCCAACGATGTTCAACTTGCCCTCCTACCCAACACCAACCCTGTTCTGCTTGCCCCGGCCCACACTCCAAATATATGGCTTGCTCCAGTCCTACATCTCAACCCACACATCCCAATAATGGCACTCATGTCCAACCCCACAGCAAAGCGAAATGGTTCTGTCATGTTCACAACAATCCATCTAGCATTCATCTAAGCACCAGGCTCATCAACTCATCCATCCATCCTCCATCCACAACTAAACACATCCATCCAACCTTCTATCTATCAATAAACAAACACGAACGCCTATTAAAAAAAATCCAGACCTATTTGTTTAGCCTATGCTTGTTTTGGAAAGATTGAAGGTAGAAACAGATGCTAATATGTAAAGCATAGATCAGCTGCATTAATAAAACATAAGGGAATAACTGAGCCCTGACTTGCAATGCAGGAGCGCTATCCCTGTTCCTTCGATGTACATATTTTACCATTCAAATATAGTTTACCAACCGAGGGCACATTTCTACCCCTGGCAGTATTGTGTTTGTCTGCTTAAATTGCTAGGAGTGAACCAAAAGAGAGGAAAAACCCAGTTTGAACCCCAGTATCAGGGGCAATACTGTACTTAAAATGATGATACTCAAGGATAAATGTACTCACTCTCAAATCGCAATACTAATGATGAACCTAAATTAGTCACATTGGTGTAAGAAACATCAATCTTTATTAGAAATACAAAATATAAAAGAATTCATCAAATCTGAGTCATGCCCAAGATCTTAGAAATGTCTTTGAGTAGCAGGAAAGTATGTCATTCACCAGAGTTATCTTGACCACAATTGCTAACTACCCCCTCCAGTTTTTAGCACGGGTGGTTGTGCCATTCTGTCACTTTTCAAATGTAATTACACGTGATCGAGCAGTATTCTTTGCAGCGTTTATTATTTATCACTGTTTTTCTTACATACTTAAACCTAATTTATAAAAATTTAAAATCTTGCGATTTTTTAGTCTTTCTTCTATGTCTGCTATGGTGAGGCCACACAGCGGTTTACAATACATTAACACTGCAACAAGCATTTTATTGTTTTATGAAAGTTTGGCCCTTTGGCCACTACCTCATGCCAGAGCCTGGCTGGTAGCAGTCACCTTCTCAGTGTATTCCCCCCGGTCTCTTTTCCTTGGTGGTCTTTTGGTGAAGATCTTTTGCAAAGGGTCCCACATTGTGAAGGTACTCACCTCTGATTTGAGAGTAGAATTACAACGCTGAAACATATTCATGCATGCAGAACACGGTATTCTTTTCATAGTGGGTCTCTACCAGGCGCTACATCTTCCACAGTGAACATTGGCAACTTCAAACTCAAGAATGCACACACCTCACTCTTCAATGTTAACTCTGATATATCTTTCAATTAATAAGCCCTCTTTATTTTTGCCACCCTCAAACGGAACCCCCCAGATCCCCTGACCTCAACCGCTGTAAAAAACCTCAGCTGCACAATTATCTCAGACCTAGCTCTGTCTCACCACATCAACAATACATCCACTGTATGCTCCTGAAGTGCATCTTCCCTTAGCCCACCTACCCGAACAGATTGGCTGCAATTATGTCCGTTGTCATATTCAGACTTGACTATGTGCACTTCTTCTATCTGGGTGCACCGGCCTACCAGTTAAACAAACTCCAACGAGCACAACACTCTGCTGCCAGACTTCTTCTTGCATTGGAACGAAGGGACCACATCTTTCCGTCTCTCCGCATTCTACACTGGCTCCGAATTGTATGCAGGGTCACCTTCAAATTCCTATAAATTACTCACCGAGTGGTATACAAGGCAGGCCCCAAATTCCTTCAAGACAAGATTATGCCCTACCACCCAACTCGTGCTCTTAGGTCAAGCACGGCCCTCCTCCCAGTGGTCCCCACCTCCAATTCAGCCAGGATCGGAGGATCAGCCTACTCAACCTTGGAACCAACATTGTGGAACTCACTATCTCCCTGCATTAGACACAGCAAAGACTTCATGGCCTTCCGGAAGGCCCTCAAAACCTGGCTATTTGCCTAAAAATACAAAGGAATGCAGTGAACCACCCGACCCACCACCACAACCGACACCTGGTGTGGTACCCTGCTGATCACGGACCCTTGTCGTAGACCATCAGCCTTGACGATATCTAATTTCCACCACCCATATCCTTTGCCAGACCTGAAACCCGAATCATAGCGACAACTTGACAGAATTCTGTACCTGACAGAATGTATTCATCACCTCATCTGCAGGAACTCTACACACTCTGAGGCCTAAATCTATCTATCACCATTAAATAAGGGCACCTGTTCTATACTCGTAACCCAAGCATCAATAATATTCTTGAGCTTGATCAAGGCCATGCAATTATGCACTAAGCAATCGGCCCAAAAAGGCATCTGCCTGCTAATTCTACGCACCTGGAAATCCAAGAGCAGTACCGGGGGGGGGGGGGGGGGGGGGTTAGCAGTCAATCTGCTAATCACACCCACAGCTGAATATATATAGAGCAGAACTACCCACCTGTAACCTATCTAGCGGAACTAGCAACACAAGCACTAATAGCACTTCAGTCCTTGATTTTAGCCCTGCAACTATGCACTTCACTATCAATCCAGGAAATATCTTTACCTGCTAATCCAACACATCTGGAAATCCCTGTGGAGAACTATGTAGCAGGAACCATCTGGCACTTATCCCTTGCTGATACCAACTATCCGGGAATTTACTAATTGAAACAACCAATCAGGGATTCTATTTAGACATCCCGAAAATCCCCTTACTTGCTAATCTCAACCGTCTGGGAATTGACCTTGTAGAACCACCTATCAGGGATTCTATATAACAAAACTGCCGACCAAGGACGTCGCTAGCAGCTATACAGTGAAAGAATGAGTTTTGGGACAGATCTGCCTTTCACCACCCATCATTCCTCGCCAAATCAATCAGACCCATCAAGAATCAGTGAGATTCCACGCGAGACAGGCACGGGAATCTGAACAGGGACAATGGCACCTCTGGAAAACACACAGACACTCAAGCACACCACTCTGCTAACTCTTCCCTCTGCAACAGCAAACAATTGAATGCAGGTACACCCCTCGATGAATGTGGCCTAGCTGCACACATACTTACACATCTCCATGTGCACCCAAGCAGTCTTTTGAACGCAGCCATACCCCTCGCTATTGGCCTGGCTGCTCACATAACGCCATTCTGCACTACCGCAGCCAGAATGCAGACACCATAGTGATTGGTCCTGCTGCACACAATTTACTGATCTCACATAACCACTGCACCACACCTAGTACTAGTACGCAGCTGCACACCACCAGTTGCACACTGGCTGCACACATACCGAGTGCACTCAAGCACGTTGTACTACACTAATCTCTCCACTGACCTGGACTGCGGTCTCCGAGGGCGTTCAACCCACAGCGCTTTGGAATTATAAAAATGGTGAAAGGCACTATACAAATGCCAAACAACATAGCAGTGTGAATGCATGTAAAACATTGCCATAAAATTAAAAAGGAAATAGAATAGCATTAAAAGAACTCTATGCATAACGTTGAAAGGGAGAATGTTCTCCTCCCAACTGAGCCAGACGCTTGCACAGCGGTTCTTTGCTCTGGCAGGCATTATGCATCCATGATTAATGTGCCGGTGCTGCACACAAGGCGTGCATTGTGGATTTGCATAGTGACATTTAGGTCTGGCATTCTCAGGGGACGTCTGTCTCCACCCTGACACCTGAGTCAGTTGCTGCTCGTCCTATTGTGACCCCCCCTTGCATCGGGTGTCAATTACCAGAGCTCTTACAAGTTGGACGGGATCCCAAGGCGATCTGTTTCTTTGCCTTTGTTCCTGGGTACATCTTATAATCATAATACAAGCCGAGAAGCAAAACATGGCCAAGTGCCACCAAAAAATGCCTAGGCAAAGTTAACAGTGATTAAAAATTCTGCCTTTGAGCAATGACGCGCCCGTTTTTCCTGACTTGTGAT
Organism: Ambystoma mexicanum; assembly: GCF_040938575.1. Lineage (NCBI taxonomy): Eukaryota > Metazoa > Chordata > Amphibia > Caudata > Ambystomatidae > Ambystoma > Ambystoma mexicanum. The sequence continues at coordinate 137,018,736 of NC_090931.1, read as the reverse complement.
TTCCTAGGGTGAGTATTCAGAAGCAATTGTAAACTCAGATTAGGAAATGTCAGATTCACAGAGAAAAACACCTAGGGTCCGGTTCATGGAATTGTGCAAAGTGTATTTTTGCTCTGCAAAGTCAGTGCAAAGTCATTTTTGCTTTACAAAATTAACCTTGCACTGCAGAAATACACTTTGCACAGTTCCATGAATCAGGGTTTGTGTCTGCAGTACAAAATGACTTTTTTGCAGTGCAAAGTCACTTTTCAGCAGTGCAAAGAATTCCATGAATTGGCCCTTAGTATTCAAATACTCTCGTTCGCAGAGCAACCCATTTTTTTAAGTTGTAATACTTTGTACAGTATCACACAGTGACCTCGTTTTTAGAGAACAACTGAAGGTAAACAATGCATAGAGGGTCTTACAACATGGGCAGCCCACCATATTCACAAAGGTGACCTGCACATTTCCAGGGGGCTGTGCACCAGTGCAAACAACGCACTGGCATGCCTCGGAATACCTTAGTGTTAGACGCATGTGCCCGTCACTAATGCATGTTCAGGGGCGGAGCCAGCCTCAATGTTTTTGGGGGCTGAGTGACAGTTTTGAAAGCTGGTCATGACTGATAGGTTGATATGATAGGTTTTTTATAACGTGCTTAATACCCAGAGGTATATAAGCACTGACCCGGTGATCGAACGTGTGGTGCTCCGTGTCGTCTTGCTTCCAAGTCAAGCCTATCGCCCTTGAGCTATCCTCCCGAGATTGGGACTATTAACCGATTGGGTGGCCGACGCCCATCTTTCCCCTGAGCCCCAGAGGCTGTATAGCTGATGCAGCTTCCCTCAGGCCGTTAGATGCACCTTTCACCCCAATACAGAGGATATTCCATTTCAGAAGGAGATGCTCTCATTGGAGGCGTGGATCATCTTAAAGCTGAGCCAAGCAGTCAAGCCTTTGGTTTCATCGTAGGGGGTGCATTGATATCACCTGTGCGGCTTATGACCTGTGCCACTGTATGATGTCTCTGCTCTCGCGATAATGATTGTTTAATCATAAATAAACAATCTGACATTACCTGCTGTCCTATGTTTTAGCTGTTGTTCCTGTGTTTATGTGCACCCCGATGCCTGCGGGCAGCCGCCATGCTAGAAATGTATAAATAAATAAATACTTTGCTCTTCTAGATGATAAACGTGACATGCTCTTCCTGTAGTGCCCCTTTCTGGTCTATGCCCCTGGCTGAAAAAGCAGAGTGTGGCCTTCTGCTTGAAACCTCCTCAATGTAAGAGGGCTTAGCACCCCCAAGCCGCGGGCTAGTGCAGCCCTGGGTACGATTGGTTCCCAGCACCGACGTGGGAGTGCATATCACAGTGACAAGCCCTTAAAGAGGGGAATCATTGTGAAGAATTGAGGGAAAGAAATGTAAGAGGGACAGCAGTGGTTCACTATGCTGCAGTCTAACTTTTAAAGATATGAATGCGTGGGTCAGAAGAGACCCTCTCATACATTGACCAAGCCCATGTGCCTGTTCCAAACAGGCCCAGCAGAATGGTGTTCTGTTCTGTGCATTTTAGAGGGCTCCCCTTTTCCAAATTTGAGATTCACTTGAAATAGTCGTGCATTAAAGCTGCCTTCCACCCGCGGTTTATGCATTTGACCAGAAGAGAAGAAAAGGGCATTTAAATGTGTGCTCTGGAAAGCACACATTCAGTTTGGGGAAGCACACATTCAGTACCCTTTGTAAATAGGGCACACATTTTTTGTAGCACGTGAACTTCATGGAGCAGCACAGTCTGCAATCTGTGGCTCCTTAGATGTGTTGGACTACAACTCCCATCAGCCCTGGCATAATTAAAAGGGATCACGGGAGTCGTATTTCAAAAAACCTGGGGAGCTAAACGTTGAAGTCCATGCACTAGCACATCCCATCACTTGAGCTTGGTTAATCAGGCTCAGTGTGTGCAGGTCGGACAGTCAGGATTATACGGGAGGAATCCAGGTTCTGCAAATTACAACTTGGTCCCCAAACTGTTACCTACGGAATTCTGAGGCTGCACCTTCAGAAATATGTTCATTGGTTTTTCTCATTAACAAAATCACAGAGATATTTCAAGCGTTTGAGGTTTTCTCCGCTGTTGAAGTGCATCTGTGTGAAAGGTGTTCCCACCACACTATCACATTTTGATTTCTCATTTTGTTCACAGTCTGAAACACACTGGCACTAAATGAAGGCCCGGGCACCAATGAAAATGTTGCGCCCAATCTCAGATCATTATCTGTTTCCTTGTTATTCCAAACGGTTCGAATTGTACTTTGGACACCCTTGTTGGTGATAGCTGTGCTGCATCGTGTATTTTAAAGCGCATTGGGTAATTTAAATTAATCAAAAATCCCAGTGGAACAGTTAATTAACTCATCAAACGGACCCACAAAAGAGGCGCACACTCGCCTGTCCTTTAGACATTGCCCCCTTGTACCATTGGTCAGTACTTCTAGGAGGTATGCAATTAGATCCTTTAGTGATTGGAGGTATGCGACTAGATCCTTTAGTGATTGGAGGTATGCAATTAGATCCTTTAGTGATTGGAGGTATGCAACTAGATCCTTTAGTGATTGGAGCTGTGCAACTAGATCCTTGAGTGATTGGAGGTATGCAATTAGATCCTTTAGTGATGGAGGTATGCAACTAGATCCTTTAGTGATTGGAGCTGTGCAACTAGATCCTTGAGTGATTGGAGGTATGCAATTAGATCCTTTAGTGATGGAGGTATGCAACTAGATCCTTTAGTGATTGGAGGTATACAACTGGATCATTTAGTGACTGGAGGCATGCATCTAGACCCTTTAGTGATTGGAGGTATACAACGGGATCCTTTAGTGATTGTCCAATGTAGACTTTGACACTGACAGTCTACTAACGGTCGTATTTGTAATGAGGACGTTCTGGTACCATTGTATCGACCTCAGAAGGAGAAGGGCTGAGTGGACCTGCAAGGATTCGAACCTGTGACCATGAAGTCAAACACAGGCCCTGTAGTGGATGCATTAGTCCACTGAGCCACAGACCCTACTGAAGTACCTAATCCAATGAAAGCTTAGTGCACCCCACTTGGGTGTCTTCCAGGTCACTGTGCCAGTGTTAGAATGGTGGTGGTAGAAACAATTCCATTCCTTTTCCATGCAGTGAGATATGGGACATGGGGTTAGAAAGTGGGATCTTAAGGCGGTACCCCTGTAAGTGAAGCCAGGCAGTATTTTCACTACTGTCTTTCTGGGGCTGTCATATTTACATAGAAGCTTTGAGTGTCCACAACACCCCTGATCAGTCAATGTAGGGTGGAGATTACAACAAAGACTCTTTGGGGTTCTCTCTGTGCTTCGTTTAGGGTCAATAATATTGATCAAGCGCAGCATTTAATCACAATGTGATGGGTTTTGCTGCAATACAATACAGTCAAAAGCTAAAGAAGGTATGGTTCTAAGAAAGGAAAATATAATATGGTCAAAGTTGTAACTAGATACCACTAAAGATATAAACGTTGAAAATATGTGCCAGAAGGCCCGATTGAAAAATTGCATTTCGATAACCTATTGAAATTTAAGTCCCTAACTTGAAACTGAACCCGGAAAACATTGAGATTCTCCTCCATGGCAGCTCAGCCTCAGATTCAGGCATCACATGAAAACATGGCTTGAAGGGTTTTGACTACCACCTTTATGGATTGGACAATGTCCGGGGGCTCCCACATCGACTTCCACTGATTCTTCAAGGATCACATCCTCACGAAACCCCAGGCATCCAGATATCAGTTGAGGTTTCTCAAGCAAATTCAATAAATATCATCATTGAACGTCCACCTGCCCGTGATGTAGGACATTGCCCCCATGTGGGGAATTGTTTCACATCGATGATGGGGACAATGCCCCACTCACTGGCCTTCAAGACCTCATTGTGGCATAGCTAAAACCCATAAGTGAAATCCATCTTTCACGCTGCTGTATGCCTCATCACTGGTACAAAACATATGCCCAACTGCATCATGCAGTATATGCCATTCTCTGCCAGTGTCAGTCTGTCATTGTCTGCCTCTGTAAATCCCTCATGTCAGTATAAGTCAGTGGGCCTCATTACGAGTCCGGCGGTAACCGTGGCGGTAAAACCACCTGGTTACCGCGGACTCATATTACCATTCCGCCTCTGTGATTCCCGGAATTACCGGGGCATTACAACCCCGGTTTTCCGGGAATCACGGAGGCAGAATGGTGTTAATCCCCATTCCCATCGAGTCCTATGGGACTCGATGGGAATGGGGATCATGGAAACACCGGCAGCATCTCGTAATGCTGCCGGTGTTTCCTCGTCCGCCTGCAGGCGGGCGGTGTTAAACCCGCCAGGTCAGACCTGGCGGGAACATCACCTCCCGCCTGCAGGGGTCGGACTCAGGCGGTCCGGAAACAACGGTGGCGGAGGGTTTACCGCCACTGTTATTACCGGACCGCCTAGGTCGTAATGAGGCCCAGTGTCTTTTGTCAGTGTCTGCCAATGGCTGCCAGTTTCAGTCTTGGTCAGTCTCTCTGTCAATCGAGCCCTGCCAATGTCAGTTTCGATCAATGGTGCTCTTTCTCTGTCAGTTTCCCTCTCTGCCAGCGTCCCTGTCTCTCTCAGTATTTATGTCTCTTTCTCTTGCATCCATTTAGTCCCTGCATGGAGGACGAGCCAGACAGGGAAGCCGTGCCCGAAGTATGCGCTGCTGTTTTGCTTCTGCTTTGTGCTTCCTTGGCTGGGATAAGGCATTCGGAGCTGTGAAATGGACTCTGTGTATGCAGGCGTGCACATGTCTAATATCCACTGCACTGCACCGCACAGATATCCTGTGTTATATTTTTACAAGAGAATAATAAAACACTTATTTTATTTATTTATGTAGTGCATATAAGTTATACAACGTTTACACAAAGAAAACACATTTCATAGTTACAGTAGAAAACACATAATATAAAATCAATTAATATCACAAAAAACTTTCAAAAACCCTCTGCCAATCCACTCATCACTGCTAACTGCAGACCTATCGCTCTTCTTCCTTTCCTTTCTAAGCTTCTTGAGCGCCTTGCCTACTATCAACTCTCATCCTTTGTCACTACTTCCTCTCTCCTTCCTCCCTTCCAATCTGGCTTCCATCCCAAACATTCCACTGAAACTACTCTCATCTCTATCCTTAACTCCCTCCTCTCTGCTCGACATGCCAAGCAATCCTCTATCCTTATTCTCCTTGATCTCTCCGAAGCTTTTGACACTGTCGATCATCCACTCCTGCTCCACACTCTTTCCTCCTTCGGGTTTAAAGGCCCTGTTCTAAAATGGCTATCCTCTTACCTCTCCTCCCGTTCCTTCACTGTATCATGGAGAGGGCAGACCTCTCCTTCCTTCCCTCTTATTTATGGTGTTCCTGAAGGTTCTGTACTTGGTCCTTTCCTCTTCTCTCTTTACACCTCCCTCATTGCCCCTGTTATCTCCTCGTTTGGCATTTCCACCATTTCTATGCTGATGATACTCAACTCTTTCTCTCTTTCTCCTCCTTCTCAACTGACCTTCACCTTAAGCTCTCCTCCTGCCTCACTGCTATCAAGAACTGGATGTCCTCCCGCTTTCTCTCTCTTAACACTGATAAAACCGAAGTCCTTTTCTTCCCCTCTAATTCTCTTCCCCCCCCTCTCCTCCCTCTTTCATTCACTTTCCTCCCTCCAATCTCCCTATCTCTCCCCAAGATCGTAATTTAGGTGTTCTCTTTGACTCCTCTCTCACCTTCTCGAAACACATTTCACTCACCTCTCGCACCTGCCGTTACCACCTCTACAATATTCGCAAAATCCATCCCTCCCTCACATTCCATGCCACCAAACTCCTAATTTCCTCTCTCATCTTTTCCCGCCTCTTCTACTGCTCCTCTCTACTCTTTGGACTTCCGGCATCTCATCTTGCCCCTCTTAAATCCGTATACCACTCTGCTGTTCGTACCCTTTGTCTCCTTATCTCCCTTGACTCCATCTCTTCCTCGCTCTCTTACCTTGTCTGGCTACCTTTCCACTTACAGCTAAAATTTCACTTTCTCTGCCTTGTCTTCAAATCCCTCCATGGTCTTGCTCCTCCTTATCACTCCTCCCTTCTCTCCTTCTACTCCCCCTCCCGTTCCCTTTGTTCCGCTGACCATTTCCTTCTCACTGTGTACCTCCATCCCCCTGCGCTTCCTCCCATTTCCACTCCTTCCAACTCCTTGCACCTCTGCACTGGAACTCCGGTCTCTCACAATCCGCTCTACCACGACCTTCACCTCATTTCACTCTTCCCTTAAATCCCTCCTCCTCCAATCTCCTCCTTGAAAAATCCCCCTCTGCTCTCTCTACTCCCCCCTCCCTTCATCTGATTTCTCTCTCCCCTCTCCTGCTCCTCCTCTCTCTCCCTTCCATTTTCCCTCGTCCAATCCATCTCCACCCCCCACACCTAGTCCCACTCCCCTCCCCCTTCAGTTAATTGCTCTTTGCACTGTTTTTTCGAAGGATTCATAATGTAATTTTGCTCCCACTGTTATTTGTTGTTGTTATCTTGTATTATGTTGTTCCACTGTACAGCGCCTTGGTGTAAAGTGCTCTATAAATCAATCAATCAATCAATCAATCGATCAATCAGTATCTAAAATTGGTTCCTTGATATTTAAATTGATATTTTAAATTCTAGACCAAAAAAGCTCTTAGTTTAGAAGAAATTGATAGAAAACAAATCTGCCAAACGTGTCAATTCGAAGTTCTTGGAGCGTCTTGCCGTCAATAACCAAGTGATAGAGAGTTTGTACTGCTTGTGCACACTGTTTATTCTCTTTACTAGTGGAAAAGCCTGTGTACACGGCTAATGTGCGTAAAGGAAGACATTTGTAAATATATGATGTGGTGTATTTTAGCGTAATTTATGTTAATAGAAAAAATCATTTGTAAAGGATGTTGCTCCTTTTAAACAGAGGAGTAGTAACTTCAAAGAAAATCTCACAGAATCTGTTAAAAGATCAACATAGAACATACGGCCAATTGATTCACGTGCAGTATGATTCGAAGTAGACATGAGATCATAAAATAAAGTAAATTGAAGTCAAATAAAGTTTATAACTTACATGAAGAATACTACTGATATAATAATACATAAACATAAATATTACAATGAATAATTTCATAATACATAAGCACATTGAAAAAATTAATTTATTTTGTTAGAGAAATAGTACTTAATGATAATAACATGAATTTCTGTTTATATATTTTTTTAAATGTATATATTTTCTTAGTGAATGCTGTTAAAGTAGTATCCAATGCACATTTTGTTTGCCTGAAAGATGAACTTGAAGTCGTATTGTTGTATGTGTAAGGCAACAGCTCCCTCTAGCAGTGATAACAGGCAAAGCGGGCAGGATGGCTTCGGACAAACATACATCTGGCTTTTTTTTATATAGTATGACTTTAGCACATGCTCCTGTAATTTCTCTGGTAGGTATTACATTTAATTTAAACCTCAACATATCACCTCTGTGCAATCTGGAGGGGTACTTTTGAAAATAAAATGGTAGCATGTATGGTAAAAGCTTTAATTTCATATCTAAAATGATAAAGCAAATGGTAATTCATAGAGAGTGCACGATTTTCAATCCAGTCCAACTAGAATATTTTCTTTTTCATTTTTTGGGGATGAACTATGAGATGAAATATGAGCTCTCTACAGAAATATTGTGAGAGCTCAATATGTAAATGACCCGCTGTTTCCAACAGGTTATAACCTTACACATTTAATTATTCATTTCGGATAGCTCAGGGGCAATGTGCTCACCTTGGAAGCAAGACGGCATGGAACAACACAGGTTCGATCCACAGATCTGCGCTTAGAAACCTATTAAGCGCGTTATAAATAACCTATCATATCATATCACTTACATTTCCACTTGTTAACAAACTGACTGCTTTCTGGAGGGACAAAGAGTTTCCTAAGCAATTGGACTAGTTTCCAATTCGCAGGAATCCTCAAAGAGAGTACACCCAGTTCCTGTCTTATGATCGGGACGGGTGTTCCCTGAGGTAAAAATAGAGTTTTTCTCCCCAATAAACCCTCAACCATATCCCAATTGGAGGGCAACAAGCTTGTTTCAACACCATAAAGCAAACGAGGAATAACGTTCTGGTTCTGGTGATAGAAGTTTAGTATTGGAATAGCTGAAAGCAACCACATTTCTTACCAATTAGGTACAGTTCAGTAGCAGCCACAGAGACCTAATTTCTTAAATTATTCCCATTCAGGAATGTAGTCCTCTTGCAGTGAATGAATACCTCAAGATATTTGAAGCTACTAACAGGCTCAAATCGAGACTGGTCCAAGGTCCAAACAAATATTTGTTTCACATGCTTTGTACTGCTTAGAATTAACATCTTTGGCTTATTTATGTTTAATTTCAGATCCAAATTCAAGAAATATAGATGTATTGCAGTTAGAGCTTGTTGCAATCCAAGGGTGTTCAGATCAAAAAAAGCAATATCATCCACATGAGCTAAATAACTTATAAGCACACTCCCTAATTTTGGAGGAATATGAGATACACTCTGCAGGGATTTGCCAAGGTCACTGATGGAAATAAGCAAAATTGGGGCTAACAAGCAACCTTGGCGAAGCCCACGATGAGCATACCTCCATTTCATAGTGTTTCCTGCCTGATCCAGACAAATGCTTATCTTTGTCTCAGAATGTAAAGCAATTAAAACACTGAGAGTTCTCGTGGGACAGCCTAATGTATCTACTTTGTGCCAAAGAACTACTCTATTTACACAATCAAAAGCTTGAGTGATATCTAGAACTGTGCAATAGATAGGTCTTTTTTGTCACTGAGCAATAGATGGATCGCAAAGCAATTCAAAGCTGTCCCCAGGCCACCCTTAAATGCTGATTAATGAACATCCAAGCACCCTTTTTCCCTAACCCAGCTCGGAAGTTCCTGCAGAATCAAATTACCAACAATCTTGCTTGCCGAGTCCAAAAGTGAGATCGACAGGTAGTTTTTGGAAACCATTCTATCACCATGCTTACAGATCAAAACAATGAAGGCCCCCCTGCTGGATGAGGGAAGAGAATTTAACAAAAGAATATTAGTAAAGAGTCCCCATAAAATTGCAGACCATAGGGGCACATTGGACTTAAAGGTTACATTTGCTGCACCGTCCGTTCCTGGAGCATTGGACGCTTTGCTTGTAATAAGACTGCACTGAAACCAGATCCATCTGCATAGAATCTCTCCACTTTACTTCAAATGTGGGTGGCCTTGTATTGGTCCCAACCAACGAGTATAAATTAGAAAAGTGATCTTGTCATTTTGAAGCCTCAATTGGTTGCACCTGGAGCGATCTTTGGGATTCCAGCACTTTAATAAGCCTCCAGAACGAGGCTAAATTTTGCTTGCTGACCGCATGTAGCATAGCATACAATATCGCCTGATGATTTTTAAGCAAGTTCTTATACACTTGAGTCCAGGAGGTGGCTTCCTTTTTGAAATTTGCATCCAATTTATTAAGACTTATTAGGGATTTAATCAAGAGACACTTTGTTTCATTAACCCTTTCGTCAGAAGTATTCTTATATGTTCTATTCCTAATCACAGTCGACCCTCTGGGGCCAACGATTAACAGGCCCCTCAATGGATCCAAAGCTGCATACTCATGGGCGAAAAGGTCTAGCAATGAGTCCTTTAAGCAAATGTCTGTTTGTTTATTTGTATAGTCCGCAAAAACCCTGAGGTATCTAGGTGCTTGAAGTGTTGGATTATTGTCAACTATATGACATGGATAGCTGTGTTGGATATTGTAGAGGAGTAATCACCTTTGCAGAGTGATTATAGAGTATTTTGCAAAACAGTTGAGACTGAGTTAAACATGATTAATACAAAGATAGATGTAGATTATAAGAATGCCAAGGTCATTGCCAAACAATAGGATGAAAACTATCAAGGGGTCTAACTATGCAGCGTTACCTTACACAAATACCAGACAAAAACTCCATAGATGATTTAATATGGTAATGAAACAGGAAATGTAAGAGCATGGGAACAGATTTAGAAAAAGGAGAAGATTTGAAAATTCAGCAAAAATTAGAGACTACATTCAGAAATGAAAATGCTTAGTACTGGCCCGCCCTATCCTGAGAAATGAGCACTCCCTTAATTTCTCACAGTGGCCGCTGGGATGCAATGTGTTCTCTGTTGATGACGCTCTAACATGTCCAATGATCTGCAAGCATATGAAATAGTGTTCAGGGCGGTTAGCATGTTGGGAATATTAACTAAGCATGACGAATTGAAAATCATGTAAATCAAATGGTATATCATTACAATTAATGTGTTATTTATACTTAAAGAGAATTTTTAATTACACATTATTCGTTATTGATGTTTTTGTTATGTCAACAGTTGTTGTATTCTATTAACTTTTTTATGATGTCTAATCAATTTGTTTAAACTAAGTAAAGGCTTTGATTAAAATAAAATAGCGGTTTGTGCAAACTGATTTCATAGACTTGCTAAGACTTTGGGAAGTCCGCTTGAATTTGAGAGCTGTTGGCAAGTGACAATCTGACTGGTACTGATTCACTATGTGGCATTAACCCTAATGTTGCTGTTCATCTTGACTAAACCTTGAATCTTTCCTGCACAGGTATTGGAATATTTAAGCAAGCAGAACAGGTGGCCTCTTTCAGAATACTTCTGCTGAACCCTGCGCTATGCCCTCATCCCCTCCTAGGTATGGATGTAGGTAATGTAACATTCCACACTGCGTATCGATATAATGTCAAACTGTATGCAGGTTATGTTATAAGTCTTGATGAGTGCATTGTCACTGTGCAGTTTGCCTTGTGGTAATAAGGGCGAGCTGGTAAACTGGAATGCTTGGCGAGTTGTCTGGGAGATCTGTTATTGGGATAAAGGCTGCTTAGTACAAAGGGCTTTGTTTTTCCCGAAAAAAGTCCCTGATTCACAGAAGTGTTTTATTATGGTGCAATCCCAGAGGAAACCGCTCTGTGAATCAGGGCCGTCATTTCACCAAACCCAAAGTGTAGCGGAAGTGACATCACACGACCCTTGGCCTCTGATTACATCACAGGAAGTGATGTCATTTGACCCCGACCCCAAAGTGACATCACAGGAAGCGATGGAACACGATCTTTCACCCTTTGACAAAATAGGAAGTGGCATCACATAGCACTGTCCCAAAGTACACTATGAAAAAATGGTTAAGATATACATTTCATACAAGAATTGATCGTCATAGGTATCATTAATATCAGTGTGTATAGGCCCATATTGCCAAATTACTGTGCATGCAAGCAGACGTCCAAGGCATATGATAATGATGTGTGATTGTATGGCACTCATGCTTAAGCGCTTTGGATATAATATATAACAACAATGCATACAATATCACCCAACCTGTGCATTCATTTCTCAATCTCAGAAGGATGAAAAGATGAGTTTGCCTTGCCAGGGCTCGAACCTGCAACCGGCAGATCATACACACACATCGCTGCAGTGAGCGCTCAACCCACGGAGCTGTATTACCGGCTATAGCTACCGTACCGGCTATAGTAAAATTTGCAATTACCTGCCTGAATGTTCTCAAAGTCAGAAAGCAAATTACACTCTGTAGTGGATACCATTAAACAGGGAACTGAGATTTAACAGCAGGCCAGTTCATCTGCAGGTCTGCCAGCAATCCGATTAGTAAATCTCTACTTCTGGCTATATTTCGTGGTTGATGCTTTTCTGCAAGGCAAGTTGTTCCTTAGGTAAGGCCAATTTAATAAAATGTGCACATTTCATTTTAGGATATATTAATTTCGGGTGACGGTTGTATATGCAAATGAGCCCCGCCCCCTTTTAGGAATTGTACCCTGATTATGGAACCAAGTAGATGAGCAACCAAGAGGAGGGGAAGCGCACGCGATCAGAAATGGCCCCCACTAAGCAAAACATCTGAAATGCTGGCACTCAGACTAGAGTACAAGTCCCACCCTCATTTCCTATTAACTCACTGTAGCTGGCGGCAGCAGCAGGCTGGCTCATGTAATGTCCCAATCTAACTTACATTAACCTAAGTAAAATAATTAAAATAATGCGAGCAGCATTAGCATAAGTGCCATTGTTATTAATTCATTTTGAAAAAAAACAGGACCCTTAATTCTTACCGAGAGAAAGCGAGCGAGTGTGAGGCAGGGGTTCAGTAAAGGAGAAAATGAGTGGAAGAATTCAGAAAGTGTGGTAGCAGGGTGTGAGTGGGTGTGTTAGTACATTCACTAAATCAGTGATTGAGTAAGTGAGTGAGTGGGAGAGGGAACGGGAGAGTGAGAGAGGGAGGAATTTAGTAAAAGAGCATATGAGTGAGTTCAGGTTGGTGAGTAACTGAGTGAGTTGGTGGGTATATAGGTAGGTTAGTGACTGAGTCAGTGGGTGAGTGAGTGCGTCAGTAAATTGGAGTGGTTGGTAGGGTGGGAGAGAGGGAGGAAGATTGCGAAGGAGTACATGAATTAATTGAAATGCGGTGACTGAGTGAGTTCTTGGATAGGTATATTAGTAAATCAGTAAACTGGTGGGTGAGTACATGAGTGAATAAGGGAGTGAGGGAGGAATGAGTGGCTACATTAGTTAATTAATTAATTGAGAGTGCTCAAGTAAACGAGTTGTAGTAGGCAGGTGTGTTAGTAAATTAGTGAGTGCGTGGGTGAGTGAGGAGGGGAGGAAAGTAGACATTGGGTGGATGGGTGAGTGAATGAATGAGTAACTGAATGAATTAACTGAGTATCAGTTTCGATTTTTCTCAATATTGCTTACTATAAAGTGACATGATAATACATCCATCCCAGTATAAGATGGTAATGATATCATGTAAAACTATGCATATGTTGAAATGGACATGGCAAAAGCTTAACGAGTAAGGTGCTTTCCAATGATATGCGCAAAGCTGGGGCGCCTCACCCATTGCACCCACCATGGCGGAGCTGGCCCACAAAAGAGAAGCAGGCATAGAGATGTGAGCACTTTGCTGCCCCGCTTGCCCAATGGTCCACACGTCTGATCCACTAGGAATGCTCATGTTTCCACCTGCATTACACAGTAACCGATTGTGGCATGGGGGGTGGTGCATTACGTTTGCAGAGCCCCAATCATGCCCACTGAAGCTTGTGGCATGCAATCCTTGATTTCTGGTCTACGCAGGAACAGAATGGCAGAGGAGAGTGACCGGGCTGGAGACAGCAGGCATGAAGTAAAAACGGTGATTGTGAAAATGTGTTTTACAGAGCACTGTAGGCATCTAATGTGGGGCAAAAAAAAGAGGTGTTGGCTGGAAGGTTTGGAATGAATCCAAACCTCTGGCATTGTTCTGGGCAACCCTCCACATCATCGTTCTGCCCCTGCCAAACTATTGCAAAAGGGGAAAGACCATATGCAAATGAGGCTGGGTCCCACCTAAAAAGGGGCAGTCCAGCCCTAACTGCCTGGTCACATCCCTTCTGCACGAGACCACAAGTATCCCCAAACATGTTTCAGCCTTGTTGGGCCTCATCAGTGAGGAGTAGCTTGGCTCTCTAGGCTCATCAAGCACGGAGCCCATGTCTGGGCAAGATGTTTGGGGCTGGGCTGCTCCCATTAGTGGCAGTAACTGACTGATTTGCTTATGCCTGGATCCATTTTGTGATGGCACATGGTGTGGAAGGTTGCCCAGAGCAATGCCAGTAGTTCAGATTCATTGAAAACCTTCCACCCATCAGTATTTTGGTTATACTTTGTCTCCCTATGTGAGAGAGGGTATGCACACATGTGGGTCCCTTGCTCGCTGTGCCAGGAGACCAAGCTGCACCTCAATGATGAGGCCTAACAAGGCCGAAACATGTCTGGGGTTGCTTGTGATTCCGTGTAGAGGGGACCTGGCCTATCAGTTCGGGCTGGGCATCTCCCAATGATGGCAGTACTGACAGATTTGCAAATGGCTGGACCCCTTTTGCAATGATGCAGACGGGCTAAAAAGCAGTAACTTTTTTGGTTATAGTTTGTCTCCCTACTCGTGTCTGCCCAGACGTGGGTCCCTTGCTCGCTGCTCCATAGGGAACCAAGCATCACCTCACTGATGAGGCCCAACAAGCCTGAAACATCTCTGGGGTTGCTTGTGTTGCCTTGCAGAGGGGACTTGGCCTGGCAGTTCGAGCTGGGCTGCTCCCTTACCCTTGACTGTGCTAGATAAGTATAATGGGCAGTTGTAGTTCAAAACATCTGGAGAGGAAAATCTTCTAGCCCACCGCCTCAGGCTCCTTTCAAAGGCTAGGGTGAAACAGGCACACACAGAGTGTGCAGTCACCACATGACTTGTATGTGCACTTGCAGAAAATGTGTGCACAGACCCATGATGCAGATCAGGCAGTGAAATGCATGGGTGCCATGTGTCCTGTGTGGGCAATAGAGGATCTCATGGGGGCAGGCTGGGACTGACCCATGGGGCAATAGGGCAATGCCGGAACCATAAAAATAAGATGCTAATGTGGGCCAGTGTTTTGGGTCTCAGGGGGCCCCTTTTTGGGCCAATGTGGGGCAGTTTGACCAGTTACTGCACTATGCGGTGAGTAGCTTTAACTATTGTTGCCAAATAAATATGCTTTAAATTGCTCAATATGCATCACATTTGATCAAAACCTCCCCCTTGGGTACTACTCAAACAGTCTGTCACAAAAGCAATCAATTGCCATTTGCAACGGTGGGCCACTTTTTCATTGGTGCCCGAGGCAATGTTATGCCCCAGACCGACCCTGCATGGGGATGGCCAGCGATGAGCTCTGAAAGTGGCACTGTAAGCGTGTTGTAGCAAGCTATATGTAGGCGAATGACATAAGAGCAATTGTGACATTGTGCAGGCATGGATTGTGAATGGGTATCACCACATTGCTGCACATACAAAAATGTCGGGTGGATTAGGAGAATAAAGTTAGAGGTGTTTGGGGGGCTGCAGGGGGTCTCCCCCAACATATAATTGTGCAAAAAGAAAAAGCAACATCAGACATTTTGCGATTCGGTATTTCTGATGCACAGTGATAAGATAGATGCTTGTGACTGCTCAACAGTTGTTTTTTTGCATCGACTGGTATTTTGGCTGGAGGGATATTGCAGTGTGTGTGTGTGTGTGTGTGGTGTGCGTGTGTGTGTGTGTGTGTGTATATATATATATATAGAGAGAGAGAGAGAGAGGGTGGGCAGGGGGGGGGGCGGATTGATGGTTGCCCGTGTCTCAGATGTAGATATGGAGGAGGACTTATAGTCACTGTTTTCTGAAGACCCTGTAATTTGCAAATTATGTTTCCCAGGGCCTTTATTTGAAGAGCATTGCTATAGTCAACGCGGAGAGTCCTGCTGCTGTTGTAGTCTGAATTCGGCAAAGGTAGCCTAAGAAAGGGAAAATATGCCTCAAACCTCAAACTCACTCCGGAGAGTCGTGAACCCTCCTGCCTGGATGAAGTTGACTATGTTTGGGGTCTCCTTCATTTGGGCATCGATCGAGTCTGAGTATGGAGAGTCGTGGACCTTCGGATGATTGAGTGTCCTTGGATCATTTGTGGCTGTGAGGCACTGCAAGGTAGATCGCACAGGTCACAATCTCCCTCCTGCCTGGATGAAGTTCACTATGTTAGGGGTCTCCTTCATTTGGGCATCGATCAAGTCGTAGTCCGGAGAGTCGTGGACCTTTGGATGATTGAGAGTCCTTGGATCATTTGTGGCTGTGAGGCACTGCAAGGTAGATCGCACAGGTCACAATCTCCCTCCTGCCTGGATAAAGTTCACTATGTTTGGGGTCTCCTTCATTTGGGCATCGATCGAGTCTGAGTCCGGAGAGTCGTGGACCTTTCGATGATTGAGTGTCATTGGATCAGTGGCGGCTGTGAGAGAGTGGAAGGCAGATTCCACAGGAGACAGGTCACAATCTCCCTCCTGCACTGATGAAGTTGATGATGTTTGGGATCAGCCAGCTGTCTCCTTCATTTGTGCATCGAACGACTCCGTGGAGTTGAGGACTTTTGGATGATTTGGGTATCATTTGCAGCAGTGCTTTGCATTTTAATTGCTCCAAGTCACGCTCTTTGCAAGCATCTCACCCAGTGTTGGCAAATCAGATTCTGCAGAGAAGTAAAATGTTCTGTCTGCATAAAAACGGGTAACCATTGTATCAGTGTTGGGGTGACTGCCAGGTCTTGGAAACTCTCAGTGAGTCATTTTACAAGGGTAGGTGACTGCACTGAAAGTGGAATGCTTTTACGCCTTCATGTCCCGCTCGAGTGGATTTTCAATTGCTTATAAGGCAGGAAGTGGCTAGAAGCAGAGTGCGGATTTCGTCCGTGCTTCCCTACTCAGTCGTGTAAGTGCACTTCGCTTTACTTCTGCATGTGATTTTCATGCAGGCACAAAACAAATGGATTCCCATGGAATCTACATCCATTCAGCACCTGCTAAAAAAGCAGTTGGATTCCATAGGAATCCATAATGTGCAGGCAGCGTTTACTTTTTGATAAGACAGAGTGTAAAAGTAAAGAGTAAAGGAGACTTCACCTGGTTTCACACCTCACTTTTATTTTCCGCGCCTTGCAAAGGTTTAAAATGTCATATAGTCACCCAACAGCACGCAAGTTCTAATATTGGCAGTTCACTGCATGCAAACACATCATACCATATCAGTAAATATAATAAAAGGCCAGATGTATGTGTGTCCCATCCAGTCATGCTGAGTAGAGTCTGGCCGCTTTACCTGTCATCACCACTAGAGGGCGTTGTTGTCTTAGGAAACGCACTTTGGCCGGTGTAAATGGGCTTTCACACTAGTTTCTAATAAAATTACCCCAAGTACATCAGATGAACAAAATAGGATCATTTTTCAAAGGGAAGACCATACATTACACGTCATAAACTATGACCCAAAATCATTTTTGAGAGTGTAAAGGTGCTAGTCTGTGTAGGTAAACATTGGGGCACTGTATAGTAAAGTGCTTAAAAATTGTGAAAATCCGGTATGCAGTGTTGGCTAAATCACCAAATTATTATTATGAATGTTTGTACTCAGCCTTCTGATATGGAACCTGTTTGCATTTCTACAATGTCCCAACCAGAGGCAAAGTGCTGACACTGTAATGCTCATCAACCACAATTTCAAATATAAAGCTGCATCGCTGCCAAAGTGCCTTTCTCAACAACTCAGTCAGCACTTCCACAATGCACAATATTACCATATTGGAAGCTGTATCCATTCAATCCGCACATTGAAATGACGCTTCTAGGAACGTCAGCACTTTCCGCCTTTGAAGGCTTTTCCCAGGGTGTCCAGCATCATTAACTATTCAGTATGTCTATTTTTGTGTTGCACTCTGAGATTGGAAGATGCTTCTAAGGGAGAGAGAGAGAAGGAGGAGAGGGAAGGAAGGAAGGAAGGAAGGAAGGAAGGGAGGGAGGGAGGGGGGGGAGGAAGGGAAGGAAGGAAGGAAGGAAGGAAGGAAGGAAGGAAGGAAGGAAGGAAGGAAGGAAGGAAGGAAGGAAGGAAGGAAGGAAGGAAGGAAGGAAGGAAGGAAGGAAGGAAGGAAGGAAGGAAGGAAGGAAGGAAGGAAGGAAGGAAGGAAGGAAGGAAGGAAGGAAGGAAGGAAGGAAGGAAGGAAGGAAGGAAGGAAGGAAGGAAGGATAATGTCATTGATGATGCCAATTGTGGCGTCATCGGTGATGTCATGTGTTTGTATGAGTAGTGCATGTCAGAGGCATGAGGTATCCTTGCAAAGCTTACCATAACTGGCACATTTCTATGGTTTTATATTTTGCATTGCAACGATAAAATCACACCAAATAGTCTTCCTACATTGTTTCTTCAAAGTTAAAAAGACATTAGTTGGGCTTTCTCATGGTTCTCTAAAGTTTTTTGTTGTTGTTGTCCTCACAAGGTGTCTGTGAAAGCATATTGTCTAGTGGTCATTAAGCATCAGTTGGCTGTTAGGTCATGATGTAATATGAACCGGAGAACTAGGGATATTTGTGGCCAGCACCTGACCTAATCAATGTACGTCCACATATGTATTGTCCGAGGTGACTGTTCCTTCTCTCCACAACCTGGTCAGAATGTCCTTCAAACTCACCAGTGAAAGAAGCACATTTGTTCCCATCAACTCTGATTTCTTATTGACTGTACGTTCTTTTGTGATCAAAAGAGCATTGTTCCTCCCTGTAAATAAATAAATAAATAAATAATCCATTAACGGTTTAGGTCCAGAGTTGTGCATTTTGACCACAGTGCGTTATGGTGCCTCAAGGTTGCTATTCCATGCAATTTAAGCATCCGTCTGGCAAGAACTCTGTCTGCACTATGCTTTTTTGTGTGTGTCAAGTGCCTGGATGATCTACAACCAGCCGCAAATGGCTGCATGGGGAGCACTTCCCGGGGGCCTCTGATAGCCAAAACCTAAGGGGTAAATTAGCCCTTAAGCAAACTTTGTTTTTCCCCCATTTGCATGAACACTTGGAATCCATATGATGTGGGAAGAATTGTTAGGGACTTGGGCCATAAATCTCAACACATTATATTATGGCCACATTTCCATTCATTCATTTATTCATTTATCCAAGTGGAACACAACAACTGGGGTCGAAGGTACCACTTTGGATCACATATGTGATAGAAACTGCTGCACAGTAATGAGCACGCATTTGAATGTGAAATTTGTATGCACCACTCTGCTGAGCACAGACCCTGCATTGTAGTTCACAATGTATATGTATATATATATATATATATATATATATATATATATATATATATATATATATATATATATATTTTCATATATATATATATTCAGTGAAAAAACTTTGTTAAAGGGACGTTATGGTTAAGTTGCGCTACTAAAAACCTATGAAATTCAGTAAAAAAACGTTGTTAAAGGGACATTATGGTTAAGTTGCGCTACTAAAAACCTATGAAATTCAGTGAAAAAACTTTGTTAAAGGGACGTTATGGTTCAAAGTAAAACCGAAAAACCCCTGAAATTCGGCAGTTATGGTAACATAAGCAACCACAACTTGCGCCACCGTGCACTGCTAACACTAACACCCAGGACATCAAAGATGATATCACAAATGTCATTGATGACATCACTGATGACATCACATGTGCATTTACTTTTCATGAAAACTCTGTACAAGGGATTCTTATAATGCTGACCAAAAACTGTCAAGGATCATTGGGATAAATATCATGAGCTAATTAGTGCATTAAGCAATGCATTGATATAAATAGCATTATATTATGAAGTTCTATACAGTATACTAAGCTACTCATGCAGAAACATAGGCAGTGTGTGCAGCATACATGATGAAGGTGCCATATTAATAATCTCGCCATGTTGAATAGTGAAATGATAACTGCTTTCTTATTAGAGTTTTGCGTACTGTGAAACATGTAATAAGTAGATAATAAAACCCACTTAATACATAATTACATTATTACAGACAAAACACAAAGAGACAACAACACATACAAATATGAGTATATACAGGGACAGAGAAGTAAGCAAAAAAGCAGAAGTAGTAGCAGAAAGAGTTCATAACCTAACTGATTGTCTTTATACAGAGAAACTATTGCTCTGTTTCAAAGCTGCTACTTACCATATGTATGTGTATCACATGATGTGACTGCACCCAAAGGAAAGGAGAGTGAGTATAATGTATACAAATATGAGCATATACAGGGAAGGTAGAGTAATAAAAATAAAACTATGAGAAAGTGCTGATAACCCTAATGATTATCTTCATGCACAGAAAGGATTGCTCTCTTTCAAGCCTGTGTCTTCCGCTATGTATATGTTTCATATGATGTGACTTGACCCTAAGTCTACAAATATGGTACCTTTGCAATTTTTACTTCCTGACTGTTACTGAAGAAAACTATGTGGCTTCGATATGTCAGTAAAGGATAAAAAGGGAGAGCCAGCCATGTGATGTCATCAGTGATGTCATCAATGACATTTGTGATGTCATCTTTGATGTCCTGGGTGTTAGTGTTAGCAGTGCACAGTGGCGCGAGTTATGGTTGCTTATGTTACCATAACTGCTGAATTTCAGGGGTTTTTCGGTTTTACTTTGAACCATAACGTCCCTTTAACAAAGTTCTTTCACTGAATTTCATAGGTTTTTAGTAGCGCAACTTAACCATAACGTCCCTTTAACAAAGTTTTTTTTACTGAATTTCATAGGTTTTTAGTAGCGCAACTTAACCATAATGTCCCTTTAACAAAGTTTTTCACTGAATTTCATAGGTTTTTAGTAGCACAACTTAACCATAATATCCCTGACTTCATATACAAGTAACATAGAACATACTAACCCCCTCATAGTGATTTTCATGTCCGCGGTCTACCGCCATGTCCACGGACGCATCGAAAATCTGAGATTGGTGAATGTAAATTTAAATAGTGTGCCCCATTTCCCCTTTGAAGCTGGCTCTGAAAAGAGCTGTTTTTTTTACAGATGCTTGACAGACACCTGTTATTTTGTATTTTTTTCTTGTTTTTTTTTCTTACTCCTAAAATCTTCACATAACCTTCTCCAAAGCAACCCTTACATTCCAAAATAGAAAGGCATTTCCCGTAAAAGATAAAGAAATGCCATCTTCTTTAAAATTAACAGCATTACTGGCATCAATATTCTCATTGTTACAGAAGAACATACCAGCTCTAAGCTCGAAGGCACACATGCAATCAAAAAACTGAACTATTGTCCCATATTGCCCTAGGTAGTAATCCAGAAGAAATTACTTTCGCATTTGGAAGGATCTTCATTACGGCTTGAACCAAGCGTTCCAAATCAGCCAACAAAGTTGGGGCACTGACGTTGCCCAAATGGAAAGCACCATAGTGCAAAACTACCACATGTGGACTGTTCATCGTGGCCATATCCTCACAAACTTGTACAATTCCCTGTACATTGCAATCAGGCACAGTGCTCCACACCACCTCCACTCCTTTCACATCAAAGTTCTTTGCAACATGCCTGCATTCAGCATACTGCTGTAAACTATGCACAAACATATCTCCGACCACCAACACCCTGACTTTCTCCACTTCTGCCATCTTCACCACACACAGTCTCTTTCAACACAAATCCACAGCCTCGACATCTGATTGGCTGATCCGTACAGTCTTCTTTCCATGTTGGATTTCCTGGAAAAACCCAGATGTAGCACGCCCTGTCCACGAACAGCCGCGGTGTCGGTGGACGGCGTCCCCTTTACTCTCTGTGCCATTCCCTCATTGCATACAGCTAAGCAATCACACAATACGAATAACGTCCTCAGAACACCCCCATTTTGTGAATTTTCGAACATTTCAGGACAATTATCATTTAATTATTCAACATATTAACATTACAAATATTATACTTTCATCTTGTACTCTACACACAATGCTATGTTTCTCCGTTAGTAGCTCAGTATACTAGATAGAATCCCATAATACAATGCTATTTATATCAATGCATCGTTCAAAGCACTAATAACGGTGTGATATTTATTGCAATATCCTTGACACTTTTTTCGCAACATTATAATAAAAATCCCTAGTACACAAATTCCATGAAAAGTACATACACATGTGATGTCATCAGTGATTTCATCAATGACATTTGCGATGTCATCTTTGATGTCCTGGGTGTTAGTCTTAGCAGTGCACGGTGGTGGCGCGAGTTATTTTTCATAGCTTACCATAACTTGCGATTTTCAGGGGTCTTTCGGCTGTACTTTGAACCATAACATCCCTTAAACAAACTTTTTTTAATATCACGCAAACAATATACAAACATGGCGTGCAAAAACCAACTTCTACAGATGGCTTTACACAGAATGTTGCAAAGTAAGAATTTATGCTCGTTCACAGTGAAGGTCAGCCGCTTCCATTTTTTTCTCGGGCCCCGGAGAGGCTCACGAAGTGGACTATAAGGTTGTATTGTGTTTTGACCTTGACAGACAGAGATTGTGATGAAAGACTTCTCTTGAAGGAGTGTTGCTAAAATGTAAGAGAAGATAAAGATGAAATTTCTGAAACGAAACCACTTTTATATATTATATCACTATGCGAAAGATCGTTGGCACATGCGGAGTCGTATTTTGGGACTGCACCACTCGTAGACAATGGAAATTGCAATCGTACTGTAAGTAACCCTTTAGATTATTTTATACCAAATATAATTACAATAGCGTAGCATTAAAGACCGCTCAAGTTGAACTTGTTCATTGAAAGTGGCATAATGTTTTCTACCGTGCACTATCACCGCCGAATTGATCCCCTGTCGTTTAGAGGGCTCTGAAAAAGGCAGATGACACAGGGTGGGTTAATAGAAATAATTTAACCTGTCTATAGGCGGTCAAGCGCTCTACTCGCTGTGCCACTTCACTGTAGCCTGTCAAGTGGCACAGCGAGTACAACGCTCGCTTTGACATCCGTGCACAGCTTGCTAACGTAAGTTCGAATCCCGGCAAGGCCAAACTCAGCCTTTCATCCTTCCGTGGTCGATAAATGAGCACCACACACCGTGGTTAATAATAAGCACCGCTTAGATACCTCACGGTTCTTAGCTCTATATGAATGGGACAATATTATTATTTTATTATTAACATACTCCGTTGCACTATCTTCGATAGCAAATAGTTTCACGCCCTAATAAATAAAATGATGATTTTTAATGAAGATCGGCTGGTGAGACTAATTTATGTTTTTTAAAACAGGTATGTGGCCCCATTTTTCCTATGTCACGATTTACAGACTCCAGCGGATGGGGTCTTCAACTGCCAGGTGCAGGTCCAAATATGCAATTTCATGACCCTCACCATTTTATGGGACAATCGCCAAGGACCAATATGCCCTTACGCAGTACTAGCGGCTACAAACAACATACCAACCAATAGGGTGGTCTAATGGCTCGTTGTTGGAGCAACCTTCCGATTATCAGAGCGAACATTTACTGCTTTTATCATAAACCAACAGCCTATCTACCGCAAAGGAACAACGCGTGGCTCCAAATAAACTTTTGCTGATCGACAGCAGAGACAGTAGCAAATCACTGAATATTCACTAAACATTTCACGTGAAATAAATGTACTTTACCAAATGTACAATCCTGCTGTTTACTTTTAAACCACAGTTTCATATTCCGAATTGTGGTGCACTGAGTTGTAAGCTGATCTAACACCCTCTGTACCGCAAAGGAACATCGCGTGCCTCAACATGAACTTTTGCGGATCGACAACAAAGACAAATGCAAATTGCTGAATATTCTCTAAACATTTGATGTCAAATAAATGTACTTTACAAAATTTACAATCTTGCTGTTTGCTTTTAAATCACTGTTTCATATTCCGAATTGTGGCGCGCTGCGTTGTGACATAATATGTGTTGTCTTCCGGGTTCTGTGTAAAGTCACTTAGGACTGCAGAGAACTGGGTGCGTTTGATGACGCACCCTGTAACATCACGGAGAGAGGCGGGGAATATGAATGCTTTGATAATATCAGGCTTAGGGGCGGGAGATATGATTTAGTGTCGCAAAAGCAAGTAAGCCAGGTCAATAGCGCCAGTCATAGGATTATCACATAATGTCGGCGCACACCAGCCGGATTTATCGTTTCTTTAGTGGACAAAAAGTCGAAAAGTCGGTTGACGCCCATAGGAAATTGTACTAATATTAGCGGACAAAAGGAGTGGTCTTAAAACACTTTCACCCTGACAACGAACAATACAAACAACGTTCTCAGAACACCCCCATTTTGCGTAATTGCAACCATTTCGGGACACCGCGAGTGTTCTTAGAACACATTCAACTACACAGATTACAATACGGACAGCGTCCTGAGGACACCCCCAGTTTGTGTATTTACGAACAATTAAGTACACCGCGAGTGTTCATAGCTCATTTTTACCTTCCTTGCAAACAAAAATGACACATACTCCGTCCTCTAAACACCCCACCATTTAGTTTATTTACATATTTACAAAATGTCAGAACAGCCGTGTCCTCCGCGGACAAATCGAACGCAACAAAAACGTCTAGCACATAAAAAAAAAACATTGAACCTATCTCATACTCCCCCACCCTCCCCAAACACTCTTACACACCAACACACGGCCCTAAATACAATTTTTTATCCACGTTTCACCGCGCTGTACGCGGTTGACGGCGAATACAAGATGGCGGGCGCCACAGAAAATCTGACGCGCTCCACGCCCCTCGCCGTCCAATCAGCGAACACATTGCATGTCCGCGGACATGACGCAAGGCCATGGGCCAATCGGGGTGCTGTCCGCGGAGCGAACAGGGAAGTCCGTCCGCGAAGCGAACACAGATATCACTAATTTTTTTGCCTTACATTTTGGTCATTTTTTTAAAAACTACTGGACGGATTTACACCAAATTTGCAAAAGCACGCTTTCGGGACCAGGCCGCCACTCCTGCCGCAAATTTGGTTTTAATCCGTCCAGCGGTTCGGGCTGTAGCCGTGCGCAGTTTTTTCCCATTCAATCTATAGGAAAAAAAAAAGTTTTGGGACCCCCCCCTATAACTTTTCCCCCCCTGGACGAATCCTCACCAAACATTGCCATATACTTTTTTTGCAAAGTTTGGTGAGGATTCGTCCAGGGGGAGCGAAGTTATAAGATGCCCAAAAAGTGTTCTTCCTATGGAAACAGCAACTTAACCATAACTACATGGCCACTACCGTGGCCATGTAATACATTGTGAATGTATATATATATATATTCGGACTGCAGTAGCGGCCATGTAGTTATGGTTAAGTTGCTCAACTCATTGAAAGAGCACTTTTAGGGGTATAACTTTTCATCCCAATTGGATGAATCCTCACCAAACTTTGCAAAAAAAGTATATGGCCCTCTTGGAATGATTATGTGAAGTTTGTTGTCATTTCGTCCAGGAGGAGGAGGGGTGGGTGAAAAGTTATAGTGGGTGTCTCAACATTTTTAAAAACCTCATAGACACAATGGAAAAAAGATATTGCTTGCGCCTACACCCAAACCGCTGAATGGATGTTCACCAAACTTGGGCGAGAAGCGGCGGCTTGGTCCCGAAAGTGTGCTTTTGCAAATTTGGTGTAAACCTAGGCAGTAGTTTAAAAAGAAAAAAATCGCCAATAAGTGGGTCAAAATAATTCTGTGTTATCTGGGTCCGGTGCGCAGATTCACTTCCTGATTTAAAGTCCGCTGATTGGATGTTCAAAAACGTGAGCTGGTTCATATTTTTTAAACGTCGCCATATTGGATCCACGGATTCTATTAAGAAATCTATTAAGAGATCTATTAAGAAAGCGCAGGAGGGGGACGACAGCAGGAGCCGAACCACCAGAAAAAACATGGCAACTGACAATTAGCAGTTTATGTTCCAGGTGTGGGAGGAAGGGGGCGGGGGGTGGTGTTGTTCTACTGCTGTGACAGAAGTTAAGTGTACTTTTGTTTGTGGTCCGTCACATTTTGGGTTCAAAATAAACCAGCCAGCCCGCAACTGTGTAGGATGCTTTTCAGCGTTTCCCTGGCCTTGTCTTCCCAGCATGTTTACAAGTGGACGATGCAATCCAGGTATGGACATCTCACTTGTGGTGACTGATTTAGTGGCTACTCGCACTTGGCAGAGTGGGGAGCACGAGCCCCAGAACCCACAATGTAAAAAGAAACACCCAGCGGGGCACAATGACTGGGGAACGGACAGGGATTGGGTGGGGGAGGTCTTCTATCTCTGCAGAGCAAGGATTAAGGGCAAAGCGGTAAACCACGAAACACATAGTTTTGGGCAGTGAATGGTGTCTGTTTTGAGTGAACGTTTGAGCGTTTGATCTCTGGTAAGAAGGCTTGTTGGGCGCTTTGGGTCAGTGATGAAGCATTTTAAGGGAGCTTCTGCTTTAAGCACTGGTTTCAGCATGTCCTGGTACAAAGTCGCCATGCATGAATGCGTTCAGCTGTGTCAGTGTGAATTAATTCGAGGGGACGGCATGGTGCCATAGACCTGGAAGAAAAAGGCTCAGCGGTGACTAAGGCCTAGGTGTGTGAAAATACCCTGGTCGACTGTAGACTCTCAGGCCAGCAGTGGAAGCTCCTCTGCCATATCCCCACTGATGACCCTCGTCTACTCTGGGTTAAGACCCCCCATGGGTGACTCTTCTGGGGCAGTAGCGGTAGGGGGGTTTTGCGGTTGTTCAGCCATTTTGCTGGTGGGGACGGGGGAGAGCAGGCAGGGGTCACACCACAGGTGTTTATTTTTATTTTGGTTGACTGACGAGAGAACTATATGGCTATTAAGGGAAATGTAAACTATAGTTTAAGAGGCCGCGAGGGGCAGGTGGACATGATTGTCTACAGCAGAGCTGCCTCTGGAATTGCGATCATCTCTCAAGTTCACAGCTTTGGTAGCAGTGCTGCCTCTCTTTCTCTCAGCACCCAGGCTCCCTCCTGTGGGAGCAGAGCTACCTCTCCTGTTCTGATTATTTCCTGCTCACACCTGTGACAGCAGAGCTGTATCCCAGTAGGATCTTGCATAGTCCCGGCATTGCCTGGCACTACTCTCTCCTCGCTAGAGGTTGCTTTACGTCCACTCCCCTCCCGTCCCTCTACCCCAAAAATGACCATAGCCGTTCGTGCCCAGGCGTGTAGCACTGGCCTTCTGTGCGTGCATTGGCCGTTGGTGGGGATGTTTATAGAAACGTGCTACTTTATATAGCGTTTACTACCAGAGCCTCGCAGCTTCAAAGCTCTATAAATGGAGTTTTGGAATTGTATCTCATATACCTGGTTCTCTTTCATCAACCCCAGGACTCCTTGTGTGTGCATCTTCACACCATTCCTAATAGCAGGCTGCATATGTGTGTCAAACACACACTACAAGCAAGTGACGTGTTCATGGCGTGTTGCGTCATGGAAGTACAGTGGCAGCATCCACAAGAGATCTCTTAGGCTCACGTTACTATTGATTCTGCCACTTATACACTTCCATTGAGTGCAGGCAAACACAGTTAAGATAAACTATAAGCCTGAAATACTTCTCAGGTTGATATATTATGCAATGTTCACACTATAAAACAGAGTACTAACTTATTACATGGAGGCCAAACGTTTGCACCTATTTGCACCAATTAGAGCTGAGAAGTTACGTGCTCTAGGCACATTGTGCTCCCTCTCTCTCTGCACGCGCTGTCGCTCTCTCTCTCGCTATCTTTATCTTTCTCCCTCACCATCTACATGCTGTTGTGCTCACTTTATCTCTCACTCTCCATGTGCTGTTACTCTCTCGCTCTCTCCCCGCATGCGCTGTCACTCTCGCTCTCTGCACGCGCTGTCGCTCTTTCTCTGGCACTCTTAAAGATATCCCCTTATTCCCTCTTCTCCAACTCTCACCGTGGCTCTCAGCCTTTACTTTTTCTCTCATCCTTCCTCTCACACTCACTTTTTCCCTTCCTCTCTCACCCTTTCTTGCTCACATTTCCTCTTACTCATCATCGGCGCCCTCTGCCAATGGCTTTCTCCGTTGCTCTATTCCCCTTCCCATTCCATTGCACACTAAACCCCTCATCGCATCCTCCTTTAAAATGTTGCACTATCCTCTTTGCACCCTGGTGCCTATAAATGCAAAATGCAAAGAACAACAGTAAACGCCAAAACTATTGGCATTGCCAATTAGTGTTTTACTAGTTGTAGTAAATCAAAAATAAAAACAGAAAAAAATTGAAAGCAGTTTTTGTGAAAGTTAGAAAAAATAATTAAGTTCTGTAGAACATTTGTTAGTTCACTATATAAAGCCTCAACATATCTTTTTTTTTAAAAGGTTCTTTTAAGAGCCACTATTCTTGAATGAAAAACAAGTTAATTGATTTCAATTCCCCCTCCCCATGCCAGGAATTTGCATGTGTCTGTGGACTTTCATAGTGTCCGCGGACTATGCAGACTGCAAAAGGTCCTGTGATTTTTATTTTTAGTTCTATTTTTTAACTGTGAAAGGTGGGTTCTAAAGGAACCGTTTTTTATCTTTCGGTCTTTTATATTTCTGGGGGATTTTGTTTTTTTTGTAGGGTAGGCGAGGAGCGAAAGGTGGGGAGGGAAGGGGCACCAGGCACAGATACGGACGGGCAGATGGACAGTGGAAGATGTTGGACGTGCCTTAAATCTAAGGTTGGTTGACCACGGCCCCGCAAGCGGTGTGTCTCAGTACAAACAGAATATTGTGACCCTCGAAAGGTAAACATCAACAGTTTTCTCTATGGCCTGCATGGCAACCAATGGGATCCTCTGCCCCACAGGAGTAACCTGTGTGGTGGCAGGAGGAGTTGAGGAAGATGGGGCAGAGGAAGATAACCTACTTCTTCCTGAGAAAGGAACAATGGGTGGTTACAGTGAGTGTGGCGCAACATGGAAGTGGTCCCAAAATAGTACTGCCCAGGTTGTCCGCTACTGAGTACGAACAGCACTCAATGCATTCAACCTTGGAAGCCCAAGCTTTTGGTACACCCCCAATGATCTTAAAGAACTGCCACACCCATGATTCTCTCTGGGGACTAATGGTAGGAACTTCCTCTACCTCATCTTCCTGTTCCTCATTATCCTCCTCCACATCATCGCACCTGTTCCCCTGTCCAGCCCCTGCATTTGGTGATGGTGGTGGTGGTGGCCCTTGGGAAGATGGGATGGCCAAGACAGATGCCATTCTTAAACTCCTAGAAGTCTCCTGGAAGTAGCTGTCAAAAGATGCTCTGTCCTGTTGTGCCAGATTGAGAAGTGCTAAAAGTAATGGGTGGGTCTGTTCAGAGGAACCATTCATGGACCGTGCGACTGTCCACAGACTACCATGCCAAAAATAGGCCTTGTAAAGTTGTAAAAAGTTGACGGATCAACAAAAAAAGGGTCTAGGAAATCTGGAAGGGTAAACGTTCAACTTGAAACACCCTAGATTGGCTGAAAATGTAGTTTCAAACTGTCTGCAGTGATGGACACCATCCGCGGACACGCCGTCATGCCGCACGGGCGCGGTCACATGATGAATTCTGGGGCGTCCGTGGTTGCAGCAGGTGTCCGCGGACCCCGTTGAGCAGGAGACACAAGGCGCATGCCCATGGATGTCCACAAACGGACGCATTGTCCATGGACTAATTAAAAGTGCATCATGCGAGATCAGACATGTCCGGACAGGGTGCAATGACAGCGGACTCCCCATTGCATAAACGGATGCTCTGAACAGTTGTGATGTCCTCAGACTTTTAATTGGGGTTTTAAAGACAAAATGACAAATATACTACAGAAAAATATACAATGTATTTACAGTAGAAAAAATACATTTATTTATGAAAGTGGTGGAGTATTAGAATCGGAAACATAAATGGGAAAGTTTGGAATTTCAATAAAGTCATCATCTGGGGATGGAGAGAGAGAATTTTCATCAAAGAGAGTTATGTTTTGTGAAATTGATTGGGGTGATTGATGGGGGCAAAAGGGACAGGACAGTGATAATCAACATTTCTAATAGCATGATTTTTAACATCATTTAAAAGTTCTTTGAAGTCATTACTAAATTCATCTAATTTTTAAGACAGGATCATTATTTCATTCCTTACAGTTGGGGTTTGGGATTGTATTTCTGATTGTTGGGATTCTTCATAATTCATCTGTGGTGTAGTCTCTTTATGTAAACTATGTACTACAACAAATGAAGTCATTATTGTTTCAATGAGCTCCCCATAAATTGCATTATTTGTTTAAGAAGCGCAGGGGTTGATCCCTTTCCAGGCACTGAGGGACAAATTTGGTTTACCGGAATCTGGAAGATATCATTAGCTGCAATTGTCGCATGCCCTCTTGTCCCAGTTCGAGACACTTCGTGATGTGCCAGCCTGCTTCCCGATGGAGGCAAATCTTCTCTTGGAGTGCATAAGTGCAAAGGTTAGCTCTATCCTATATCAGGTCCTCACTGCATTTGACACAAAAGACTTGGTGGGTCTTAAGACATGGTAGAACGGGATCTCGGCCCACTGGAACCAGAGGACTGGGTGGAGGCCCTAGTGTTCCAAAGGGAAATTGGTATTTTGTCTCGTATAAGGCTGATACAGCTAAAAGTGCTATGTAGGGTTTATTATTCCCGTACTGCCTTATTCAGTGGGGTCGGGTGGACAATGCAGAATATCTCAGGTGTGCGGGTGCAGAGGGCACCTTTTCCCACATTCCTTGGGAATGCCCAGAGGGCTGTAACTCCTGGCAGAAATGTCTGGATAGGGTTCGCGCTGTCTCAGGATTGACGATACTGGGGACCCACTACTAATGCTTTTTGGGGATATGGGGTGAAACAGGTTTCACCAGGTTTGAGAAACAGTTTGTATCAACGGTAGTTGGACTCATGAAACAAACTGTTGCAGCACCATGGGGGGGCAGTAGTGCGCCCAAGATTGACAAAATGGGTTGCTGATATGGACTGTTGTATGGCCCTGGAGAGGAAGATATATAATGCTAGGGGCTGTCCCGGGAAGTGGCAGAAGATTTGGGGGAAGCTGGAAGGGAGTGGGTAGGGTGGGGGAATATGCACCTGTAATCAGGAATATTAGGTGCTCCACTACACATATGGTTTTCTTCTTCTTGTGTTTTTTGACTGTAAGTCTCCTGGCATTTGATTGTTTGAACCCAGTGATGTTATCCAATTGTGTTTTGTGCTTTGTCTATTTTCTGTTCCTTTATTTTGCATCGTCTATTACTTCTATTAAAAGTCTACATGATACCTTCTTAACACCATTTAGACAGAAACAATGTATTCGAATTACTTAATCCTATGGTCTGAGTCCCTATGTCTTACTAAATGTCCCTATATTCGCTAATTGGCCCTCTCTACAGGTAAGGGGCTTGCCCTCGGTGGTTACTGATATTACACCTGTCAAGGGTACACAAAAGGAGGTGAAGTCTATCCCTATCCTTGCTCACTACTTTCCTGTCTGCTAAAATGTTGCACACATCATCAAGGTCGATATTTTTACTTTATTGTCATCTCCTTAGATCTGTGTGGCTTACAGTACTCAAAGCCTTGATTTTACTAATCAAGGAATTTCTAAAAAAAAACAGCTACCAATCTTGTTGGGGCTGCTTATCTTAAAAATATGCTACTATGTCTGTGCCGTATCCACCACTTCCGCTTGTATCAAACACGGGATCTAGGTCATCACTCCTGGATCTGTTATCTACCGGTTTCAGTGGTATCTTATTAATTCCCGCTTTCTTCAGGACATATACTGATTTTAGCGTTACTGGTCTCAATACATTAATAACAGAACAGCAAAGCAGAAAAACAACAACAACAAGAATGATGACTATTCTTGTCCTGTGTGGCCACATTTATAGGTTGTGGATCCTTTTCCCCAATTTTCTGTAGGCCGTGGCATTCTGGTCACGTGCCCTGTCTTCTCTTTTGTACAGATGATCTTATGTGTGCTTTTCCCTAACATGTAATTCAGG
The DNA here is from genome assembly GCF_040938575.1 of Ambystoma mexicanum. Classification (NCBI taxonomy): domain Eukaryota; kingdom Metazoa; phylum Chordata; class Amphibia; order Caudata; family Ambystomatidae; genus Ambystoma; species Ambystoma mexicanum. The sequence goes on along the minus strand of NC_090931.1, from coordinate 136,987,143 downwards.
TATCTGTATCTTCCAGGGTCTGTAATTTCCTATTCTCCAGTTCTTTTCATCTCCCCGCCCGTGTGCGTGGTTATGGATAAGCCAGGCTACTGCCTTTTCGCCGTGCTTCCCACTGACTCGCGTTCAAGTTCCACAGGCACTGCTCTGCTGTCTCTGGTGGTACATGATACCTTCAACATCACGGCCCGGGCACTGGAATGGGTGACCTGTTTCCTCACTAACTGCTGTTCTCAGCTGCAACTGTGCCGTTTCTCCTCCACCACCTCACTCTCTAGCTGCAGCATCCCCCAGGGTTCTCTCCTATTGCCATGGCTCTTCAATATCTATTTCATCCCTCTGGCCCATCTGATCTCCTCCTTCCCTCCTCATTTCCAGTGCTATGCTGATGACACACAACGTTCCTTGAAACTTCCCTCTACTACTTTCTTCTCACTGTCTTTCATCCCCGATTGTCTGACCGCCATCCAGGCATTGTGTGTGGCTAACGATCTCTGTTGCAATGCCAGTAAGATGGAGATAATTCTTATAGGGACACCTGTGCCCTGTTTCCCTCCTACCCTCTGATCGCCCTCCTTGGGCCCTCTACCCTCACCATCCCGTGAGCCGAAAAACCTTGGAGTCATCGTTGACTCCTCTCTCCCCTTCACTCCTTACATCTTGGACCTTGTTGAGAAGGTCCACTTTTCAGCTTCACGTCCTTACAGGCATTCTACCTTTCCTCACCTTCCCCCAGAAGGTCAAAGTCTCTAGAGCACTGGTCCTGTCTAGGCTTCACTACTGCAACAGTCTCTTCCTCAACCTCCCCCTTTCTTCCCTATGCCCCCTTCAGCTAATCCGGGAATAAGACTTATCCTCTAGCTCATGCCCAGGAACCGTATCTCTGGAGCCCTAAATTCTCTACACTCACTCCTGTGGCCGCAAGGATGAAATTGAAGACCCTCAGTATAATTGAAAAGGCTTTCTGGGGCCTGTGACCACACTATCTCCAACTTTCTCTCTCTAAATACACCCCTGCTGAAGCCCTCCGTTCCTCTAACTCCAATTCTATGCTTGTCAAACACTTCTCCAAACAGACAGCGGGGGGCAGTCTCTCTCTTCCGCTGGTGCCTCTCTTTGCAACAGCCTCCCTGCTCCTCTCAGACTTGAGCCGGACTTCCGCATGTTCCCGAAATTTCTGAAAACTCTGCTTTTCTCTTCCTCTATTCCCCTCTCCCTTTCTTGCTAACTTGTACCACTGTCACTGAGACTTGTTGCCTGGTCCCTCATGAACCTTACAGGTTCCATGCCCTATACTTAGTCGACACCAGTACACCCCATTCAGCACTGCCCTTGCGGGCCTACAACCTGGCGATTGTGCACCCCACCCTTAGGACTCCTCCACCCCAGCACTTAGCAGTGGCCTCACACCTTGGCATCCCTTGGCACTTCCCTCCTGGGCTCCCATCAGCACTTGCCCATCCCTACTTACCCTTTCATTCATGCACTTCTCTCAGTGCACAATGCATATGTGCATTTATAGCACCACTGTGTACAATTAGTTTAAGTAAGGGAAATGCAGATACAAAGGATTTCTAGAACATTGTTAAGTGGCAGTTGGTGTGTGAAAGTTTAATATGTTGATAGGGTTATGTGTAGAGTTTTTGGAAGTGATTGGCGGATGGATCTGTGACTGTTTGAAAGCAGGCACTGAGGTAGTGTTACAAACATAAAAGTAAAAATTGTAGAAGGGTTGTCCTGTGTGATAGTGTGCACATGCCATCCGGGTCTTTTAATGATACATGGCCTGGAAAGGGGACTGTGGAGACCGTGGATAGTCATGAAGGTCCATGGATTATGGTCCTTATTGTATGACAGAGAAAAGTATTTGTGACATAAAAATGTTTCTGTCCTTTCTTTTTCTCTAGTACACAATTGTCCATAACTTCGATTAGCATAGTACAAAATGCTAATGGAAATGTAGGAGAATCGTATTGAGTCTAACTACTTTATAGCAAAATGTAAAGCAGATGGAATCTATAAGATTAATTTTTTTTGTTCTATTTTTCAACTGTGAAAGTTGGCTCCAAAAGAAACCTTTTTTTCAATTTTTCTTTGTTTCAGGAGGGGCCAGCAACTAAGGTGGGAGAGGGAAGTTAGGTAAGGGACACCAACCATAGATACGGAGAGGCAGGTGGACAGGGGAAGATGTTGGGCATGCATTCAATCTCAGATATGGGGGAGTGTTTCTCATCTTCTTTGAATTCACCCTCAAAAGTACTTCGAACCTGCTCCCCCCCATGCAGAGTGGTGTGTTGCAGTATATACAGAGTACTGTTGTCTTGGAAAGATATGGATCAACAACCTCTTTTATGGCTTGCAAGGTAGCTAGTGGGATATTCTGCAACACAAGAGTAGCCTGTGTGGTGGCAGTAGCGATTGAGGAAGATGAGAAAGAGGAAGACAGCCTACTACTTCCAGAGAATGGGACAGCCTTAATCAGAGCACCTGGGTGGTGTAAGCGGGTGTGACAGTGCATGGAGGTGGTACCAAAAGAGTACTGCCTGTGTTGATCGCAACTGAGTATGATTCCACACTCAATGCATTCAACATGGGTAGCCCGAGCCTTTGGTACCCCTCGTACGGTCTTAAAGAGCTGCCACACCCATGATTCTCTGTGGGTACTCGAGGTAGGCATTTCCTCTATTTTATCTTCCTGGTACTCTTGATCCTCCTCTGCATCATTGCTCCTTTTCCCCTGTCCAGGCCCTCCATGTGGTGGTGTTGGTCCCTGCGGAGGAGGGACAGGCATGGCTGATTCCATTTTTTAAGTTAAATAGCAGGAGTGCTAATACTCTTCCAAGCAGGTGCTCTCTCCTGGATTGCAGATATAAAAGGAGTAAGAATAGGTCTAGAAGCTGTGGAAGGCTAAACTTTCAGCATGAAACTTCCTAGATCGGCTGAAAATGCAGTTTCGAAATTTTCACGAAGCATGAACCCTTTTGCGGAAAAGTCCTCACGTCGTGTGTGCGCGGTCACATGATGCTGTTCTGGAAGTTCGCAATGATGTAAGAAGGTCGCCGAACAAAAAACAGTGTAAAAAGTTGCAGAGTGTTCTTGTTAATACAGGAACCTAATCACACATACCCATAGGCAACGGCTGCACCATGTACCATCAAGTAGAATATTTTTCATCTGGTAATTTTTGGCTAGAAAAATAATGAATGCTAAGTTATCAGAGTTTTGAGTAATTTTAAACATGGAATAAATAGCCTATCATTCAAGACTTACTACATACTTGTGTCAGTACAAACAATGCAAATGGAGACCGACAATGCATAAAAATCAAAGTCACATACACAGAAATTAAAGTAAGGAAGAAAGAAACAATATCACCACAGAATGTCGATAACATTAAAGTGTATCATCATGTGTGTTTGAGGCCTCTTTATTGCCCTATACATGTGCACTATGAGCTGAGACCAAACCCTAAGGACACTACTCTAAGAACAGAGAAGAAGGTGAATGTCTCGATATATAGCACCTTTTCAATTTTCATATTCTGACTATCACCGAACAAAACCACCTGGCCTAGATATGTCAGTGAACAAAAACAAGAGGGCCAGATATGTGATGTAATCAGTGATGTCATCAACGACATTTGCGATGTCATCTTTGATGTCCTGGGTGTTAGTCCTTGCAGTGCACGGCGGTGGTGCAAGTTATGGTTGCTCTGTTTACCATAACTGACGGTTTTCTGGGCGTTTTCGGTTTTAATTGTAAATATACCATCCCTTTAACAATGTTTTTCCCTGAAGTTCATGGTTTTTTATTAGTGCAACTTAACCATAACGTTGCTTTAACAAAGTTTTTTCACTGAATTGATATTCATTTTTTTTTGTTGCTACAAACCTGGGATAGTGAACATTTTAGTCAAGCTCAATTGTCAGCATTTATTTAATTGTTAATTTCATCATGGCCGGTCCACCTCCACTCTGAACTACTCCTCTTTTCGTTTCACCTAAAAGGCTATGCTCTGATTCACCACCGGCAGGGGCACAGTACGCCATTAACTGCATAATACTCTTTGCCTTAGACCACAATGGCGGTGATGTGCACAGTAAAAAAAGACTCATAGCATAGCGTAACACCACAAATGACATAACCTTGATGTGATGAAGATCCAAACGCCAGTCCTCTTTTGGGGTGGGATGGTTTTGTTATCAGGGCTGTGGCCATTATTTATCAGTCAACTCGATATCCATTCATCATTTTGAATCGATATTTTCGACCCCTACAGCATAGAAAGGATTCATTGTGAATGGCGATACCTTCAACCCTGAATTTCAAAATTCATTACAAGCAAATTGTGCTCCTTTCTGAGGAGAAGATCCCTCCCATCAGCTAGGACCGAAAATAAAATAGCAGTTATTGGAGTTACATAATATTTTGAGATTGCCAATTTAAACTGAAATAGAAAAGCAGTACAAATGAACATTGCTGCGCATTTGAAAAATACTGAATACGAAAATGTCGAAGATTTTGCTGCAAATTTCTCAGCAATTATATGTGGGGGGGTGTTAGGGTATTACATTATGTGAGCAGAGTATGGGGGTGCGGTGGGCGGTCTCCCCCCACATATAATTGTACGAAAAGAAAATAAGAAATTCGACATTTTGGAATTCGCTATTTCGAATTTGCAGTAATCACAAAGATCCCAAATGAAATACAGTGGACATTTTGACATAGGATACAATCATTCAGGTCCGAATTAGCACTGGGGATGTTTTTAGAGGGACACATTTTTCACGCTCTATTTATTACTTTGCCTTAGCTCACTTAAAATAATAAACACAATGCTGCAAAAACATCCAAAAAGCCCCTCCAAAGCATCATAGCGTGGTTCGCAAGGAAAAGCTTACCATATCATTTGTCATTGGAAACCTGCCAAAAACAGATTGCTGCTCAGTAATCAGTCCCTAGAGGGAACTGTAATCACTGGCAAGAGAAGGTTTGCACCTCAGTCTCTACTTTATAAATTGCTTCCTTCACTCGCTGGCTCACTCACCCGCTTTCTCTCTTGGTTGCCCATGTGTTTGCTCCCTCACTGGCTCACTCACTCCCTTTCCCTCTTATGAGATGATATGATTGGTTATTTATAACACGATTAATACCCAGGGGTTTCTAAGCGCAGACCCGGGGATCGACCCTGTGTTGCTTCGTGTCGTCTTTCTTCCACGGTGAGCGCGTTGCCCCTGAGCTGTCCTCCCTTAATTGCTCATTTGTTTGCTCACTCACTGGCTCACACACTCCCTTTCTCTCTTAGTTGCCAATTTGTTTGCTCACTCACTCACTGGCTCACTCACTCGCTCTCTCTGTTGCTGATTTGCTCACTCAGTGGTTCACTCACTCACTCACTTTCTCTTAGTTACTCATTCATTTTCTCACTTACTCACTCTCTTCCTGTCTTAGTCACCCGTTTGTTTGCTCACTCGCTCTCTGGATCACTCACTACCCCTTCCTAGATCCCTTCATATTGCATTTGCTCACTCGATCTCTCGCCCACTCCATCACTAATCCACTCACTCGCCCATTCATATGCACACACACTCTCTGACTCACTCATACATTTTCTTTATTCATTCGCTCACTCACTCGGTACCACAACATGGCTTCACTAACTAACAAATGTATCTTGCGCTGTGTCAACACTTTTCACTAAGTCAGCTTTGTGCACTGAAAATCAAAAAGGAACTGAGTTCAAATAGCTCAAATATTGTCTGTCAATTTCTAAATATCTAATAATTATTCGTGAAAGTGACACTTAACTGCAGTATGTAAGAGGAAGACATGCAAGGATTGTAGCGTTGGTACTTCACATGTAATTGTATTTTAATCATTGTGTTGTGTTATTGTTCGGAAACATAGTTTGAGTAGAATGTATGCTAATGTTCTATGTAATTCTGCTCAGATGGGGGTCTTGGGAAAGCCTTCGAGTCCTCGCCACTTCTCCTGCGTCTCAAGGAATTGGATCTTCAGCTCCGACTTCAGGCAGAAAAAGCAGGAATCTTGAAAATGCCAGAGCCTAAGAAAGGTTATGCTTAAAGACCTTATACAGCCTTTTTCATGGAATACTTTTGATATGTCCATTATGCATTTTTATGTGATTGTATATTTTACTGTGACCGTTAGCACTACATATTTTCTTTCCCTATTGTTTTTATTTTCCTGAATGATTACATATTGGCTAGTCAAGCTATCATGAGGTTTGCTGCTTCTGCTGGTGTCATCCCCCAAAACAGGAAATATTGAATTAAATTGAATTGAGTTTAATTTAACTTAATTACATTTGGTTTCATGTCATTTGAACATATTAAGATTTCACCAGCTATAAGGATATTAGATAGTGAGTGGCCCAATGAGGAGAAATGAATTCTTAAAAAAGGAAGAGCAATTTCTATGCATTTGAGAGATTGTCCTAAATATGTTTCCTGGTGTCAGTCATGAATAGGTCTCATCAGTGGCTATCTGGGAAGTGAGAAAATATAACTCACTCTATCAGGCCTTAGAAAAGTGATACGTTGTCAACATCGACTTTAACTCTGGATGATAGATCTGCGCAATCCAGCAGGAACTTCAGTTTCCGCAGCTATTGTCTCAATAAATCTACAAGGAAAATCCTCTATCGAAAGTCAAAGACGCTGGACCAAAGGAAGGTCCTGGACTTTTCATGATGACCAAACACCTCAAATGTTTTCTGCATAGTCAGTATAGGATGTGTGTGGGGACCCTTTCATTCACTATGAACACTGTGCATCCCTAGCATACTGTCTGTTAATAGCAAACATGATTAAACAGTGTAATTAGTTTGTTATTATCACGTAATTTCCCATTGAGAATTTATAACAGAGCTGTATGCCAGATCAGTGGCCTTTCTGTAACAGTACTTGAATCTGGCACTTTCCTAATAATCGTAGCAACGCAGAGAAGTAATTGGTCAGGGTGAACAGAAGACTATGTGCTACTAGGATACCAATTTCCTACTGCTGACTTTTCATTTCTAAAGATATTGCATTCTGGGAGTTCTAGTTTTGGTTAACTTTAATTGAACAACTTTAAGGTGATCACCTGATACCAATGATTTGTAAAGGGAACGATCAAGACTTGAAAACTGGTGTCCCAACAAGTTGGAGAAACTGGTCACCGTAGCACTGGCCGTTGTCAGTAATGCACAAGAAAGGTGCCTACTTGCGAGACGTGTTTTCATGATCAGCTCATGTATCTTCTTGGCAATAATTGCTGTCCTCATGACGTTATTCATTCTTTTATTCTCAATGTATGCTTTCTTTGTCATTTGCATCTCCAGGGCCTGCCTTCAAGGACAGTTTTGATGCCCAGTTGACTTGCGGCAAGGATCTCATCCCAATACATCCGGAAAACCTCCCAGCAAGGGAATTTGTGATATACCAATATGGGATCAGCCTTTTACAGCTTGTAACGAGTCATATCAAAGTGAGAGCTCATATTTATAACTGATTCTAGAGCAATTCCTGTCCTCACAGATGCTACAAATACGTCATCAGATTGGGAAATGTCTCCAAGGATGAGTGATTTACATATTTATCATGTGAGGTTTAACTTTGCAGATCTTGCTTCTAGTTTGGGGATGCGAGCATAGCATTCCGGCATGTAAAGATCATTGTCCAGATTTAGTGAACAGTTGCTTACTTTAGGCATTGATTGAAATATGTTTTCTTGATATATTGACATTGTGACTAAATCCTTGTTGAGTAGAGTGTTAAATTAAGATAGTTCAGAAGATCCCTAATTAGATCACACTAGGAATTCTATTATGTTGTCGCTTTGGAGAATTAGTACCCGGTGTGCCGAATGAAAATTGAAACAAATGCACCGATTGGTGCGCTTGCGAGCCTTACCTTGCCGGTAAGCACACACACGTGTCCCTCACACCGGTCTTCCTTTTTTTTCTCTCTTCAGGCCACCATGGAAAGGGAGAAAGGATTACGTGTAGTCACTTCTCCCTTTTCACGGTGGCCGTTTTCTTTGTTTAATATGGCGGCCATGGAAAGGGAAAAGGGACTACATTTCCCAGTCCTCGGCAACCCTTGTTTCTCTTTTCTTTTGGGCTGCATACGCAGCACGTATTGCAACCGAAAAAAAAGACCATTAGTACCCGTACCCTGGTCTAACAGGCCAGGGTACTAATGGCAATAAGCCCCTCACCGGCAGTCCATTACTGTGTCCAGTAATGACCCTGGAGCCTTAATTAAGGCCCTCGCTATGCTCGGACTTGAGCCCTGGAGGCATTATCTGACATGGTAATGACCCGCCGGCTCAGGGCTTATTGCCAAAAGAATACAGACATTTGTGCCAGTTCCATATTTGATCAAACATCGCCAGTACCATAATGAGTTTCTTGATACCGATTTGTGAACATAATGCAGAAGATGAAGCCCTAGAACTTACGGAAGGGGGTCACCCTTTGGCAATGCAGGAGGCCCACTTCTGTAATACAGAATATTTGCCCTCAGTTGTTGTAGGCACGCAACCAGAAGAGGGCAGTGCCTTGGTTGCATGAAGTGCCCTGCGTGTAAAAGAGAGAATCCTTATTGTCCATGTGCATGATTGTGTTATGAAAGGATGTGCGCAAACATTCGGGCATCCACAAGTGAGCTGCACAGGTAGTCTCACAAACACAGACCGTATCGCCAGATTGCGCAATGGGAGGGATGCCAGATAAACCCCATACATCAATCTTGGTTCTGCCAACAATAATAGACGTTGTCCCCGTGGTGCTACGACACATATGCATGGGAGGTCCCGAAACACCACATTTATTTTGGTCTTGTTGTATCTCATTAGTGAATACAGTTGGTTCTCCTCTTTAATGGGGTAGACCATCATTTGTGGTGCTTACACAGAGTTGCCCCTGGTGAAGTGCTGTCAGAGATGAGGATAGATATTTAAGAGCAAGAGACTTTGGGCCCCATTACTAGTTTGCCAGTATACTGGCGGTAAATCTGCCAGGATACAGGCCAACTGAAATACTGTTACCGGCACTCGGTCCAGTGGTATTACCACCGGATTATGCATACCAGCAATGTAAATGTCCATTCCAGGGACTACTTGCAGTCCCTTCTCCCTGTTTCATGGTGGCCATTTTTTTTGTTTACATTTTTTCATGTACTTTAATGGCCCCCATGGAAAGGGAGAAGGGACTATGTTTAGAGTCCTATGGGACTCTATGGGAATGGGGACTAACATTTTACCAGCAGCTTTCTTCCCAGGCCGTCAGACGTGTAATGTCCCGGTGGCACTGGGAAGTCAAGTGCCGGTAAAATGTTACGAGTCCGGCGGCGGCAACCCACAGGAAGCACCGGCAGGGTTACCGCCTGTTTCGTAATGAGGTCCAGGGAGAGGTAGATGGAGTGAGAGACACACACAGAAAGAAGAGGTGAGTGATAGAGGGCGAGACAGTGGGAGCGAAATAGGGAGCAGAGGGAGGCAGAGAGAGATGTGGAGGGAGAGAGAGAGAGACAGTAGCGCAGGCAGCTTTTGGTGTCAGAGGGGGTGGATAATAGGTTTCCAGCAGGAGCCTGGGGGGCACAATGGGCACAAAGGGAAATTGGGGGAGACCTCTCATCATCCCTTCTTCCTGGCTCTGCCTCTGGAGAGAGAGAGCGAGAGAGAGAGAGAGAGAGAGAGAGAGAGAGAGAGAGAGTTAAAATCAAGGAGAGTGATAAAGTGCCAAAGAGAGGGAGACAAGAAGCACTATTTACTTGGAACTGAAATCCAGGTTCCCAGCCCAAATCCTGAACGAGTCTGTCAATCAAATCACTTGGAAATTAAATCCAAATTCCAAGACCAGAAAGTGCCTGTGAGCTATTCGGAACTGGCACCAGTGTTAAGGTAACTATGCACCCGGGGCATTATCTTAAAAGGTAATGCCCCCACCCCCTGCTCAGCGCTTATTGCTTAAATATCATCTCTACCGTCTGGCGGGTGTGCTCGAACCAGCACGCATTTACTGAATGTGCCACTCAGGGACTGATTGAGAAAGGGTAACATGGGAAGGTCTGTAATGGCAATCAGAGCAAAATCTTCTTTAATGTTAACATGCTGGTAGTCACAACCAAATCTGCATTGTTTAAATCCAGGAGCAGTGCTTGAAGTGGGGGTTGGGCGGAGGGCCATAGCGTGGTGTGGGTGTAGTCCTACATTTATGTTTATGGCAAGTTCCATTTTTTGATTTAGAAAATCTGGTCACCCTAACTAGAGCGCTTCTATACACCATGCAATAGTAATACAACTTAAATGTTATCAATAAGTGTTTTTTTCTGAGTGTGATTGATCAGGCAAAGTATGTGTCAGTCTGACCATAGCAACAACACAACTTTGGTGAACTCTCAAGAGGTAATGCACGTCGAGTTTCTGACTGTGTCATTTGGTTTTCACTAGGCTCCTGAAATAAGGCTCTGTGTTGCTTCCAGCTTACCTCAAAGTGCCTACCAAGAAAATGCCTTTGGAAGCTTCTTCTTTTACAAGGTATGTTAGGCGCTGCGCTTCACTGCTGTACACACAACATGTATGTTTCTCACTTGCAATTCCAGGGAACAAGCACAGAACGCACACATTATCCCACTTACCCTTCGCCCATCCCTCCTTGATGGAGCCCTCTTGGACACTTGACTCAGGGACGCAGAGTAGGCGGGTGCTCCAGGGACCGGGCACCCCCGATGGTGGCACTCTCCGTTTAAAGATGCACCTATGCTCGTCTCCATTCTTTTAAAACACCCTGGTTTTCAGCTTTTATTTTAAACGCCCCTTATTCTCGAGTCCAAAAACAATTACAACACCCCAATGCTTGAAACCATCTTACCTGCACACGACAACCAGACATCTCGGTGTATTGCCAGAATTGTTTTACCCAAGCACCTTCTGAATAAAATGTGCAAGTGTGCACGCATTACAATTGTTCAGGCTTATGCGGTGAAAGAGCCGTGACGTATCAGGGAGCACCCCCCAAATCACACGTGTCCGTCCCATCCCAATAACAAAAAATAAGACATCAAAGAAACAGACTTGTGGAATGTCCTGTGGGCCGAGGCGTAGCCAGGATTCTCCAAAAAGTCGGGTGTGAAGCTAATGTAGTTGGGTCCACAGCAGTGACATAACATCTGTAAATGCCCACAGAGTGCTGCTGAGTGGGCATTGACAGATTTAGGGTGGGCTCTGTCCACTCAGACCCTACCCTGTCTACACCTCTGCCTGGGTGACATCTCCAGCCAAGCTTAGGCTTTTACCATAGATGGGTTTTGTTACTTCAAAGCCCTCCTTAGTGCCAATCTGCGTTATGCACACAAAACCCCTTTAGGTAGGATTTCAAGAAGGCAGACATCTGTGTTTTACACATCAAAAAAGCACCCCTTTCCTCGTTTTTGGAGACGAAGATGCATACCACGCAGCAGTTGAAGTGTCACCACACCACCGGGCAGGCACCTCCTGGTAAAAGCAATCTACACTAAATATTCTTAGACTTTTAATGGCACTTCACTCAAATCTAGGCACAAGCACCCACTGGCAAATTCATAATTTGGCTCCCCAGCTTGGACTACACTTTTACTAAGTAGCAGGAAGGGGATTGATGTCAGTTGGTGCCCTCCCTAAGTCAGGGCAGTGATTTGGGGATTTCAAGTAAAGGCCTTGCAGCACCCCACAAAACCTATGGGCTCTATTATCTGCCTGATGGGCTTTCAGGGAAAGCCTTGTAGTGTAGCGGAGGACAACTGCACTATTCACGCAGTCAGGCACGATGTCCTCTGATAGTCTTGCCCACGCATCTGTTCTGTAGTTGTGCGCCAATCACTAATGCAGGCTGAGGGCAAGGACACTTCTGCTCTACCTGGTGGCGAGTAATATCTCTAAAGGCTGACACATAACCCGTTGTTTGTCTAGAATCTGTCTGCCATGGAAAGTTGGATTCACCGAGCAGCCTAGGCTGTAAATTGGACATGTAAGAATTGCGTAAGCCATAACTAGATGAAATTGATTAGAGTCAATTATTTTTGTAAATTCATCTAGTGATGCTTGGTTCACTATATTGCGGTGTGTTCATTTTTTTCCTGTATTCATTATATTGGTCCTAATACTTGAATGACTTATTGTTATAAATAAAAAATAAAAAATGTTCAGAATAAAGACTTGGATTTCTGTGCCTTTACCCTCAGGAAGCGGAACAAACTCTCTTTGTTGCAAGAGCATCCCTGGGCTGCGTCGGGAGCTTCAGCCTACTCCTGGCGCACTGTGTCGCACACATAACTGCACAAACCATGAGCCGGGATGCGGACCCGGCGTTTATGCAGCTGTTTCATCAGGTACAGCATTTATCACTTAAGCACAATTACATCTCAGCCATGCTCCCATTGGCCCCTCAGATTAGATTTGCCTCTCCATTTATAGGAACAGAGATGATTCAGAGAGTTTTTAAGACGCCTAAATTGATTTCGGCTGGATTGATATGTTCTGCATTTAATAGATAATAAGATCTAGGAAGGGGGTGGGGGGACTCAATAAATTGACAGGTGAAGAGGAACCAAGAGGAAGAGTGATAATGAACAGCAATGGCACACAGGCGCTGCAAACATTAAAAGGCTAAGAGTAATGCCCCTTAAGGTCTTGGGAGCTACCAAACTGGCATTTATTTTGTAAAGCTGTTGGTTGCAGTTCATGTTTTTCATATAGCACTAGCAGGTCATTATCAGTTGGGAAGATTGCTTCTGAAACCTGCCAGCAATGAATGCCACCTCTGTGATATTCCTGCAAATCAGCCATATTCTGAGGTTGCCAGTGGTGGTAGTGTTTTGTAAAAGCAAGGAAATATCAAGGCTGAGTACCACATAAGGAAATACACCAAACTCGGGCTATAAAGATTCACAGGTCGTTAATACTGCGCAGTTACAAAGAAACACAGATCTGATACAGATAGCTATCTGGCTCTCGACACCCCGCAATGAGTACCAGCCCGTCAGAGTGAGGAGGGAGAGTGCTGGACATCTAAACATCTACATTTGTATACATGTCCTACAATATTGTCCAGCCCCTCTGCAGGTTAATAATCTGAGGTCTAGAGTTTGTGCCGAATTCACATATAGCTCATACAATAATATGCACATGGATTACATAGGTTTGTGTTTCCAACAAGTTACAATGGCGAAGTGTATTCCTGGATTTAGCAGTGAGCCTTAGTACATATCCCTTCACAATGTAGTTCTGCCAGTGTCCATGCTCGACATTTACATAACATTGTCCTCGATGTGTATTCGTGGATGAAGCTTGTTGGTGCAGACAATCCTGGGACAACAAGTCATGCTTAGGGCAAGGTCTCACTACCTAGTCTAAACAGTCGGCCCTCGGACAGTCTAACCATTAACAAGGGCTCAAAGGTTGGGAAGGCTTGGTTGCAAGTTAAACACAGTCCACCATTTTAGAACAGAGAATTCACATACGAACAGAAATCAAAATGGCAGACGATTCGTAAATGCCGGCGAAGTCGATCAAAAATCTGAACTTTGCAACTCGGTTTTCTTCGGAGAGCGACTAGGCTTACGCCAATATAAATCAGAAGGAGGCACGATATTATTTCCCGTTTAACATTTTGCTGGAATGAATGCCAGTGGAGGCATTCCAGTAATGGCACTGCCACCACTGGTAGCTTCTGAAGGTACATTTTAGATCCTGGGTTCTGAGCATTTCCAAATTCACTGTGATGGTGGAAATGGTCAATGTACATTAGTGGCTCGTACCACTACTGTGCATTTTCTATTGCACAAAAGAGCCCTTCCTGGCCGTTTTCTGCAGTGCATGGAAAAGGTGTTGAATCGCTGGGCATGAGAGATGACCAGTTTCTCACCTCCTTCCAATGTCTCCATTTAAAGGTTTTTTTTTCTCTGGGCTGGAGGTGAAACTAGACCGACATTCAGGGGCAAAAAGCTGCCGGAGGTATCCATCAGAAATAATGCTGCCTCTGCCCTCCCTGTAGTTCCTCTCACTTCCGCTCCTTCTTACTTCTTGCTCCACTTGCATGGAATTCTCTTCCCCCGGACATCAGAGAAACAATCCACATCTCCTCGCCTCCGAGCTACCCTCTTAACTTACCTCTCACCTGCCTGCTTGATTACATTTTTCCCTCACCTCTATATTGCCGCTGTCTTTCACTTTCTCTGCCTCCAATCTAGCACTTCACCAATCATGGTCACATCCCAAGCAGAGCTGGCCGTACCGCCTACATACACTTAAAAATGTCCAATGTCCGTTGTCCTTAATCTATGTATGTCCAACTATGTATTGTCCCCGGTACTGTTCCATTTACTCCCCTCCACAACCTGGTCAGAATGTCCCTCAAACTCACCTCCATTGTAAGAAGCTCACTGCTCCCCATCAAATCTGATTTCTTATATATTGTACGTTTCTGTTGATCAAAAGAGCATTGATCCTCCTGTACACACAAATAAATAAATAGTATCTGCAAAATCTGAATCGGTAGATGCTGGCATTACTGCCAAGCCCATAATGGCCTCCTAAATAATAAGGGGACATTACCAGGTTTTTGACCTGCTTTTAGACGTTCCCATTTTAGTAAATTGGAAAAGCTGGCCTTACAGCTTCTGTCGCCTGGTTTCACAGGCAGCAAGTCAGCCACTGAAACACACTTGTCTGTTTGTAGAAAAGAAGGTTTCCAACTATACATAGAAGGATTTATGACAATGACAATTGAACACAACAAAGTAACAGTACCACGGCCACAGTAAATACGAAACAATAGCTTTGTTGCTGCTGCATGTACAGTTTTTTCAGACGGCAATTTAACGCTGCTGTTAACCTGTTTCTGTGGGTTTACAAGAAATTTAAACTGAAATAAATTATGATAAAGAAAGTTGCCCAAAATAACTCAAGTACTTTACACGTGGAAGTTGGGATTAGAATGCAGACCTCCCTATGAATCCAATACACTACTACCCAGACAAACATTTCATATTTTTTTTCTTAAAAGAACCGTATCAGAAGCGTACAAGATCTTACATGAATCCTACTTCAAACTTTTTTAATTAAGTATCGCAAATAACTGGTGGCTGCTTCTTCCAGACCACATACATTGTTAATGGAATGAACATAGTACATTTGCATTCATGAAAATAGACCAGGAGAAAGGTTTTGCTGTATTTAAGTCCTCTCCGGTGCACTTCAGTCTACGATTGAATTAAACCTGAACATGCTATTTAAGCAGAATCACTTCTCTAAAGATACAATTCTGATTGCAATGTTCACTTTTCACAATCTCAACACGTAATTACAAAGACATTTATATGAAAGTGAGGCACCTCTTGCTTAACAAATCAATGCAATGAGTAGGCTGCTGGTCAAGTGGCCAGGCCCTGCCACCTACTTGCTCTGCCCACCTCCAGTTTTTGCGCCTTCCAAGCCTCTACTTAAGGACTGTAGGCCAGCTCCAGACAGACAGCGTTGAGCAGTCTGCTGGTCACGTGACCAGGCCCTGCCCCCCAGTTGCTCCATCCACCACCGGTTTTCATGCCTTTCAAGCCTCTGCTTAAGGACTGTAGGCCAGCTCCAGGCAGACAGTATTGAGTAGGCTGCTGGGCACATGACCAGGCTCTGCCACTCAGTTGCTCCGACCATCCATCTTTTTTAATCAGTACTCAAGAGTCCACTTCTCCGGTGTCCTCAACAAAGGACGTGCAAAGACAAGGCAATCACCTGTATGTGCCGGTTTGGGCCTCATAGGGCCAAGGGCCTGACCTGCTATCCGCATTTCACCTAAAAACGAATCGTTACTACTGCTACTCACCAAACGATATCCCCATGTGTCTCCTCCCTTCACAGCCCATCCCCACTTTCACTGCGGTTCGAATGCCCAAGTGCCCTAGGCAGCCCTGGCAAGCTAGACTAGCGAAGATCATCAATATTGCCCTTTCCCCTATTCAACACCCATGGACCACATGCACACGCCCTCTTATTTTGATCAATGCTCACTCAGCACTCGCTCACGCTGCAGAGATCACTGACTTCATCTCGGACAACAAATGTGATGCCCTGTTCATCACTGAAACATGGTTTCCTGCATCCTCCCCACATATTTTCGACATCCTCCTAGCACCAGGCTACTGCATCCAAAATGCCAGCCGGCCAGAAAGGGCAGGAGTTGAAGTGACAATCATCCACAGGAGGGATTGGCCATGTACCATCATCCCCACTCCCAGAGCAAGCTCATTTGTATCACTCACCTGCCGGTTCCCTCTATCGCATAAGGAATCCATCACCTTACACCTCATCTACAAACCACCTCACATGAGTGATTCCTTCATTGCAGACTCTCCAACATACTCTGCTCTGCTCTGCCAAATTAGCACATTTCTCAATGATTTTAACATCCCTGAGTCACAGGCTGACAACCACACTTTTTGCACTGACTGATTCCATGGACCTTATGCAAGTTTTACTCTCCTCCTCGGACAACAAAGGTAACACCCAAGACTTAGTCTTCACATCCTCCCCCTGCATCACCTGTGCAGACTCTACCCCACTTGACGGGTCTGACCACGCCACCATCACATTATCCATCACCTACTCGACTAAAGCTCACAAAGGTCAGGCTAAAAGCCCCCTCACTCAAAGCCGCTGATTTAAAACCTCCACCTCGGGCCTCCTGGAATTATTCAGCAACTATTCTATGAAACTGGTGGCCACTCATTCCTCCATAAAATCAACTTGGGCTAAGACCAAACAATCCGCCCCATGGTACACCCCCGAGCCAGCCTCCAACAAACACTCAATCAGAGCCCTAGAGAAACAGTGGTGTAAAAACTATATCCCGGGAGACCTCACCAACCTCAAATCTCTGTTCACAAACAGAGGATTCTGATTAATGATGCCAAAGCAACTTACTACTCCGCCACTGTTTCCGCAGCCACTAACAGGAGCAAAGCCCTCTGTGAAGTAATAAAGCATTGTACCAAAGCCTCACCCGACCCCGAGGTACCAGCAACTCAGGAAAAATGTGACAAAATGAACACATTTTCTATTGATAAAAAATAGACAAAATTCAACCTCTCAATGAATTAGCATCCCCTGCACCCTGGAACACACACTGCCCCTCTGGACCGAATTCTCTCCTCTCTTTCCCCTGGATCTCCTAAAAATGATTGCCTGGCTCAGAATCTCTACCCTTTTAAAAATCAAACCCTTTGTCCCGCCACAGAATTTCCAGACCGTAGTGCAGGCCCTTGTGGTCTCTCGCACATCGATGGAGGAAATGCTCTCCTGTCAGGTCTCCCAGCTGTTCACTTGGCTCCCCTAAAAGCAGTTCACCTGCTGCAGCATGTCTTATTATGGGAGCACGGAAATGTGACCTAATTACCGCCATCCTACGGAAACTACATTGGCTTGCACTCAAAGCCAGGATACTGTTCAATACAACGTGTATCATCTACAAACCAGTCACGAGTAGCACACCAGCGTATCTGCCGGCAAAGCTTCACATATCTGGTGGCACATGCTCCTCGTGCAGCAAATCAACCAACCGGCGTGGATAACAACTTGTCTGCAAAGAGAGGATCCGCAAACAATCCTTCTCTTGTCATCCACCCACCCTCCGGAACTAGGTCCCTGTGTCAGCTCGGAATGCCCCAACAATTCTGTACTTTCTCAAATCTCTCAAAACACGACTCTTTCAACAACACCTGACCAAGGACTAATTCCAATGGACGCACATACCGGGGCACAGACCTCACAGTACTGCACTACTGTTAAAAGATGCCAGCCCAAATGCGGCTACCCACACTCTGTACAGCGCGCCGCTGCTCTCAAGCTAGGTCCATGCTTTAAACAATAAAAAAAAAACAGAAAATGCCCATTATCAATACGTCTATTGCAATACTGTAGTATGAGAACATACTCTCACTCCCACAGCTGGGGTGCAAACACTAATTCAATTGGAGTGGGGGAGTGGGGTGCAGCAGGCACTGCACTCCAGGAGTACTTTATAGTGTGCCTCTGCAAGAAGCTTGGAATCATCAGGGCAAATTACCCAAAACTAGCCCACATATAAACATGGGATTTTCTAGGAGGCTGTGCTGCCTCACAGAAGATGCACTGTGCACACTTCCCACACTACTGCATGACAGACTCCCTGCACCCACATTTGTGCTGGGAGCACATTTCACAGTGGCAGGTGCTTAAAAGGTCTGTTATTCTAATATTCTGTAAAAATCCAAAAATGTTTTCAAAGAAAATGAATGAAAGGTTCAGAAATGAACCTCCCATATGTTGTGCCTTCCCTTGAGCCTGTTCCAAGGGTATCAGGTAATAACATTGCCATATATATGGTCGCGAAAATGTTGCGGCGATATTATTTGGGTGACCATATATATGGGGACAGTGTCCCCCGCATGTTCCATGCAATAATGTCACCACAAAACACGGCCATTTTTCAGCGATATTTTTGCATGGCGAGATTTTTGTGGTGACATTATTACATGGAACCGTTCCAAGCAGGCACAAGGAACTCTATGATTTCTGTGCATTTCAAAGTGCATCCCATTTGTGAATTCAGGATATTCAATGAAATGCAAAGGCACCCCTCCTTATTTGTGGACATGCGTAAAGAGAGTGCATCTATGATGGCCACACTCATATGCCCTTTTGTGAATTGGAATGCACATTTTTTTGGTGCAAGTGATGAGATGCACCATCACATTTCGTCACTTGCGCCAAAACATGTTTTGAGAATCTGGGCCACCAAACCCCCATTCCTTGTCACACTAAACTGAACTGCTGTGATGGAATAAAGTCCTCTCTGAAGTTACGAGTAGATTTAAGGAGCTGAAAACAATGTGCTTTTTGATTGTCAACACACCTCTACTACTAATGTCCGCAATGGCATCTCCAGACTCTTTTGACTGGGGTGGCCCAAGTGGGCCAGTGACTCATGCAGGGGTGGATAAAGTACGAGCTCACATACACACGTAGGATAATGGCGTGGCACCTGGGGTGGCCAATCAGATTCCAGGGGTAGCACCTGCCACCCCAGGCCACTCCCTTGACACACCTACATTCCTGCGTCAGCAGCAGCAGGATGGCCATGTTCCCCCTGCTAAGAACAATCACCATGCAATGTATAACAGTGCATTAAAATACAGCTTTCTTTACAATGCTAGATTATCCCGTTACACGTTTTATTGTCAACATCCAAAACCCAGGCATAGTTTGCAAAATATGCAAGTTATACAAACCCCAATGAGGAAATTAGATTTTGTTTTTAGAAACGTTCTTCAGTAATAGGAAGAATAGAAACTACGGTATGTTCTTTTTTTTTTACAGTGGTTGCCTTGTGATCCCTAATACATGTTTTGTTTATTTTTCCAGCTGAAAATAGGTGAGCAGTAGGGCAAATTATGTCAATTAATAGCAACAGCAAAATAGTAACCATTGCTGAAAGTTCACCTCCAGTTCAGAGCCACATCAAGAAGGCATTGTGGGTATGCAAATTGTCTTTCTCTGACAGGGCAACACTACTTTACACATAGCTTAGCAACGCAAGGCAGACATTTTTCAAGGCTTCAGACAACGTCCTAGGTGGTTTCACATGAGAAAACACCTGCATCCTCATTTTTGACAAGAGGGAAATTGCCCCTGGATATTGTTTGCTTTCCCATGTGCTGGGGAAAGCCCGTGTCATTTGGGAATTGCCCCACAGTGCTGGAAATAATGTTGGAAGATGCACCAAGCAATACCAAGAGAGACCCCAACTAGAAACTGAAGGCAGGCAGTTACCACTATGACCATACATGTTCATATAACCTGACGCTCCCTTAAAGTCAACAATCTCCTTCTTAACAACTTAGAGGTCATTATTAATATGGTGGTGATGGTAAAAATGGGCGGTAGTTTAAACACTATGATAAATGGATTAAAGCGGGCAACACCTTAACTTTAGTACATGTAAATAAATAATCTTGAATAGAAATGTTGGTCGATAGTGGTCACCAAAAACCTGAATTGCACTCAAAATACATAACAGAAAGATTGTTTACATCTATTAATGCAAACATCACTTCAATACAGTGCTCAATCCTTTTGCAGATCATGCTGTCACTTCATCTAAGTGGATTTCATGATTAAGTAAAGAAGGTACGATAATGCATAGCTCTGCCTACTATCATCTTACTATCAGTGGTGGCCCTGATGAAGGACTAGGCGCTTTGACCACGTCTTCTTCTGTTCCTGCTACTGAAGTAGCTTGCTTTGAAGGAGTTCATATAATCAAGCATCGTCTACACAACAGTGGTGCTTACTGGTGCTTACTGGAACATGCATTCAGAAGTGTGTTCAATTGATGTAGTATTTACTACCTGGGTTGGGACCAACATTGGTGGAATTCTTTCCCCAATCTTTCTGCTTGGTATATTAAATACTGCCTGTGACCAAACACCTCATGTCGTGTTTGTGGAATTCCGCATGCAGTAAATATCTTGTGATAGTGGGTGCAGAATATGTCCAAAACGGTTACCAGACATTTGGTCGAAAAAAAAAGGTTGATAGGACAAATGGTCGACACCATTTGCTCGAAAGCCAAATGGTCGATTTTTTTTTAAAATTATATATAGATTTTTTAGGTTTTCGTTTAGGTAAAAAGGGTTTTTTAGAAAAAAAAGGGGGTTGGGGGACCCCCCCAAAAAACAAAAAAACAAAAGTGAAAATACAAAAAAATAATTCGACCATTTGGTTTTCGACCAAATGGTGTCGACCATTTGTCCTGTTGACCTTTTTTTTCGACCAAATGTCCGGTAACCGTTTTGGACTTCTACTCCCAGTAGCCTTAGCCAGCATTGTCAGAGGAGAGGTATCATGGGAAGTGTAGTCCAAAACATCTGCAGGGTGGCATCATGAATAAACATTCCTTAAACATGAATGGAAATGCATTTCACATTGTTCAGCAAGCAGAGCATGTGGTATTTCATGAACACGGCATGTGGTCTTCCACACATATAGCATATTTCTTTGCATGACTTAACGGCCTCAGTAGTGGTAAAGCCTTGTAACAAGTGCAGGTCCTTCAGAACAGTGCAAATAAAAATGACAAATGCGGTATGTGGTATTCCTATGGAAAATAACACATCATTCATCACGACCTCTTCATTTCTAAAAGTAGTTTGGGTTATCTATTAAGAAACATGTTGATGTTCTTATTTATTGGAACAGTGTCTATGATGCTGAAACTGTATTTCCTCGTAGGCCCTAAAGGTGTGTCTTAGTGATGCCTTTGTTGCTAAGTTACGGATGTCTGAGGCGCTCCAGGACACTAGAACCTCCAAGCTGATCTGTGATGTTCTGCTGAAAGGAGAACCTTCCTCTCTGGAGAAGACAGATGTCCTTGCTCAGCTTTTTAGCGCAAGGATGAATTCTCCCACAAAGGTAATGAACGTATTATATTGAAATGTTGCCAATAACTTACAGTGTTCAGTGAAATGATGCTCACTTGATAATGAATGCATATAGAATATGACTGAGGTGAAGCCCATCCATCCAGTCTGCTTTCCAGGGACAACAAAAGCAATCTACAATTCATCCTTATCATTGTTTCTAACATAACTAGTGCGGCCATCCTCAAAAACAGACTTGTGGCACGGGGACCCCAGCCTTAGCAAACTTTGCTCCATAGAACTTTGGATAAGTCTTAAATTTAGACACTCAATGGCCATTGAGGACACAAGTCAGAGTGATTATTGATATTTTATGACAGAAAAGGGTTTAGGGTTTTATAAACATGGAAGAACTTCTTATTAAAAATGTCAACTAAAAAAACGGGGGATCTAGTGAACCATTTTTTTGGTCATTGAAATATTTTTGTGGATAATATTATTGTTTAAGACACAGGTATTTGTCACCGTGGAAATGTACAAGCAAACATCACAATGGTTATTTTCATATGTAATTGGAGCCCAATTGTTAAACCTGAGAATTCACATGATCGCATTTGGGAGTGTTTGTATCCGCGCTGACCAACCATTACACAGGATTCCCATCAAATTCCAGTCCACAAAAGCAGAATTCAGGGCTGGACTGGTAACCAAAAGAGGCCCTGGAAATAATGTTTAAAGTGGCCCCATATTACACATTTTTAGCAAACCCAACCCTTTTCCTATGGGAACATTTGGAAATGCTAACCAAAAGAGGGCCAGGGTGCAGAGACCCACCTGGAAATCTCCAGAATTCCCTATAGGCCAGTCCACCCTGATAGTGATAGTCCAGAGGCCTAGCAGGAAATCTCCAGAGTTCCCTATAGGCCAGTCCACCCTGATAGTGATAGTCCAGAGGCCTAGCAGGAAATCTCCAGAATTCCCTATAGGCCAGTCCACCCTGATAGTGATAGTCCAGAGGCCTAGCAGGAAATCTCCAGAGTTCCCTATAGGCCAGTCCACCCTGATAGTGATAGTGATAGTGATAGTCCAAAGGCCTAGCAGGAAATCTCCAGAGTTCCCTACAGGCCAGTCCACCCTGATAGTGATAGTGATAGTGATAGTCCAGAGGCCTAGCAGGAAATCTCCAGTGTTCCCTATAGGCCAGTCCACCCCTGATTCAGATAGTTCAGCCAATACATTTGAAGAAAAATGGCCAATTGTATGCAGGCTATTGTGTTTTTTAGGATTTCAAGTCAAATTTTTTCAAGCATTCTTCATGCAACTGAGAATGTTTTCTTTTTTTCTGTGCCATGGTAAAACGTGCTGCTTGTAGAGTTTGTGGGAATTTGAGGCTAATTTCAGAAGAATGGAAAACAGCCTTGCTTCCCAGAGCGCTTGGAGGGATACACATCTGTTACATGTCCACAATGTTGGGGGGTATAGCTATATTCCTCTTGTATACCCTGATTATTTTGTTTTCCTTCTGGAAATGTGCAGTTTCAGCTGCATGAGGCACGAATAACCAAACTGGGAAGCCAATAAGCCATAGTTGAGGGGCAACACATTAATTCCCCTTTTTCACTTTAATCAACATATTTGATGTTGGCCTGTTCTTATTACGCTATTAACCATGTTTGCAAAGATTCTAACGTACAGCTTCTAGGTTTGTAGAAGCTTAAATGTTCACTGCCAGAATACGATTGTGATTTGTTCTATGTGTGTCCTGTCTGGTGTATGTTGGATTAGTCTGCATATGACCTAGCCATGTACTGTCATGTGCCCGAAAGCCAAGGAGTGTAAGCGTCGCTAGTCCCGATACTGCCCCTCACCCACACACACTGATCTGAGGGGGAGATATGTGCAGGCCAATATGGTGTGAAGTAGGAAGCACAGG
The DNA here is from genome assembly GCF_040938575.1 of Ambystoma mexicanum. Taxonomy (NCBI): domain Eukaryota; kingdom Metazoa; phylum Chordata; class Amphibia; order Caudata; family Ambystomatidae; genus Ambystoma; species Ambystoma mexicanum. The sequence continues at coordinate 136,963,779 of NC_090931.1, read as the reverse complement.
ACTACGCGAGACAACCCTCTGTGTGGGTGATAGACAAACCTGCTGGCTGCACAACCAAAGAGCACAAGTAACCCCGGGGTTATGCCACACAAGCACATGCAATTGAATCCCGATCCAGCAGTCTCTAGAGGGCTGGTTGGGAACAAATTACCGAGCTGCCTTCTCTTGGTTACAGGTACAGGCGGTCGGTTCATGATAACTCTTCATCCAAACCATAGTCAGATCCTTAAAAACCCGAAGCCTCTGTCGTTTGCTGGCAGGGCATGTTGCCCCCGCCCTTGCGTTCAGTTGCCCCCGCTCTTAGTAATGCCAAAACAGAGAGTTCAAAGATTCTCGAGATTTACGTATGATGCTCGATTATTGGACTCACCTGTGTTCTGGCAAAGACTCTCTTCAGGAAATGAAATCTTCCCCACCACAGAGGTGGAATGATTCCTCCAAAAGTTGAACGTATTTGGAAAAGGGGAGATGGACCTTAGTGACATCTGAAAAGTGATTGAGATTTCGGATTTCGGGTGACACTTTTCTTGTTTTTTTTTTTCTTTTATGCACTATTTTTCTTTTTTTCATTTCTTCCATTCTCCTTCTCTTTTCGATTTCTTCTGCTTAGTCTTGTCATTTTAAACTTTCTTTTTCCCGATTGTAATTTGTAAATTGTTTTTTTTTAATGATTTGTTGTTTCTCTGCAATGGAAACATGGGGCCTCATTCCGAGTACGGCGCTAACCAATGGCGCTATTAACGCCTTGGTTGACGCCGTACCCGGACCGGCAGCGCCTTGGTGGATGGCGGAATCACCGCCCCATTCCAAGGTTGGCGGGGCGGTAATTCCCCATTCACCAAGGCTCTTCCCCATTCCCAAATGAGCCCCCATAGGGCTCAATGGGAATGGGGAAGATGCAAATAACGGTGACCGTTCATTACGGTCACCGTTATTGGCTTGGAGGCCCCTTTGCGCCCTCGACTTTAACACCTGCTCAAAGCAGGCGTTAAGGGCGAGGGCGCAAACGGAACTCGGAGTATGGCGGTAAGTGATCACCGCCACCGGTCTCGTTACCGGTGGCCGCTATCCCTTACCGCCATACTCGGAATGAGGCCCATTGAGTTTTATCGTCATGTGTAAAAAGTCAAGTTTTCTTATTGGCTAATACAAAATAAATGTAAAACATTTTTTTAAAAGTAATGCCAATGCATTATTTTGACTTATAAAGTATGTCACTTAATTATTTCCATTTTCATAACCCGTTTTGCCTTGTCGTGGCCTTGTATTAGTGGGCAAAACAAGCCCTGGAAGGGCCTATGGCTGCCTAATGAGCCACTGAAGCAATGGGATGTATTTACCGGCATGGGAGCCTTTCTACTTGCACAGCTTGGAATGTGGTTTTCAATGTTCTGGATGTCTGCAGAGAATGTAACGGGGGCAGCATCTGGGAATGTGTGCATGGTGACATCATATAATGTAAAAACGGTGCGTGTAATGTTGGAGTGTGCAAGAAGAAATTATTCAGTGTGAAGTGTGGTGCAATATCAGCTAATATTACACAATAAAGGCTTTGTACCTGAGCAAATCTTCCATCTCGGGAGGATAGCTCAGCGGCAACGTGCTCCCCTTGGAAGCAAGACGACACGGAGCAACACTGGTACGAGCCCGGATCCGTGCTTAGAAACCTCTGGGCATTAAGCGCATTATAAATAACATATCATTTCTCACGCTGCACCCCATTAACATAAGAGAAGCATGCCTACTCAGGAGGTCATTATCGCAGAATAGTTTCCTCCCCACAAGTTATGAGCAAAGGCAAAGACAAGAGCAATAATTGGAAAAAAAGGCAATTTTCCTGAGTGCAAAAGAGCCCTCCCTAGGTCTAAAATGCTGTTAGCACGTTCTGGTAATAGCATTATAAACGCGTGTATTGTTCTAGCGCAGTGAACCTGTTTGCAGTCATTATCAGAGATTAATGACTGCAGTTTGCTAATTGGCCACATAGTATTTTAATGCCTATTGCTGCAGGCATTTTACAGATGCTTTTTCAGTGGATCACTTCTCAGCAGTTTGGGGGGACTTAGATTGCAGAACTAGCCATCTTATCAATACCTCGCTTGCAGCCCTCCCCTGTGATTCCTCCGGCTCATGCCCACACAAAGCAACATACACAATCTGCCTCAAATTAGTTATTTAAGGAAGCGCGAAAAGGTGACTTGGTAGTGTGAATTGCATATTGATCACTGACTATCTTCTCTGTTTTCAAACATTCCCAGAGTGTGAAACGCCTCGAGGAACTGTTAGCCCATCACAAGATGGAGAGCTGGCTGAATGACAAAATGTCTGCCATGAAAAGGGATTACTTCAGCCGTGCTTGGAGAGAAAATAAGTGGCAAAGCAAACCTGGGTATGATTTTTAAAAAACGTTCCATAGAAATCTACTGTGGTGTTATTTGTAATATATAATTACAGAAAAGGAGAGGAGGGTCAGAACGAAAGTAAGACACAGAGAATGAAACAGTGAAACAGGCCGAAAAGAACGAGACTGAAAAAGAGAAGCAGAGAAATATAGAAGAAAGTTAGAGAGAGAGAGATATCAAGGGAAAGAGAGAGCAGGAGAGAGACAGAGAGGGAGAGAGAGAGAGAGAGAGAGAGAGAGAGAGAGAACGAGACAGAGAGACAGGCAACACAGCAAGAGAAACATGGAAAGTGAGTGACAAACAGAGAACTAGAGGAAAGAGTTGGAGAGAGAGATAGATCAAGGGAGAGAGATCAAGAGAAAGCTAGAGGAATAGAGACATAGAGAGAAAGCATTGGGGAGAGTGATAGGCAGAGCGAATGTGGAAGAGAGAGAGCAAGGGAGAGGGAGAGTGGGAGGCAGAGAGAGAGTGAGAGATCAAGGGAGAAGCAAGAGAGAGTACACGGGAGACAAGGATAGCAAGGTAGATAGTGCGAGAGATAGATTATGTGAGAAACAAAGAGAGAGTGAGGAATCGAGAGAAGAAAGACAGAAGAAGAGATGTAAAGAGAGAGGGAGAGAGAGACATAGGGAGAGTGTGATAGACAGATACAGGAGGGGACACAGAGGTAGACAGTAATACAATTGAGTTGTATAATTGATTCTGAGATCTTACTATCTGCCCAGGTCGGAGAAGTCATTAGCCTCCCAAATCCGGCCTTTCTCCGCTGCCAACAAAATCTGTGGTGCACTGCACAAACATAGACGCTCTGTGATGACATCCTTCTTGTTTGGAACGTGAGGTTTCAGAGACTCCTTAGGTCCATCTTGGTCCCCTGGCAAGGGTATCCCATACGGGCTGTGGATGTGCATTCTGTAGCCCACCCTCTGCCTGAATAGCAAACTGTGTGCACATACGCAGGGTTGGTTACCCCTAACGCGTGTTGTGAGGGGGAACGCACGGGGGAAGCAGGAATTACATCCCTTATGCTCAGGCAGTCCCATGACTAGGGGGTACTCACTATGAATGACCAAAGGGAATCTTCTGGAATATCAAAGTGTGCAAGGAAGACAGGAATTAGGGAAGAGAGACTTTTGCCTTGCCTGGAATGCCAAAAACTCCATGTAGAATGGCTTGATTACTTACAGATCCAGGATACAGCCTGCATTTAGCCAACACGTCCCCTTGAAGTGAACCCCCAACCATTCTGAAGCTGACGGCCAGTCCGTGTCCATAAATTTCCATCCTGCTTTGAGGCAAGACAACTACAGCTATGGTTGTGTCGAAACTGGCTCCTATAATGTTGAGAGTGTGACATGGGTCGCAACTGACCTTTCTTCCATTTGATGAGAAGCCCATGCTGCCACAGTGCCCTGCACTCCTTCTTCACATCCTGGGAGGCTTTGAAGAGAGAGTAGTAGGGATTAGCCAGTCATCTTGGTATGGAAAACCATTGATCCCCAACTCATGTAGTGCTGCTACCAGAGGTGGACCTTCATGGACACTCTATGGGGTAAGGACATTCGGAATGGCTGGACCGTGACTGATGACCATGGTGTATGACAAGTAGGCTTCGCTTTTCTTCCAGATTTGGATATGCATACACAAAGACCCTCAAATCAAAGGGTATGAGCGAATCGCCTAGGACGATTAGTGGAATAATGGCCTGCAATACCACAAGTCACAAAGTGGTTCAGAAATGTTTAATCTATCATTGACCTGAAGTCTCCTGATGTCCTTGGACTAATCACAGCATATTGTATACTCCCTGGCCCTGTACCTCCTGGGAATGGGTGCTTGACCGTATTCTAAAAAATTGGAGTGAGGTCATCCCTGAAGGAGGGGGAGGTAATGGGAAATAGATGGCATAGTCATCCAGGATGACCTGCAGGACTCATGCGTACTTGATGGAGTCCTTCAACATCTGCCAGAACCTCTGTAGGCATGGTCCCACCTGGCTAGAATCTAAGCAGCCAATCCCCCTTCCCCAATGTTACATTTGCCTTTCTCCCAGCTAACATCCCAAACAATTACCCCAAAGCCTTGGTGCCACTCTACTAGCTACAGGTAATACTTGCACACTTGTACCTTAGGCCTTTTGATTGTAATTAACTTCACAATGCAGCTGGATTGCTCTAAACTCTGAGAAAGGGACTGCTTCACTATTAGTATGGGGTATCTCCTCTTCAATCGTTAAATGCAAGGTATGTCACTTTTATACAAAGTATAATGTTCAGTCTTTCACAAAAAACTACAATTAGTCATACGCGACCACTGTTTGATGTAGTTTTCATTCTTTAAACGTGGATATGTAATTGTATTCCGTAGAAGAAAAGGATAGAGTTCAAGCCTCCTTGGGGAATCACAATAAAACACACACAACCACTCTTTAATCTAGTTTTCCCTCGGTAAAGATTACAACTGTTGTATCATCAGCATTAACTGTTTAGAAATGGTTGTATCAGCACTCCCTCTCCTTAATTAGAGACACGTGATCACTCTTTAAACAGTAATAGACTTTGAAGAGTGGACCAATGGGTTTTAACAGCAAGAAGCTTTTCTCTTTTATATGCGTGTGTTACAATTCCATTGTTCAGAGGATTTTCAATGCATCGGTCAGCTTCTACTGACTTAAAGTCTTACACGAGTAGCTAAGGAGCTGGTTACTGTTACCGGCAAGGCTTGTGCAATGTTTTAGAACACTGTGCTTCACTCAGCGGCTTCTGAAACACTTGTTCTGCGGGTCACACTGCTCTCCCAACTTCCGCTACAACTACTACTGCCTTTGGCTCACTGGGGACCCCCACCTTTCTCCTGAAAGGGTGTCTCTGGTCCGGCCATACATTTTGGGAGTTCCTCTTACTCCCCAGACCATAGGCTTGCCAATTGCTTCTTGTCTCAGTCTCTTGCTCGCCAGCTGCTCGGCCACGGCAGCAATCAGGTTCACATGGGGAAAACAGTTTCTCGTGCACATCTTCCGCTGCACAGCCTCTGTACTTCAGAGTTTGGGAGGACATGGCTCTCTCAGAACAAGCAGGTGACATCTGCTGTCTCCACATTCCAGAGTCCCTCCTGTTCTCCCACTTCTGCTTGGTTTGCCTGCCTTGTGCCTTCCTTCTGCTTTCACTGCTACAGCCTGCACTCCAGATAACATTCCAGCTCCTTCTACTCCTTCCTTCTGCCTGCACCTGAGGAGGATTTCTATGCCTCCCAGGTTCCTTCAGGCATGGGCTGTTAGGCCCAATTGCCTCACTGCTACAATGGCTGTTAGGCTTGATTGTCTGACCATTACAACTGCATGCCTCTTCAGCCCTCTTCCTCGTCTCAGTCTTTCTGGGTCTTGTAGTTCCCTTTGAGAAAGTTAGTTTTTCCAACATTTAAGTTACTGTCAAGGGTATATTTAATTCCCTTAAAGTTATTAAGAGATGCGCTGTTATAGGGGAAGGTAGTTTATTTAAGTCAATCTTTCCATATTCCTTTACATTGTACCCTTGGGATTGAGGAAGTTGTTTAGTCTGGGATACTCAAAAAGATCTTTCTTTTGGTAATGTTTGGACCTTAGAGTCCACAACCCTAGATCTAATATGAGGTTTAGGGTCACTAAAATGACAATAAGCCATCACCTCTTTAGGCATCTTGGGAAGATTCTTCCAGAGGAAAAATACTGTGTCTCATCCCACAGAATATCCTTATCACCCTGGGCACTGTCTCCATCCAGGTGATCCTCCTGCAGTACACCAACCCCAGGGTTGGGATCAGGAAGCTTCTGGGATCTGTATGATTCTTCACAAAGTCATTACACTCCTTGAGGAGCAGAGAGCACACAAGCTTGTAAATGGGGAGGCTCTCCTCTCCATAAAGTGATTGCCCTTTTCCAGGTCTGATGTAGTAGGACCAGGAAGAAAACAAATTCCCCGATATGTTGCAGTCCTGAAGTAAATTACTCCCGCTTAAGGCGCCTGGCTTTCTTTTGAGGGGGCTCAGTCAGTTCAGAGGAGCCTGGGTCCTCAGAAGTCAATTGAGGTTGCAGTACCACTTGTTCACTTAAAGATGTTGCCACATCTGAAGCTACAAGCCTCTGAAAATGATCTTCCTCCATTGTGATAAACTTTGGTTCAGGAGCAGAAGGTGCTGGTGGCACAGTAGTGGAGAGGGAGTGCAAGGTTGTGTACCTCCTGCACATTATTGCACATTATGGCACTTCTCTGTGCATTTCTTAGATAACGGCTCTTGGTCCATGCTTCCTGTCTCATGGACTAGGCTAGTAGCCCTATTTTCTGCATTTAGAAGGGTGCCCAACAACCACACTTGAATGCTCAAGAGGACCGGCATGCAAGCCTTGTCCTCAAACCACTACCCCAGGCTGAATGAGTTAAGCGGGTGACCGTCGCTTTGTCTGCCCTCCCGATTGCCTGTACTCCTGACCTCCAGAAACTGTGTATCCCCTGGGCTGCAACTGAACCTGTTTGGCAGTGTTCTCTTTGCAGAGAGAAAAGAGCCATGCAGCATGCCTCGCAGTACCACTAATTGTTCTGGCTTGGCCTGCCCACCAGTGCTCACAGGGCAGAGAAAGCTAAAAGCAAAGCGTGGAGCCGGCAATACCCAAAGGTAGAAAACAAAGGTTAGTCAAAAAAACAAGCCCAAGAAGACGGAGAAAAGAACAGGCAGGAGGGAGGCCCTTTTGTTGATCATGTAATAAGGAAGGGAGGAAGATGGACGAGGGGGAAATGTGTCAATAGGCATCTCTTCATTCTTTGTGGCTTCAGAAAGGCTACCAATGAATAAGCACAGTTCGCTTAAGGTTCTGGCATTGTGCTCAGAACCTTTCACTTACAGGTCCCTGTTTCCCACCTCAAAGTTCAGATGTTAGGTGTCCAGCTTGATGAAACTATCACTGATTCCTCAGGTTTGCATTGCTAAGAAATATGGCTGAGAAGTCTCTAATCTGGCTACAGGATTTGGGAAAGCCCTCCCCTTGAACATTTGAGGACTCATTGTCAATGTTAAACCCATCTGAGAAGTTAAATCTTAGGTTTTCTATGCATAGGGCAGTTGCTGGGGAGTGTGAGGCCATTGTGATAGCAGCTCTATGTGGTATAAATCAACTTAAGTGTTGGGATAACAGTAGAAACATGTGGTAGTGTAAATACCACCTCATTATGAGTTTAGATTGCATGGGATATTTAGGACATAGGCTACACATAAAGAAATGCATGGCGTAATTACGAGTTTTCATACCCCTTTCAGTTCTTTCTATGTACCCAAGGTCAGAAAAATCACATGCAGCTCCAGTTCAACATACTTAAAAATACTTAAAAGCAGGGACTTCATTTCACCAAAATGCCTGGTAGTGGAAGTGACATCACATGACCCTTAACCTCTGATGACATCACAGGAAGTGATGTCATTTGAACCCACCCTGAAAGTGACATCAGGGGAAGCCATGTAACATGACCGTTTACCCCTCGACAAAACAGGAAGTGGCATCATATAGCATCACATAGCATTGTTTATCAGTACACTATGAAAAATATGGTTACAATATTACTATAACGTGATATGCATTTTATACAAGAATGGATCACCATATGTATCAGCAGAAAAAAACATGCTATGACTGCAACTTGCATAAAGCAAAATACATAGTCCGAATTGGACATTTATTCTACTTTAAATGCTTTTTGGAGGATTATGTCTGCATTGTGAATTTGAGGTGTTTAAGAACAGACTAACAGGCCGATTCATGGAATAATTAGCGCGGCGCAAGTGGCCAAAAACGTGCGATTCGCAGTGGAATAGCGAAAATCGCAGTGGAATAGCGAAAATCGCAGTGGAATAGCGAAAATCGCACGAAAAGCAGCGCACATCGATTCATGGAAGGCCGTGCGCGAGAAAACCATCGGACGTGCGATAAGAAAGTGCGCGGCGCACGTTGGCGCACAGGCCATCTAACGGCATGCGCCAGGTCACAGCGAAAATCGCACAGTCCACAGCGAAAATCGCACATAGCGCGGCGCACGCAACAAAAGTAGGCGGAACACGGGGCGTAACACTCGGAATGGGGAACAACTTGCCAAAATGTGGGCGTCACGGGGGAAGCACAGGGTAAAAGTGCGCAGAACGCCCACACGCTCGCCTACAACACGTATTCATGGAATAGAATAGGTCAAAAAAGCGCACGCTCAAACCAGCGCACAGGCACAAACACGACCGCCACAAGAAAGCAGGCGGTAGCGTCTCAGCGGCTGTAAGAAATGTGCGCCAAAAGGTGCGCCAACAAATAGCACCCATATACTGCCATGATGAATGTCCTATACTGTGGCCCTCCAGGACAAATGACGTGCAAAGGGGTACCCACAAACACGGACACGCTGACAAAAAATACGTGTGCGCGGGAAGTCTCACACGCGATTTGGCCGGGTACGTGGATTTCAGGGGTGCGCGGGAAGGTCCACACGCGATTACAGCAGGGTACGTGCATTTCCGGGGTGCGCGGGAATTTCCACACGCGAATAGCCTGCCCGCGTGTATTTCAGGGGTGCGCGGGAAGTCCCACACGCGATTACAGCAGGGTACGTGTATTTCAGGGGTGCGCGGGAAGTTCCACACGCGAATAGCCTGGCCGCGTGTATTTCAGGGGTGCACGGGAATTTCCACACGCGAATAGGCTGGGCGCGTGTATTACAGGGGTGCGCGGGAAGTCCCACACGCGATTACAGCAGGGTACGTGTATTTCAGGGGTGCGCGGGAATTTCCACACGCGAATAGCCTGGGCGCGTGTATTTCAGGGGTGCGCGGGAATTATCACACGCGATTTGGCTTGGTACGTGTATTACAGGGGTGCGCGCGAAGTTCCACACGCCAATAGCCTGGCCGCGTGTATTTCAGGGGTGCGCGGGAAGTCCCACACGCGATTACAGCAGGGTACGTGTATTTCAGGGGTGCGCGGGAAGTTCCACACGCGAATAGCCTGGGCGCGTGTATTTCAGGGGTGCACGGGAATTTCCACACGCGAATAGGCTGGGCGCGTGTATTACAGGGGTGCGCGGGAAGTCCCACACGCGATTACAGCAGGGTACGTGTATTTCAGGGGTGCGCGGGAAGTTCCACACGCGAATAGCCTGGCCGCATGTATTTCAGGGGTGCGCGGGAAGTTCCACACGCGAATAGCCTGGGCGCGTGTATTTCAGGGGTGCACGGGAATTTCCACACGCGAATAGGCTGGGCGCGTGTATTACAGGGGTGCGCGGGAAGTCCCACACGCGATTACAGCAGGGGACGTGTATTTCAGGGGTGCGCGGGAATTTCCACACGCGAATAGCCTGGGCGCGTGTATTTCAGGGGTGCGCGGGAATTATCACACGCGATTTGGCTTGGTACGTGTATTACAGGGGTGCGCGCGAAGTTCCACACGCCAATAGCCTGGCCGCGTGTATTTCAGGGGTGCGCGGGAAGTCCCACACGCGATTACAGCAGGGTACGTGTATTTCAGGGGTGCGCGGGAAGTTCCACACGCGAATAGCCTGGCCGCGTGTATTTCAGGGGTGCGCCGGAAGTTCCACACGCGAATAGGCTGGGCGCGTGTATTTCAGGGGTGCGCGGGAAGTTCCACACGCGAATAGCCTGGGCGCGTGTATTTCAGGGGTGCGCGGGAATTTCCACACGCGAATAGGCTGGGCGCGTGTATTACAGGGGTGCGCGGGAAGTCCCACACGCGATTACAGCAGGGGACGTGTATTTCAGGGGTGCGCGGGAATTTCCACACGCGAATAGCCTGGGCGCGTGTATTTCAGGGGTGCGCGGGAATTATCACACGCGATTTGGCTTGGTACGTGTATTACAGGGGTGCGTGCGAAGTTACACACGCGATTAGGCTGGGTGGGTCCTGTCACCCTCGACGGCCCCTGCAGGCAGCCCACAAAACAGGGGACTACACTGCACACCTGCTCATGTCTCCCACCACCCCCACCCCCCCAGTCACCAGGGGCACCCTCCACCAGGCCCCCAACCATGTCTCCCACCACCCCCACCCCCCCAGTCACCAGGGGCACCCTCCACCAGGCCCCCAACCATGTCTCCCACCACCCCCACCCCCCACCATCCAGGGGCACCCTCCACCAGGCCCCCACTCATGTCTCCCACCACCCCCACCCCCCAGCAGTGCAGGGGCAGGCTCCACCAGGCCCCCACCCATGCCTCCCACCACCCCCACCCCCCCGCCACCAGGGGTACCCTCCACCAGGCCCCCACTCATGTCTCCCACCACCCCCACCCCCCCAGTCACCAGGGGCACCCTCCACCAGGCCCCCAACCATGTCTCCCACCACCCCCACCCCCCACCATCCAGGGGCACCCTCCACCAGGCCCCCACTCATGTCACCCACCACCCCCACCCCCCAGTCACCAGGGGCACCCTCCACCAGGCCCCCAACCATGTCTCCCACCACCCCCACCCCCCACCATCTAGGGGCACCCTCCACCAGGCCCCCACTCATGTCTCCCACCACCCCCACCCCCCCAGTCACCAGGGGCACCCTCCACCAGGCCCCCAACCATGTCTCCCACCACCCCCACCCCCCAGCAGTGCAGGGGCAGCCTCCACCAGGCCCACACTCATGTCTCCCACCACCCCCACCCCCCCAGTCACCAGGGGCACCCTCCACCAGGCCCCCAACCATGTCTCCCACCACCCCCACCCCCCAGCAGTGCAAGGGCAGCCTCCACCAGGCCCACACTCATGTCTCCCACCACCCCCACCCCCCCGCCACCAGGGGCACCCTCCACCAGGCCCCCACTCATGTCACCCACCACCCCCACCCCCCCGCCACCAGGGGCACCCTCCACCAGGCCCCCACCCATGCCTCCCACCACCCCCACCCCCCACCATCTAGGGGCACCCTCCACCAGGCCCCACTCATGTCACCCACCACCCCCACCCCCCCAGTCACCAGGGGCACCCTCCACCAGGCCCCCACTCATGTCTCCCACCACCCCCACCCCCCAGCACTGTGGGGAACCTGCCAGCAGGCCCCCACACATGTCCCCCTGGCCCCAGGTCCTGACGATACACAATCATGGCAGTAATGGCCAGCATACCCAGCACAAACACCCAGGCAAGGATTGCATCCACCCACATAGTGAATGCAATCACATGACACAACCCCAATGCCAAGTATGCAAAAGAACACATGTCCGTCACACACACATACACAATGGGTGCAAGTGAATGTCAAAACCCATATCATGACATGTAACAAACCAATGAGAAAATAACACGTGTAAGAAAATATAAAAAATGTATTAAATACCAAAAATAAGTGAAATTTTCAAACATACAACGATGTGTCTAAGTAAATAAATGGTCCATGTCCGAGAACAAAAGTGATAAACAAAAAAACAAAGGAAAAAAAAATTAAAATGAATTTGTCCAAAGCAATATCATGTAATAGGAAATTAATGAAAAACCATTACGTCATGGTGAAAACAATAAGAAATTAAAAAAATGTATCTCCCAAAAAAACAAACTATATACAGGAATGTTCCAGGGTCCATGAGCCCAACACCAAAAATGAAACCTACCACTAACTAATGAAAAATATATGTACAAAAAAGTGGCCATTGTCCGAGCGGTCCAAAATAATAAAAATAAATAAAGGAAACCTAGCACTAACTAACTAAATAACTATATACAAAGGCAGCGGGCAAGTCCTGCGGCTCACTTGGTGATGTTGCTGGCCAGGGCATCATCGAACTCCATGTCGATGTCCTGGAGGCGGGACTCTGTCCTGGCCCCGAGGTCTCGCAGGGACAACCCCATGTCCACCTCAAACTCCCTGCGAGCTTCCTCGAGGCACTCAGCCCGCCTCAATGCCCGACGCATGGAGAACTCCGCCCTGACCATGGCGAGCCGCTCCTCTTCCGCCCGCTGCCGCTCCGCACCTATCCGCTGGCCAAACTCCTCCCACACGGAACACACCACCATCCCAGGGTTGCCCTGCCCTCCGGCCGATGCCTGCCCCTCTGATCTTGATGGCCCCGAGCCATGATGCCTCCCACGTCGAGCCCGCTGCTGCCTCCGACGCCACTGCCTCTGCCAGCACGACGGCATCCAGGCTGATGGAAACCACCGACGCCGTCGTGCACGTGCCCTGCCCGATGATGCCGTCACATCTTCCATCTGCTGGGGTCCACTTGCTGTGTTGTTCACCCCTGCTGGACCTCCGACTCCCAACTGTGGCAGGGATGGGATCCCCACCGAGCTGGCTGCATTGGTCGGGGCAGGTCCACAGGGGGCCCTGGTGGCATCTGGGCCGGAAGACGGCAAGGAGAACGACCGGTGGATAGCCTGCACAGAGGAGGAGAGGGCCGTCAGATTGGCCAACACATGCAGGAAACCCCCGAACATGGCCGATCCCAATTGGGCCACGTCGGCACGGTGCACTTCGTGATGACGTGCGTGCTCCTCCCGGGAAGCACGCACGTCATCACGAATCACAGCCGTGCGCATCGCGACCCCAATCAGGACCTTCTCCACGCGGCCAGGGGTTACCACGTCCGCAGGTGGAGGTGAGTCAGGTGACATGGACATCCCCTCTACCTGCGGACGGGCCTGGGACGGGGCATCCCTGCTGGTGCATGGTGGTGCACTCACAGGGTCAGGGACAGTGACATGCACAGGCCCCTCCACGGTGACCTGTGCTGCCTCCTGCCCCTGGCCCTGGACTGCACCACTTGCACCAGCAGGGATGCTCCCACCAGGCCCCATGTGTGCACCAGTGTCGGCCTCCTCCTCCTCTGTGCAAACCACCAACCTGGATGGCTCCTCACCGTCTCCCGCCGTAGCAGGCCCCTGTGGGGGCTCACCCACCCCTTCCGCTGCAGCCGTGGGGGCATCCCCGCCGCCTTGCTCCACAGCGCCGTCTCCGCCCTCTTCTTCACTAGCCGCTGCGTAGAGGGAGACAAAGGACACAAGCATCAGGCTACTGTACAATGGTCCCCTAGACAGGAAGCAATAGCAGATGAGCACCACTGTCAAAGTACACTTCCATCATGTCCCTCCACAACACATGGGTCAGTCCAGGCAAAACACACACAGTAACAGGCATGGTGCATGCCATGGACATTTCCATGCATGTCCAATGGACTCTAGAAACATTCAATGATATGTAACTCACATGCATCATGGCTCATGCATATCACATGCACACACTTCACCTCAGTCACATCCATCTGGCCCCAAACACACCGAACACAGGCGAAACAAGGGTAAGTTGGGTGCGTCACTGAATCTGTGCATTGTCACACACATGTGTCATGCATCCATGGCATGCACAAGTCACAGACACGCAGGTCAGGCACACAGACATGGCTACCATATATGTACCTGGCATCAGCACCCATCCTTCACCCCCATCCATGTCCAGGTACAGAGACTGGCATGCTCTCATGTCCAAAATCTGCATAGGGCTCCCCATGCCGCATTTCAACACATGCAACAACCATGTGGGTCACACATCACTGGTCGCACATGCATTACCATGATGTCCCTGCACACATACATGCATACATGGCCCATGGCACACATACAGGCAAGTATCATAGAACCAGCACACCGCAACATGCCCTGTCTCACACAGTAATGCTTGGACACATACCGCTCAACTCCAGACGGGCCTCCCTCTCAAGGACCTGGGCGTGGAGCGCTGGGCGTACGCGTTCCAGGACCCTCTTCTGGATGGAACTCATGCGGCCCCGGCCCCCCTCCACGAGGCGCCGGGCCTTCACAAGGGTCCTGGACCTCAAGTCCTCCCAGCGCTTCTTGATCTTCTGGACGTTGCGGGTTGCCACCCCCTCCGCGTTGATGGCAACCACACAGTCGGCCCAGATCCTCTCCCGTCCTTCCTTGCTGGCGTGGGACGATCCAAAGAGGGCATCATACTGCCCCAGGACATGCTCCACCAGGACACCAACTTCGGTGGCAGTGAAACTGGTGCCCCTCTGCCCCTCTGGCCTGGGGTTGCCACTGGTGCCAGATGTGGAAGTGCCCGACATGGCAACCCCAGAGGCAGGTGTGGGTGGGCAACTGGGTCCTGGGGCTGGGCTGTGGAGCGATGTAATCCCAGTTGGGAGTCTTCAGTTCCAGCAGGGGTGGACACAGCAACTGGACCCCTGCAGATGGCTGATGTGCAGGCACCAAATGGCAGGGCACGGTGGCAGCAGGCAGGCAGGCAGGCAGCAGCAGATAGCACGTGGGAGGCTGCTCGGGGCACTGGGGGGCAGTAACTCGGCCTTCTGGGCAGGAGCGTGGTGTTCCGTGTGCTTTCGGGTGGCCAGCTTGATACGGAGTGATTTGGCACGTGAAAATCCTGCACGTCAGCGTGAAATCCGAGGAAAGGCCCTTAGCGCGTAAGCGCGTCAGCACGCATACGCGATTCTATTGGACCAGAGTCCCTCAGCGCGTAAGCGCGTCTGACGTGACCCGCACGGGCGTTCCCCACTCAGCACGTGATGACGGAACACACGTGGAAATACTGCACGTCAGAGTGTCATCGCGTGATTGGCCTATGTACGTGTATTTCATTGCGTGTAATTGGACAAAAGTGCGCGTACACGCGATTGGCCTATGTACGTGTATTTAATGGGTGCGCGGCCACTTACACACGCAAGTACGTCAGCGAACCTGTATCCCGTGGTGCGTGTGAATTTCCACACGCTATTGGACTGGGAACTGGATTCCAGGGGTGCGCGGGTCACACACTGTATCCCGTGGTGCGTGTGAATTTCCACACGCTATTGGACTGGGAACTGGATTCCAGGGGTGCGCGGGTCACACGCTGTATCCCGTGGTGCGTGTGAATTTCCACACGCTATTGGACTGGGAACTGGATTCCAGGGGTGCGCGGGTCACACGCTGTATCCCGTGGTGCGTGTGAATTTCCACACGCTATTGGACTGGGAACTGGATTCCAGGGGTGCGCGGGTCACACGCTGTATCCCGTGGTGCGTGTGAATTTCCACACGCTATTGGACTGGGAACTGGATTCCAGGGGTGCGCGGGTCACACGCTGTATCCCGTGGTGCGTGTGAATTTCCACACGCTATTGGACTGGGAACTGGATTCCAGGGGTGCGCGGGTCACACGCTCGCCTAGAACACGCGCAAAGCATAAAATTGCGGACTTTAACAATAACAAGCTCAGACGCCAGGATGAACATACCGTTCCTAGCAGCAGTGGCAGTGGACTACCAAAGGAGGAGGAGGAGGATAGTCAGGGCCAGAATATTCACACCCAGAACCAGCCTTTTCGGGATGCCTGATGACCAGGTGTATGGGAGGTACAGGTTTCCACCACACATCATACTGGACCTGGTGACTGAGTGGGAGGATGACCTCACATCACCCACACTGTGCTCCCAAGCACTCAGCCCCCTGGAGAAGGTCCTCAATGTACTGCACTTCTTAGCCACTGGATCATTTCAGCGGACAAGTGCCATAGGGGGTGGGGTGTCACAGGCCACCCAGTCACGCTGCCTACACCAGGTCTTGAACATCATGACTGCACGCCCATCAGTCCGCAGGCACATATACCTGCCCAGAACACCTGCAGAAAGGCATGCTGCCGCCCTGGATTTTTACGGAGTGGCACGATTCCCCAAAGTGCTAGGTGCCATCGACTGCACCCATGTGGCTCTACGTCCCCCCAGGGCATCAAAGCACATCTATAGGAACCGCAAGCACTGGCATTCCATCAACGTGCAGGTAGTATGTAATGCCAAGGGAATCATCACCTCAGTATATGCCAACTATCCCGGGTCCACCCACGACAGCTTCATTTACCGAATGTCCACCCTATGCCGGGACATAGATGCTGGGCGGCATGGCGATACATGGCTGCTTGGTGAGTATGTATGCCACTGCACATGCATGCATGTTGGATACTGAGCAAGGTCACAACCCCACCAATGATACCAATCACCACCTCCACAGGGGACAGTGCCTACCCTCTCAGCCCCCACATGATGACGCCAATTCGGAACCCCACCACGCCACCCCAGGTAAGATATAACACAGCCCACATTACAACCAGGGGCATAGTGGAGCGCACATTCGGAGTGCTAAAGTCACGCTTTCGCTCCCTTGACCGTTCTGGCGGGCAGCTGTTATACGCTCCCCCAGTAGTGTGCAGGATCATAGTGGCAGCATGTGTCCTGCACAACGTTGCAACACGCCGGGGCCTGGCCGTGGACATGGTGGTGGCCCCACATCCCCAACCACATGCACAGCCGCTGCGCATGGGAGGGGAAAGGGCACGGGGGGAGGCAGCCCGTACACAGCTAGTGGCTAATTACTTCACATAGAAATCACACCCCTGTGGAGTGCACACTGCCCTGGCACATTCCATCTGACAATCAATGATGACTCAACCTGACACTGATCCTGAATGTCTGGAAAATGAACCGGGAATACCATGTCAGCCTGAGATTGTTCACCTGGAAGTGTCACAATGTGTGCATCCCTACCCACACAGACACCACCAATGCAGTTTTGTGAAGTTACACATTGAAGCAGCTAAAATGAATACCCACTTGCAAAATGCAACAAGAGGACAGTGCCATGTCAGCCAACCCAACCCCAGCACCGCCACACGACACACCGTGCCATGTCATGCTAATTGCAGGTAAACAAAGTAATCCCCACAACATGACATCAGTCTCACTATGTACAGTGGCACTATTAGAAACCTGCAACACCTGAAATGCTCACAGCAATGCCGGACCAACAACATACTTGAGCACGTAGTACCATTAACATGACATCACAAATGTTACATATTAGTAGTCTCACCACCTGGAAATGCCTGCACTCCCACCACTACCAACTGTGCAGTGTTGTCGCCATGTAGAGTTGTAGGTGCACTGCTGCCAACATGGTCCCCATCTCCAGACTAGAGGTCCTTGTGTGGACATGAGGAAGGGACCTGCAAATTGGGAGGTAGACACAGAAGAAGAGTTACACATCAATGCAACATGCAGTGTACAACACAACAGCAATATGCACTATGAATGTATACACAGTATTGACTACAGACTGGCCACACAGCTCATGGGAGTCCAACGTCACTGTGTAATTCACTGTCACTTGGGCACACCCTTTGCAAGCCCATGGAAACGGGAAGCAGGACGGGTGTGTGTGACTCAAACCCAAGCATCTGAACCAAATACATTACAAGCCTGCATGTGCCCAGCCACAATGCAGCGTATGCCCACAGGAACCACGGAAGCCAACAGATCGAAGCCAACAGATCGAAGCCAACAGATCGAAGCCAACAGATCGTCCCAAAAAAATTGGGAATAAAAGAAATAAAAATAAAAATAAAAATAAGAAACAATCAAAAATGGCCATTGATGGGCCCGGGGGGGTTGGGGAGGCCACCCAGGAGGTCCGAGGACAGGATGCACACCAGAACCCACCTGCGTGGATCCTGGGAAGATAAAACACCTCCATGGGCTCATGGCCCACACGGCTACCCTATTGTGGGAGTATCACTGCTGTCGCTATTATCACCCTGTGCAGCTGCATCCGGAGGTGGTTGCACTATGGGAGGCAGCCCACGCAAGGCCCTAGTCTGCTCCTCCATGGCTGCAAGCATGCGGGTGTGGTAGGTCTGGTTCTGGAGGATGAGTGTGCGGAGGTCCCCATGCAACAACTCACGGGATGCCCGGACCTCCGCCCTCGTTGCCTGCATCTCAGCTGAGAGCGTACGGGTGAGACGCTCCAGCTGCTGTTCTGTCCTTTGGTGTGTTGAAGCCTCAAGCTCAACAAGAGTCGTCCTGAGGTGAAGGAGCTCCTGCCTCAGGGCTTCCCTGTGGCCCTGGGACTCAATGGAGATGGCCTCCTGCAGAGTCGCCAGTGCCGCCAGCCTGTCCCTGTTGGACCCCAACATGTCCTCCATGTGTGACTGGCAGATGGAGTCGGTTGCCTGCTCTAGTCGCTCCATCAGCCTTTCTGGGGGGCAATGGAAGTGGCCACCCTATCCATGGCCTGAGCCATCATCTCGGATGATGCAGCCTGTTGGGTAGCCATACCGTAAATGGATTGCTCCCATGCGGTATTGCCGGGTGGCGTACGGCCACCACGTCGGCGGGCACCACACCTGTCTGGGGCAAGGCGAACTGCGCCTTGCTGTGCCGGCACTGCCTGAGGCTGCAGGACTGCATTCCCCCTCTGATCTGCTGGCCCAGGAACAGGATCAGATGTCGCGGAGTGTGACCCTGCATCCGTAACCACCGAAGGCGTAGCTGCCAACACTGACATCCCCATGGAGGGTACTGACCCTGGTGCAGGTGGGTGAGACAGAACAGAATCCCTCCCTGGAACACTCACCTGCGACGGCACGTAGGTCTCATCCGAATCAACACCTGAGTACAGCTCGGGGGAGGTGCAGCCAGAGACACCCCTTGAGAGCACGACCTGCAGCACTTGTGGGTTCTCCCCCACCACCACACCACGTCCCTCACTGGTGGTTGGTCGGCCCTGGGACACCTCCTGGGTCTGCACCATCTCCACAACCCCAGCAGTATCAGGTGCGTCTTCCCCTGCAAAGACATGAAAAGAAAGAAATGGAAACGGGCATTAGCACCATGGCACACATTGAGGGCTGAGAAGCAAGAGAACCAGTACTTGATTGACACATGTCCCACATGACTAAAACCCTCCCATGCATGCACCCTCACTGCGTATGAAGTGCAGGCAAATGGCACACACTGATGACACCAAGATGGAAGATGAACAAATTTTCTGCATGCTGCCTGGCAGTGGCATCACACATTGGCCTGTGATTGGCAGGTGAAACACACATGCCATCACACAGATGGCATGTACCATTGCTATTGAGTGAAGATGGAGAGGAGGGCAGCACCTATTCATTCAGTCCAGTTCCCGCATGTAATAGCTTTTCTAATTCTAACAGGTCAGATTTTTCACCTGGAGCTGCCAGTCTGAAATGGTCAAATTGCACAGGGACATGTGTGTACAAATGATATCCAGGTAACAAAGTCACTCCACTTTACCATACCCATGTCAGACATGTGACTAGTGGACAGCGACATGCCTAGTGAAAGTGGTGGAATGCAAACAAACTGACTGAATGAACAGTGAAAAAGAAGCAAATATGTTGTGTCAAGGTGACACTTCAAGGGCAACTGGCGTGCAGTTGTGCTAGATGTCTACTGTTGGCAGAAGGGATACTGCTATGGCCAAATGCAGCTGCGCAGGAAGGATTGCATGAAGCACATGGCTGACCCATACGACTCAGGCGCACACACTCTCACCTGGCACCCGAACAGAAGCCCTCACACACACACCATGCACATGGATGACACACACATGCATGTGCACTCACCGGACAATGCCTCGTAATCAGCCAGATCTCCCACGCCTTGGATCTGTTCCTCCGTGACGTAGGTCCCAGCGACTGACTCATGTGGAGTGAGTTACATGTCTACTACTGGAGACCCACCTCCAGTCACTAGAGTTGCGGCATGACTTGAGGCCAGCTTACTCTTTGCCCTGCGCTTTAGGTCATTCCAGCGCTTATAGCAATCATTGGCTGTGCGCCTCACGATTCCAAGGGCACTTACGATGTCCGCAACGGTCTGCCAGTGTGCCTGGCGTTGTGCAGGTGTGGTCTTGGATCCTGCAACAATGACCATCTCGTTGTCATGTCCGGACACATACTCGACAAGTGCATTCAGTTCGTCATCCGTGAAGCTGGGCTTCCTGGACGGGCCGGACTGTGTAGCCGTGTCTGGGGCATCAGCCTGTGCCGGACGAGCACTCTTCCTCTTCCGCTTGGAAGGTGGTGGTGATCCTGAGTGTCCTGCGCCGCTCTGGACACTAGGGGCAGGAGCCCTGGTGGACTCTGTATCAGGAGTGTGGGATTGCACACTCAGCATGGGAGTTGGTGCAGGCATTGGCTCTAGTGTGATGGTGTCAGGGGGAATGTCAGCAGCATGGACTAGGACCGACACTGTCCTGGCTGGGTGTGTGAGGGCTGGGGTGGATGGAGCCGCAGCTGCCCCTGCAGCCTCTCCGCCCTGCCTCCTTGGTGCAGCAGATGACCTTGCTGCCCCAGATCCACGTGGCATGATGGCATCAACGTGCACCAGCGCACGTGTCGTAGCCCTGCTGACCTGGAAGTCAGCCATGGAGTCAGCCAGGTCTGGTGCCACAATGGGCTGGTCCAACAAGGGCTGAGCATGGATGGTGTCAGCCACTTCAGCCTCAACGGGAGGGGGGGAGGGGGGGAGGGGGGGGATGATGGGTGCCCTTGACTGGTCCTCCACACATGGGGGGACAGGCTCACCCTGCAACTTACGACCACGTCCCCTACCGGATCCACCACGGCCACCACTTGTGGCTCTTCCACCTTTGCCACCCTTACGGAATCCTCGCCTCCCAGCCATGGCACTGATATTAATGTGCGTATGGGAGTGGCTGTAGACAATTGTCCTGGGCAATTGGGGGTCAAAGGGGTTGGGTACCAGATGGTAATTGTACCCTAGTGCTCTAGCACGGCTGATTGTAACCCCTGGGGAAAGATGACGGGTCACGCAACGCACAGGAGGCCCAAAAAAGGGAGATGACGTGCACGCAACCCCTCCTAGACCACGTGTGCAGAAAGAAAAACCTGCACTACGCTGTGGCACCCAGTAACACAAGAATGAACGTATGCGTGTCACACGCAGCCTAGAATGACCTCTGAAGGGGTAGGCTACACACGGGGCAAGCACAGAAGTTGGATACGTGCGTGACTCACCGTCTGCCAGGTAAAAGAGCGTGAAAAATGAGCGCGTTTGGCTGGCTAAACCCCCGCCAAAAGAAGATGTGTACGCTGTCTGAGAAGACAGGACAACAGTAGAAGGGGACACTGTTTGAGGGAACAGGCCCAGGTAAACCAGTAAAAGAGAAAAAAGAGAAAAAGCTGTCAGAGGTAACAGGGAATACGAACTGGAAACGCCGTGAAGTAAATCGCGTGTGAAACGACAAGAAGTACAGAATTCACCCACTCGCTCTCCACGAAAAGCACGTACAAGGAAATGGTGTTCTACATGTACCTTATATACAGGCCCACACGTACAGCGTCACTTACGCGGCGTGTACGTTCACCAATCACACGCTTTGTCACTCCTGCGTGTAGATCCATTTTCACCAATCACACGCTTTGTCACTTCTGCGTGTAGATCCATTTTCACCAATCACACGCTTTGTCACTTCTGCGTGTAGATCCATTTTCACCAATCACACGCTTTGTCACTTCTACGTGTAGATCCATTTTCACCAATCACACGCTTTGACACTGGGACGTGTCACGCAACAATTTCCTGCACGTGCAGGTGACTATAGGCGCGCATATGCTGTTGACGGGTTTACGCGCTAAGGGCCTTTGCTGACGTGTGGGATTTCACTCACTATCAGGCTGTCCACGCGTTCACACACGAGAGACCACGCTCCTGGCCAGGAGGCCAAATTACTGCCCCCCAGAGCCCTGAGCACGCTCCCACCTGCCATCTGCTGCTGCCTGACTGCCTGCTGGCCACGTGCCCCACAGTGCTGGTGGGTGGGGGTGTTGGGAGACATGGGTGGGGGCCTGGTGGAGGGTGCCCCTGCACTGGTGGGGGTGGTGGGAGACATGGGTGGGGGCCTGGTGGAGGGTGCCCCTGGTGGCGGGGGGGTGGGGGTGGTGGGAGACATGGGTGGGGGCCTGGTGGAGGCTGCCCCTGCACTGCTGGGGGTTAGGGGTGGTGGGAGGCATGGGTGGGGGCCTGGTGGAGGCTGCCCCTGCACTGCTGGGGGTTGGGGGTGGTGGGAGGCATGGGTGGGGGCCTGGTGGAGGCTGCCCCTGGTGGCGGGAGGGTGGGGGTGGTGGGAGACATGAGTGGGGGCCTGGTGGAGGGTGCCCCTGGATGGTGGGGGTTGGGGGTGGTGGGAGGCATGGGTAGGGGCCTGGTGGAGGCTGCCCCTGGTGGCGGGGGGGTGGGGGTGGTGGGAGACATGAGTGGGGGCCTGGTGGAGGGTGCCCCTAGATGGTGGGGGCTGGGGGTGGTGGGAGACATGCGTGGGGGCCTGGTGGAGGCTGCCCCTGGTGGCGGGGGGGGGGTGGGGGTGGTGGGAGACATGGGTGGGGGCCTGGTGGAGAGTGCCCCTGGTGGCGGGGGGGTGGGGGTGGTGGGAGACATGGGTGGGGGCCTGGTGGAGGCTGCCCCTGCACTGCTGGGGGTTGGGGGTGGTGGGAGGCATGGGTGGGGGCCTGGTGGAGGCTGCCCCTGCACTGCTGGGGGTTGGGGGTGGTGGGAGGCATGGGTGGGGGCCTGGTGGAGGCTGCCCCTGGTGGCGGGGGGGTGGGGGTGGTGGGAGACATGGGTGGGGGCGTGGTGGAGGCTGCCCCTGCACTGCTGGGGGTTGGGGGTGGTGGGAGGCATGGGTGGGGGCCTGGTGGAGGCTGCCCCTGCACTGCTGGGGGTTGGGGGTGGTGGGAGGCATGGGTGGGGGCCTGGTGGAGGCTGCCCCTGGTGGCGGGAGGGTGGGGGTGGTGGGAGACATGGGTGGGGGCCTGGTGGAGGCTGCCCCTGGTGGCGGGGGGGTGGGGGTGGTGGGAGACATGGGTGGGGGCCTGGTGGAGGCTGCCCGTGCACTGCTGGGGGTTGGGGGTGGTGGGAGACATGGGTGGGGGCCTGGTGGAGGGTGCCCCTGGTGGCGGGGGGGTGGGGGTGGTGGGAGAAATGGGTGGGGGCCTGGGGGAGGCTGCCCCTGCACTGCTGGGGGTTGGGGGTGGTGGGAGGCATGGGTGGGGGCCTGGTGGAGGCTGCCCCTGCACTGCTGGGGTTTGGGGGTGGTGGGAGGCATGGGTGGGGGCCTGGTGGAGGCTGCCCCTGGTGGCGGGGGGGTGGGGGTGGTGGGAGACATGGGTGGGGGCCTGGTGGAGGCTGCCCCTGCACTGCTGGGGGTTGGGGGTGGTGGGAGGCATGGGTGGGGGCCTGGTGGAGGCTGCCCCTGCACTGCTGGGGGTTGGGGGTGGTGGGAGGCATGGGTGGGGGCCTGGTGGAGGCTGCCCCTGGTGGCGGGAGGGTGGGGGTGGTGGGAGACATGGGTGGGGGCCTGGTGGAGGCTGCCCCTGGTGGCGGGAGGGTGGGGGTGGTGGGAGACATGAGTGGGGGCCTGGTGGAGGCTGCCCCTGCACTGCTGGGGGGTGGGGGTGCAGGGGGACATGAGCAGGTGTGCAGGGTAGTCCCCTGTTTTGTAGGCTGCCTGCAGGGGCCGTGGAGGGTGTACAGGGAACACCTGTGAGGACCCACCCAGCCTAATCGCGTGTGACTTCCCACGCACCCCTGTAATACACGTACCCAGCCAAATCGCGTGTGATGATTCCCACGCACCCCTGTAATACACGTACCCAGCCAAATCGCGTGTGATAATTCCTGCGCACCCCTGTAATACACGTACCTGGCCAAATCGCATCCCTGTAATACACGTACCCAGCCGAATTGCGTGTAAAACTTCCCGTGTACCCCTGTAATACACGTACACAGCCAAATCGCATGTGATAATTCCCGCGTACCCCTGTGATACACGTGCCCTGGCTAATCGCGTGTGAAACTTCCCGCCTACCCCTGTAATACACGTACCCTGGCCAATCTCGTGTTAAACTTCCCGCGTACCCCTGTAATACACGTACCCTGGCTGATCGCATGTAAAACTTCCCGCATACCCCTGTAATACACGTACCCTGGCCAATCGCGTGTTAAACTTCCCGCGTACCCCTGTAATACACGTACCCTGGCTAATCGCGTGTTAAACTTCCCGCGTACCCCTGTAATACACGTACCCTGGCTAATCGCATGTTAAACTTCCCGCATACCCCTGTAATACACGTACCCTGGCCAATCGCGTGTTAAACTTCCCGCGTACCCCTGTAATACACGTACCCTGGCTAATCGCGTGTTAAACTTCCCGCGTACCCCTGTAATACACGTACCCTGGCTAATCGCATGTTAAACTTCCCGCATACCCCTGTAATACACGTACCCTGGCCAATCGCGTGTTAAACTTCCCGCGTACCCCTGTAATACACGTACCCTGGCTAATCGCGTGTTAAACTTCCCGCATACCCCTGTAATACACGTACCCTGGCCAATCGCGTGTTAAACTTCCCGCGTACCCCTGTAATACACGTACCCTGGCTAATCGCGTGTTAAACTTCCCGCGTACCCCTGTAATACACGTACCCTGGCTAATCGCATGTTAAACTTCCCGCATACCCCTGTAATACACGTACCCTGGCTAATCGCGTGTTATACTTCCCGCGTACCCCTGTAATACACGTACCCTGGCTAATCGCGTGTATAACTTCACGCGTACCCCTGATATGCACGTTACCCGCTTTGCGTTCCTTGTTTGGCAGCCCTGTAAACTGGTCCAGGGTTAGCGCAGCCCTTTGCGATGATTTAGCGATTTTGATGGCTTTTCCTTGCGCGAGGGCGTTCTTGGGGGCGTTACTGGCGCTGCTGCAGGGTCGCTGCGATACTCTGCGCCACGGCTGGTTTGGGAGCCTAAAATCCATGAATACGCTGTGCGCGGAAATCGGTTTTAGCGCACGTGCCTGGCGCAGTCAATCGCACGCGGACACTCTGCGCCAGCCGCTTGCGACACTTTTCTGCGAAATTCTATGAATTACCCTATAAATCAGTGACTCACCCCCTGAAGTGTGCCTGAAATAAACCTTTATTGACTCTAGCAATTGTATGGAATTCCAGAAAGACAAATAGCTCAAATAGCCAAATGGCATTAGCCACAGCCCAGGAGCTTCAATTTGTAAAAAAAAAGTGTTTTTGTTTTTTTGTTTTTAGGGGTAGCAAGGGAGACCACAAGGGTAGGTAGCAAGTGCGACCCCTGCCAACCACTAAATGACGTCCCTGCTTAAAAGTGTGTTAAAAATAGGAGGCATTTACATTTGTGCATGTTTTTGTTCATTACCACCATACTACTAATGAGGCGTTATATACCTCGTAGTCCTTTCTAAATACAAATAGCTATTTAAATCAATAACTAATATTTAAGATTGTATGTATTACTTAATCCCTGAAATTATGGTTAGTCCTAAACAATTTAGGGACAACAGTGTGTATCACATGAAAACATAAAAACATTTCACCAGGACTCATGGCTTTTATTGCATCCAACTGTGTGGAGAAGGCTTGGCAGAGTAGAGTGTCACAGATAAGAAAAGGGAGGAACTGATGGGGAGGCGGTGGTGACATAAAGCTTATGCTTTAGACCCGATAGTTATATATTGAACTATTGTGATAATGATTTAAATCACATATGTTTACTGTGACGACTGGTTCATTGAGGCTTTAAAATTTCATTCAGAATACCTGTCTGGATTTGAAACAATTTGGACAACCAAATATAAGGCAATGTTTAGTCACTGTTACAGATAGCCTCCATTCCTATTACACTTAATACATTATCTAGCATATAATAAGGTATTATTTGTGATGATTTTAATATAGATTTTTAATAAACTGGCATAGATCAAAAATGTTGCATGTTTTAGGTGTGTTTTAGTTTTACTGATGTGTTAGATCAGGTATGTAATAGTGAATTATTAGAATTTTAAGATGAATTAATTGATTATGTTTATGTGTTTTATAATGATTTTGTATTAAATTTGGTATGTTTTAGGGGCTAGTTTCCAAAAATGAACTTCAATTAAATTAAATGTGATGTAAATTCAAGTCTTTTGTTTTCTCAGAGATGTTAAAAGGCTATCCCATATATCCTTCCTGGTTAACTGAGTTCACTTTAAAGCTGAAGATATTATCAACTTTATTTTAAAATCATGTTGCAGATGGAGTCACAGTGGATTCAACTTTTCATGACATTGTGCCTGCATGGTTAATCTTACCTATTTCTTTTTAGAGAAGAAGTTGACGAGGCACTAGACATCCTGAATGAGGAGCTTTTGGAACTCTTAAGGGAGGAACTCAATTTGAAAACCAGTTCAGTGAGTGAAGAACAGTTCTCTGTGATTTCCTTAGAAAAACAACGCTTGTTGGAGGAAATTGACAAGCTTGAATCGAAATTTGCGACAGAGGATACCAATTCTTAATGAAATAGCCTCTACGGGATGAGACTCATCGGCTATCGCATTTGTTTGATGCTTTGACACAAAATATAGTGAGCAGTGACTGAGAAGCAGAAGTGAAGTCATTTCAATGGACACAATAGTTGTTAAAAACCAAACTCTGAACTGCCTTTCAATGAAACCACAGACGAGCTGAAGCACACCATTCAATTAGTCATTGGTTGGCTTGTCCCTTTTTATGCAATAACATTTTAGTAAATTATTATTAAGTTTGTAAAAGGATAATAAGATGTTTGCATACATTTTTCGATTTATTGCCTGAAATCATATGCAATGAGTGACAAGTTTTCTATTTGAAATGCTTTATTGTGATATTTTTTTACCAGGAAATAAAGCCGAAGACAGTCAAACAACAGTGTGAGGACTCCATTCACATCAAATTTTGAGCAAAGAATTGTTGAGTTTCAAAGGCTTCAGTCAGTGTTCATTTATAGGTTAATTGCTATTAGTACATGTTCCCTTCTCTTTTGACAAATGGGAATTGTGGAACCAGACTTTGTATCTCCCCAGTTCTTTCCTTTCCCCAGCTTTCTAATCCATCAGCAAGATTGGAATGGAGGCTCTAACCACCTGTAAAGGCTGCATTCTAAGCTCCCCTTTGTGATATGTACATGCTGCATAAGGAGGCATGGACAAGCTCCATTATGTAAAGCCAGAGGTAAGGTGTCCCTTTGTTTCCCCCCTGAACAAACTCCAAAGGTTGTTGAGCCTTAACCATTGGCCCCTATTGTGCGCTTGGTGACCTTTACCTTCCTTAAAGGCCTTCGCCTTTGGATTAGGACCACTAAATAGGGCTGCGGTTATCGAATACACAATGAGGCCCTCCAGTGCAGGCTCTAACGCTTCATAACACTTTGACTACATAAGGACCTTTCTAAAAGGACCATATGTAGCCGGCATTCTCCTAAGGTGTGTAGACCGTGAGGCAAACTGACTGATGATCAGCTCCGCGCCTTTTCGAGGAAAGCCTTGGAATGTGGCTGACCTTGCCCCAATCATATCAACTTTTCAAAGATGAATTAAGTGTGCATTTGATGCTTCCCCAGGGCTGGATTTTAAAAGATTAAGCAATACATTATATAATGGGGCAGCAGACATTAGCAGCAAATGTTACAGCTTTCTTTCGGTGGGAAAGAGCAGCCAAATGTAGAGTAGCATACATCACTTGCCATTGCCCAGCACCACCCCAGACTTATTAGCCTTTGAAAGGGGAGCTCAATGATCCCTCAACCACCACCCGCACGGGGTGGGGTGTGTGTGTGTGTATGGGGGTGAGAGAAAGAGAGAGAGAGAGAGAGAGAGAGAGAGAGAGAGAGAGAGAGAGGGAGAGAGAGAGAGAGTGTGTGTGTGTGTGTGTGAGAAAAAGGCAGTGTTTCTTTCATAAGGTTTAGAAAGGATCAGCCTCCTCCACGTTGTTTCTGACTATAGCACCACGCAAGTGTTGAATCTCCTTTTGACCTGTGTCTTGGGTGACCTGGGAAAAACAAAAGCAGTAATGGCTGGTAGGTCTAGATTTAATCTTAACATCTGGCCTACTTCTGGGCAACCCTCCTGGCCACCATAGATCAGCCTGCCATGCTATTACAGAAATGGATAAGACACATGCAAATCGGGATTGGTCTCACCCCGGAAGGTGCAGTCCAGTCCAAACTATTTATTGTGTTTATTTATTGAACATTTCTATGGTGCCTACATAGCAGAAAGTATTTCCAGGTGCCATAATATTAAGATGGAAGGGAACAGAGGAGGATAAAACAACAATAAACGGTCCTACTGGGCCTAGAGACATTTGGCTCATGCAAGTGCAGCAAGGAAGAGCAGGGAGGGAGAGAGGGGAGGTCTGGGGAGGGGAAAGGGGGATGCAGGAGGTCATAAAGGGGACCCAGGGGTTGGGTAAGTGCTAGGGTAGGGCCTGGGGGGAAGTGCTAAGTGAGGGTTGGGGGGCAAGTGCTAAGGGGGAGAGGAGGTGGGCAGTGCAAGGGGGGTTGACCTGACTCTGTAGTCATATCAGGGAAGGTTGCCCGAAGGAAAGTGCAGGGTGCTGAGGCAGACTGCTCATGGACATGGGCCCTGTATGACTCAGAAAGGACCATGAAGCCAGCAGGGGGTAACATCAGGTAGTATTTTAGCAAGGAAGAGGGAGAGGGAAGGAGGAGGAGAAGAGGAATGTCTTGAGAAGTTTCCGGAGCTTAAATAGATCTGGTTCAAGTGTGAGAGGGGCAGGGAGGCCGTTCCAGAGGAAGGCTCCTGCCGAAGGAGGAGATCTACCCTCCTCCCCACTCTCTGCTTAGGAAAAACTATTAACCTGCGGAGAGTTAGAGCTGGAGGGTCGAAGGACTTTAGAAGGGTGATATTTAGTGAGATAAAGTTGAATGTAGCATGGTCCTAGGCCCCAGAAAGCCTTCTAGATGATGGAGAAGGTCTTGAATTTGAACCTTGCATTCACCGGAAGCCAGTGGAGAGATTTTAGGACTGGAGAGATGCAGTCCCTGGGCTTAAAGCCAAGGATAAGCCTTGCAGTCCTATTCTGGATGAGTTGTAGAGGGCACAGAGAGGAAAGAGACAGAGAGGAAAGAGATGCAGATTAAGGAAGAGGCTGTTGCAGTAGTCCAGCCTAGAGAGAACAAGAGCTCTAGAGACATTGAGTTTCTGGGGGAAGGTGAGGAAAGGGAGAATACCTCTGAGGAGGTGAAGCTGAAAGTGAGCCTTCTTGGCAAGGTCAAAAATGTGCAGTGAGAAGGAGAGAGAGGAGTAGATGACCCCTAGGTTTTTCGCCTCACAAGAGGAAGAAGGGGGGAGCAGCAATGAGAAGAATCTGGGTCTAACTGGCATTAAGACAGAGATCATTGGCAGCGCACCATGCCCAAATAGCAGTCAAACAGTCGGGAATGAGAAAGGAAGGACAGGAGCTAGAGGAGGGAAGCTTAAAGGAGTGCTCAGTGTCATTTGCATAATACTGGAAGTGGGGAGAGAAGGTGGAGATCAGGTGGGTGAGACGAGCAAGGTAATAGCATAGAGCCTTGAGGGACCCCACAGATAGAGAGTGAAGTAGAGGAGAGAAAAGGGCCCTTTTTAACCTGGGATGGTCGATTTGAAAGGAAAGATGTCAGCCAAGCCAGCGCTCAGCCTGTGATGCCCAGAGTACCACAGAGTCGGTTAAGAAGGTTGGCATGATTCACTGTGTCGAAGGCAGCAGACAGATCAATGAGGATGAGAACAGAGGTCAAGTTGGAGTCGTGGTTTGAGAACGGATATTCACAGGTGTCCAGGAGAACTGTTTCCGTGCCTCTTGCTTCTCTGTAGTCGGACTGATGTTCATGAAGACAACCAACAGATTCAGTGTGATGGATTAGTTGGAAGATGACCAACTTCTCCAAAGGTTTGCCCAAGAAGGGAGTAGTGGAGATAGGGCAGTAGTTTGTCAGGCAGGAAGGGTCTGCAGGCAGCTTTTTTAGGCAGGGGTTCCAAGGTAGTGCTTGAGAGCAGATGGGAAGGTGCGAGTGGCAAAAGAGTGATTACAGAACTCAGCCAGAGAGGGAGCAAGGGAAACAATATTGTCCTTGATAGTTCTTGAGGAGCAAGGAAGCACTTGTTTGGAGAAGACTTTCATAGAGCAAACAGTCTTGGTGACCTCATCCGGTGCTATGGGAGAGAACAAGCAGAGTAGGAGGGATGGAGAGTGAGGGGCAAGGGAGGTCTAGGTGCAGGAGGAGAGCAGGGATGGGAGTAGAGGAGAGTGGACAGGATGTCCTGAGTTTTTGTTGAGAAGTGGTTGGCCAAGGCCATGCAGAGGGCCTTGGAAGGAAGAGGAGAGGTAGAAACTGCAGTAGGATTGGAAAGTTCCTTACAGATTTAGAAAAGTTCAGCTGTGTTATTTGTGGCCCCCAAGATGCAGGCGTGGATATGGGCCCACTTCCTGGACTGGATGGTGTGCCTTTAGAGGAGGCGACAGGCAAGTTAGTCAGAGAATGTGCGTGAATCTAGCCACTTCTGTTCCACAACTCTGCCCTTGCTTTTCAGTGCGGCTAGGTTGGGATCATACCAACTGTTGCACTTGGAGGCAGGCTTCATGTGGATACTCATGGCAGAGATGAGCGCATCCAGAGTGTGCTCGGCTGAATGCGTGGGCCCACAAGCAAGATAGTGAGGGAGAAAGAGTCACAGAGGTTGCAGAAAGGTAAGGCTGCGTCAGGAGAGTCAAGATGTATATTTAAGTCTCTGAGGAGGAGAAGCATAGAGGTAGAGGACATGAGAGAAGATTTGAGGTTGGCCCATTCAGATAGGAAGAGGGAGACCAGCTCAGGGGTCCTGTAGATAGTGGCAAGAAGGATAAAGAGGGTGGGGGAGATGCAAAGCTTGCACACAAGACATTCGTAGGAGAAGTAGAATTGGATAGGTGTGAGAGAGGGAGGGATCCATTCAGGGAAGACACGGGCCACTCCGCCTCAGTCCGGTTGGTAATGGGCTTGGAGAGGATTTTGTAGCCCTCAGGTAGAAGAGTGACAGGGCTGGCATTGACCCATGTCTGGGTGAGCGCGAGGATGTTGAGGTCAAAGTCTTCAAGGAGGTGATAGATGTCACACTACGAGTCTGCCTGCAGGGGTCGTTGCACCTAGAAGGGTCAGACCTGCCGGGAGCAATGGCCCCTGCAGGCAGACTTTTCACAGAAGCACCATCACTGTCAACAACTGTGCCAGTTCTTCCATCTCCTCACGCCCATGGAGTCCTACGGGACTCCACGAGAATGGGGAGTTACCGAATCTGCCACCTGACTTCCAATGCTGCCGGGACTTATGTCCCAGTGGCACTGGGAAGTCAGGTGGCAGATTCAGTGTTTCAGAATCCGTGGCAAACCTCGGAATGAGGCCCCTAGTCTTTTGTTTCAGAGAACGCGTAAAGGCCGTGATATTGAACTATTTCTCTGATTTTAAGGAGTCAACAGAATAGCTGGATTATTATTGGCCCCACCCAGCTTTTCTGGCATGGAATAGATAGGCAAAGTTTAGAAGGGAATAAGTCTATCTGTTATCTTTACTCTGCTTCCCAAACAACCAGCATTGATTTGAGCATATCTGCAAAGTGGGCATTTTCTTAGTAGTATGTTTACATGACCTAGGAATTTAGGTTACTGATTTTGAATACTGCGCCACAGTTTGAGGAAGTTTAGGCTAAGTAAGTGTGTTCTTCATGCCCATCATGAGCATGTGTAGGCATTCCTCAAACTTTGCCCTCAAAGACTGTATTTGTTGATTTACAGAGATTTTGAGCTCATACGAATGACTCGCTTCTTTATCATCCAGCATCGGTGATGCGGCTAGCCCCTACGGAACTCCAAACCTGACATGGGAAATCCACGTGTCCATGTAGTACTTTACAGTGGCAGCAAAAGAAAGTCAGGTGGCTTTTAATTCAAGCCTATTGCCCTGAATGGTGTATACTCATTGGGAGCTATTTTCTATTCTGCATAATCCAGAATTCAAAGCTTTCCACTAAGACACTGAAAGGTGACTTTGCTTCAATAGATATATGCTTTCACGCTGGACGCCAATCATATGACAGAATAAATTGGCATTTTAGAAAGCTCTTCACAATAGATTCCCAAATTACAAACCAAACCCACTGTTCATGAAGGCAGCAAATCAATGCTCTAGCTTCTTTATTGATAGAATCCATGTGCACTATCACCAAATTAATAAAATAGACGGCAACTCACAAGAGATTTTCAGCATGTTGTTCAATATTCATGAGATACATTTGCATACAATGATTCTAAATGTCATGATTATTCATGAGGGATATCCTGAAAACACGAAGGATTCTGGCCACCTTGGCCGGCTGTTGGACAACCCT
This sequence comes from Ambystoma mexicanum, assembly GCF_040938575.1. Taxonomy (NCBI): domain Eukaryota; kingdom Metazoa; phylum Chordata; class Amphibia; order Caudata; family Ambystomatidae; genus Ambystoma; species Ambystoma mexicanum. Next base: position 136,931,283 of record NC_090931.1, on the reverse strand, counting down.
TGATTAATCAAATGGATTTTCTGTATCCTGCTCAGTCTTCTCCAATGTTCAAATAAACACAAAAGAAAGACCCTGCAACAAAAGTGTTAGAATCTCCTTGATAACAAAATAAAGAAAGACACCAAGCTCCCTGCGCTACAGTGACATGGGGCAAAGTCTTCGACGCTGTCTGGAAAAGTCCTATTGGAAGGGCTCTGAAGAACCCAGGTGGGTAGTTATAGTGTGGGGGGACTTGAAGCTGGTGTTAAGGCAGGGCACATTTTCAGCATTGGAAAGATGATCTAGCTTTTATGTTGGAGCCTGGGGAGAGGATGAGGAGTGCACATGGTAAGAGAGACAATGCTGTAAAGCAAAGGGTAACAAGGTTGCCCACCTTGTTTAGCATAAAACAAGTATATTGAGACAGTGATGTATGGAGGCACCCCCATTGTAAATCAAGAACTCCAAAAGGTAGAGGAGAAAAGCTGCTATCAGATATTAGTTAGTCTTGCCTTGTAATCTTGAGTATTTCTTGTCAGTGTAGTTAACCCTTTAGCATGCATTTGGCTTGGCCCATGTGACACCTGTCATGATCTGTGTTTTGCATGCAGAGCACACCTGTCTTCCGGGAATGATACGTTGATGCTGATGCTCATATCCCGAGTCCATATTATCTCCCTGAACAGAGAAAGCGGGGCACTGTTCAAGGCCTCCGGAGAGGTTCACGGTACCTGTGCTGAGCCCTCAGTCCAAATAAGCTCAACTTGTCCAGGAGGACTAGGAATGAGCACCGTCAGTAGGTAGGGCTCTTTGTTGAAGGGCTGGGAAAACTGCCACGAGTGCACTATGCTTCGTAGCTAGCCAATCTACCACTTGGCAAAGCATCAACATTATCCTCCGGCAAGATATGGAGCATAATACATGGGCACATAACTAAACTGTGTATTATATCATGCCCTTGCAAGAGCCCTGTGCACAATGTGGGAGGAGCGCCTGTGGCTCCTACTCCAGATATGTATTGTGGGCACCAACGAGGATTTGTAACAAGCCCTCTCTGCAGGTAGGGCAGATGCAGTCTTGGAATGCATTACCACACAAAGAGAAGAGTTAATGGTGAGAACTTCCCCTGGCGCACACCAAGGAGGGCACTAGCGTGAGGGACTTTCTGTTTACCTGTGGGCTCCAGCGCATTATAAGAAGATAAATAAATAAATAAATAACTCTGGCGTACGAATGATACCACACATCCATCAGTCTGTGGCAACATCACAGAGGTGGGTGCATCCTCGGAAAGTGTGTCAGGCATCTGAAACAGGACACATGTTTTGGAAGGTTTGCCCTGCCTTGGTGGCACTCTGGCAACATACATTCCTCTGAAAGTAGTATGATAAATGGCCAGGAGCCCATTTCATTGTAAGGTCCATCAAAGTAAATTACTACATGAATTGCCTTTAGTATCACTGTTCCTTCTATTGAACCCGTGCCCTTAGTAGAATAATGTCTAAGTGTGTCAGAGAACCCTCTGGTAAGACTGAGCCAGGTCTAATCACCTGTTCCACGGATCTGTTCCCACTGCAGAGAGTCTCCTAGTTATGCTTCAACTGTCTGTACCATATCAGAGAAGAAAACCCTAGTCTGGTCTCTCCGAAGCAAGACATAGCAGCACCAAATCATCAGGCAATTTTCCACTGAACAAGAGCAGGAACAACAACCCCAGACACACCCCAGCCTTGCTGGGTGCCATTCATGAGGCGCAGCATCTCTCAAGGGCCACACAGCAAGAGAGGGGTTCACTTATTAACTTAAGATGAAACTCTAATCCTCAAAACATTTGCCAAGAGCATAGGAGGCCCTCTACTGAGAATACACAAGTCCATATAGCATGATCTGTAGGTTGGCCCCCAATCCAGAGTCTATACAATCGTGTTTAGCTCACTGTGCTTTACCAGAGGAGACCTTTCCATTTACAGGTCTGTCTGGAGGCACACACAAGGAAAGTCCAGCACTGAAATGTCAGTCAATTCACGGCGGAACAAGAGCACCTGAGGTGTCGAGTGTCTCTAGGCATAGAGTGCAATAGCATTTGATGCCAGTCGATTGTTTGCTTCCCATAGAAAACACACCATCTACATTATATTGAAAGCCATTCACTTCATTATGTTATAGGACCGGTTACTCTCTCTCCAGGTGCCTCAATGTCTCACTATGTGTGTGTGTGTGTGTGTCTAGGAGTGATCAAGTATCACACACCACTTGAAGATGGCAGCTCTTGGGAACCCTCTATACTTGATACCCCTGCATTAGATTATCGTAGACACAAAGACACAACAAATATTGCATTGTGCACAATATCAAATTGTCTGGAAGACACAGGGCATTGTCAATGGAGGACTGCCTGTCTTGTAATATGGTCTTGCCAAAATAGTGTACACAATGTGCATCATGCTTTGAAAAGGAGCCAGGATGACAAGCAGACAATTGTGGAGTTGAATGCTTTTCTACAGAAGAATATGATGGCGGATGTCTGGAGTACAGTAGCTGGTCTGTTGCTTGGCAACATTGTAACTTCAACTATAGGCATGGTGTTGTGCAGTATATAATACTATAACCATTTCATTAGACTCCAATATATCAAGCAATCTATCTGTGTGTCAGTATTTCTTTTTATCGATAGACTAGGTGTACCTGTGCATCGTAAGCTGATCAGGCACTCTCCCTCTCTTTTTCTGTGCTCCCTATCTCTCTAGACCTCTGTTTCTTTCTGTCTCTCTTTCGCTCGCTCTCTCACAATCTATTGCTCTTGCTGGGTGGGTGAGTGATGCGCTGTCAGTTGCTAGATCCACCCCAGCCATTGATGACAAACGTGCAAGCACATAAAAAACACAGATATCTTGAAGGAGGGAGTGCTGTGTTTTTTTATGGCTAAAAGCAGAATAGAGAAGCAGTGACAGAGGCATCCCCCGAGGTGGGGGGGGGGGCGGACAAGTTTGTAAGATATTGTCATTACGTGTGTCCTTTAGGAATGTCACGATCATCAATAGAGCAACAAGGTAGAATTAACCACAACAGCACTTCCAAACAGTCAGTTAATACTTACAAAACATTTACATTTTATTCATAATCCAAAAAAAAACTATAAAAATCAAACATTTATAAAAACAAAGTGCTAGTGACATAGAAAAGAAACTAGCAATTTAATAGCAGCAGTTCATTCCTGATGTAATAATGTCATCAGTTACCTCATCCATATGATTCATTTGACTTGTAGAGATGAGGTGTGATCAATGAAGATCTCAATACGTATCATGATCATGGCTTTTGAATAAAAATGATATGTTTTGTAAGTATAAAGGGTCTGTTTGGAAGTGCTGTTGTGGATAATTCTACCTCGTTGCTCTATATATGGTCTCTTCAACCACCCCAAATCAAAAGGTAGACAAATTACTACTCATACGGTCGTTTTTTGGGGTTTCCCCCTTTCTATATCTGCAGGAATGTCACCATAGCACTGAGTGTGTATCCTGCATGGGGGCAGGGATGAGAGGGATGTGGGTAGCCTCTGTCGGAGGTACTGGGGTACTGGGGTTCTGACAGACCTTGTAAGGGATCAGTAGACTTGACTGCAGGCTCTACCATTGCATAGGTTCTTTTCAATGTCTTGCTAAGTATTAGTGTGTGTGCATACTGTTACAAATGTGGGGGTTCTGCAGTACTACCAGCTAATTAGTGGCCAGCAAACAATATTAAAAAATCCCTTCATTCTCACAGAATAATGAGATCAAGGGCTTTAATCTTAGTGTGTCCCTTTCCAAGAAGGACGAACGCTTTCAGAAACAACTTGGTGTGCATTCTCAGTAAATGTAGCTATTACAAGTGGAAATTAATTAATTGTACTAACATTGAAAACTGTTTCAATTTAAATTGTTATAATGTTTATTTCTAATGATCACTTTCAGGATGTATTGCCGTTATGATGTGCACTTTACAATTGTCTTACTGAGCAAAGCCCAGAATATACATTATTTTCTGAGAGAGGATTATCAATCCAAGATGGACAGCCCGGTGCACTCCTATCATATGCTTTTGGAATATCCCTAGGAGAAAAATGATTTGGAAAAATATCACTAGTTAGGGGTACTGGTTCTTTGTATAAAAGCAAGAATCATTTTGGGAACATAAGATAGACCACAGATCTTTATATTTGACACATATGTCATTTCAAAGTATATAAAGCATATTGGCATGGTGCTCATTTAATGTTTCACTAATATTAAAGTGCCTATAACTATGAACCACATATACCCAGTAGGACAGTCTCAGTATTTGGATGTGGGGATAAAATGGCTGTCACTCCATTCTCTTCCCAGGGCCATTCTGCTTCTACGTTCTGCAATAATGTTTCTGGTCCTATTTAAGGGGCTTGGTCTCAGATTAAGTATGAATGTGCACATGGGAATGTGCACAGACCCACTCCCCAATGTATAGACATCCTTAGAGAATCAAATATACATGCTATTTCTATCCATTCATTCATCTATGTATAGAATTAGCAAGTGAACAGATTAACAAAGCAAGTGACACATATGTATGATTATACAGTCATGTATTATTATATTGTTACAGGGCCTTATTTGTTACAGGGCCTTATTAGAAGTGTGCCGGTCTGGAAAAAATGCTGGTAATTCTGGCTCCAGCATTTTTTCTGGACCGGCACTTCAAAGTGGAGGTCACAGATCTCCCGCAAGACCCTACGTCATCCCAAGCGACATAAATAAGATATTTGGATGCCATTTTTGACTTGGACCTCTCCTGCATATCTCGGGTGCATGCTATTACAAGAATTGCCCATCACTAATGCCACCAAGTTCAACAAAATGCTTCCTCTGTTAGAATGAGTCTACGAGGTAGGTGTGATCGGGGATATCACGCTTAGACGACTTCAAATCACATATGCAAGCGTGCCAAAACAAGTATTAAAAAGAACAGCTGCGTAAAGCCACACAGCCTGAGTGGTTGTAGGCCTAAAGATGGAACACCCCATCACCCCACACTGAAATATCGAAAATGCCTCTACATTGAATGAAGAGCCACCCTACTAGGTTACTAAGCAATGTGCCTGATGACCACAGGACCCACAGAACAGGTTTCTTATAACTCATCACACTTGTGAAACACCATATCCTCGATAGAAACATATATACACACACAAGCACAATGTTACCTGTTGAACTCAATGAGTAACCCTAGGCATTCGGTTTATGGTCATTGCATCGAATTCCTTGCATCTAAATGCATTTGCATCAAATTTTTTCCATCTACAGAATTTGCATCGAATGCATTTAAAAAAAGAAAAATTGTGCCCCCCCTTTCTTACCCTTAAAAATCCTCCTGAACAAAAATTAACCCTTTACACCCAAAAAACATGCATTTGATGCACTTTTTTTAGATGGAAACAATTTGATGGAATGGCATTAGAAGCAATGACCACATACCAGGCACTCCTATGCAGAATCCTCCATTAAATCAGTGTCTGCAACTCCCTGTCACTGAATATTGATAAAACATTTGCACGCCTTATTTAGAATTGAACATGATCACAATATATGAATGTAGTTAATCACACAGTACAGTTAGAAGTATAAATGCAACGTATATGAGTGCGCTAGGGTTACTCGTTGAGTTCAACAAGTCACATTGTGCTTGTATTACCCAGATCCTTTTTGGCCTAGGATTCGATCTATTTTGCACCTGAAATACTAAATAGGTCTTGTGGCAAGTATTTACTTTGGATTCTTTGGTTGTGCTTCCCCACTCACTGTTAGTTCTATACACACAAAGACACACATCTACAATCCAAGCATGCCCACACTGTGTAGGAATCAGGAAGCAGACACAGACAACAGGTGTAAGTGTTTTTTTCAACAAAGTTTTATTAACTTAAGATGTTGGTTTGGATAAGGTCTAACTTGCCCTATAGTAAGGTGGGTTTCCCCCACCTTACTAAGGGTAGTCTGTGTCAGGAAATCCAAAGAAAAAGGATGTATGTGTCCAAAGCCTGTACTTGACCTCACATCTAACTGTATACAATGTGTAGGGATATCAGGATCAAAACAAAAAGTGTTCAAAGTAAAGTTCAGAGCTTCTTCTAGTTCATAGCGTTTAATCAGTTTCTCCTTCCCTAAATTCAAAATAGATCAAAAGACACAGTGGGCCTCATTACGACCCAGGCAGTAAGGGGTTGACGGCACCGTAAAAGGTGTCGGTGCCGTTAAACCCTTACCGCCTAATTACGAGGTCCCTTTGCGGGTCGCTACCTGGTTTTACCAGCCGTTAAGGATTGGACCCGCAAAGGGACCTTCGAGGTAATTACAGTACCGCAATTTGCGGTACCGTAATTACCGGCTTCCCCATTTCCATTGAGCCTTATGGGGCAAAAATGGGAATGGGGAAGGGCCAATGGTGAATGGGGAATTACCACCCCGCCAACCTTGGAAAGGGGCGGTAATTCCACCATTCACCATGGCGGAGTTGGTAAAATACCGGCAGCAACCATGGTGCTACTAGCGCCATGGTTACCGCCTGGGTCGTAATGAGGCTCAGTGGTTCCTTTCCCCAAGATTCCAAATCTTCTAGCTTTTAAAAAAAACACAGTTCCCTTGAACACTTCCCAGCTTTCAAGAGATTGTCCCTTTTCAATCGTTCAAATATGCAGTTCAGTTCCTGACTTTCAAAATACATAAGAGGTCGCTGTAGAACATAAGCTTCTTTTCAGTGGCTCTTCCACACACAAGTGAATTTGGTCTTGGTCCAGTTTTCGGACCACACGGTCCACCCATCACAGGTCACGCAACCAATACCCCTTCTTAGCTTCTTTTCCTTCAACATGGCTTATTTACCCACCATGCATTTGTCACACTTTCTTGCACTCTCCTGGCTGTTGCCAATGCTTGGTTTCTCACATAAAACACAGTTTCTGAAATGCTCTTGGCTGTAACCAATACTAGTTTCCTCATCCAATGCATAGTTCCTTGTATCAGGCAGATTCCCAATCTTTCTTTCACTCTGCTCAATGTTCGAGAAAGCTCATCGCTTGCATCCGCTCTGTTCGGCATTCACAAGTGTTTTTATTTGCTTTTCACTTCACTCGATATTTAAAAGCACTTGCTTGGCTTTTCACTTCACTTGATATTTAAAAGCACTTGCTTGGCTTTACACTTCACTCGATATTCAAAAGTACTTGCATTCAGCTCATTGCAAAACAATGTCCATTGCCAGCTTGTCATATGCGCCAGCCAGCCCTGTGTTCCCCCTTCTAGTTTCACTCACTGGTTGGATCTTACGGCTCTTCAGTGGGGTTCTCGACTACCACAGGGTTTCTCCTTCCCTTGCGGTACCTCGCTCTTTCTCACAGCGGCTTCTCATGGCTCCGCTCACCCAGCGTTGCTCCACCTGCAGCTGTGTATTCTTCTGACCACTTTGCTCAGTCTGGCCGGTCTCCCTTCTACGGTCTGTAACCGTCTTCCAGTGTTCTCCCATTTTGCTTCCTGCTGCATAAACTCTGTAACCGTGAAAGGGTCCCAAGCACTCCTCCTGCCACACCACCGATCGGAAGAGGTCTGTGTGCATGTAGCAGTCCGCTTCACTGCCTCCACTGCTGACTCCATTTCTAAATGGATTCAGATATTGATCTGTATTACAAAAATGAGGCTGTGCCTTCCTAGTTGGTCTCCTCCTCGTCCCAGTAGTAAACTGGTGTTTCTTGGTGACAGTTTAAGGGTGGGGGGGTAGAACAGGGAACGGGTGAAAATAGCCTACAAAGGCTTGAGGGATAGAGGGTTAATTACAGAATGGAAATGTGGGATACCACGTCTCACCTAAGGACATCCTCTTGCCACTCCCCAAGTCTCCTCCACCCAGGTGACCCTTCCTTGCATCTCCACTCTCAGAGTCAGGATCCAAAAGTGATGTCCTTTCCCTGGCCACCCGAGAGGAGGCTACAGGGGGAAAGTAAGTGAGGACACCCTTAGTTTACTCACAATACACACATACACACACAAACACACACAAACTCTTCCAGCAATAGTATTTAAGACACAGCGGTGGGTGCAAGGATTAATTGCTTGCTTGGCTTTGTAATGTAGAATATTTGCAGACAGATGTGAGACGAAACCCAGATTTCAGGAGAGCCTGAATGCCTCGTTATTCCCACAAACTTTCCAGATTTACACATGAGTGAATAGTGCCCATGTTTTTGAAACCTCCTCTCTGATCCCCATTACTCTAAATACAATTATTTATGATATGGTACCTAGAAAACTATCCTTCAGATCCTCAATGACCAGTACGAATTCCTTTGTAGCAACCAGGAAGTACCATGACTAGAAGATAGTACCAAAGTCTATGCTCAAATCCTTTCATGGGATTGCGCTTTCATCCGGTTACCTTATGGGAGGTGCCTTTAAGTATGTGCCAGCTGCTTGGCACCATTCACTTGTAATTAAGAACAAAAACACCTCACCCTCCAGGTTGAAAAACCAGACCTTTTCATCTTGCTGGCCCATTGATGACCTATGTGTGTGAGAATGAAGACTCATCATATCTGGTGAAATGACCAGCCACGAGTAACGCAATAGTAGGCCTTCTGTGTCTGCAGAGACTTTTGACCACCCACTACACAGAGCGTGAAGGAATGCTTAGTCTACTGTTGTCCTGTCGGTAGGGTTGGCCAAAACTTTTCCACTCACAAGTTCTGAGTTGCTCTAACACCTGCATGCCTTGATGTTTGGCTGCCACTGTGAAGATTTCTGTCAGAGACATGGGCCTCATTACGACTGGGCCGGTCTGTTAAAAATGGGGTTAATTCCGGCTCTGGCATTTTTGCCAGAGTGGCACACTTCAAGTTTGCTGGTAGGGGCCACAGATCTTCCGGCAGGCCTGACCTGCAGGGAGTTCAGGCCCCTGCTGGCAAACAAGTGCCTGAATCCCAGGCACCCCTAGTAATGGTGGCAGCGATTCAGTAAATCCCATACCATGGAGTCCTATTGGTCCTAGTGGACTGCATGGGAATGCCAATTTATCGGCACTCCAGTAATACAGGGATATCGGGGAGTGCCGATGTTAAGTGCAGTTTGCCAGCAAACTTGTAATCAGGGCTATAGACTTAAGAACAAAGGCCTTTGTGATTGTATAGACATGATCTTCAGCTTCACCATCTACAGGTTGTTCCTGCCAGGACTTCACAGCGGGATGGCTCAACAAGCAGTCCACTGGATTGTCTGCCCCAGACTGGAACTGTAGCAAAACCCCATAATCCTACAACTGTAAGAAACATCTCACTATCGGCATTCGCTTAAAGAGTCGAGTGGCCGAATGTAATATGATAGGAACCAGCCGCTGATGGTCTGTGACCATGGCGACTGGGCTCATAAATATGTACATGTGTTCCATGGCTGTGAGTGCCTTGCTGGCATATGCAATCTATCTGGCCGTGTCATCTTGATCACATTACAGAAGAACTGCCCCTAGGCGAACCTGGATGGCGTTGACTAGGATTTTGCATTCCTTGTTGGGGTCAAAAAAAACTGCTGTGATGTCAATGACCAAAGCATTCTTTGTGTTCTCAAAAGCTGCAGCTTCTGCAAGTCCCAATACCTGGGGGTTATCCTTCTTTGTCTATGCTCAAAGGGGGTGTGTCATTATAGTCAGATTTGGGATAAACCTACTGCAGAAATGTACTACCTCTCGGAAACTGCATATTTCTGAAGGATTCCTCTGGAATGAGCGGCCTTGATGCCTTCCACCTTTCTTGGACCTGTTGACAGGACCTGGGGTTGGAAAATGAATCCAAAAAAGTGACTTTCTTTTGCATGTAATTGCACTTGAACCTGCACAGTGTTAGCTTGTGTTGTTGCGCCCTCTTGAGCACCGCAACCATCAGCCTCACATGTTCCTTTTCCAATCGGGACTGGATGAGGATGCCATCACTCACATTAATTACTTTTGAAAGCCCTGCCAGCAAACCTCATTCTGTGTGTTGAAATATTTTGGCAGTTGACGAGACTCTGAAGCTTAGGGGTTCATTAGGAGCTTGTGAGTATCCCCCCGGTAAATCCGTCAGAATACCACCAAACAGTATTACCATCCCTGCCGCCTGATATCCCAGAATTACTGCGACATTACAGGTGGCGGGAAGGGTGGAAAATTCCCATTTCATGGAGTCCTGTAGGACTCCATGGAGGGGACTGCCGGTATTAATTGCACTGGTAATACCAGCTGTTTTTGTGGTGGGGGCCTGATTTGCCTCCAACTCTTAGCTGGAGGTAAATCAGTTTTTCCCCACTGGCAAACTTGTACTCTATCGGTCCGGAAAAATGCCAGTATATGGAAACACCAGCACTTTGTTCCAGACCGGCAGAGTCCTAATGACCCCAATAGTGCGCGATTCATGGAAAACTGTGCATTCGCCCCGCAAAGGGCAAAAGCCGAGAAAGGCACAGCGCAAGTCTGTGCGCAGAATAAAAAATGCATGCCCCGCGTATTCATGGAATTCAAAGTAGCTGCATATGCAATTTGTGCCTGGAACTCCCCCGACACGCACCCACACAAAACAAAAACAGTCAGAACAGCCACCTTTGCGTGCACCCCCAGCGCGAATAGCTGCACCCTTCAAACAGTGCATGTAGTACCGAGCAAACAGGCCTGCATCTCGAGGACCCTGCACGGGGTCCCCCATAACTCTTGCCATCACCCCGACAACATGTGTACGATGTATCGTAACACGGGTAAAACTCTGAAAAACTACCTGCAAAACCTTGTGAACATTCCTGCTCCACACTCAACTGTGTAGACGCACCCCTAAGTCTGAACAGATAGCCAGTTGCATCCACCTACCCGTAGATCCAACATTCAAACCCACCTCTGGGCTGCGATTCCTATGTGCAAATGTACTTACGCCTGCCTTCCGGTGGCGGAGAGATGGAGTGATTTGCATGGGCATTTCGCAGGTGAGCGGTTGCGTGGTCACATCCATGAAAACGCTTTATTGTGCACATTTGTGGGCGTGCTATGGACTGCCTGCGGCACGTCCCTCATAATGCCCACTTTTTTCCTCGTTCGTCCCCATTTTCTGAGTAGCGCCCCCTACTCCGCCCTCTACGCAGGCCTCGCCCATCCTCTGCATAGTGTCTCGTGCAAGACACTCGACCGCTCACAGAGACGTGCTGAGCCTGCGCGAATTCCACGCAAGTCCCTGAAAAGTCCTGCGCAGTCGATTCCATGAATCGACGAACAGGGATTTGTACGCGAATAATTTTATGAATCACCTCCATCGTTTTTATTATCAGAAATTCTGATGTGGGATTAAAATGTTTTAATGGGCCTAAAGTCAATGTGCAGGTGGACCTGGTTATACTCTGCTTTGAGTTAATTGTTGAGAATACTGTAGACCGTTGAGGGTCTCCCATTATGTCATCCACAGTAGTTGTCGGGTGCCTTTCACCTGTTGGATAGGACACAGTATGCCAGAGGTATGGGGATTGCTATGAGCTCAACTGTTCAGCTCTCAAGGGCCCAACAATCATTTCCCCAGAACAAACGGAGGACTCATCCAAGGCCAAGTTAGAATCGTCATTTATTACAAAAAAACGACAGGGATCATATAGGACATTCACAGATCTCCAGAATCCCCAATTCCAAAAGATGTGTCTCCCCTTTTTGATGCAGAATTGCATCAGAACCTGGGCCCTCTCCAAAAACATATCACTCATGTTCATTGGGTGCTCGGAGTGGTAGGCCCTATAGATGGCCCATATACATCTTACTCTACTGGTCCTTACATGTCAGGTGACTGGCCTGCCTCGTCCCCAATAAACTATCTATTACATTGTTGCAGGGTCGCAGGATTACCATTGGCCCTTGCCCTTGGCCGTGCACCCCTGGATTTCTGTCCCCTGATTGGCTCATACTGGTCTCTTCAGGCCTGGGACCTAGTCGGAGTGCTCTCCACGTTGCAACATCGTTAACTTGTTCATGCTTCACTTCTTGTCTGGGTTGCTGAGAACTGTTCATCTTGCCACTGCGGGTGTATACCCATTGTCTAGTTTGGCCGCATCACGTGGTTGTGGACCATAAAATTGAACTCTTCAGGTCTGCAGTTATGAGGATTTATTCGGCTTTTCTGCAGCTGCCCCCTTGTCATTTGAGGTTTGGAATGTGCTGTTTATCTCAGATCTTTGCTGTGAGCTCTAGCCTTCCCGCTCTGTGTAGACTGGTTCTGCTTCCCTCCTCTGTTGCCCTACCACTTGAGGCCTTCTGTGATTTTCATTAGACTTATACTATGATTTCTATACACTTATATTGTGCTATGTTTCCTATAGGTTAGTCGTACTTGGTCCTACCAGCCTCCTTATGTAATCCTGTAGTACCTTTTTTGAAATATTTACAAGGAACTTGGGGTTGGTCACCCTGAGTTACCTGGGGGCAACCAGATGTGGACTCCCTGCTCACTGTGCTCAGAGAGGCACAGCTTCACCTCACTGATAAGGCCCAACAAGGCAGAAACACGTGTATGGGGTTGCTGTTGGTACTCTTGTTCAGAGTGGAATTGCCATAGCATTTCGGTGCTGGACTGCCCATGTGGGCGGGACAAAGACTGATATGCAAATGGATATTTCCCATCTGTGAAAGGTACAGTGAGCAAAATGTGTGTGCTGCAAACTCTCATCTCAGAACAGGTTATCATGCCATGTTCAGAATAGGTTATCATGCCATGATCTTTCTGGAGAGGAGCGCCTGCTACCTTTTTTGAAATATTTACAAGGAACTTGGGGTTGGTCACCCTGAGTTACCTGGGGGCAACCAGACGTGGACTCCCTGCTCACTGTGCTCAGAGAGGCACAGCTTCACCTCACTGATGAGGCCCAACAAGGCTGAAACACGTGTATGGGGTTGCTGTTGGTACTCTTGTTCAGAGATGAATTGCAATAGCATTTCGGTGCTGGACTGCCCATGTGGGCGGGACAAAGACTGATATGCAAATAGATATTTCCCATCTGTGAAAGGTACAGTGAGCAAAAAGCGTGTGCTGCAAACTCTCATCTCAGAACAGGTTATCATGTCATGTTCAGAACAGGTTATCATGCCATGTTATTTCCAGAGAGGAGCGCCTGCTACCTTTTTTGAAATAGTTCCATAGAATTAGTTGCCATAAGCATCTGCAAGCTTGCTCTGCATCTCTTTGTTGCCTTGAGTTCAGCGTTTCTGCACTTGGCTAATCAGAAAAATAATAAAAGCTTTGACAGTATGTATATGTATCTGTCCTCGATCTACAGAACTGTGTAAGCATGTACTTTGTGTATACGAGTGAGTGTTTGTGTAAGCTGTGCATGGTTGAGAGTGTACTTCATGACTAATGTGGCTCTGTCGTGGTGTCACTAATGACGTCAGCACAGTTGTTTCTCTGCATTTAGTCAACATTGTCCATTATGGCATTTGGATCCATGACACCACTGTTGAAGCACCTGTATCCATACAGACATTCACTGGATAAGGTTGGAACAGCTGTCTGAGAGAATATCTCTCTGCATACGTGCCAGTCACTGGTGCTCCTGGAGGTTGTCTGAACAATTAGTGACTTTATGCGTTCTTGACTCTTTGGGCCGTCATGTTCATGGGAATGAGGGGGGCATTCCTGGGACCCTCTAGTCACACTTTTGATGATGTGAAATGGGAATCCTCATATCCATGCAGATCCTGACTTCTTCAGGTTCTTTCAGTTTGTGCACCACTACGATGGGGGATACCCATGGTGTTGGTGTTGGGCATTGCATCATTTCTATGAGAACTTCCAGTTCAAGTTGTTTTAGGGCTTCCTCCACCTTCTTTCACATTTGAAACAGGATTCTTTGGTGCCTCAGTGCCACAGGCTGCACCGTGTGGTGCCATGTAAGTGCACCTATTGTCCCTTGAGATATCATATACCCACAAAGAGGTTCTTTCATGTTTGGAGGAGGTCTTATCTTCTTCCTCAGACATCCTTAATGCAAAACGCACTATCGCAGTTCTTCTGCTGTGTTGCACCTCAACAGAGTCTCTTTGGCTTCTGCTGTTACATAGAATGTGGCTGGTGCAGTCTGTTGCTCATGTGTCACCTGGGTGTAAAATGCTCTTTTGAGAGGGAGCCGCCATAAGTGAATATGCATATTTTCAGTGGTGCCAACCACATAATTGGGTAAAGGCATCGGGATAGTTGCAGAGGAATTAAATTTACCGAAGTACTGGTGTCTTGGTCAGTGGGCACTGTAACTATGCATCACAGCTGTCTGCTTTTTATTGTGTTACCTTTACAGAAGGCCAATATGAAAAAAACATCCTCCACATCATCTTCCGGCTTGTTATTTTCTATAGACAGTTGAACTTCCTTCACAACTTTGCCACTTGCTGTGGTTTAGATCTTGTGGCAGCCGCTGACTCTTGCAAATTTGGTATTATCGGCCAAACTGGTCTATACATTATGACAAAGTGGTTTTGGAGTCTAAACCTATCACAGGTCTGCTGTTGTGCACCTTTAGGGGTTTGGGTATATCCCCCACATGAAGTGCAGGGACTTTTGGCCATCTCCCTCCACGTGTGGTTCTGAGCCGGTGATCTTTCACTTTGCCCCCTCCTGGTTTGTTCGGAGATCTGCCTCTGACAGTGCATACCTCCTCGCTGTGGAGCGCCTTTGTGGCTTCTTCCATGAGAGAGGTGTATGCCGATGCAAGCTTGAGTGCCCTTCCCATCTCTAGGACTGTTTGAAGGTATATGTCCATTTCCCTCACAGTCTGCTTTCTGAGTTGGACAGCGAAGCAGTGCTGCATTATTTTGGCTCTCACCCTAGCTTCCTCATCAGCAAAGGTGCAGGACAAATCAATTTGCTGTGGGCATGATGAAATGCATCAAGCGATTCAGAGGTCCCTTAGCATGCTTGACGCAGCTTAAAATGCTGGTAATCTTTGTTCACGAGTGGGCTGAAGTAGTTGTGAAGTGCAGTCTTGGCACTCTCGTACGATCTGTCAACCACTGCAAGAGATTTCAAAGGTTTATGGACATCAGTGCCTGCGTAAAACAGGTGAATGGAAAGCTTCACTCCATCGTTGGTGTTAGGCAGAATTATATGCAGTACCCTTTGGGAACACCACACACAATTAAGACTACAAGTGACAGTACAAATTCACCTTTGGTACAAGCCTGTACTACACAGTAAAAGTGGTAGTGATGGCTGAGCAGCCAGACTTATCTCAAGAGTAAAGTGAGCAGTATCAATAGTTACACAAAGGACAGCAATTACTATGATTCAAACAAACACTGACTCAAGGTTTCTGAGTAAAAGAATATATATTTATTTACACATCAGTTGTATAACATTTCACTAAAGTAAAGCAGTTTAAAAATCACACTCTTAATACACCACACCACTCCCAATAGGTTCCCGACAAGTTAAGCTCACAAATGAAGTGGGGGCAAAATGGGACTACAGAAATTTAAAAGGGAGGGAAAGACAACGTTAGGCAGAAATTGAACAGCACCAACAGATAAGTAGGCAGGGCAATCTAGAAAGAGGAACTACAGTGATGGAATCAAATCAAAAAGGCTTAGGGCCAAAGCCAATAGGACAAAAGACTTTTGCTCAAGATCACACAGCTCAGGGTAGTTTGCGGTTAAGTTTTTGCCAAGAGTTCTGGATGAAGTTGGTCGGCAGAAAAGTTAGTTTAAAGAGTAGAGAAGGACAAGCCCTCGGATTGGAGAAAGATTGCACACACTTTCACCGCGGCTGAACGAAACGAACAACCGGATTTGCACAGTACCTTTAAATGGAGAAGAAGCTGTAGCTGAGGCGGACGTTCCTGGCAGTCACTACAGGCTCACGGTTCCTGAAGCAACTGTCGGACTGACATGAAGTAAGAAGACTGGAGGGTCCTGCACTGCCCAGGGGAGAAACCAGCAGCAGAGCAAAGCAACGAATAAAAGGTGCGCTCCTTAAAACCCAAGCAGGGTCCGACCTTCCTGGCTATCCGGCCCATTGTAGCTCTGTACAGTGAATTCGACCAGAGGAGGGAGTCCTGGCTTGCAGTTTGGGTGAACTGGTTGGTCCCACCAGCTCAAGGGAAGAAGATTCCTGGAGGTAGGGGTCCTCTTCCGTCAGCTCCTCATTGGTTCGTTCGTTCCAGTGGTTACTCTGCCTTTCCAGACCCAGAGACATGCTTTTTATGCAGTTTTCTCCCATTCACACAGCCTGGCTGTCAATCACACATCAGGGTGGCTGTCCCGCTGGGACAGTCACCACAGCCAATCAGTTCAGGAGTGCGACATGGGTCTCCAAGGAGACTCTGTGCAGGGAGTCCTAACCCCCTCTCTGACATCCTGTCCTCCCACTGACATACAGGCACCTAAGGAGGGCTTCTACGTTGAAGCCCACGAAAAGACATTGAACAAAGGAACCAAACCTGGTTTGGCACGCAGAGTAAAACACGAGAAAGACATTTTCAAAAAGAAATGGGGAATAATCTCAGCCGGAAGCAAAATAAAACATATATGTCTAGCGGGTTTAAGTTCGAGGCTACCAAGATAGCCTAAAACAATACCAAGGTTATTTAAGATAACCGCGGTAGGAAAAATAGGGTAGTTACCACTGCCACCAGCCAAGTCTTGTTGAAAAGGGAGAGAAAAAATGCTCCAAGAGAAACAGACAAAAAGGGATAAGTATTAACCCTTTCCAGTACTATGTAAGATAGGGTGAACTGGGTCTGTGGTTTTACAAAGTTAATGGCAACTTTATATGTTCTTGGAGACAGTAGTCAGTCCCAGAAAATGGAGTCTGAGTTGGGAAGTCTAAAAGACAACCCTGTGTCACTGCACTGAAGGTGATGATGCCTGTGGAGTAGATGAGGCTCCACAGTCTATGAACACAAAAATGTTAAACAGACACAGCAAAACACATGTAAGAGTGGGAAAAAAAGACTCACACTCTTACCAGGTGAAAAAATAAATCCTAGAAATCCAGAAAAGCTGCTGAGGGACTCAGTAGGTAAGGGAAATTAGCCATTCTGGAGAATTCTCCCTATAAATTGGTATCCGTGGTGGCTGTGAAATACAGTACCAACCTCTGAGTACACAGATCCACTGTGGGCCTGTTGTGGCTGAGGAGACATGGACATCACATTCCCAAATCAAGCAGCCATGAAAAGTGGAATGAACAGGAGAATTTCTCTGCTGTCTCGCCCCTGGTTCTAGAAACTGTCCCCTGGCTGAGTCATGCTGGGCCGGGAAGAGAAGACGCTTTGTAGAGAAGCAGCTGCGTACCTCTGTAGGAAATCCCACCTCCTGCCTCCTATATGTTGGAAGTCAGAACCTGTGCCATGTTTGGCACCAGAAGTTGTGCCAATACCACAGCGAGTATTTGAGAAAAGGTACACACTGAGAAAACCTTATTGAATGTATCCTTGAAGAGATGACAATCTGAGGGAGGAACTCCCTGGAGTAATATGAAAAAGAGTGAAAGAGAAGTTAGTGGTGTCACAAGAGACAAGAGTTATACACTGAGAATACTGGCTGAAGGGAATGCATGGACCTTACGGAAACTGATGACAAAGTTAAGAATCAAGTAAACTTTCATATGCAGAAAAGAAGATTGCACGTGTGCAAAGTGCTACAGAAATGCAACCGTTCAATAAATGCACAGATGCAGAAATGCACTTCCTCTCATTAGATATTAATATCAGCAATTTAGTGCCCAAAAAGCCTTTTATTGCACCAGCCTGCCCAACCAGGAACAAGAGTAACATCACAGCTGAAGCCTTAATACCCTTGGCAGTCCCCACTCTGAACGCACTACCAGCCACAGCTGACTTGAACCTGCTGGTCAATACCTACAACAAATCCATGTCTAAAGCTATCAATATCATTGCCCCACTAAAAATGTGCAAAGGGAAACCGAAAGCTCACCTGAACTCTTGGTACACCCCTGAACTCAAACTACTCAGACAACAGAAAAGTAAACTCGAAACTCTGTGGAAAACAGTTCCCTCACTAGAAAATAGAACTAATCTTACTAATATTACCACTCTCTACATAAATTGGATTATACGTGCCAAAAAAGAATCTTTCAACTCAAGAATAACTCAGGCAGGCTCTAGCACGATAGAGCTATTTAACATCTTAAAGGAATTAAAAAACCCTAATCCTCCCACAGATACCTGCACTAAGGACAAACTCTTGTGCACAGATATCCAGAATGCCCTTGCCAACAAATTTACGGGGCTCCAAACCAAAATTGAAAACAAACAACAACAACACACCTATGGCTCAACTTCTAGTGCAACCTTACCTTCGCCCATTGCCATCAGCTCAGGCTTCACGTTCAAAAAGGTAACTATACCAGAAGTACAAAAAATCATAGCCTCCTTGAAACCTTTAAACAGTAAGGGGGGCAGCTGCCCCGCTCAGATCATAAAAGACGCAGCTAGGGATCCATCCCCTTTCATTACCAAACTAATAAACCTGTCATTCACTAACAACACAGTCCCAAGCAATCTGAAAAAATCATGAGTTCTACCATTGTTAAAAAAAGAGCACTCGACCGGTGTATACCTACCAATTATAGACCTATCACCACTGCACTGTTCTTACTAAAACTTCTTGATAGAGTGGCCTACATACAAATTCAAGTCTACCTTGAGGCAAACCAATTATTGGATTCGCCAGTCTGGCTTTCGTCCTCAACATGGAAAAGAAACGGCCCTTGTTGATCTCAAAAGCCAGATCGACGATCTCAAAGATAAAGGTAGGGATGCCATCCTTCTCCTCCTTGACCTCTCTGCTGCCTTTGACCTGGTTGACCATAAAATCCTATGCAACCACCTGTCATCGGCAGCACATTTCTCCCACTCTGCGGTCACTTGGATCCAATCCTTCCTCGATAACAGGACCATGCGCGTCTTCTCACCGTTAGCAGCGGCCGACCCGATTCCCATCACCTGTGGTGTCCCACAAGGCTCTTGTGTTTCGTGTACTTTGTATGATATATTTACAAAGCCTATATTCAACAAGCTGGACCATTTGGGTGTCACTTACACCAACTATGCAGATGACACCCAGATACTCCTAACTCTATCCGGTAACTTCAACTCAGACATCAGCCGGATCAATGAAGTCTTCGCCATCATTCAGGCATGGATGGCCACACATGGCCTCTGCCTGAATGATGACAAGACTGAATTGCTCCTTGTCTGTTCCCCCAACATCATCCTGAAGCTTAGCCCCAGCTATACCAGCTTCATTATTGATGGAAACACTACTCCTATTGCGAAAAGTGTAAAAACCCTTGGTTTCTACCTAGACACCAACACCAACCTCTCCAAACAAATCAACATGACCGCCTCAGCCACTGCTTACACAGGTAAGCTGATTAGGGCCTGTAGACCCCTGCTATCCACCAACAGCTGCTTCACATTAGCTAGAGCACTTATACAGCCCAAATCGGACTACTGCAACGGCATATATGTAGGTGCAAATAAGCCTGTAATCAACAAAATGCAGGTCCTCCAAAATAATGCACTCCGAGCTGATCTTAATAATCCTAGGAGAGAACATATCTCGGCTACTAGAATATCATATAAATGGCTTTCCATCCAACAGAAAATTGATCTAAAAACTATCTGCCTCACCTACAAAGCCCTTAATCACCTTGCCCTGCCTTATCTAACCAATAAATTCACCTTGAAACCTGCTACCAGAATCACCAGATCCTTCAATACATTACACCTGATGGTGCCCAAATACACCCTTAAAAGAGCCGGCGGAACCAGCTCCCCGGTTCTAGCCACCCAACTCCGGAACACCATTCCACTGGACTTCAAATCCACCCCCACCTTTCAACCTTTCAGAACCAAGGTCATCACCTGGCTACTAAATAAATAACCAACACTTCTGCAGGTCCTTCAGGATACCTCACTCCTACACTATCACTCACTCACCACCACCCTGTATCTGCCGTTACTAGCTTCTACAGCTCCCGTATCTATGTGTACTTGTTATTTAAATGCTTCACGACCCATCATACTGTCTGACTGCTATCTGCATTTACTGTATTTTTCTAAATTGTATAAATGCCGCACAAATGCTCTAATGTATTCACCCATGCCTGTAACCATATCCTTGAGCGCCCATATACCCCTGGGTCTGGAGCGCTATACAAATAAAATAAACAAACAAACAAACTAAGTAACCATAGAAGCTTGCTATACGTAGTGAATAGACTGCAGGCAAAGCCGCCATTGTATAGGAACTGGACATCAGTGTCATGAAAGTAGCAAGCTCTGACCCATGGAGAGGAAAGGCTCAGAATTGTGTCACAGTAATAATAAGCTGAGATTGTGGAATCACCTGGCGAGGCTGTCTGGCCTGGCATCAAAAAAGGAGCAATCAAGGTCAGTTATCTAGTTTTCAAAGCAGTGAACGTGCAAAGGATGGGGGCAAAGAAAGAACACCAAGAGTGCCAAGTTGTATTCGTTTAAGACATGCTGCAGAATGGACCAGAATCATGGTCACGTGAGCTGAGGGTGGAAATAGAGTTGGGCTTGGAGTCCTAGAACAATGATAGTAAAAGCCTGTACACCCATATATTCCCAAAGACAAGGATACTTTGCAAGGCCAAGTTCAAAGACAATCTGCATGGCAGAAGGCCTGGGTGATGAGATATGGTGGGCTAATTGGAGGGGAAGATAAAGTCAAGTCCACCTCCTGACACCTGGGTATGAGCTTACGTGCTTCTAAGTGAACCGAATGTTTCAGACATGGCACGACTGTGCCAACCAATTGAAGAGGACCATATAACGAAGGGCCTTGTAGTTTGAGAGCCAATGATAAACCGTGTACTTAATAGTGTTGAAGATGACATGTTTTCGAGGTAGGAATAAGTTGTCCACCTGACAGTAGACAAGCAATCACAATCCTAGTCCTTATAGAAAGTATAATTAGATGTGGCCCTTGAACCAATTATAATCACTTATAGGTTTTTCTTATTTGCCACGTAGTGTGACATTAATTCTGATGTAATTTTAGTGTAAAGTGTATGTTTTATGATAAATGTGTCGAGAGCTGAGCGTTGGTGTCCGCTGTAACCTCCCTGTATTAGATCATTGTTAATAAAACAGCAACCTTGCCATCTTCCTGAGTTGGTTCGATTATATGGACTCTGTGAACTCTACCCATTGCATGCACATTACTAAAGAACCATAAATTCACCTTGAATTCTCTTCTATATCACTCATGGTCAAAGATAGGGTATGGGCTGGTTGTCTTCCTTCCCAGCATACAGAGGCCAGGATAATTGTCAGAAATTGCCCCAAGTATTGGTTGATCCGACCCTCTTTGGATGTGTCCTACACAACACATTGTCAGGGTTGTGATCCCGGTTCCTTGTGCATTCAAAAATATATTTTTTGGGGGGCGATTCTACAGAGGGCCACAGGAGCATACACTCCAGTGGGCCACTGGGTGTGCCCTGATCTCAATGGGAGATCGGAAGATTCACTCTCTAGGGTTTGCCTGAGGCACAGTTATACACCAAAACAATCCACTCATCACACCAGATCCTGACTTGCTCAGGCCCGCTAACGTGACCTGAACAAGATGCGGGTATGTTGTATTAAGGCAACCGGCATTCATGTAATTCATCTGTGAAGATTAGCCATCATCACATCTAGACAGAATTGTGAAGATTAGCATTGTAACACATCTAGACAGGATTGGGAAGATTAGCATTGTGCCACATCTAGACAGAATTGTGAAGATTAGCCTCCGTCACATCTAGACAGGATTGTGAAGATTAGCCTCTGTCACATCTAGACATAATTGTGAAGATTAGCATTGTAACACATCTAGACAGGATTGGGAAGATTAGCATTGTGCCACATCTAGACAGAATTGTGAAGATTAGCCTCCGTCACATCTAGACAGGATTGTGAAGATTAGCATTGTGCCACAGATTAGCATTGCGCCACATCTAGACAGTATTATGAAGATTAGCATTGCGCCACATCTAGACAGGATTGTGAAGATTAGCATTGAGCCACAGATTAGCATTGCACCACATCTAGACAGGATTGTGAAGATTAGCATTGCACCACATCTAGACAGGATTGTGAAGATTAGCCTCCGTCACATCTAGACAGGATTGTGAAGATTAGCATTGTGCCACAGATTAGCATTGCGCCACATCTAGACAGTATTGTGAAGATTAGCATTGCGCCACATCTAGACAGGATTGTGAAGATAAGCATTGAGCCACGGATTAGCATTGCACCACATCTAGACAGGATTGTGAAGATTAGCATTGTAACACATCTAGACAGGATTGGGAAGATTAGCATTGTGCCACATCTAGACAGAATTGTGAAGATTAGCCTCTGTCACATCTAGACAGGATTGTGAAGATTAGCATTGTGCCACAGATTAGCATTGTGCCACATCTAGACAGTATTATGAAGATTAGCATTGCGCCACATCTAGACAGGATTGTGAAGATTAGCATTGAGCCACGGATTAGCATTGCACCACATCTAGACAGGATTGTGAAGATTAGCATTGCACCACATCTAGACAGGATTGTGAAGATTAGCCTCCGTCACATCTAGACAGGATTATGAAGATTAGCATTGTGCCACAGATTAGCATTGCACCACATCTAGACAGTATTGTGAAGATTAGCATTGCGCCACATCTAGACAGGATTGTGAAGATTAGCATTGAGCCACGGATTAGTATTGCACCACATCTAGACAGGATTGTGAAGATTAGCATTGCGCCACATCTAGACAGCATTGTGAAGATTAGCATGTGTCAATTTTAAATAGCGATGCCACTAACCAACCCCACTGAACAATCTCACCCCTCTGCATACACCTCTCACACTCTACACACACACACACACACAACCATACCACCAAAGCACTACAAACCGCACACACCTCGCTACATCGCAACAACAAAACATACCACACATTCCTCGCACAACAACACATGATGGCTACCAACCGAAAAGCACACCTAAGCTCACCGAACAGTGTTAACCGAACTGAGGCTGCCAACAGCACATCGCAGCCCTCCTGCTCTTTTTCCCCGCTCAGTTTTTCTAACCCATATCACCCTCTTTCCATTTCAGATCCACCAGAGCGCCAGGGGACCAATCCGGTGGTGATAGTGCGTGGTCTAAATATCCCTTAACATAACATCTGCGCTAGATGCTGAAGGCATGGCATAGCCGGATAGGTCAACATAGTGCAAATAATCATAGTGGTGTCAGCCCCCATTGGCCCCGACCCCTCTTCCGTGGGGGGGGGGGTATACTAGATACTAGACCATACCCTTACTAACCCAATAATAGACAGACAATAGTTCTACATTTTGGAAACAACAGATCACATTTTATTGGAGCATAACAACAAGGGGGCAGTATACAAGGTAAAGGAACAAAAAGTGAACAGTAATTCTTAACCACTTACACCTCGAAATCCACTGAAAACAAAATTAGCAATTATACACACTTCGACCTTATTTACATTCATGACGGATAAGAAAACACATCCAACAGTATTTACCAATTTACACCTAGAAATCCGCTGAAACTAAATTTAACATATTTACACGCTTCCTCGGATTTAATTCTGTCCTGCTACCCTGGTCAGCAAACCCCTGCGTGGGCTATCTGCTCTGAAATAACCAAGAAGGGTGCGGGTGGGTGGGTGTTGAGGCGGGGGGGGGGGGGACTGGAAAGAGACAGAGCTCCAGACCCCCGCCTTATATGTTGTCCCTAGGGCGCGCCGGATGCTCCCGTCCTGGAGACGCCCTTCTTCTTGGAGGAGGGGTGTGAGAACCTTACGAGGGAATGGGGCAACCAGAGGGACGTCCCGCTATGTCAGAATTCCCTCGAGCACCCGCTGCAGGGGCTTGGACATCCTCTCAGCAACGTGCAGTAGTTGGTTACTGGCCACCATTGATAATGGTGGTGCCGGCCCACGAGTATCTCTTGATTAAAGGGATGCTTCGTAGGTGCTGGCACCACCATTATGGATTAAAGGCAGTTATTTCTGAAGCCTGAAGCTCTCGCTATGTGCGAGAGCTTCAGGTTTTAGAAAAAAAAACGTGTCCTCTAGCGGCCGGGGCTGCCAGGGGACATTAGTGAGCCCCAGCAGCGCCCTGCCTTATAATATTTCTGAATCTGCAGCGGCTAGGCCCCAGCTGGCCCACTGAAAGTCCTGGCTCCGACGTTACAACAGCCACGCCACGCAAATGCGGCCTGGATACCTGCCTACAGGCATGGTCACAAGTGAGACAGACCAAATTGGAGAGCATGGTGCGCAGCGTCCCTCATATAACGCTGCACCCCTGGGGGAGAGGAGAGATGATTCCTGGAGGGTAAAAGACAAACATTGCAATATTTGAAGCCGACGGAGTTGGAAAATTGCCATATGTACGCATGGGACACTTAATTTATGGACAGGCTTGATAATCTGAAAAATATATGTGCTTGCATTGCACTTTCCTCCGAAGTGCTTATAGTGTGCCTTTTATAACGGCGTGAGTGCTCAGCAAAGCTCCTTTCGCTTGATATCTGCCTGGGGGCTCATGAGAGCAAGAGACGAGCTGGCCATAAAAAATGTTTTAGAAAGAAGGTAAAACAAAAAAAAAAGACTATAACACCGCGAGGCTATAAACACAAGTGATTTAAAGGAAAACAAAGCACGCTTACACATTACTCCAGCTGTGCAATTCATCCTCAAACGAGCACAACAGATATCCCCTATCAACCAATAACAGGGCAGCTCAGTGTGTTACTGCACGCACTACAGAAATCTGTGGGTTACTTAAAAGTCACATGTGAAAATTCTGTTGGCCTTCCTGGCCTTCAATGGTCAATAAAATGTGCACAATTTCCTGTTATAAGCACTAAGAGAATAGAAGCTTTGCAAAGCATGGTATGCAGAAAACTGAGTGTGGACACCCGATGAGATTGCTTGGAATACAGGATCTGCAACTACTGGGAAAAGTGCTTTTCTCACATCGGAAATATAACCCTAAGACAAACAGGGGACCGTGTAGGAGGAAGGGACAGGAATGGAGTCTTTACATGCTATTAGAATGTTTTTTTTAATTGATAATGTATTCATTTTACAGTGTATATAAAACATCAGTAAGCCTGAAATGACATGAGGTAAGCTTGCCACGAACGGTTAAAAATAACAATGTTATATCAATTTAGCCCCCCCAAATGTATGCAGTCGCACTCAAGGCTCCCGAATGCTTTACAGATGTACTCGTGTATCATAGTTTGAGAAAATCATAAAATAGATTAGAGAAAATGTAAACAAAATAGTCTTTCAGTGCATTTTTGCACCTGTGCAAAAAAAGTATTAACGTCAGGGCAAACTTTGTCCTGTTAAAATAATCCATTCAATGCATGTGATTTTTGCATAAGGGCCCTGTTGCTAATACATTGCAAAATCGCCTAACACTGGTGCAAAAACATAGAAAAAGACACACGCACACACACACTTACCCACATAACTAATAAATATAGTACTAGCCCTGTGATCCATCAAATGGTCCTGAGATAATTTCACAGACATGCGCCTTGAGATCATACCAATGGTACATAAGGCGCTATATAAATGCAAAGTAACATAACATAACATAACATCACTCATTCACTCCCTACTGAACAAGCCCTCCAGGGGGCAGATTAAAGAAACTTTGCACCAGTACAAGTGCAATATTGCACGACGTTGGCACTAGTGAAGACATTGCCCTAGTGCAAAACAAACAATGCTGGCAATGCATTTTGTAACCTAGGCAAGGTTTGCCCTAATACTAATAGCATTCTACACTGGCACTAGGACAAACTTTGCCCTGCTGCGAACGTGCATTGAGGGCAAACTATTTTTGCACCCGTGCAGTTTTTGCCCTACTACCAAGAGCTCTCACAGAAGAGGAGTGTAATGCACCTGGAGGCGGAATCGGAGTGCTCCTGCATCGACACAGCTCAGGGAGGCAGCCTATAAAATCACACATAGGTGCTATGCTACATCGGCGCTCCGACTTAAAGCAAATGGGGACATATGGGGGGACTGCTGGAGGGGCTGTGGTGAAAGAGGCACGTTTTTGCACGTTTGGTGGGATTGCACTAGATTACACCGCATTAGGGAGGAAGTACGCTGTTATGTGACACAAGTGGCCGGGAGGATAGCTCAGGGGAAACGCGTTTGTATTGGAAGCAAGGCAACGCATAGCAACACAGGTTCAAATCCCGGTCTCGCACTTAGGAACTGGTCTCCGTCCGGTATTACGTGCGTTATAGAAGAACAATTATAATTATGAAGTGGTCCAACAGAACTTTTCTTTTGACCAGGGAAAGGTTCTGTTGGGGATCCCGATCAAAAGGGCTTATCAGCCTTATGCCAAGAAAGGGAAAATAATCACAACCATGTTTTTAGCAGCAAAACTGGTAAAAGTGGCACATTGGTGGCATAGGGATTCACCAGGAATTCAATTATGGGGGTGGAGCCTATGGGCGATAATGGCCATGGAGAAAATGGCAGCACTGCACCATTTATGGAAAAGTGGGGCCGGCTATTGAAATGCGTGACTTCGCACTATAGGGCACATGCAGGCCCCCACAGAATGAGGGCCTTGAACCTGTTTGAAACATATGATGATCCGTCCTAAGGTTTTTTTTTCCCGGAGGAGCTATGAGCAGGTCAATGTCGACATGTGCTGATATGTGGGTAGACTTTTTAAAGTTTGGGGGGGTGGCTGGGAGAGGGGATGCGACACAGGGGGCTCCATCACATAGGCGCTTTGAGAGTTATATGGGGGAGTATACTGTGCTCTAGATCGCTTGCACTTAAATCAAAATGTTTTTGACAACAAACAAAATGCACGTGCACCAACCCAAAGTCTCTGTGATGCGGACCCAGATTGCAGGGTATCCCTACATATTATCCCCACAAAAAATATCACCGTACATATGGTCGTTTGTCTCGCCATAGGCAATATTTTTGCAGGGGATAACTTGTGGGAGCGGGGGTTGTGGGGTGTCCCCCGCACATTTAAAAATAATGCAAGGGTTGCAGGGGTGTCCCCCCGCAGGGTCCATGGCTCAATATCGCCACAAAAATATGCCGAAATGTTTGTATCGCCATATTTTTGCTGGGATATTAACACATGGAACCAATTGCAGTTGCATGTTATGATATTTTATCTTGCATTTGTATAGTGTCTCCTGACATATGATATGGCTTCAAAGGGCTGTGGGTGGGGAACATAGTCCAAGAGGCTAAAGGAAGTAGAATAATTGTGCATGCAGCAGTAGTGGCAGGAAGGAAGAGATTGCATGGGTATTTGAAGGTAGGTGGAGGACAGAAAGGAGGATTGAAAAGTCTTGGGCTTGAAAAGATTATGGGCACCATTCATGGAATTATTTGCACAGAAATAGGGTACTTCAAGCCAAACTGCACGCAAATCTGCGTTCATCGATTCATGGAATGGAATGTACAGTACTTTTCCAGGACTTGCGTGGAGTTCGTGCAGGCTGGGCACCACTCTGTGGGGCCCATTTGGATGTCAAGGGTGCAGCATGAGGGAAGGAAGCTGAGAATGCTGCTGGAATCCCTGTCTGCAGATTATGGGCCTGATTCATGGAAAACGTGCAGAAATCCTGCAAAGCCCCTCACGCCGAAAATGACTTTGGGCCCTGGGCGCAAAAGATTCTAGGCGCGCTCTGCGTTTTCATGGAATTTGGGCCGCAAAGTAACCCTATGTGTAAGCAGCAGCAGGAGCACCCACAACACACCCCCATGCAAAGCAAATCCAGCTGCGTACACCAACCTTTCAGCCCTATCCATGTACTAACGCAGCCCGGCAATACAGCGTGTGAATCCCCAACCAAAGCAGCACGCCGGCGACACTGTGTGGGGTGCCCCGTAACTATTTACAGCACCCCGTCAATATGTGTACCATTTTTCATAACTGTAGTCAGTCCCATGTAAATCTGCATGTGAACCCCTCTAACAGTGGCTGCACCCTGCTGCACCTGTAAGACCATATATGGAATAAAGGCACAATAACCATATACCAATGACACGTCAGTCGTGAGGTTTGTTTCCCAAACAAGTCTGGTTTATATTCCAAGTATTTCAGTCGGCCGACTGGGTATCAACACCTCATGACGTGTGCTCACAAACACTGTGAGAGGAGAGAGAGCAAGCCTTCGGTAAAGCAGTAATATATATACATAACACATCATCATTGTACAGCATTATTCGGTCCGCCCATATACATGACATACATGCTAGGGTTCAGTAATTGACAGTTATGCATGTAACTTCATTTAGTCTAAACATTCAGTATTTCTAGCGTTGACTACAGAGACAGCTTACTGTTTTGGGGAACACGGGGTGCTGGCACAGGGAAGGATATCATGTTCTAGCAGGGAGATATTCCAACAATGTTATCTATTTGCTGCGCTCATGGGCTAAGAGTCAGACAGTTCTGAAGCAGAGAAAATACCATTTTTCATGGAGGAGCACCGTTAGTCGCACATAATTCTTATTTAACTGCTCTCTACAATAGCGTTTGCAAGACAGGCTGGCACCTGGGCTGCTTATTAGTCTGCTCATTAGTCGCTGCTTGTGTGCAATTTCAAGGCTTTGCAGACTAAGAAAACAATGTATTTCTGCAGGGTTTCACATTCCTGCCTACGCTAGCATTTAAAGGTCAAGCTGTGGCCTTGCACCGTGTGTAGACCTGAAGAACCAGAATATATTTGCAAAAGGCGTTAAAAAAAGAAAATGGCGGCCAATTACAAAATGGACTCCTAATGGTCCCGTTCAGGTTATCATGGTTTGCAATGTTTGTCACATGATGCGATTTGCTTATGGCCAACATACAAAACATACCATTCGGGTTGTGCGATTGCATTACAGTTTCACAAACCTTCCTTTTGGCCTTAAGCCATTAGCATCATCCATACATGGCATCCTCATCGGACCAAGTGTCACTTTCCGAACTACCCAAATCACTATCATAATCATTATCAGAAATACTGATTGCCATAAATTCTTTGATTATTTAATTTTCTTGTTCGCGACCATTATTTATCATAGTCTGTTTAGGTTTTCGCATTTTGGTACTAATTATCTGTATAGATTCATTTGTGATTATGGAGCAAATGGCTGGCAGACATTGTATGCAACAGCAGCAAAGTATGAGGATACTGAGAATCATAATTAAAATGGAGATCAATTTCCATCCCCAGGATCGTAACAGTTCCCAGAACCATGCATTCAAATTTAAATTCCATCCACCTGTGGGAACATGAATTTCAGAACTCATAATATGTAAGTTTTTGATTGATTCAAATATCGTAGGAGAGGAGTCACTTACAAAAACACAGCACGCTGATACCACTAATTTGCATACACCTCTGCGGTCAGCCAAAATAATATCAAGAACCATTCTATTCTAAGTGCAACCAGTCTAATTGCTTTTTGTTCTAGTGTCATGTTGTGTAATGTCAGTGGTTTCATTAATTGTTTTCTCTAACACTCTGGACAATCTTCTGATATTACATGAATGTATGGCCTGTCTCCAGAAAGGTATTAAAGATTTGGCTATGTCGCCGAAAATTTGCAAAGTAGCATCATTTCGTCGAGGGTGAGATCTGGATATTTGTATTATTTCTGAGGTTGTAGCGAGAAATACAACAGGTAAAAGTATCTCTAAATAACAGGTACCTTCCCAGTTTCTAGGTTGCCATGGATAGGCTTGATCCCCACATACAAAGTAAACAGGACCTCCTATATATAGTGGCTTTTCTTCATGTTCAAGCACGGCAGTATTCATACACCGGGTAAATATACCCATTGGATGAGAACCTTTTTTTCATAGACAAAATGGGACAGAATGTGGACTATGGTTAATAGTGTAGGAAAGAGGCATGGCGTCCTTATTACCCATAGGAGCCATTTTAAAAGTAATCAGCTACTGGTACGGTCTATAGAGTCTATCATTGGGATTGGTCAAGGCAGTGTTCACTTTACTCTTGTTTGTAAACACAGAACACCCTAATGGTGTCAATACTAATCTCTCGAATTCATGTATATTAGTTTCATCAAAGTTTCCAGTGACACTATCATTCCATCTCCCAAAGAATAGAGCCCTTAGTGCAGCATAACAAGCAGTACTCAGGGGTAAAGGATGTATATACCGACCGATTCCTCTTTCTCCATGCTGGGGTAAATGCGAACACACCCAACAATTAGATTGGTTAAAAATTGCATGCATCATATTCATAATCAATAACAGAGTATTATTATCATAACCATTTCTATGGTTCACATCTTGTGAAGGGAGAGTGTAAGAAAGCACATGTGCAGGCGCCATAGTAGGAGCAGCAATGGTAGGCAATAGAGTATTCATTGGATACATATTTTCCAAATACCAGGTCATTGGATTCAGAGTAAATAAGATGCAGATGAATACGATGATTTGTAAGATTTTCATAGACCAAGTCTTTCTCGGAGCAGGCTCAATGTCAATAGTTCTAATGAGGTTTTCATCAGCGCAAGGGGTAGCAGGAGCAAATACTACCGGCATAGTCAAAATGGATTTTGAAACATTTCTCAGCGTCTATAGAGAAAAGCCTTGCTGTTAAGCTTGTGTTCAGTAATTCAGCAAAGCTGCAACACACGTACCAGTCAGTGGAAGTTGAAGATGCAAACAAGTTCAATTCAGCATGCTAAAGACGGCAACAAGCTGGTGTTTACCTCAGAGGCTCCGAAATTCAGGAGCAAGTATCAACATCAGGTTTTCATAGTGTTGGTACCTTTGCCCCCGCTTGTCTGTACTAGGTTGCAAAGCCCTTCACTTTTCAAAAATAGCACCAGGAAATCACGTGTAAGAGCTTTAATCCGATACAGCTCATACGCTCCCTTTCCCTAGGCCTCCATTTCGGGCCTCTCCGTGAGCCGGAAACAAAGGCTGTTGCAATTACTTTCGAATTTGTGGATGCAGATTTTACCTCATAGCACCTGGTACAGCGTGGTTGATGAAAAGTGCACTGTCCTTGTTTACAGCATATGCAGAAACTGGTACTGATGAAGCAGCAAACAAACAATGTTGAGGTAACACTGATGTTTCAGATTTTCTTGCAGTCTCCCCAGGCCCCTCCTTTGATTCAGGAAGTAGTTTCATCTGGATTTCGGTGATGTCTTTGCGACCAATTAAAGCTGGTTCATTCTGAGAAATCAGAATCATCCTTCTCTTTTTCATGCAGCAAAGGATGCGGGATTCTTTTCGTGTGCGTTTCATGTATCTAATGCTTGCAATTGCTCACCCGAACAGCAGTCTGCGTGGCCAAGAGCACCTGATATGGCCCCTTACACCGTGGAGCAACCAAAGATTTTCTCTCAAAGTTCTTGACCAGCACCCAATCACCTGATTGCAGATGATGACCTGGGCCTGTGTATCTGACAGGAAGAGCTTCCTGCACCTGCTGATGAATCAAACGCAAGTTCTGAGTCAACTGTTTCCAATATTCAGTAAGCAATGAATATTCTATGTCCCTTAACTTTCTCGGACGTGGCACATTCCAAACATTGGCGGGTCTCCCCATCACAATCTCGTA
This sequence comes from Ambystoma mexicanum, assembly GCF_040938575.1. NCBI lineage: Eukaryota > Metazoa > Chordata > Amphibia > Caudata > Ambystomatidae > Ambystoma > Ambystoma mexicanum. The sequence goes on along the minus strand of NC_090931.1, from coordinate 136,899,587 downwards.
TGGGGAGAGACCAGTTCTTGATTGCACAGTCGTACGCATTGACAACAAGGCTAATGGTAAAGCATCAGGCCAATTCAAGTTACTCTGCGTGCAAATCTTTGCCAGCTTATTTTTCAAAATACAGTTTTGACATTCCACAAGACCGGCACTCATCGGATGTCTGGCTGAATGGAATTGTTTATCAATTTGGAGACCGGCACAAATTTGTAGTATTACAACAGCTATAAAATGGTGCCCATTATCGGACCATATAAAACGTGGTAGCCCGAACCTTGGGAAATATTCCTTTACCATAGATTTTCCTGTGGACATGGCTGAACAGTTTTTAAGGGGTTAGGCCTCGACCCATTTACTAAATGCACAGACCACTACAAGAACATACTTATAGCTCTGGCATTGCTCCATTTCTATAAAATCAAAGTGATTTACTTTAAACGGCATTAAGGGAGGACCAAAGCTCCCTTTTGGTGTCACTGTTCCCTTCCCAATGTTATGTTGTAAACAGGTCATGCAATTTTGAACCAATCTCTCAGCAGTTTTTGTAATGTTGTCATTGTACCATACAGAATCGAGATGCTGACAAATTATCTTTGCACAAATATGTGTTGGACCATGGGTCATAGTAACCATTGCCATTACATATGCATTTGGCAACATCCATCTACGATTTTCTTTGTCTACCCAACAACCCTCAGGATCTAATTCTGCTGGACCCTCGGACCATTGTTTTATCTCATCAGAAGGAGCCTCTGTTTGTATTTTTTTTACATTCCAAATTCCATCCTCTATCATGCAGGACAATCTCTCTAAATCAATGGGAGTTTGTTTTGCAATTCTGTCTGCAAATCCATTTCCTTTTCCTACATCACATGTTACTTTTTTATGGGCATTACATTTCATTATCGCTAATCGCTTAGGATGCGCAAATGCTGACAACAGTTTCACTATCAAAATGCCATATTGAATTTTGGTTCCATGGGATGTCAGAAAACCTCTTTCAGCCCATAATCGGCCAAAGTTGTGGACCACCCCATAGGCTTATTGACTGTCACATGCTTGAAAGGTAAGGTAACATCCTTCCTTGTCAATACCACTATGGGTTTCACAATCATCACAAAGTTCGGAATCCATTGTCTACAATATGAAGCCATACCAATTAAAGCCCTGACTTCCTTCTGTGTATTTGGACTAGGCATACCAGAGATGCTTTCTATACGTTCTGGTCTCAATCTTCTTCCCTCCTTCGAGAGGCGGTAGCCCAAATAGGCCACCTCCTGTCAACAATACTGGTATTTGTTCAATGATGCTTTGTGTCTGTGTTCCGCTGAATGCTTTAATAACAAAACAGTACCCTCCTTGCAAATGTCTTCTGAATCTGCTGCTATGTCGGTAATTCAAGCATGTCTAGTTGTTCTTTCAATGCTCTACTGTAAATACTTGGACTTTCAGTGTAACCTTGCAGAATACGTGTGAATGTGAATGAGCGTCCTCCTAAGGTGAACGCAAATAAGTATCTACTCTGTCTGAATGAACGGGAATGCTAAAAATGCATTTTTCAAGCCAATTACGCTAAAATGTGATGCAGATGCTGTAATCATAGTCAAAATTGTGGTGACATCAGGGACTAGCGGGAATTGCGGAGCAACAATTTTGTTGATCACGCATAAGTCAATTATAAAAACGGTACGGGATTTCATTTCCTCCTTTCTTGTAAAATGGAAGAATCGGGCTATGACATACAATTCCTGATATTTCTTCAATTACATTTCTAGTGATCAAATCTGATACAATGCTTTTCGGGGCTTGCTTGCCTTCAGTTGAGATTTTGTATTGCGGAATACGTGGTAATGTAATTCCTTCTTTCAGAACTACTTGGTTCTATTTTCAAAATACCTACATCATTGTCATTGACTGCCCATATATTAGTCGTTACTTTTCTTAATTCAGTTGGCAATGGTAAAGACATGAATTGCGATACGGGAGTCTGTTTTTGGCGAAATCGTCAAGTACACTCCATCAGATGAACAATAAATACTGTATTCAATTTCTTCAACAGATTCAATCCCAACAAATTCTTGCTGCAATTCGTGGTCAAAAGAAATGGACAAGATTCAGTGAATGGACCCAATGTGATTGGCACTGGCTGTGAGACTGGATTAATTACTGGTGTACCTGAGAACCCTACTGAAACATTGCGATGCCCTGACAGTAGTATTTCTGGAACCCGCTGATGGTCAATTGAACATTTCTGTACACCTGTGTCCACTAGAAAAGTATGCTCCCTATTCACAGCCTTCATTTCTATGTAGGGCCTTTTCTGATTAACGGGAATAGACACTTGTTCCAAACCTTGCTTTGGGCTGTCCAAGGGGAACAGTACATCATCAGATGTAAAGTCTCCAGAATAATATGCATTGGAGGGATTATCAAAGACATTTGCACTATTCATGGTGTTCTGTTGCTGGTTCTAATTATCCTGTAATTGTGACTGAAACTAACTTATGTTCTGGCCCCCCATTCCTGGACGACCTCTAAATGGTCTTCTTGAAATTATTCCATTCATTCTCTGTAATTGCGGGCACTGTGCTCACCAATGGCCTTCTTGTCTGCAATTAGCACACTGATATATACCTATCGGACCCCATGCATGTTAGATGATAGTGCAAAGTCTCCCTTCTTCCTTAGTTCCTTATGCTTTTCTGAATTCACTCGATTTCTGTAATATTGGGCCATGTGTAATAGTTTAGATTGTGACTTAGCTTGCCATGCAATTTCAGATGTCATTATCAATGTCTGAATTTCCGGTAGCAATCCTCGCACAAATTTATCAACAAACAATCTCTTCACAGGTTCAGTACTTAGACCTTGACCACTAAAATCTGCAAATACCTCTTCAAATTGGTTAAAGAATTCCCTCGCTCCTTCCGAATTACCTTGTAAACAAGCAGTTCATTTATCCCAAACAATTCTCTTCTCATGCACTAAGGTTTTCAATTTCGATACGATCCATGAGGGTAAAGTTAAAATCACTTGCAGAGGTTTCTCTCCAGCCTTTGTCTCACTATCAATTCTAATCAAATTCTCCCATGTGTCAACTAGCATCGGTGCTTCATTTATACTTCAAATTTGTTTCCATATAACAACTGGAAGAATTACAGGGAACAGTAAATCAATATCACTCGATGTAAAAACAGTTGAATTAAAGACAGATTCAATTTCCTTATAAAAACCAGTGGGATTTTTCCTCATATCAGGGACTGTCTGTTTTATAGTATTCACTTCTTGTCTGGAAAAGGGGACACGTACAAACTGTGCAATATAATGTGCTTCTATCATACGTGCTGCAGTCTGTCCTACGGCAGGAATTTCAACTTTTGGAACAAACGTGGGAGGCACCTCTCTCATGGGTAACTGCAAAGTAGAGGACTCTGGATCTGAGCATCTATTAAGCAACAAAGCTAAATCAAGAGATAAAGCAGTGTTTCCTGCGTCAGGCAAAAATGCTCTTTTATAAATCGTCATCAAATCAGCAGGAAAACAAACCTTCTTTTTCATACACTCATCTTGGAAATATTCCACCATAACCTGTAACACTTTTCTCCGCATTTCCGGTGAATATTGACTAAACGTATCATGCACTTCAATCGGGGAAATGGCAACATCTGTAATCCACCTAAGCGCATCTCTCGTACAAATACGCATCTCTTTACTAACAGGTTTCAACAGTGAAAAAAATCGTTTCTGAACATATGACATATGCGGTTCACGTTTACTCATTATATCTTTATGCAATCAGTTAAGTTCTCGCTTTAACACAAATATTCGCTCTACATGTTCTCGTATTTTCACTGCACTATCTCATGAACCGGAGAGGACAATCAAATCATGCAGCTCTTGTGGTACCACTCGATCGGTTAAATCACTCCATACTTTAACAAGATAGTCACCATATATTCTAACAATACCTGTTGTTTACCAAACACCTCTATGATCAGATATAGAACTTTGCACAGCCACTTCATTGCCAACTTCAATGTATGTTTCAGCCCACTGTTTCAGTTCTTCTTTTCACTCTTTACTAATCGTACTACGAGTCTGTCTAATACTCCCTTTCTCAGGCCCTACTGATGCAGAACTGCTCGCTAAAGCGTATAACTCATGCTCTGTAGGAGGCGGAGGAAATGTCATCATCGGTGCAGATGGGACGGTTACTGCAGGTGCAGATGCAAGCATGGGGATAGTGGCTGGAGGAGATACATAGGGAGTAGGTTCAACTGGGTCAGTACTCGGGTTGTTCATTTCTACACTCATTTAGTATCTTATTTATCAATTTGTCTGATGTATGCAAATCCTGTGAAGGGTATATTTTCTGTATATCTAATTGGAAGGCTCTATCCATGGCTTCTGTCTGCTTCTGTTGATCATGCACTGGCGCTTTCTCTGAATTTGACATGTGCCTACATGCATGTTTCTCTCTACTTGTCAAGCGTTGATTCGCTTCCTTCCTCATGTCCCTAATGGCGTCAAACGCTGCAGCCCTGGCCTTTTTCCGCAGCAGTACTGCTTCTAAATGCTCTATATGTGCTAATTCGAAGCTCCCATTTTTCGGCCACTGGAGGTCTGATACACGTCTGGTCTGCCTATGCCAAACCGCATTAAATACAATGGCCCCAATATCACACTTTATATACATTTTACACACCGACGACCCACGGGTGGCGTGGCCTGGCCAGTTTCCAAAGACTGTCTACCGCAGTGAAAAAATCTGACTAGACAGGAAGACAATTTCCCAGGCATGGTTAACTCTTTCCTCTCTTACCTGGGTGTTTGTACTTGTAAGTGCAACACTTAACTAATATCAGGGTGTTTAAGAATGAGATCGGGCATGACTTACCTGATCAATCAATTAGTCTCTCAGGACACAATTTACCCATATACAGGCGCAACCAAGAATCGTCACGACCAACGTGTCTGGCACAATCTGTCTCAATTCCAGGACCCTCGCCTTAATGCTCTCTGGGCGCTGCTCATCGATCAGGGATTGGCTGCATACAGATCTGCGTAGGAGTCTCTAATCACTTCTGCAGGGGCGCCCGAACACCTTCCGATCCCGGTCTGATAGCTTTGTCCTCGAATCGTCCTGCCTTCAACGTACGTGATGGAGCATCACATGGAGGGTCCTATTTGCATGCCATTTTTGTAAGACCATATATGGAATAAAGGCACAATAACCATATACCAACGACACGTCAGTCGTGAGGTTAGTATCCCAAACAAGTCTGGTTTATTTTCCAAGTATTTCAGTCAGTCGACTGGGTATCAACATCTCACAATGTGTGCTCACAAACACTGTGAGAGGAGAGAGAGCAAGCCTTCGGTAAAGCAGTAATATATATACATAACACATCTTCATTGTACAGAATTATTCGGTCCGCCCATATACATGACATACAAGCTAGGGTTCAGTAATTGACAGTTATGCATGTAACTTCATTTAGTCTAAACATTCGGTATTTCTAGCCGTGGCTAGAGAGACAGAATACTGTTTTGGGGAACACAGGGCACTGGCATGGGGAAGGATATCATGTTCTAGCAGGGAAACATTCCAACAATGTTATCTATTTGCTGCGCTCATGGGCTAAGGGTCAGACAGTTCTGAAGCAGAGAAAATACCATCTTTCATGGAGGAGCACCGTTAGTCGCATATAATTCTTATTTAACTGCTCTCTACAATAGCGTTTGCAAGACAGGCTGGCACCTGGGCTGCTGATTAGTCGCTGCTTGTGTACAATTTCAAGGCTTTGCAGACTAAGAAAACAATGTATTTCTGCAGGCTTTCACATTCCTGCCTACACTAGCATTTCAAGTTCAAGCTGTGGCTTTGCACCGTGTGTAGACCTGAAGCACAGAATATATTTGCAAAAGGCGTTCAAAAAAGAAAATGGAAGTCAATTACAGAATTGACTCCCAATGGTCACGTTCAGGTTATCATGGTTTGCAATGTTTGTTACATGATGCGATTTGCTTATGGCCAACATACAAAACATCCCATTCGGGTTGTGCGATTGCATTACAGTTTCACACACCCCTAACTGCGATCGGCACCCCGACTGCGTGCCAAATCCCTAAATTCCTGATCGGACCTTACCTTGGCGTGGAGATTCCAATGCAATTGGAGCCTTGTGTCTGCTTTCACATGGCGGTGTGATTGGGAGCTTTGTGTGATGATTTACCTGACGGTTTATGGTGCTGTCAGATCCATGAACACGGCTGGTTTTGCGTGCTGCTGGGCATCCGATTTCATTGCACAGGCTGTCCCACGACACGCCCACGCTGTTTCTTGTTCTTCCTCATTCTGTTTGGAGAATGGAGAATTAGCATGTTCCACCCCCTATTTAAATCTCTGCACAGGCCCGATCCACTATCTGCGTGAAGTCTCATGCAATGTGCTCGACTGCATGCAGAGACATGCCGGACCTGCGCAAAGTCCCTGCAATGTCCCGAAAAGGCCTGCAAAGTTGATTCCATCAATCGATTAAGGGGGTTTTGCATGCTGAATGACAGCCAAAGTCGCTATTCAGCGTGCAATAAAATTCCATGAGTCAGACCCTATGACTCTGCAATGCCCCTCACGCAGCGTATGAGAAAGGAGACATGTGCCTGTGCCTGCAGAGTAATGGTGGGGGAATTGCATCCAGATGAAGTCAGTTACCGGATGTACATGAAAAAGCAGGGCATACGTAGGGATCTAGGGCCGCCATGCCACACAGATAGGGGGTTCATTCATGTAAAGGTTCACTTAATTGGAGGAGAGCAATTAAGTTAATAAATTGAAAAGGAAATTAAATATATCCATTCCTCCGCCATTGGGTTTTTCCTAGATTTTGATGATTTCAATATTTTTATTTAAGCAATCAGGTTCCATACCACATTTTTGTGGCATCATCATGTAGTTGCAGTAAGGCAATCATTTTGTAAAGAATGCATATTGCATGCAGTGAACCACCAACGTTTGCATTGACATGCTGCTAGAGCCCCTGCATGCAAATTGCATCACTCCCATAGAAATCACCTTTACTCTTCACTTTTAGTCTCTGCTTTGTGGGAAATAATATGCCACCTGCACATTTTGCTTTGCAGGCAGTTTTTTATAATGGATTGCTATGGTAATGCACCTGTTATTAACCAGGTGTAAACGCGAGGTGGATTCCATAGGAATCCTTTGGTTTTCCACCTGCATGAAAATCTTATACAGTTGTAAAACTGGATTCTCTTCCAAGACGAAGGAGGGAAGCAAAGTGGAGATGTAAACTCTGCTTGGTTCCTCTCCTATGCCTAAAGAAAGGCATGAAAAGGGGGCAGAGTGTTAAAAGTATTACCCCTCGTGTTTACGCCTCTGTTTAACACCTCACTTCATCAGAAATGACTCTCTAAATATCACGCCTCAAATAATGATTCCCCTTTTTTCATTCCTACCCCATTTTCCTTTCTTTTAGGGGGATATCCCCGCCTTGTTGCCCTTCCTTTTATAGTGGAAACCCTGAATCTATGTGATCACTGAGCTGCCCGTAATTCCGCCGATGAAAATGTTGACCACTACGACGGCGCAGCACAGTGATAAAATAGACCACTGTAGCCCGCCTCCCTCCATCCCACTCCCCCCCTGGCCACTTACCTTAATGGCAGCACACAAGGAAGTGTGCCGCCGACTTCCCTCGATCCCTGTGGCGCCAGTTCCCACCCACTTACATGGGTCGGCGGTGGCGCCGAAGGGTCCTTTAAAAAAAAATGTTTAACACTTTTGTGTCCCCCACTCTCCATGTAATGGAAGTGGGGGACACCCCCACAACCCTTGACCCCCATTGCCATGACTAAGAGGAGCAAGGGACACCCCCGCAACTCCTGCTTACCTTAGTCATGGCAATGGGGGTATGCATTTTTGTAATGATAATGATGTGTTATTTATATAGTGCCTTAATTCCAAAGCGCTTTACAGAGCACATATTTACATACAATATCACCCGACCGAAACTGGTACTCATTTATCGACCTCGGAAGGATGAAAGGCTGAGTTGGCCTTCCCGGGATTCGAACCTGCGACCTGCAGTTTACGCTCAGATCTCAGCAGCGAGCGCAAAGGCGCAGTTTTAGTACCAAAAGACCTTATGAGGTCGCAGATTTGGTGTGATTCCGAGAACCCTGGGCACCCACTTTTCCCCACCCTCTTCCACCCTTCCTCTTCCTACCCACTACCACACATCTCCCTGTTCCCCTGGCGACATTGTTTCTACACCTAAGGGCATGTAGCACCACAGTGTTTTGTGCCACATTATTATGGCAACGATGTAGTGACCGGTCAACCATAATGAATATTCTGCATATGACCAACGTAGTCCCTAAATCGGATGAATCATTAGAGATATGAAGGAGAAAAGGGCACGCCAGTCTTCGCATGCCGGTGCCTATTACCAAATACAGCCAATCTGGGACTTCTGTAACCCTACTGTAGGCCCAGAACAGATGACTGCAAGTCCCTCTTTTTTATGCACAACGCAACAGCAACCCAAATCCGTAATCCCAAGATCAAGTATCATGATTGGGGTCCAGTATAGGTTCATTGACCACCTAGCATGAGAAGGCATGGGAGCAGGCTCCCCCACCCCCACCCCTTGCAGAACACTGCAGGAATCTACAAGTCTCATCGGTTAGATGCATAAGTGTATGCACACTGTCATGGCTCTCTTCACCCTTGTCCATGAGATGACCTAAAGACAGTGCTGCCTGTTGAGGTGACTTGCTGAGCAGTCTCCATATTACTGTCTTGCAATATTTTCAATACATATTGTCAACTCGTCAAATCTCCAGAGCCCACCTTTACCGTAGCATAGAATTCTCTCCTAATTCACAAAAATGGAATCCTTTTAGGCTGGGACAAACAACATCCACTTTAAAATCCCTGCAGATGTCCAACTCCTCAAAAAAGGGTTCCTATTATTATTGTCACAAGACTGGAGTATCCCAGGTATATTTTCTTGTAATGGTCATTGATGGATTCTTAACTCCCAGACTCCGAAGACTGGTGCAAGGTTTTTATTTTTGAAATATTCAAAATCACCGTTTTTTCTCTGGTCAGGGGGCGGGCAGGGTTCTCTAATGGGCGTCCCTCTCTCAACCCCGGGCTCCTGCCACCGTCCCTAAACTCCAGGTTTCCCAGCTAGAGATGGGTAACAACTGGGTTGCCAGTCAAAGGATCGACAGAGAAAGGGTCAACAGGTCAAAGGATCAAATTTGTTTTTTCACACATATTTTTTTTTTTTTTGGGGGGGGGATCCCCCCAACCACCCTTTTTTGCTAAAAACCACTTTTTTTCCCTAAACGAAAAACCTAAAAAAATATATATAATTTAAAAAAATTCGATCCTTTGACCTGTCGACCCTTTGGTGTTGATCCTTTGACCTGTTGACCCTTTAGATTCGATCCTTTGACTAGACACCTAACAGCTGCCACAGAACATGTGGTCCTAAAGGCAGTCAGTCCTATATAGCTGACTCCCTCTGGGGATCGCTTAGGGGTCTATGCAGGGTTATCTATAGGGCTGATGTTTTTTTCCAGACACCCTGGTCTGTTCCCTCACTCAAGCGCTCCCCCATTCTCCTTTCCCTGCTCTCACTACTCCACACCCTCTGCTCTACTCGCACTTGCCCCACTCCCTCCTGCACCTTCTCTTACAGCCTGTCTTCTTCCTCTGCTATTCCTACCCTTCTGTCCATCCAATATCCACACTCTCTCTTCTCCTCCTTCCTTCAACTCTCTACTCATCTTTCACCACAACACTCTTCTAACCTCTCTCCTCCCTACTTTCCACACCCCTTTACTCACCTCTATCCTCCATACACTCTCCTCTAGCTCTCCTCTTTTTCTCACTCACCATTTACATCCAGCTCCTCTCTAAACTACACTGTACTGGCACCACTCTCTCCCACAACAAATACCGTGCCTCTACACCAAATCTGCTTGCAGCTCTTCAGCACTCCACCATCTGTCCATTCATCCTCCGGCTGGTTTCTCGGTGTGCCTCCACGCCTTCTGACCTCCCCTGATCAACTCTTACTCTGTCTCTGATTCACTCTCCTTTTATACGGTTTTTGTCCTAGTTCTATCCCCCCTTCCCTTGGGTACAGCGCTTACCCCACACAATATGTGGCTATTCTTTTCATAGAGCCTGTGTTATATGGGTGCAAAGTTTTGAAAAACCCTCTCAGCCCCACCCCCTTTTCAATTTCCATTTGCAGGATAGACTCCAGGTGCTCAGACTGCTTGTTTTCTTTGTGGCTCTCTCTATGCGCTGTGGATTGTGTATCAAACTCGATTGGGGAGGATTTGTGTGTCTCTCCTTCTCCCTTGCAGTCTCTTCTTACTCTCAGTTAATTTCCTGTTGTCCCACCATTCACATGGTGTCCATCTGGGGTTGGTAGGTCAGGTGTTGGGTATCTCATCTCTGTTTGGCAAAATAATACCTGTCCATTCCATTTCTGTTCTTGATTCCATTCCCCTGGATCTGGTCCGGGTTTTCTTGGTTGCGCCCAGGTGCATACATGTTGCTGTCCTAAAAAAGACAAAAGAGAATATTGGTCAGAAGAAGTACTGAGAAGCATTGTGTGGCAGAGGGTGGTAGCCACATTAACATTCAATGCACATGAGGGGGTTTCAGGGAGTGGACTCACCAACTCCCCTTACCCGCCTCTGGGACAGGGCTAGGTCTGGCCTTTATTCATGTACCCCTTGCCCCATGTCTGCAAGAGTCCTGTTTGCCTGACAGTATCCAGTCCCGGACCCTGTCACATAATGTAAGAGGAACACATGATCATTATCTTTACAACAACATCACTTTACTCTTCTAGGATGCAGCAGTACGTTTGAATAGAAAGTCCAGTGTCTTTAGAGTACACAGCGCCAAGTGAGATGGGCTTCAATGAGTGCATTTAATTCCCTACCCATTCTGGCCTTTCAAGTCTGCCACGATTAAAAAGTAAAATGCCAATGTTTTCGCATTTTTTTACTTGCCAACATATCAGTAAACATGGTTACTGTCCATACAGTTTTTTTTTTCTTATTGACCTGTCCTTGGAGTTCTATTTTCATATTATATACATTTTATTCTACCCAGAATAGATAGAACAGAAACTACTAGCAGGTGCTTAGTGCGTCTCTACTGGGTTTCCTTCTCTATATTTTTATACTGTCCATACACACCTGAAATGAAATTCAGGACCTTAACCAATTGAGGGACAAACTCTAGTGTTAATGTACAGCTAAGGTAAGCAATGGTTTTTGGGCGTGGTCAATATCGTGGAATAATTAACTGATGCAAGTTATGGTCCCGAGCCGAAGTCCAGAGCCATAGTTTGTGAATGTCAATTGTTCATACATGCTAATAATATTTCATAAGTTCCATATTCATTTAGCACATTTGACCTCATTACAAGTACGGCGGTGCAGAAATAAAACGCGATAAGTTTACCACTGCATTACCACACCTCTGTACTATAACTCTGGTGGTGAGGCAGAGGAAAAACCTCCAGTGAAATGCTTATGGGAGTTTCACTGCATTATTGGCACAAATCAGAAAAATCGGCAGAATTACCTGCCGAAATCCCAATGGTGTCCTATGGACTCCATAGATGGGAACTAACACTGCCATACCACCACTTGTAATCCGGCGGTAATTCCTCCAGACCAAGTGGCAGCAACGGTAATTACATTTCGCAGTATTCTAGTGGATTTGCCACCTGGATACAACTAAACTTGTGATGAGGCCCATTGTAATTACCTCACAACGTCTGCGGTGTGCAGGTAGAGTTTGCCAGAAAGGTGGTACAGAATGATGGTGCGGGAACACTTTGCCATTCAAGGATTGTGATCCTCTTTCACCCTCTTCCTTTCTGGCCTTCTCCCTTACACAGTACTGGCTTCTGGAATTGATGCCAATATGCCCCGCTCCATAATCACCCATCACAGATTTATTTATTGTTCAGCATCCACAACTGGCAACAAAACATGGAAAAGCGCGTGGTTCAGATACAGTGAGTTATGAGGCACATTTCTTCACTGACCAGGCCCAACCAGGCACACGTGTCTGTGGTTGCTGTAGGTACTATTGTTCAGAAGAGAATGGCCTATCATTTTGGTGCTGGACTGCTGTTGGGCAGGACAAAGACTGATATGTAGTGGACATTTCTCTTCTGTGAAAGGGATAGTGAGCTAAAGGATCTGGTTGAAACCCTAATCCGGGATATAGGACGGTAGAGAGACACTCCTAGAACCCCTGCTTACCTGTGCATTTTAAGTAGCTTTGGGTTTTCACACTAAGTTACTAGGGTAATGAAGACATGGAACCCTTGCTCACTGTTCTTAGAGAGGCACAGCTCCACCTTACTGACGAGGCCCACTGTCAGGAACTGGAGATTGTGGAAGTGCTGGAGGCTATGATCAGCACGCGCTCCAGTCCTCACCCAAGATGGCCGCCGTACCTTTAAGAGGCTGGCTCCTCCCACAAGCCGGTGCTTTGTATCTGTTTGTCAACGCTCGGTTCGTGTGTTGGAGTTTCCTCGTTGGATCCTTCTGTGCCTTCAGCGAACCTACTTACTGCCTTGAATACAGCTCTATTCACCCTCCTCCTACCTGCCGTGCCTCTTTTGTTAGCTTGCTCTGTTTCTCTCCCGCCTTATAATTCTTCATCTTTCCATTCCTGGTGTCTCGGCGCCGCCTGTTCAGTGCTTTTGCCTTTAGTTTGTCCTTATTTGCTCCTGTTCCTTTCGCTACTCAGCGTATCCTTTTATATTTTATTTTGAACTGTGGGTGCCGGTATCCTTACTTCTATCGGCGCTGCCTTGCCCTTCACATGTTTGGGTCCCTGTTGCTCTGACTACACCCTGGGAAACTTTGCCTTTGCTCAATCAGACTAGATCTGTTTACTTTTCTATTTTTCTTTTCGGTCAGCCTTCCTTAACCTGTTTAGGATATTCTTTTTGTCATAATTTCTTCTTATCACGTGGTGTTGCCTTTTTCACCTTATATCCTTTACTCTTATCTGCATTCTATTAGGAGAACTTCTGGAGTTCTATTCCGTTTATACTCCCTGCAGTCTGAACAATTGAGGAATCTGACTTCTATTCTACAAGTATTCTTTTTTTGGTGTGGAGAAGCTATGCCTTCCTTGTCGATTGAGAGGAACCGACTACCCCCCATCTGAACCCATCCGGAAACAGGGTTTTTTCTGCATTTGTGCTTTTTCCCTGGAAATTAGGACTGGCCCTCTGGAGATCCCCGAGGTCAGAGTTACATCTCTGCCAAGGTGGCCTCCGGAGGGGCCAGACCCTACCTACACGATAAGAAGGTCCGAACTCCAAAGGACAAGACTCCCTCAAGGAGAAAGGATCAGAAGAAGCCCGAGGCCACCCCTAAAGAATCCTTCCCAGAAGAATCAGGTGAGGAGTTGGGGGAGGAAGCCTCGGTTCATGACACCCAACCAGGCCGAAACACGTGTCTGGGGATGCTGTAGGCACTATTGTTCAGAAGAGAATCGCCTGGCAATTTGGTGCTGGACTGCCCTCGGGCAGGACAGAGACTGATATGTAGTGGACATTTCTATTCTGTGAAAGGGATGGTGAGCTAAAGAATCTGGTTGAGGCTCTAACCTGGGATATATGCTGGTAGATAGACACTCCCAGAACTCCCCTTACTTGTGCATACTAAGTAGCTTTGGGTTTTCACACTAAATTACATGGGTAATCCAGACGTGGAACCCCTGCTCACTGTTCTTAGAGAGGCACAGCTCCACCTCACTGACGAGGCCCAACCAGGCTGAAACGCATGTCTGGGGTTGTTGTTGGTACTCTGGTTCAGAAGGGAATTGCCAGAAATGTCGGTGCTGGACTGCCATTGGACAGGATAGACTGATATGTAGTGGACATTTCACTTCTGTGAAAGGATGGTGAGCTAAAGAATCTGGTTGAGACTCTAACCTGGGATATATGCTGGTATGTAGACACTCCCAGAATCCCCCTTACGTGTGCCTATTAAATACCTTTGGGTTTTCACCCTAAATTACTAGGGTATTCCAGACGTGAAACCCATTCTCACTGTTCTTAGAGAGGCACAGCTCCACCTCACTGACGAGGCCCAACCAGGCTGAAGCACATGTCTGGGGTTGCTGTTGGTACGCTTATTCAGAAGAGAATTGCCTGACATTTCGGTGCTGGACTGCCCTTGGGCAGGACAGAGACTTAAATGTAGTGGACATTTCTCTTCTGTGAAAGGGATGGTGTGTTAAAGAATCTGGTTGAGACTCTAACCTGGGAAATATGCTGGTAGAGAGACACTCCCAGAGCCCCCTTTACTTGTACATTTCTTTTGCCACCACATATCTATTTGGTGACGCGCTTTACCTATATTTTGTCACTCAAGTATCTGTTTGCCTGATGTAGCCCCCCATACCATGAAAAGCGGCTTTGCCAGACTGTGCATTTATCTGATGTAGCCCCCGTACCATGAGGCGCGGCTTTGCCAGACTGTGCATTTACCAATATTTTGTCACTCATGCATCTGTTTGCCTGATGTATCCCCGTACCATGAGGTGTGGGTTTGCCAGTACATGTGTTTTAAGACCCACATACATGTTGTAATCTGAATACTTAGTCTTGCACTTTGAAGAATGTCACTTCGCACTTACTGTAACTCACTGCCTGATGCCTGAGGGTTTGGCGTGCTGGTATAAAGTCAAAATAAAAAAATAAATCCCTCACAATTGCACTTCACCTGCAGCACTGCAGGTGCTCAGAGGCAAGAAGGGTGGTGTATCATGCATGAACCAGAGGGCAAAGTGTCGGTCATGCTGAATGTCCTGACACAATGTTCGGGTTATGCCACCTTTCCTGTCGCAATGGACTGGTCAACGGGGAACTCTGGTTATTTCCTGGTGAACTTCTGCAGCAGAGGCCTCTTATGTGTGGGCACCCTGGTTTTCTGCTTCTCTTCCTGTCTTCCTCCCCAACATCCCTTTAAAGCGAGGATTTTGACATAAAGATTTCAGAATGTTATTCTTCACTCTAAGCAAATATATTTGTTATGTTGACCTTCCTTCTAACCTTCATATAGGCACAAATGTTCTTTAAAATTCCTCATTCTGAACATGTATTTCCAAATGTCCTGGAAGGGAGAACCCTAAAGCCCTACTTAGAGGGATTGGGCTTACATGCTTTCACGCGCAGCGTGTAATGTGGAACTACTTAAAACATTTCCACTGCCATTTTTGTTCCCAAGTCTATCCCTGCATCAAGGCATTCTGATTCGCTGAGGACCAGCCATTAACTAGTACAATGTGTTAATTCTGCACAGTACTACCATGGACATCTGAGATTGGCTCGGCCAATGAGATGGTTAGAATGAGGGCACTAACTATTGTAGTTTTATTGTTAAGTGAGAGCAGAAATATGACGTATAAGGTTGGATTGGAGTTAAGGTTCCTAGAAGCCATTTTTCAAATGCAAAGCTTCAAAGGCAGATCTGCCACATGCAGGAAGAAGCCTCGAATTATAAGAGTTGTAGCTTCCCAGTTTATAACCACCTGTACCCTTCTGGATAACATAGAATTCAGAGTGCCCTATAATAATAGTACGTGTGAGGGATTCGACCAACCACATGGTGTGCATGGGCTCACCTGGGCTTTTTTTAAATGTTTAAATAAATGGATGATGTTAGATCTATATCAGGAAAAGGTGTGGGGCCAATACACACAATTGTTGATATGCTCACACCAGAACAAATGCATAAGTCTGTGTTCTTTGGTCTGGACACCGCCTACAGGTACAGCCCGCCCCCGTCATATTTAGTTGGAATATGATAGCAGAGGAGGGCCCAATGTCATCCCGATGATGGGGAGGAAAAGCTTTCCGCTGCCATGGACAGCCTGATTAACTGACAAAGCTTCCAGGGAGCTGCCCTGCTCTTTCGTTAGGCCCTGCAGCTGGTGGCAGCAATAAAAATACCTTCTCTGCCTTTCCCCTGTTCTCCGCAGACGAGGTCTCTAGACAAGTCTGATCTATCAACATCTCGTTGAAACTGGTTCACCCCTGTTCCTCCAAAACTATCAAGGATCACATCGACTCCCTGGCTCCTGCCCTGGATGATTTCTGCAATCACTCCTTCACCACTGGAGCCTTCCCATCCCCCCTGAAGCACTTCCTTGTGCACCCTCTTCTTAAGAAACCCTCTGCCGACCGCACCTGCCCCGATAACTATCACCCTATCTCCATCACTCCCTTCCTGGCAAACTCCTGGAGAAACTGGCCATCTTCCATCTAAATCTCCACACTGAATCTGTTGGTTGTCTTCATGATCATCAATCTGGCTTTGGAGCTGACAGAAGCACGGAAACTGCTCTCCTGAACATCCGTGAAGACCTCCTCCCCAACTTTGACTCTAACAATCCCTGTGTCCTCATCTTGCTTGATCTCCCTTCTGCCTTTGACACTGTCAACCATGCCATCCTGCTCAACCATCTCCGTGCTAACCTGGGCATCACTGGTCAGGCTCTGGCGTGGCTGACTTCTTTCCTCTCTGAACGACCCTCCCAGGTCCAACTTGGGTCCTTCCTCTCTGCTATCTTTTTCTCTACCTGTGGTGTCCCCCAGGGGTCTAACCTCTCTCCCTGGCTATTCAACCAATACCTGGCACTCCTTGCCCACTGCATCGCCGCTCTGTGTCCCAACTTTCAGTGCTATGCGGACGACACCCAGCTCATTTTCAGGCTACTCTCGGCCTCCTCCTCTCCTTCCCTCATCTCCGTCTGTCTGTTATCCAGGAGTGATGTGTCACCAATGACCTCTGCCTTAATGCCAGTAAGACTGAGATTATCCTGATCGGCACCCCTGTTCCCTCCTTTCCTGTAGCTCTCTAGCTGGCCTCTCTTGGTCCTCTTCCTGCTCCCACCTGCAAGGCTAAAATCCCCAGGGTAATCTTCGACTCCACATTATCCTTCTTTCCTCACATTTCTGACGTCTCTAAGAAGTCAAACTACCAACCGCACCTCCTCAGAGGTATTCTTCCTTTCCTCTCCTTCCCCCAGAAACTTGCTGTCTCCAGAGCTCTAGTTCTCTCAAGGCTGGGCAATTACAACAGCCTCTTTCTAAATCTGCCTGCTTCTACTCTCCGCCCTCTGCAATTCATCCAGAACAGGACTGCGAGACTTCTCCTTGGCCTCAAGCCCAGGGATATTATCTCTCCAGGACTGAAATCTCTGCACTGGCTCCCAGTGGCTGCAAGGATTAAGTTTAAAACCCTCGGCCTCATCCACAAGGCCTTCTGGGGCCTGGGGCCTCAATACCTTCAACTCTCTCTTCCTAAATATCTGTCTTCTCGAGCTGTTCGCTCATCTGCCTCCAACTCCCTCAGGGTCAGTCGCTTTGCCAAGCAACATATTGGTGGTAGATCTCTTTCTTCGCCTGGTGCCTCCCTCTGGAACAGCCTACCTGCCTCCCTTAAACTTGAGGAGAACCATCTTCGGTTCTGGAAGCTCCTCAAAACATTTCTATTTGCTTCTGCTTTTTCTCCTCCTCTCCTCTGCTGACCTACTGGCTGTAACCAGAACTGCACTGGCTACCTGGACACCCTCTGATCTTGGGCCCAGGTACCTCCACCGCCACACCTACACTGTCCACTTGGAAACCCCCACACTTGGGGACTGTTTCTGTATCCCTACAGTCCCCCTCCCAGCCCTTGACACCTGATGTGTGCACTTACCTATGCACTTACCCTTGCCCTTGCCACTTGCTGGTCGTTACTTTACTTATTGTTAATACCTATTCCCATGTACTGCACTGTCCCTTCCCCATTCCCTCGCACTTGCACGATCTGAATGACAACTGGCCGAGTAGGATCGCTGTCCGTCCTCCCTTCGTTCCCCTCCCTGGCCTCGTCGCTCCTTGAAACACTTGTGTATAGGCACGTTATAAATGCCATATCATATCATATCATACTTCAAACAGGCCCCCAGAGGGCCTGGCTTTAGAGGATAATAAAGGAGACATGAAACCAGCAAACCTTTCATATGCATCTGTGTCAAACTAAAGCCAGCACCTGTCCTGGTTATCAATGAGAGTGGACTGACATGTCTGGGTCTATTGTTGCAATAGACCAACCCCGCAAGGGTGACCCTATTTATAAGATACAAGAATCTGGTTTGCAAAAGCCAGAGAGCCTGGTCTTTCAGCATCTTCGGGGGAGATCTGCCACTTTAAAAGTGTACCACACAGAGAGAACCATTAGCCAGAGAGACTCTTTGACCACAGCAGACAAGAAAATGGATGGAACCTAGTATTACAAGGGAGTGATCCCAGAGTTCTTTCTGTTGAATGAAGGGGTCTGCCATATTGGTTCTGGGACACCCTTTGTTCCTGTTTCTCTCCTTTACCTTTTCCTGTTGCAAAGCAGTCTGGTTATGACCTCACACATACAGAGAATTGTTGATAGGGAGTCCAGGATTGGTTCACTAAGGTAGGCACAGCCTACACCAATCACTGGCCCACTTGCTATTAAAAGATGGCTGGAGCCCCTCATTAAGGAGATCATCTAAGGACTTCACAAGAAGCAGAAAGAAAAACGCATCCTTGGACGCTGGCTAAAGGTACATTCTGCCATTCAACTTATGCCAGTGAAGGAAAGCCAGGACCATCCAAAGAGGGAAGCAAGATCCCTCCGCTTAACTTCTCCCAGGGAACAGAGGGAGAAAAGAAATCAGAAGACCTTCCAGCAGGTTCAGAACTGGTACCGGGCCAGTACACAGCATACCTTGCTAGGCTCTGCAGAAAGCTCCCTGGAGAGGGAGTGCCAGTATCTGAACCCAAAACCAAGGACAAGGCAGCTGTCTGCAACACACTCCCTAGCTCTGGGCCGTCTGCCTTAAAGGACGGCACAAGCCCATTGAAGGAGCTAGGAGAGGTGTAACGACAAGCATCCAACTTAAAGGACATTCTCGACCCAGTCAAGCTCCTCGATCTGCAACTGCATGCAATGCTGACAGCCATCAAACCTTCGAGCAAATGCTGTCAAGCAGCCGCAGTCACTGAAGAAACCCAAGAAGTCTCGACCAGTGTTTCAGAACTGCCGATCAGCACTGTGACAACGATTCCTGACCCTGAGTCTCTGTGAAGGCCACCCTGCAGCCATTTGTGAGGCTTCACTCACCGAACCGTCTTGCCGCCAGATATCCGCTGCTGACTCCCATCTCGAACTCTGTTGCAGAACCCTGAAAGTGTCCTGAAGCAGATTCGATATCGAACACCAAGAACAACTACAGCAAACGGTATATTGTGGTTCTGTCCCTCTCGTCCTTCCCGGAAGGTCCCTAGAGACATTGTAAGACGCATTCTCCCTTTATGCTGAAGCCAAGAAGCCTTATAAAAACTATTGTGGTTGTTAATCATATCAACCACCCTCCTGTCAGTCTTCAGAGTGCATCCCTTTATCCTTTGTAGAAACTGTCTGTCCTCTGAATTCCTTTACAGGGTGGGTTGTAGTAGTAGTGTTGTTAGACTGCTGTGATAATAATAAAGTAGATATGTGTATGTAACCTTGACTGGACAGTCTCTTTATCATTGGGTAATAATTGTATTTTTGCTGATTTGCAACTAACCTACGATCCACGATCTTGCAGAGATAAGCCTGCCGTTCCGTCCACGTTACCAAAATTGTACATGGAGAGTTATCATTTTAATTGTATGGTTGTTAAATCCAATCTGTTTGGATCCCTTCTGGTGTACTGGATGTGTGGCGTTGATTAATGGTTTAGCAAAGGATATTCATCCCTGGACCACAGGTGCCCCGGAAGTTGATTTGTCACAGTACATCAGGAAAGATAACTCGCAAGTTAAGAACTTGCCTCGAAACTGCACTTCAAACGCCATGGCAGGGCTGACTCAGCCCTTTATCCTTCAAAGGAAGATAAACATGTGTACAATTAAATTGGGTAATAATACCCCCTACTTAGAAACTGCATGATTTGCTATTAAAAACATGAGTTAATTCTTAATTGCTTATAGACTTCTAACCAAGCTTCCCTCACTAAGTAGAACTCACCGGTCCTCATTGCAAGTTTTGCTGTAAGAGATCTGGAATTAATGCACGTGATGATCACAATTAATGACACAATTGACACCTTTGATGTTGTGCTTGCTGTAACAGGAAAGACTGCACACGCTAGGTCCATGCTTCCTACAGAAACAGGTGCCCCAATACTGAAATAGCAATATCAGATGTGGAAATACAGGCAGCAGATGCTCAGAACTATACTGCACATCAGCCAATGGCGTTGCAACAGTCCATGCTCCAACACAGCACGGAAGTGCCATTCAACCAATAGCAGCAATAAACAAAAGGCAGGGAGGGGCCAGTGCAGCTGGCAAAGGTAACAAAGAACATTGAAATTCAGTGACCAAGAGCTAGCAGTGCTTGCTGAAGAGGTGGAAAAGGAGAGGCCCGGGTTTGTGGGGGCACCTGACGGCCAGAAACACCCACCCACAAGCGGATCCTGCTCTGTTGTGTAAGAGGATTCAATTCAACACTACAGCTAAGTCAATGCCTAGTCTGGGATACTGAATGGAAACCCTTATTGATATATCTTTATGTCCAGTTCATGCGTTCTGGATGACTACCCCTATATAACACCCCTCTCTTTGAATCCCCCTGACCCCACTGAGCCAAGAAGTAGTTCTGTCTGTTTTGCAATTTAAAAGGTTTATTTGAGAATTTAAACAATATAGATATAGATCACACTTTATAATAAATTAATAATTGGATATCACACTTAATATGAGCAGTAATCAATAATGGATAGTCTGGCACTAGCACACTTGTGAATAGGAACAGAAGAATAAGGTGGTAGAGAATGCTTTAGATAAGTTCAGATGGATGCAATGTTGAATGAAAATGCAATACAGAAAATACTCAATATGATTTCAACAAAACAATGTAATCACTTTTCTCTGGCAATCCCCTCCCCCCTTTATGCAATGCAAGGAAATGGAAGGAAGGCACACAGTTCTCAGAAATGCAATCAAATGTAATCCCGTTCACCCCAGCAAGCTTAGACTACAGAAGTTTAGAAACACAGGCCCAAGATGCTTTTATATGTGCTGGCAATGAAGTGAAAAATATGCTAAAATGCTTTTAATTCCCTCTAGAGGTTCAGGGTGAGTGAAATCAAGTTAATATTAGTCCAGGCTCACTTTAGCAAGGATCTAGGAGTAACTAGCAGGTTAAACAAATTTTTGGCAACTGAAAGCAAGAAAACTGCTGTTTTCACACGTTGAGAATTTTGCAAATCGCGGCAAATTCGCGAGTGCGTTTTTCGCGATTGCGGCAAAAGTATCGGGGGTAGGAATGCGGTTCTAGGTTCGTAGAAAAGCCACGATTCCCAGCTTTCAGAGGAAAGTTACTGCAAGTCTCTAAGACAAACGGTCACGGAGATATGAGCGATATGGTAAAGGTCGTTTTCAGATTTGAAATTTTAAAGTTCAAAGTGACAAGTGACAGCTAGCAACTAGAAAATGACAGGTGACAGCTTTACAAATGACAGGTGACAGTTAGGAGGCAGTTCTACTTAGATTAAAATAGCTTGGATTAGATTATTTTAACTAAGAGATTGGTTCTGCACAGTTCTGCTAGGTACTCACACTATATTCTTGAATTAAATGGGCCTCGCCACGGATCTGGTCAGGTTTTAGACTGGACTCTAGTCTGGTCTCTGCACTTCACAGTGATCTGGGTCAGCTCTCTGATTCTGCTAACAGTGGTCTGGGTCAGCTCTGCTCTGCCTCTGGTTCTGGAAATTTGATAGATTTGAAGTCTGGATCTCTGGATGTGGATAGATTGAAGTCTCTAGGTTGGCTCTCTGAAGGTTGATGGAGGTAAAGTATGGATTTTCCCGGCAGAGCGTCCCGCAGCAAATGGGTTTGAAGGTCCCCATCTGTCCTGACTGTCTGCTTTTATGTGTTTTGAAAATGGGTGTGTGTGCAGCATCACTAAGCTCCACCCCTCTCCACTTGTCATTGGCCACTTCATCCTCTTCCACTTGATTGGGGGAATGAAATGAAGTGTCATCATGATGAGGTCTGTTTATGATACAGAGAACCCACCCTGTCAACTTTACACACAATCTATATTTGATCCAAAAGACATATTTGCACAGGTACACATTTGTTTAAAATTACATGCACCCATCACATATCACAGGAGGTCTCCCCTGTTCAAAATCTGCTCTTCCTGGGAGCTTGCATTCAGAAATGGCAACATTTGCCCTTTTTAACTGGTTTCGTAATATCGGACATTATCCCAAATTTATACACATGTGCGCAAGGAGTATGGACATTACTTGATGAAGTGTCAGATTTTTAACATGCATACATTTTAAGTAATACCCTCTTAACTGCTAGCTTGCCCCCAGATCATGCCACCGGTTCTAAAAACCTCTTAAAATGTGGGCAGAAAAATCACAAGAATTATGGTATGGGAGCAGCAAAAGGCAGATAGGCCTGGGAACACAGCTGTTGTGCAAGTCTCAACTCCTGTCGGGGGTAGCTGGTGGGCAGAATTCAGTTCCTTAAGCCAGGCCCCAGATAATGTCACTTTTGTTCCCCAGTTTAAGTCAAGACAATTTTTTACATATGCAGCTAGGATGCTGATTCTAAGTTTAAAACTATGACATTTAAACAATTGCAACCTATGTGACACTCAAAAGTAGGTCACTCATTTCTTTTAAACATTTAGGTTTTTAGTGTCTTTCAGTCCAAATTTACTTAAACTGCTGAAATCCACAGCTCAGCCAGTCTTGTTATAAACCTTCAAGTCACTTCAGAATATAACTTTAGATTGTATCCACCTCTCAGTAAGTCTTTCTTTGGCTTACCTTGGGTTCATTTATTCAGTTTTAAACAAAATCTGGTGGTTTTAAAACGCCGGCTTTCTGATAGTGGTGAGTACTGGTAATGCACCCCTTTTTGGGATTTAAGAAAATGAATTCCCCACAATTCTAGGTTGCTTTTGGCAGTCAGCATTGCCATTCCCAATGGTTTCAGACTACTGTGTGGGTAGTCCAATGGTGGTTTTAGGCAGTGCCCTTCTGTGCCCATAACATCGGCAAAATGGGTGGCAGCCTATTCTTCATGCACTTCCCTGGGCATTTTCTGGGAAGCTCTGGCCATCATGATGTTTTCAATGCCAGTACTGCACAGTTTTTGAGGTAGGGCTTGGATGTATGGGTAAAAACATCCCACAAGCCCCCCTCTTGCGATGGCCATTCTGTTTCACTGATGGGACTCGCAAGACCTGGGATGTTTCCTCATCTTCTTCCAATAGATGGCACAGTTCAGCATCTTTTCCTCCATCCGGTACTGATCGATCGGTTCTCCTCGCCGGTCCTGATGGGAATATTGGGCGGTACCCTGGGCCCCCCGCGTCTCTGTTCCCGGTCTCCGGATCGTCCTCCTTGGCCCGTCTCCAGGTTTTCTTTCTCCTAGGACGACAAAGGAAGAGCGGCAATACCTATTCCTGGACATTTTTCCCCCACCATTGATATAGTGGGGTGGCATATAAATTTTAGAACTCAACAGATATGCACATGCACATTTCTTTTTGCATTCAAAAACGAAAACACCCACATTGAGAAACTCAGAATTGGATAGGCGATATGTAATATATTTTAAGTTAGAACTGAATTAATCTGAGACAGTACCCTCTAGGATTCCAGAGGATTCCACCAGTTGTTGCAGAGTGTGCCTGGGATGGCAACACTTCAACTGGTTTATGTGGACCCACTTGTCTTCCCCCTCTGCCAAACCGCCTTTGGGGATGCGGATCTTGTAGGCCACAGGGGAGATTTTGTCTATAATCTCAAAGGGTCCCTTCCATGTAGGCAAAAATGTTCGCTGTTTTGCCTGGTTTCTTTGAAAGTTGTATAAATAGACCCGGTCCCCCACCTGATATTCCTTCCTGGAAGTTTTCAGGTCATAGTGGGTCTTCATGCTATCAGCTGATCTTTCTAGATTCCGCTGAGCATAAGCAAAAGCATGTTGAAGGTGTTTCCTTAAATTCTCCACATACTCATGAGTTGTGGAGGCATTTATCAGTGTCTGCTCTTGGGTCCTGTAGAGCAAATGCTGAGGAAGCACCATCTTGCGCCCAGTCATCAACTCAAATGGTGACATTTTGGTTGCAGATGAAGGGGTAGATCTGATGGCCATTAGGACCAGAGGTAATCGGATATCCCAACTTGGCCCAGAATCTGCCACAAACTTCTTTAATATGCTCACAATGGTTCGGTTATATCTCTCTACTGCCCCAGACGAAGCTGGCCTGTAAGCAATATGCAACTTCCTTTTGACCCCCAGTATCTCCCACATCTTTGTCATTACTTCACTGGTGAAGTGGCTACCCCTGTCTGACTCAATCCTTTGAGGTAGACCAAAACGGGAAAAGATGTGGTTAATCACCAGGGCAGCTGCGGTTTCTGCCTTGCAATTTGGGGCTGGGAGACATTCCACCCACTTGGTAAACAAGCATGTCACAGTCAACATGTACTTATTCCCCCTAGCCGAGCGAATCACGGGGCCTACAAAGTCGATTTGTAAATCTGACCATGGCAGTGTCATCCCCCTCTTTTGGAGAGGCGCACGGTGCGTGAGGGATGATGGCTGAAATTGTGCACACACAAGACACCCCTTCAAGTATTGGTCGGGGTCCTGCCCCATGTGTGGCCAGTATGCAACCTCTCTTAAGATTTCCAGTGTTGTGTGAAACACCCTATGACCGGCGGTGGCCGCATCATGGGCGTGACTTAACATCAGGCTTCGGAATGAGGTAGGAACCACCCACTGATCGTGGCCAGCTTTGGATTTCCTTACCAACAAACCGTCTTGGATCCGGAACATTTTTGGACATTTCATCAACACTCTTAGGTCCTCTTTCCCAGTGTAATCGGTATCCGTCAAGGGAAAGTTCTCAGGGTCCTCAAGGTGCTGGTAAAATTTACCAATTATTGGATCCCCCTTCTGAGCGGTAATCAAATCAGCATCAGGGGTCTCCTTACTCCATTGTGCAATTGAAAGGTCGTGGTGAGCATTTGTCTGGGACCTAGTGATAGCATTGACCTGGATTTCCCCCAACAGGGACTCAATCTCAATTAGATCGCCTTGGATGGCCCCAGTTTTGGCCAGCTGATCAGCTAAGTCATTTCCAGTTTTGTCTGGTCCCTCTACTTTGGAATGACCCTTGATCTTTTTCCAATAGATGGTCATCTCATTCGAGGTGACCAGATCATCAATGTTTTGGATCAACTTCCCATGTTTCAAGGGTTTGTTGTTAGCACATAACATGCCTCTGGTTTTCCAATTAACCAGGTGCTCCACGAACCCGTTCCGTACATAATCCGAATCTGTGATTATGACCAGTTCGTGGAGTTGATGCTGGACAGCAGTGAGGATGCCCTGATGCGCAGCCATCAATTCTGCCACCTGACTACTTCGGGGACCAATTTTGTATCCAGCGGAGGGTTCTGGGGACTCATTCACCCATGCATTCCCTACGCCGGCCACCAGTTCGTTCTCCCCGTCGTTGTCAACATGGTAAGAGCATCCATCCACATACACAGTGGGCATTCCCTCACACTTGTCTTCTTCAAAGACTTTGTGTGGGGAATTAAGGTATGCCTCCATGTTGTCCTTTATTTTTAGACTTTCGTCCTCGAGACAGTTTTCTCTGGCACAATCATGCAAGTCAGCCAGACCTTGCGCGAGGGGACTCTTCTTGTTTTGGCCATATCTGACCTCCACAGGAAAGCCTTGCATTGACAGAATCCAGGAAGTAATTCGGGAATTACTCACATTTCCGGCCCGGATTCTGTCACTTTGGAGATATTGCAGAGGCTGGTGTGGAGTCTCCACTATGATGTGTTCCCCCTGGATAAACGGGAGGTAATTCTTCAATGCCCACACCGTTGCCAGGAGTGCCTTCTCACAATCGTTGAATTTTTCCTCCACAGAGGATAAAGTTTTGTTCGCATAGGAGATTACTTTATTGACCTTGTCATGCTTTTGGTATAATACCGCCGTCAAGCACGTATTAGAGAACCCCGTCTCCAGGAAGAACTCCTTGTTTCTGACAGGGTAAGCTAGGCAAGGCGCTTGTGAGAGGCTTCTTTTGAGTTGTCTTACTGCCTCGGATTGTTCTGGACCCCATTCCCACTTGACCCCCCCTTCAGGAGATGAATCAGGGGTCTGGTGATCTCTGCGTAGCCCTCAATTAACTTTCTGCTGTAATTAGTCAGTCCAAGGAGGCTCCTTAGTTCCCGCAGAGTTGTGGGGTCTTTCAGTTTTTGAAGTGCTTCCACTTTCTTTTCCTGGGGACAGAGACACTGAGGAGTAATCTCATGCCCCAAGAAATTAACACGGGTTCTACACCACTGTGCTTTCTGAAAGGAAAGTTTTGCTCCGGCGGCCCTCAACTGCGTCAGAACATAACGGATCTCCGCTATGTGTTCCTCCACAGATGAACTTTTGATGAGGACATCATCTACATACGCCAGGTTACCCCTCGCACCCAGGTCGGGCATGGCCTTATTTAGGAAAATATTGAACTCATTACCGGAGTTAAGGTATCCGAAGGGAGTCCGGGTCCATGTGTATTGCTGGCCCCCAAAGGTAAAAGCCAGCTTGTATTGGTCCTCCCTACTGACAGGCACAGTCCAGTATCCATTGGTCAGGTCTATTGCAGTGAATACCTGTGACCCCTGGATCTGGGCCAGCCCTTGGTCAACGTAGGGCAGAGGCCATCGGGAAGTATGGACCCGTTTGTTGAGCTCCCTGAGGTCAGCGCAGAGTCTCCACTGGCCGTTTGGCTTTAATATTCCCAGCACTGGATTATTGAAGGTGCTGTGGACGGGACGGATTATTCCCCGGGACTCAAGGTTCTTAATTATTTCAGTAAGGGACTCCATTGATGCGAGAGGCAAACGATATTGCTTCACAAACACTGGAGTCATGCCAGGGTCCGTGGGGATTGTTGTTGTGTGGATGTCAGTGCGACCACAGTCATATGAGTCTACCGCAAAGAGATCTTGGAAATCCAAGAAAACTTGTTTCAACTTTTGCTTTTGTTCCGGAGTCACACAGGCATCAGCTAGGTTGACTCTCTCTTCCACCATCTGCCTGAAGCCTGGAAAGACTTCTGGTTTGGCTATCTCAGCGGCCTCCTCCAGCTGGGTGGAGAAGTCCCTGGTCAGAGTGCTGATTTGGACCGGAGGCTTCAGGTGGGAAAGGCAGCCCTCATGGACCTGGAAAATCACCTCATCCCTCCTGAAGTCACAAGTCACATCTTCCTTACCATAAGGGCAAGAAGTGTACACCAGGAAGTTCCCCCCATGCCGGGTAAAAATCCTGTCTGGTGTTGTATTGTCATCACTGTCACTGTCAAAGCAGTCCTTGGGGATTGGCCCTAACAGTTCATTATCTAAATCTATGGAAAAATGTCGGTCATCAACCGCCATTCCAATAATGGTGCCTGCGGCTAGAGTAATACTCTTTAAGTCGCTGTTATCCACCTCTATTAGAATGGTGTCATGTTCTATGTTGACTAATGGTGTTGGGTTTACCCCCAACCCTTGCTGTTGGAGAGAAGTGTTTAGATGTATGTAAGCATCAGGGTTTTGCAAATATTGTCCTCTTTTAGCTTTCACTTCCAGGGAGAATTGGCGGGTCTTTTCTGGGATGGTGACTTCCTCTTTGATCTGAATTTCAACTGCATAAGGTAGCAATTGAGCTGACCTAAATGCTTTTTCTGGATCATCAAAGCCCATGGGATTATCCGCTAGTCGGGACCAAGCTTTGAAGTTTATTAGGTCCAAACTAATGGCAAAGCGATTGAGAATGTCACTGCCTAAGTAAAAAGCGGCAGTGACGTCTCGCACGACCCAACAATTGTGGACTATGCTCTTGTTGCCAATGGAGATTTTGAGCATACACCTGCTTGGCAGGAGATGTTTGGAATTGGGTGCTTCCAGGTCCATTTCCCATTTGTCTATCAGTTTGAAGGTGGGAATGGCTGGATCTTTTGGGAGTTGGCGGAACATGGTTTCACTGATGAAGCTCTTACCGTTGTTCACACACACTCGAGCGAGAACAGAGTCCTTCCCACCATTTAACTGAACAGGGATGAACAACTGCTCTCCAATTTGCTGGATATCAGCCAGGCTCTGAGCTGATTTCACATCTTTCTGGACTATAGGAGTGGGAGTTTCTGATTGTGGATTAGTATAGAATTTCAGGGTGTTTCGTTCCAGTGTGGAATACCACCTTAAACTGGAAGGAAGGTTGATTTTCAGAAATAGAGAGGACCCCCCATCACCAGTCTGTTGTCCTACCGCTATTACTGTCACGTCTGGAATTTGGCTATTCTGGAAGTGAAATTCTACTTGGTCAGATTTTTGTTCAACCATGTGGCATGTGCCGTTTAAACTAACATGGTTGACACTCTGTTTTAATTTTATGGGTCGGCTAGTCTGGGTCCAGAGGACCTTGTTTACACAATCTATTAGGGGTGACAACCTTCTCAGGAGGTCATTCCCTAGTAAACAAGGGGTGCCCTCTGGAGTCACAACTATGACCGGGTGTTTCAACTTGTGTCGCCCAATTTTAATGTCCAAGTCTGCAGTCCCCTCAACGGGAATTTCCTTCCCGTCAAAGTTCTGCAGTTGTCCAGGAAGAGGGGTGAGAGGAATTTGGTAATTCCCTCCCCTTCCTGCATTCAGTTCATCAAAGGCCCTTCTGGACAGAAGGGTAGCTTGAGATCCTGTGTCCACCAGTGCCAAAATTGTACCCTGTCCCTGTACTTGTACCGGGGCATAGTATCTTCCCTCCTTCTCCTCAAGGGAGCACAGATAATGCACATTTTTGGACAACTGGTGGGCTAACTTTCTGGTTTTGGACATCGCTAGCGAAGAGATTTGGGCAGAATTCTGTGGAGAGCCTTGGGAATCTGAAAGAAAAAGTTGGCAACTGGAGATCAGAGCCATTGTGGGTTCCCCTGGCTCCGGTTCTGGGCCGCCCCCCCCCTTTTTGGAGGCAGTCATCAGGATGGGTTTGAACCAGGGGATTTTGGTATTGTGGGTTCTGGGATGAGATGATGGGCGGCGGTAGCTCAGTCTCCATATCTCCCCAGTCTGGATTGGAATCCCTTGGGGCCCATTTTTCTTTGAGAGGAGTTCCCCCCTCTATGAAGGAGAAGATCCTTTTCCCAGGATCCTCTGAGGATCCCTCTCCCTCAAATTGGAGGTTCTGTACCTCCTCCTCAAACTGAGTCTGTTTGGGTCTTTTGTTTCTCCTACCCCCCCTCGGCTCCTTAGGAGGCAGACTTTCAGGGGCAAGAGATTTTGTTTCCGGTTCCTGGGTTTCCAGGGGCTGTTTACACGTGAGGAAGGAAGCTTCCTCTAAGGCTTTACACCCCCCTTCCCTTTGTGCCTCCTCCCTGGGAACCGGTGAGTTATCGGGGTGCTGCCCCCGTCATTGTTCTGGGGCACCAGGTCCAGAGTTGGGTGCGTGCTGCGCCGGCATGCCGATCTGAGGGTTCTGCTGAGCCCTCAGTATGTGACCCAGATCCCGCGCCATGTTTTGAACCTGGCGCCCTAACTGGGAAACCCGCTCAGGCTGATACGGGGCCCTGTTTTCTCCCCTGTGCTGATCCCGGGAAGGGTAGCTATCCCTTCTTTGGTAATACCCCTGGTTGGGAAGATTTGGATACCCCTCCACCCTTGGCCTCCCCTCTTCCGGATTCGGTTGTCTGGGCTCAGGGAATTGGGGAAAGAAGGGTGGAGGATTTTGGGGCTGGAAGTTGGGTGGATACCTGGGGAAGAAGTTCTGCCCAGGGTTTGGAGAATTTCTGCCCTCCTGTGGGAAGTTGGGAGGGAAGTTCCCTGGGTTAGGTGCTTGGCTGGATCCCCCCCCTTGGGCTGGAGGAGTCCACACATAACCCAGGATGGGTCGATTACCCTTGTAACGGGGACTTACATAGTCAGGAGAGCGAGGGACCCCATTTGTGGGACTACCTCCTTGACTCCCGGTTTGTGACTGGCCCGAGGACCTTCTGGGCCTAGCATTATTAGGTGCAGGTAGGTTTTTAGGCCCCCCGATCTCCAACTCTAAAACGGGGGTGACCTTTACCTCTGCCACCTTGGCAGCAGCAGGGGTGTTGTTGACTTTGGGGTTTTTGGGCGCATTATTTTTATTTTCTATTGCCTTCTGCACCTCATAGATCCGGGTCGCCTGTTCAATGACCCAGTCTAAAGATCTTTTCTCGTGAAAATCCCTCACGAGCTGGGTCATTATGTATTTGGGCAAGGCATGGAAAAACGTATTAATAAATTCTCTGCTATCCGTGCACACCCTTCTTGTGGTCTGTGCAAAAGCACGCTTTAACTCCTGCACAAATTCTTGTGGGGCCTGATCCTCGCCACATTGTAAATTGTAGGCTGCCTTGCGAGCCTCTTGGGGATTTCTGTGAACAGAAAAATGTTTTAATATGGCCGCTCTATAGGTGGACCACCTGGAATGATTTTGGTCCTCCAGCCCTGCAAAGAAACTGGAGTACTCTGGGGAGAATGTCCACTTTACATATTGGATACAGCTTTGGCTGTCCTTCAAATGAAAAGTCTCCATCATTTGCTCATAGAGCTCCAAGTGTTCCCAAACAGAGTACTTGGCGTTCTTATGATAAAGCGTGATGACACTCCTGATTGCCTTAATCTGTTTCAATGGGTCCTTAATCAAGGCCCTTTTTGCCTTATTGGCCTTTTTGGTCCGGGTAACGCTGGTCCATTCATCTTCTGACTCAGAGGCACTGCTCCCAGAGGTTCCCGTCTGTTCTTCCAGGTTTTCCCGGATTCTGCGAGCCTGGGAATGGCTGGCAGAATGTGGGGACCTGGTCTCTTGTGTCCTGTACCGCTCAGAGGAGTCTTCAGATCCCTCCTTGCTGCCAGGATTTGATGGGTACCCCCCCCACTGACCTAACTGGGCAGAGGTTTTCAGGATGCCCTTAATGGGCCTACTCTCCTGGGGTTCCCCATCAAATTGCACTGTGCTTGGGTGCCCATACCCGGATGCCCGCCCCTCCATTCCTGGGTGGTACTGGCCTATGAGCCCCATGCTTCTGGCTGGATAGTAATCTGCCATCCCTGTGGCCCTGTGCTCATGTGCGCCAGGGGACATGGGGGTGGCAGAGTCCAGGGACTGAGAGATATAAAGGCCTCTGGTTCTAGGGCTCCTGGGGTTATGCTCAGGAGTTTCCTTTCCCAGCGAACCTCGTCTTTATCCGCCCCTGCTCCCTGTTGCAATGCAAGAGCCTGCGCCTTCAGTTCCTCAGTTAAGGCCTTACTAGACTCTATCAGTCTCTCCTGCATCGCTACCTGTTGTTGGAGCCTAACATTGTGCTGGCAGAGAGCCTCATTCTCTCTCTGCGTTTCCTGATTGGTCCTGGAGCACTGGGCCAGTCTTTGCTGCAGGAGGGTTACCTCCTGAGCTGTGTCCCTATTGGGCTGCTCCTTTCTTGCCAGAGCATCCTCCACCTTCCTGGTGTGCTCTAACAAGTTATGGTGTTCTTTTTGGAGGTCACCCAGTCCCTGGAGGGCCAGGTGATTTTCTTCCATTTTCCTTTTTAAGTGGCAGACTTCCTGGCCTAAGGTATCCCTTTCCTGACTAAGAGCCTGCATCTGTGCCGCCAGGTCGTCCCTTTGCCTTTGGAAGGCACCAGCTTTCTGGCGCTCCTGATCAAACTCTGCCTGGGTATCCAGGTCTTTCAGAAACAGTTTATTGCTCTCTGCCTTCTCCCTATCTAGGTGGCTTTGCAGGTTGACTACCTGCTCAGCACATGCCCTATTGAAGTCTAACTGTTGCTCCAGCTTTTTCTGGGTCTGCAGTAGGGAGTCCAACCTTCTTGGTACTCCTTCTGCAAGGCCAGAAATCTGGTATCCTGGTCAGCCTTTTCCTGTTGCAGTATATCCATGTCCTCTTTTATTTTAATGATATACCGCCTACTATCATTTTCTGACTCCTGGCTCCTCTGCAGCCTCTGCTCAGAAGAGTCCAGATCAGATTGGGCCTTCTGTAATGCCAGCAGTTGCCTACTCGCCAGATCTTGGCCTTCAGCACATTTGTCCTGCATGGCTCCCATATGTAAATATAAATATGCCGCTACCCTGGCAATCTTGTGGTGCTCATCCTTGGCCTTCGGGGCCAAATATAGTTCACTCAGGGCCACATGTAGGGGACCCTGATATCCCCATATATCTGACCCTGTTTCCGTGATCTGGGGTGCGATGGCCTGCAACCAGACCATACGGTCCTGGTGAGTCCACTCACCTCTCACAAATAACTTATGTAAGAAGTGCTCTTTGGCTATTTTCATGTCTACTAAGGTCGTCATTCTAGAGATTGGTCTCTGTCCTGACTTACAGAAGTTTGTATTTTATTTTTTTGCAAAACAGACCTTTTCCTTAGAGCGTTCCTTTGAGGAGTGCTTTACAGCGCAACACAGCGTGTGATCCGACCGGATATGTGTATCTGGTCAGCTGGCACGCTGTATTAATCTGCACAAGTGATAAATCTAATCCAAACGTCCGGCACGAGCCCCAATTTGTAAGAGGATTCAATTCAACACTACAGCTAAGTCAATGCCTAGTCTGGGATACTGAATGGAAACCCTTATTGATATATCTTTATGTCCAGTTCATGCGTTCCGGATGACTACCCCTATATAACACCCCTCTCTTTGAATCCCCCTGACCCCACTGAGCCAAGAAGTAGTTCTGTTTTGCAATTTAAAAGGTTTATTTGAGAATTTAAACAATATAGATATAGATCACACTTTATAATAAATTAATAATTGGATATCACACTTAATATGAGCAGTAATCAATAATGGATAGTCTGGCACTAGCACACTTGTGAATAGGAACAGAAGAATAAGGTGGTAGAGAATGCTTTATATAAGTTCAGATGGATGCAATGTTGAATGAAAATGCAATACAGAAAATACTCAATATGATTTCAACAAAACAATGTAATCACTTTTCTCTGGCAATCCCCTCCCCCCTTTATGCAATGCAAGGAAATGGAAGGAAGGCACACAGTTCTCAGAAATGCAATCAAATGTAATCCCGTTCACCCCAGCAAGCTTAGACTACAGAAGTTTAGAAACACAGGCCCAAGATGCTTTTATATGTGCTGGCAATGAAGTGAAAATTTGCTAAAATGCTTTTAATTCCCTCTAGAGGTTCAGGGTAAGTGAAATCAAGTTAATATTAGTCCAGGCTCACTTTAGCAAGGATCTAGGAGTAACTAGCAGGTTAAACGAATTTTTGGCAACTGAAAGCAAGAAAACTGCTGTTTTCACACGTTGAGAAATTTGCAAATCGCGGCAAATTCGCGAGTGCGTTTTTCGCGATTGCGGCAAAAGTATCGGGGGTAGGAATGCGGTTCTAGGTTCGTAGAAAAGCCACGATTCCCAGCTTTCAGAGGAAAGTTACTGCAAGTCTCTAAGACAAACGGTCACGGAGATATGAGCGATATGGTAAAGGTCGTTTTCAGATTTGAAATTTTAAAGTTCAAAGTGACAAGTGACAGCTAGCAACTAGAAAATGACAGGTGACAGCTTTACAAATGACAGGTGACAGTTAGGAGGCAGTTCTACTTAGATTAAAATAGCTTGGATTAGATTATTTTAACTAAGAGATTGGTTCTGCACAGTTCTGCTAGGTACTCACACTATATTCTTGAATTAAATGGGCCTCGCCACGGATCTGGTCAGGTTTTAGACTGGACTCTGGTCTGGTCTCTGCACTTCACAGTGATCTGGGTCAGCTCTCTGATTCTGCTAACAGTGGTCTGGGTCAGCTCTGCTCTGCCTCTGGTTCTGGAAATTTGATAGATTTGAAGTCTGGATCTCTGGATGTGGATAGATTGAAGTCTCTAGGTTGGCTCTCTGAAGGTTGATGGAGGTAAAGTATGGATTTTCCCGGCAGAGCGTCCCGCAACAAATGGGTTTGAAGGTCCCCATCTGTCCTGACTGTCTGCTTTTATGTGTTTTGAAAATGGGTGTGTGTGCAGCATCACTAAGCTCCACCCCTCTCCACTTGTCATTGGCCACTTCATCCTCTTCCACTTGATTGGGGGAATGAAATGAAGTGTCATCATGATGAGGTCTGTTTATGATACAGAGAACCCACCCCTGTCAACTTTACACACAATCTATATTTGATCCAAAAGACATATTTGCACAGGTACACATTTGTTTAAAATTACATGCACCCATCACATATCACAGGAGGTATCCCCTGTTCAAAATCTGCTCTTCCTGGGAGCTTGCATTCAGAAATGGCAACATTTGCCCTTTTTAACTGGTTTCGTAATATCGGACATTATCCCAAATTTATACACATGTGCGCAAGGAGTATGGACATTACTTGATGAAGTGTCAGATTTTTAACATGCATACATTTTAAGTAATACCCTCTTAACTGCTAGCTTGCCCCCAGATCATGCCACCGGTTTTAAAAACCTCTTAAAATGTGGGCAGAAAAATCACAAGAATTATGGTATCATTTAAATAATTATGACAAGTCCGTACTATGAGTTATTCATCTTTTTCTAAAACCATATTCTGGCTACAGGGGTGTGGTTTCCCCCCAGCACAAGGTTGAATTTCTGGTTTTTCCAGTTCTGCCAAGCCAGCTTGCTCTCAAAGGCAGTGCTCCTCCCCTTTACTTTCAGGAGGAAGCCACTTTTTACGGCCCCCATAATAAAACATTTGCCTGAGTCAGGACAGGGCTTTGTTCAATTTCCTGCAGAGCCCAGGTAATTCAATCAGGGAAGTGTCATATCCCTTTTGGTGGGAGCAGCAAAAGGCAGATAGGCCTGGGAACACAGCTGTTGTGCAAGTCTCAACTCCTGTAGGGGGTAGCTGGTGGGCAGAATTCAGTTCCTTAAGCCAGGCCCCAGATAATGTCACTTTTGTTCCCCAGTTTAAGTCAAGACAATTTTTTACATATGCAGCTAGGATGCTGATTCTAAGTTTAAAACTATGACATTTAAACAATTGCAACCTATGTGACACTCAAAAGTAGGTCACTCATTTCTTTTAAACATTTAGGTTTTTAGTGTCTTTCAGTCCAAATTTACTTAAACTGCTGAAATCCACAGCTCAGCCAGTCTTGTTATAAACCTTCAAGTCACTTCAGAATATAACTTTAGATTGTATCCACCTCTCAGTAAGTCTTTCTTTGGCTTACCTTGGGTTCATTTATTCAGTTTTAAACAAAATCTGGTGGTTTTAAAACGCCGGCTTTCTGATAGTGGTGAGTACTGGTACTGCACCCCTTTTTGGGATTTAAGAAAATGAATTCCCCACAATTCTAGGTTGCTTTTGGCAGTCAGCATTGCCATTCCCAATGGTTTCAGACTACTGTGTGGGTAGTCCAATGGTGGTTTTAGGCAGTGCCCTTCTGTGCCCATAACATCGGCAAAATGGGTGGCAGCCTATTCTTCATGCACTTCCCTGGGCATTTTCTGGGAAGCTCTGGCAATCATGATGTTTTCAATGCCAGTACTGCACAGTTTTTGAGGTAGGGCTTGGATGTATGGGTAAAAACATCCCACAAGCCCCCCTCTTGCGATGGCCATTCTGTTTCACTGATGGGACTCGCAAGACCTGGGATGTTTCCTCATCTTCTTCCAATAGATGGCACAGTTCAGCATCTTTTCCTCCATCCGGTACTGATCGATCGGTTCTCCTCGCCGGTCCTG
Organism: Ambystoma mexicanum; assembly: GCF_040938575.1. Classification (NCBI taxonomy): domain Eukaryota; kingdom Metazoa; phylum Chordata; class Amphibia; order Caudata; family Ambystomatidae; genus Ambystoma; species Ambystoma mexicanum. The sequence goes on along the minus strand of NC_090931.1, from coordinate 136,863,693 downwards.
ATGGGAATATTGGGCGGTACCCTGGGCCCCCCGCGTCTCTGCTCCCGGTCTCCGGATCGTCCTCCTTGGCCCGTCTCCAGGTTTTCTTTCTCCTAGGACGACAAAGGAAGAGCGGCAATACCTATTCCTGGACATTTTTCCCCCACCATTGATATAGTGGGGTGGCATATAAATTTTAGAACTCAACAGATATGCACATGCACATTTCTTTTTGCATTCAAAAACGAAAACACCCACATTGAGAAACTCAGAATTGGATAGGCGATATGTAATATATTTTAAGTTAGAACTGAATTAATCTGAGACAGTACCCTCTAGGATTCCAGAGGATTCCTCCAGTTGTTGCAGAGTGTGCCTGGGATGGCAACACTTCAACTGGTTTATGTGGACCCACTTGTCTTCCCCCTCTGCCAAACCGCCTTTGGGGATGCGGATCTTGTAGGCCACAGGGGAGATTTTGTCTATAACTTGGCCCAGAATCTGCCACAAACTTCTTTAATATGCTCACAATGGTTCGGTTATATCTCTCTACTGCCCCAGACGAAGCTGGCCTGTAAGCAATATGCAACTTCCTTTTGACCCCCAGTATCTCCCACATCTTTGTCATTACTTCACTGGTGAAGTGGCTACCCCTGTCTGACTCAATCCTTTGAGGTAGACCAAAACGGGAAAAGATGTGGTTAATCATCAGGGCAGCTGCGGTTTCTGCCTTGCAATTTGGGGCTGGGAGACATTCCACCCACTTGGTAAACAAGCATGTCACAGTCAACATGTACTTATTCCCCCTAGCCGAGCGAATCACGGGGCCTACAAAGTCGATTTGTAAATCTGACCATGGCAGTGTCATCCCCCTCTTTTGGAGAGGCGCACGGTGCGTGAGGGATGATGGCTGAAATTGTGCACACACAAGACACCCCTTCAAGTATTGGTCGGGGTCCTGCCCCATGTGTGGCCAGTATGCAACCTCTCTTAAGATTTCCAGTGTTGTGTGAAACCCCCTATGACCGGCGGTGGCCGCATCATGGGCGTGACTTAACATCAGGCTTCGGAATGAGGTAGGAACCACCCACTGATCGTGGCCAGCTTTGGATTTCCTTACCAACAAACCGTCTTGGATCCGGAACATTTTTGGACATTTCATCAACACTCTTAGGTCCTCTTTCCCAGTGTAATCGGTATCCGTCAAGGGAAAGTTCTCAGGGTCCTCAAGGTGCTGGTAAAATTTACCAATTATTGGATCCCCCTTCTGAGCGGTAATCAAATCAGCATCAGGGGTCTCCTTACTCCATTGTGCAATTGAAAGGTCGTGGTGAGCATTTGTCTGGGACCTAGTGATAGCATTGACCTGGATTTCCCCCAACAGGGACTCAATCTCAATTAGATCGCCTTGGATGGCCCCAGTTTTGGCCAGCTGATCAGCTAAGTCATTTCCAGTTTTGTCTGGTCCCTCTACTTTGGAATGACCCTTGATCTTTTTCCAATAGATGGTCATCTCATTCGAGGTGACCAGATCATCAATGTTTTGGATCAACTTCCCATGTTTCAAGGGTTTGTTGTTAGCACATAACATGCCTCTGGTTTTCCAATTAACCAGGTGCTCCACGAACCCGTTCCGTACATAATCCGAATCTGTGATTATGACCAGTTCGTGGAGTTGATGCTGGACAGCAGTGAGGATGCCCTGATGCGCAGCCATCAATTCTGCCACCTGACTACTTCGGGGACCAATTTTGTATCCAGCGGAGGGTTCTGGGGACTCATTCACCCATGCATTCCCTACGCCGGCCACCAGTTCGTTCTCCCCGTCGTTGTCAACATGGTAAGAGCATCCATCCACATACACAGTGGGCATTCCCTCACACTTGTCTTCTTCAAAGACTTTGTGTGGGGAATTAAGGTATGCCTCCATGTTGTCCTTTATTTTTAGACTTTCGTCCTCGAGACAGTTTTCTCTGGCACAATCATGCAAGTCAGCCAGACCTTGCGCGAGGGGACTCTTCTTGTTTTGGCCATATCTGACCTCCACAGGAAAGCCTTGCATTGACAGAATCCAGGAAGTAATTCGGGAATTACTCACATTTCCGGCCCGGATTCTGTCACTTTGGAGATATTGCAGAGGCTGGTGTGGAGTCTCCACTATGATGTGTTCCCCCTGGATAAACGGGAGGTAATTCTTCAATGCCCACACCGTTGCCAGGAGTGCCTTCTCACAATCGTTGAATTTTTCCTCCACAGAGGATAAAGTTTTGTTCGCATAGGAGATTACTTTATTGACCTTGTCATGCTTTTGGTATAATACCGCCGTCAAGCACGTATTAGAGAACCCCGTCTCCAGGAAGAACTCCTTGTTTCTGACAGGGTAAGCTAGGCAAGGCGCTTGTGAGAGGCTTCTTTTGAGTTGTCTTACTGCCTCGGATTGTTCTGGACCCCATTCCCACTTGACCCCCCCTTCAGGAGATGAATCAGGGGTCTGGTGATCTCTGCGTAGCCCTCAATGAACTTTCTGCTGTAATTAGTCAGTCCAAGGAGGCTCCTTAGTTCCCGCAGAGTTGTGGGGTCTTTCAGTTTTTGAAGTGCTTCCACTTTCTTTTCCTGGGGACAGAGACACTGAGGAGTAATCTCATGCCCCAAGAAATTAACACGGGTTCTACACCACTGTGCTTTCTGAAAGGAAAGTTTTGCTCCGGCGGCCCTCAACTGCGTCAGAACATAACGGATCTCCGCTATGTGTTCCTCCACAGATGAACTTTTGATGAGGACATCATCTACATACGCCAGGTTACCCCTCGCACCCAGGTCGGGCATGGCCTTATTTAGGAAAATATTGAACTCATTACCGGAGTTAAGGTATCCGAAGGGAGTCCGGGTCCATGTGTATTGCTGGCCCCCAAAGGTAAAAGCCAGCTTGTATTGGTCCTCCCTACTGACAGGCACAGTCCAGTATCCATTGGTCAGGTCTATTGCAGTGAATACCTGTGACCCCTGGATCTGGGCCAGCCCTTGGTCAACGTAGGGCAGAGGCCATCGGGAAGTATGGACCCGTTTGTTGAGCTCCCTGAGGTCAGCGCAGAGTCTCCACTGGCCGTTTGGCTTTAATATTCCCAGCACTGGATTATTGAAGGTGCTGTGGACGGGACGGATTATTCCCCGGGACTCAGGGTTCTTAATTATTTCAGTAAGGGACTCCATTGATGCGAGAGGCAAACGATATTGCTTCACAAACACTGGAGTCATGCCAGGGTCCGTGGGGATTGTTGTTGTGTGGATGTCAGTGCGACCACAGTCATATGAGTCTACCGCAAAGAGATCTTGGAAATCCAAGAAAACTTGTTTCAACTTTTGCTTTTGTTCCGGAGTCACACAGGCATCAGCTAGGTTGACTCTCTCTTCCACCATCTGCCTGAAGCCTGGAAAGACTTCTGGTTTGGCTATCTCAGCGGCCTCCTCCAGCTGGGTGGAGAAGTCCCTGGTCAGAGTGCTGATTTGGACCGGAGGCTTCAGGTGGGAAAGGCAGCCCTCATGGACCTGGAAAATCACCTCATCCCTCCTGAAGTCACAAGTCACATCTTCCTTACCATAAGGGCAAGAAGTGTACACCAGGAAGTTCCCCCCATGCCGGGTAAAAATCCTGTCTGGTGTTGTATTGTCATCACTGTCACTGTCAAAGCAGTCCTTGGGGATTGGCCCTAACAGTTCATTACCTAAATCTATGGAAAAATGTCGGTCATCAACCGCCATTCCAATAATGGTGCCTGCGGCTAGAGTAATACTCTTTAAGTCGCTGTTATCCACCTCTATTAGAATGGTGTCATGTTCTATGTTGACTAATGGTGTTGGGTTTACCCCCAACCCTTGCTGTTGGAGAGAAGTGTTTAGATGTATGTAAGCATCAGGGTTTTGCAAATATTGTCCTCTTTTAGCTTTCACTTCCAGGGAGAATTGGCGGGTCCTTTCTGGGATGGTGACTTCCTCTTTGATCTGAATTTCAACTGCATAAGGTAGCAATTGAGCTGACCTAAATGCTTTTTCTGGATCATCAAAGCCCATGGGATTATCCGCTAGTCGGGACCAAGCTTTGAAGTTTATTAGGTCCAAACTAATGGCAAAGCGATTGAGAATGTCACTGCCTAAGTAAAAAGCGGCAGTGACGTCTCGCACGACCCAACAATTGTGGACTATGCTCTTGTTGCCAATGGAGATTTTGAGCATACACCTGCTTGGCAGGAGATGTTTGGAATTGGGTGCTTCCAGGTCCATTTCCCATTTGTCTATCAGTTTGAAGGTGGGAATGGCTGGATCTTTTGGGAGTTGGCGGAACATGGTTTCGCTGATGAAGCTCTTACCGTTGTTCACACACACTCGAGCGAGAACAGAGTCCTTCCCACCATTTAACTGAACAGGGATGAACAACTGCTCTCCAATTTGCTGAATATCAGCCAGGCTCTGAGCTGATTTCACATCTTTCTGGACTATAGGAGTGGGAGTTTCTGATTGTGGATTAGTATAGAATTTCAGGGTGTTTCGTTCCTGTGTGGAATACCACCCTAAACTGGAAGGAAGGTTGATTTTCAGAAATAGAGAGGACCCCCCATCACCAGTCTGTTGTCCTACCGCTATTACTGTCACGTCTGGAATTTGGCTATTCTGGAAGTGAAATTCTACTTGGTCAGATTTTTGTTCAACCATGTGGCATGTGCCGTTTAAACTAACATGGTTGACACTCTGTTTTAATTTTATGGGTCGGCTAGTCTGGGTCCAGAGGACCTTGTTTACACAATCTATTAGGGGTGACAACCTTCTCAGGAGGTCATTCCCTAGTAAACAAGGGGTGCCCTCTGGAGTCACAACTATGACCGGGTGTTTCAACTTGTGTCGCCCAATTTTAATGTCCAAGTCTGCTGTCCCCTCAACGGGAATTTCCTTCCCGTCAAAGTTCTGCAGTTGTCCAGGAAGAGGGGTGAGAGGAATTTGGTAATTCCCTCCCCTTCCTGCATTCAGTTCATCAAAGGCCCTTCTGGACAGAAGGGTAGCTTGAGATCCTGTGTCCACCAGTGCCAAAATTGTACCCTGTCCCTGTACTTGTACCGGGGCATAGTATCTTCCCTCCTTCTCCTCAAGGGAGCACAGATAATGCACATTTTTGGACAACTGGTGGGCTAACTTTCTGGTTTTGGACATCGCTAGCGAAGAGATTTGGGCAGAATTCTGTGGAGAGCCTTGGGAATCTGAAAGAAAAAGTTGGCAACTGGAGATCAGAGCCATTGTGGGTTCCCCTGGCTCCGGTTCTGGGCCGCCCCCCCCTTTTTGGAGGCAGTCATCAGGATGGGTTTGAACCAGGGGATTTTGGTATTGTGGGTTCTGGGATGAGATGATGGGCGGCGGTAGCTCAGTCTCCATATCTCCCCAGTCTGGATTGGAATCCCTTGGGGCCCATTTTTCTTTGAGAGGAGTTCCCCCCTCTATGAAGGAGAAGATCCTTTTCCCAGGATCCTCTGAGGATCCCTCTCCCTCAAATTGGAGGTTCTGTACCTCCTCCTCAAACTGAGTCTGTTTGGGTCTTTTGTTTCTCCTACCCCCCCTCGGCTCCTTAGGAGGCAGACTTTCAGGGGCAAGAGATTTTGTTTCCGGTTCCTGGGTTTCCAGGGGCTGTTTACACGTGAGGAAGGAAGCTTCCTCTAAGGCTTTACACCCCCCTTCCCTTTGTGCCTCCTCCCTGGGAACCGGTGAGTTATCGGGGTGCTGCCCCCGTCATTGTTCTGGGGCACCAGGTCCAGAGTTGGGTGCGTGCTGCGCCGGCATGCCGATCTGAGGGTTCTGCTGAGCCCTCAGTATGTGACCCAGATCCCGCGCCATGTTTTGAACCTGGCGCTCTAACTGGGAAACCCGCTCAGGCTGATACGGGGCCCTGTTTTCTCCCCTGTGCTGATCCCGGGAAGGGTAGCTATCCCTTCTTTGGTAATACCCCTGGTTGGGAAGATTTGGATACCCCTCCACCCTTGGCCTCCCCTCTTCCGGATTCGGTTGTCTGGGCTCAGGGAATTGGGGAAAGAAGGGTGGAGGATTTTGGGGCTGGAAGTTGGGTGGATACCTGGGGAAGAAGTTCTGCCCAGGGTTTGGAGAATTTCTGCCCTCCTGTGGGAAGTTGGGAGGGAAGTTCCCTGGGTTAGGTGCTTGGCTGGATCCCCCCCCTTGGGCTGGAGGAGTCCACACATAACCCAGGATGGGTCGATTACCCTTGTAACGGGGACTTACATAGTCAGGAGAGCGAGGGACCCCATTTGTGGGACTACCTCCTTGACTCCCTGTTTGTGACTGGCCCGAGGACCTTCTGGGCCTAGCATTATTAGGTGCAGGTAGGTTTTTAGGCCCCCCGATCTCCAACTCTAAAACGGGGGTGACCTTTACCTCTGCCACCTTGGCAGCAGCAGGGGTGTTGTTGACTTTGGGGTTTTTGGGCGCATTATTTTTATTTTCTATTGCCTTCTGCACCTCATAGATCCGGGTCGCCTGTTCAATGACCCAGTCTAAAGATCTTTTCTCGTGAAAATCCCTCACGAGCTGGGTCATTATGTATTTGGGCAAGGCATGGAAAAACGTATTAATAAATTCTCTGCTATCCGTGCACACCCTTCTTGTGGTCTGTGCAAAAGCACGCTTTAACTCCTGCACAAATTCTTGTGGGGCCTGATCCTCGCCACATTGTAAATTGTAGGCTGCCTTGCGAGCCTCTTGGGGATTTCTGTGAACAGAAAAATGTTTTAATATGGCCGCTCTATAGGTGGACCACCTGGAATGATTTTGGTCCTCCAGCCCTGCAAAGAAACTGGAGTACTCTGGGGAGAATGTCCACTTTACATATTGGATACAGCTTTGGCTGTCCTTCAAATGAAAAGTCTCCATCATTTGCTCATAGAGCTCCAAGTGTTCCCAAACAGAGTACTTGGCGTTCTTATGATAAGGCGTGATGACACTCCTGATTGCCTTAATCTGTTTCAATGGGTCCTTAATCAAGGCCCTTTTTGCCTTATTGGCCTTTTTGGTCCGGGTAACGCTGGTCCATTCATCTTCTGACTCAGAGGCACTGCTCCCAGAGGTTCCCGTCTGTTCTTCCAGGTTTTCCCGGATTCTGCGAGCCTGGGAATGGCTGGCAGAATGTGGGGACCTGGTCTCTTGTGTCCTGTACCGCTCAGAGGAGTCTTCAGATCCCTCCTTGCTGCCAGGATTTGATGGGTACCCCCCCCCACTGACCTAACTGGGCAGAGGTTTTCAGGATGCCCTTAATGGGCCTACTCTCCTGGGGTTCCCCATCAAATTGCACTGTGCTTGGGTGCCCATACCCGGATGCCCGCCCCTCCATTCCTGGGTGGTACTGGCCTATGAGCCCCATGCTTCTGGCTGGATAGTAATCTGCCATCCCTGTGGCCCTGTGCTCATGTGCGCCAGAGGACATGGCGGTGGCAGAGTCCAGGGACTGAGAGATATAAAGGCCTCTGGTTCTAGGGCTCCTGGGGTTATGCTCAGGAGTTTCCTTTCCCAGCGAACCTCGTCTTTATCCGCCCCTGCTCCCTGTTGCAATGCAAGAGCCTGCGCCTTCAGTTCCTCAGTTAAGGCCTTACTAGACTCTATCAGTCTCTCCTGCATCGCTACCTGTTGTTGGAGCCTAACATTGTGCTGGCAGAGAGCCTCATTCTCTCTCTGCGTTTCCTGATTGGTCCTGGAGCACTGGGCCAGTCTTTGCTGCAGGAGGGTTACCTCCTGAGCTGTGTCCCTATTGGGCTGCTCCTTTCTTGCCAGAGCATCCTCCCCCTTCCTGGTGTGCTCTAACAAGTTATGGTGTTCTTTTTGGAGGTCACCCAGTCCCTGGAGGGCCAGGTGATTTTCTTCCATTTTCCTTTTTAAGTGGCAGACTTCCTGGCCTAAGGTATCCCTTTCCTGACTAAGAGCCTGCATCTGTGCCGCCAGGTCGTCCCTTTGCCTTTGGAAGGCACCAGCTTTCTGGCGCTCCTGATCAAACTCTGCCTGGGTATCCAGGTCTTTCAGAAACAGTTTATTGCTCTCTGCCTTCTCCCTATCTAGGTGGCTTTGCAGGTTGACTACCTGCTCAGCACATGCCCTATTGAAGTCTAACTGTTGCTCCAGCTTTTTCTGGGTCTGCAGTAGGGAGTCCAAACCTTCTTGGTACTCCTTCTGCAAGGCCAGAAATCTGGTATCCTGGTCAGCCTTTTCCTGTTGCAGTATATCCATGTCCTCTTTTATTTTAATGATATACCGCCTACTATCATTTTCTGACTCCTGGCTCCTCTGCAGCCTCTGCTCAGAAGAGTCCAGATCAGATTGGGCCTTCTGTAATGCCAGCAGTTGCCTACTCGCCAGATCTTGGCCTTCAGCACATTTGTCCTGCATGGCTCCCATATGTAAATATAAATATGCCGCTACCCTGGCAATCTTGTGGTGCTCATCCTTGGCCTTCGGGGCCAAATATAGTTCACTCAGGGCCACATGTAGGGGACCCTGATATCCCCATATATCTGACCCTGTTTCCGTGATCTGGGGTGCGATGGCCTGCAACCAGACCATACGGTCCTGGTGAGTCCACTCACCTCTCACAAATAACTTATGTAAGAAGTGCTCTTTGGCTATTTTCATGTCTACTAAGGTCGTCATTCTAGAGATTGGTCTCTGTCCTGACTTACAGAAGTTTGTATTTTATTTTTTTGCAAAACAGACCTTTTCCTTAGAGCGTTCCTTTGAGGAGTGCTTTACAGCGCAACACAGCGTGTGATCCGACCGGATATGTGTATCTGGTCAGCTGGCACGCTGTATTAATCTGCACAAGTGATAAATCTAATCCAAACGTCCGGCACGAGCCCCAATTTGTAAGAGGATTCAATTCAACACTACAGCTAAGTCAATGCCTAGTCTGGGATACTGAATGGAAACCCTTATTGATATATCTTTATGTCCAGTTCATGCGTTCCGGATGACTACCCCTATATAACACCCCTCTCTTTGAATCCCCCTGACCCCACTGAGCCAAGAAGTAGTTCTGTTTTGCAATTTAAAAGGTTTATTTGAGAATTTAAACAATATAGATATAGATCACACTTTATAATAAATTAATAATTGGATATCACACTTAATATGAGCAGTAATCAATAATGGATAGTCTGGCACTAGCACACTTGTGAATAGGAACAGAAGAATAAGGTGGTAGAGAATGCTTTATATAAGTTCAGATGGATGCAATGTTGAATGAAAATGCAATACAGAAAATACTCAATATGATTTCAACAAAACAATGTAATCACTTTTCTTTGGCAATCCCCTCCCCCCTTTATGCAATGCAAGGAAATGGAAGGAAGGCACACAGTTCTCAGAAATGCAATCAAATGTAATCCCGTTCACCCCAGCAAGCTTAGACTACAGAAGTTTAGAAACACAGGCCCAAGATGCTTTTATATGTGCTGGCAATGAAGTGAAAAATATGCTAAAATGCTTTTAATTCCCTCTAGAGGTTCAGGGTGAGTGAAATCAAGTTAATATTAGTCCAGGCTCACTTTAGCAAGGATCTAGGAGTAACTAGCAGGTTAAACGAATTTTTGGCAACTGAAAGCAAGAAAACTGCTGTTTTCACACGTTGAGAATTTTGCAAATCGCGGCAAATTCGCGAGTGCGTTTTTCGCGATTGCGGCAAAAGTATCGGGGTAGGAATGCGGTTCTAGGTTCGTAGAAAAGCCACGATTCCCAGCTTTCAGAGGAAAGTTACTGCAAGTCTCTAAGACAAACGGTCACGGAGATATGAGCAATATGGTAAAGGTCGTTTTTCAGATTTGAAATTTTAAAGTGCAAAGTGACAAGTGACAGCTAGCAACTAGAAAATGACAGGTGACAGCTTTACAAATGACAGGTGACAGTTAGGAGGCAGTTCTACTTAGATTAAAATAGCTTGGATTAGATTATTTTAACTAAGAGATTGGTTCTGCACAGTTCTGCTAGGTACTCACACTATATTCTTGAATTAAATGGGCCTCGCCACGGATCTGGTCAGGTTTTAGACTGGACTCTGGTCTGGTCTCTGCACTTCACAGTGATCTGGGTCAGCTCTCTGGTTCTGCTAACAGTGGTCTGGGTCAGCTCTGCTCTGCCTCTGGTTCTGGAAATTTGATAGATTTGAAGTCTGGATCTCTGGATGTGGATAGATTGAAGTCTCTAGGTTGGCTCTCTGAAGGTTGATGGAGGTAAAGTATGGATTTTCCCAGCAGAGCGTCCCGCAGCAAATGGGTTTGAAGGTCCCTATCTGTCCTGACTGTCTGCTTTTATGTGTTTTAAAAATGGGTGTGTGTGCAGCATCACTAAGCTCTACCCCTCTCCACTTGTCATTGGCCACTTCATCCTCTTCCACTTGATTGGGGGAATTAAATGAAGTGTCATCATGATGAGGTCTGTTTATGATACAGAGAACCCACCCCTGTCAACTTTACACACAATCTATATTTGATCCAAAAGACATATTTGCACAGGTACACATTTGTTTAAAATTACATGCACCCATCACATATCACAGGAGGTATCCCCTGTTCAAAATCTGCTCTTCCTGGGAGCTTGCATTCAGAAATGGCAACATTTGTCCTTTTTAACTGGTTTCGTAATATCGGACATTACCCCAAATGTATACACATGTGCGCAAGGAGTATGGACATTACTTGATGAAGTGTCAGATTTTTAACATGCATACATTTTAAGTAATACCCTCTTAACTGCTAGCTTGCCCCCAGATCATGCCACCGGTTCTAAAAACCTCTTAAAATGTGGGCAGAAAAATCACAAGAATTATGGTATCATTTAAATTATTATGACAAGTCCGTACTATGAGTTATTTATTTTTTTCTAAAACCATATTCTGGCTACAGGGGTGTGGTTTCCCCCCAGCACAAAGTTGAATTTCTGTTTTTTCCAGTTCTGCCAAGCCAGCTTGCTCTCACAGGCAGTGCTCCTCCCCTTTACTTCCAGGAGGAACCCACTTTTTACGGCCCCCATAATAAAACATTTGCCTGAGTCAGGACAGGGCTTTGTTCAATTTCCTGCAGAGCCCAGGTAATTCAATCAGGGAAGTGTCATATCCCTTTTGGTGGGAGCAGCAAAAGGCAGATAGGCCTGGGAACACAGCTGTTGTGCAAGTCTCAACTCCTGTCGGGGGTAGCTGGTGGGCAGAATTCAGTTCCTTAAGCCAGGCCCCAGCTAATGTCACTTTTGTTCCCCAGTTTAAGTCAAGACAATTTTTTACATATGCAGCTAGGATGCTGATTCTAAGTTTAAAACTATGACATTTAAACAATTGCAACCTATGTGACACTCAAAAGTAGGTCACTCATTTCTTTTAAACATTTAGGTTTTTAGTGTCTTTCAGTCCAAATTTACTTAAACTGCTGAAATCCACAGTTCAGCCAGTCTTGTTATAAACCTTCAAGTCACTTCAGAATATAACTTTAGATCCACCTCTCAGTAAGTATTTCTTTGGCTTGCCTAGGGTTCATTTATTCAGTTTTAAACAAAATCTGGTGGTTTTAAAACGCTGGCTTTCTGATAGTGGTGAGTACTGGTACTGCACCCCTTTTTGGGATTTAAGAAAATTAATTCCCCACAATTCTAGGTTGCTTTTGGCAGTCAGCATTGCCATTCCCAATGGTTTCAGACTACTGTGTGGGTAGTCCAATGGTGGTTTTAGGCAGTGCCCTTCTGTGCCCATAACATCGGCAAAATGGGTGGCAGCCTATTCTTCATGCACTTCCCTGGGCATTTTCTGGGAAGCTCTGGCCATCATGATGCTTTCAATGCCAGTACTGCACAGTTTTTGAGGTAGGGCTTGGATGTATGGGTAAAAACATCCCACAGTTGACAGGGTGCAGGACTGGGTGGTGGTGGTCAGCCCACCCTAGGACCACCAAGTAAGGGTGATGATCCCTGCATTGCTAATGAAAAGGGTGCCTTGCAGGGGGTAGGTGCCTGAATGAAAAGGCAGGAAAGGCTTTTTTCTAAAGATTGAAGCTCTGCGTATAGATGAGAGTTTGAGGCTTTAGAAAAAAAGGCTTGGCTTCTAGTGGGATGGGGTTAGCAGGCGGCATTAGGGACGCCCAGCGTGGTCCCGTCTAAGACACAATTGTCAGAGCCAGCCGGGGATCTTCCCCAGTTAGTCCCTGCTCACTTAAATCCCCGTGCAGACCCAAATCCTGTAACGCACCTCTGGGAGGAGAAGGCTGCCTCAGTGGTAAACATCACAGGTGTGACTTGTTGTGGAGATGCAGAAGTTGGAGGTTGAACACGGGTTGATGACAGTGATTACCCAACTGAGCAAGTCCCGCATGTTGTAGTGTTTTGAGTACAAAGTGCAAATCTAGTGATGCCATCTTTATGGGTAAAAGCCACATGCAGCAGTTCTCATATAGGTACCCACATACGTGTAACCAAATGCACGGCCATTCTGTCAATCATGGGTCCAAAAGAAAGCCTGCAGGATTATTACACGTATGCTCAGCTGCACGGGCTTGCCACTTACACCAAGCAGTGCATACAAGTACCATGGTGAAATACAACAGCTCTGTCACCACCTACAACACAATATAAAAGACATACCACAACCACACACACTGTGATGGTCCGCGTATATTACTGCATGTTATTACTACACCAAGCACTACATGTCCCAGTATGCAACAGCCAAAGTCAAATCTATTAAATAAAATGCCACCAGTTTCCACGCGACAAGACAAGCACCAGCGTATAGTGATCAAACAACACCTATGTGAGGACTGGAGGTGATTGGTGAGTACACTTCTTGTGCGGTGTCTGAGATGTTACAGGTTTGGTGGTGCAGCGTGACGCCCTATATCCACAAAGGCATTAATACGGAAAAGGCTTGAGGTCTGTAGAGTCCACGCTAAGCAATCTATGTGTTGTTATGTTATGTTGAAGGTGCTTATATCGCGCACTGTTGCTACCTGTCTGGTCTCTTGGCGCTCTGGTGGATCTGTAATGCAAGGAGGGCGGCTAAATTAGGATAAGTGAGGCGGAAACAGAGCAAGAGAGCTGTGATGTGCTGTTTGCAGCTTCAGTTCGGAAAAAACGGTGACTGAGCATAGGTTTTAATTAGTATAATGGTGGATTCATATTGACCTGCTGTTACTTAAAAATGAACTCAGTGGAAATGAAAACAGACCCACACAGAGCACACAAGAGTGTGCCAACACATGTTTTACACACAGGAGCTTCTTTGAAGCATTGAAGGTTGTGAATCTGTGGGCATAACCAAATGAAGTATTGTCACACATGGGTACAGACGGTCATATCATGCATCACACATCCCCACATAGAAAGCGGACACAGGCAGTGCCAACGCACCATTCAGCTCCGGTTTCTATGTAGCCACAGTATTCGATATGTTTATTGACACTAATGCCCACAATTTCTCCAGCAAGAGTCACTTGCTAGTGGCCACAAGAAGGTGCCATCTGTCATGTCAGCACTCACTAGCGATGTGGAGTTGTCATGACCACAAGAATCTTCCAACCATGAGCAGACATTGTAGGATGTATAGGAAACGTCCAAAATGACTGACATTAAAAGCCTGAATGCGTGACCAGGCCGAATTTCGGCCGTTCGAAAATTCAGAGCATCTGAAAAGTTTGACCAAATCATGCATTAGGCGCTGGGGGCTGCAGGGTGCCCCCCGTTCTCTTGCTCACTATACTGTGAGTGGGAGCTGCAAGGGTGTCCCCCGTTGCCGATCTCAAGAAAAAAAAGGAAAGGACCCTGCGGCACCGGTTCCCGATCACGGAATGAAAGGAAACAGGCGTTGCAGGGACACATCAAGTCAGCGGCCGCCACAAAGTGAATAGGGGTTGGGGGTGTATGTGTGGGTATGGGTGTGGGCAGGGATGGGGGCCAAGTTGGAAATGTTCTGGGGAGAAAAGACAGAAGGATATTTCAGAAAAATAATATTCAATCTTTTCTCCCTTGAACATTTCCGTCACAGTCAATCAACCTCAATCCGGATGTATATCGGCTGGACACTGATATGATTGCATGCACCAGTACAGCAAATTGCTGTGCAGTGACTGAACAACTCTGTCCTTTTTTGTCAACAGAGGAGACCTGCAGTGGCCTTGAAGACCCTGCAACACCCCAATCCCGACCGATCAACACAGTGGCGACAGGTACCAATGGTACTCTTGCCACCAGGGTACCAGCAGGCAATAGTGGCAGCCCCACAGCCATCACCAAGACAGTATCAGGAACCACTGACACCCTCAACACCACCACCAGGGCAGCAGCAGTCACCAATAGCAGCCTGAAAGCCATCACCAGGATAGCAGCAGGCACCAGTGGCAGCCCCATTGCCACCACCAGGGCAGTAGCGGGCACCAGTGGCAGCCTCACTGTCACAACAAGGGCTGCGGTAGGTACAATTGGCACCAGCCTTGTCACCACAGCCCCTTCTGCTGAAACAACTACCGTACTGCATGCTATCTCTACCACTGAAAAAGGCAAAGAAGCTGACAGTGCCTGCTTCTGCTGCAACAGCTCTGGATGACCATTGCCCAGCCCCTCCTCTGTATGCCCTTAAGGTAGTTCCCCAGCATATCCCCCAAGGATGTGCAGCCAGTCCACAATGAGGATACTTTTTCAGGCCTCAACCCATGAAGAAACAAAGACCATAGGCACCCAAGATGTGCCAACGGGCTTCTTGCTTGGCAGTACGTGCCATCATGCAACTTGTAGGGATATGGATAAAGACTATTATTAGGTGGGTACTTGTGGAGGCAGGTGCAGGCCAGCGAGGCCCATGAGGAGGGGACAGGTTGTGCCCCGCACTGTTCCTCATGATCCCAAATAGGAGGCAACCATTAGTTGCATCCTGATCATGGATCACTGGCAAGAACAACTCGCCTTCATTCAATTTCGGGTACAGAAAGCCATTCATAGGGACTTCAAAAGCCAAACCAGCAAGGTGGGTCAACACTGTACCCAAATGTATCTCTCCATCAATAGCCTTGCAAAGCCCTCACACTGGATACCCAGAGGGTGGGGGTGAGAAGGACCCGACCACACAGGGCTTCCAGTTACTGTTCGGAATCCAGCAACGGGTGGGGATTCGCTTGTGGTGATAAGCCAGCCTGCACCTACCACACCTGGAGCACCCACAGAGGGTTCAGTGACTACCAGCTCAGCTCACTGGTCTACACTGCTGCACCACCCAACACTTCCGCTCCACCTCGACATCAGACCAAGTGACATCATGTATGTACAGACTTTCTGTGGTTACGGGTGATGAGTGGAGTGATCTGTTGAAGGGTACATGCTGGTGAGGAAAACAAATCTATTCATACATACATGTTAAAACATGCACAAATCAGGAGCATCATGTTGCATGCATTGCCATGTGTGTCCATGGCATGGTAATGTGGGAAGAGTAAGCAACACATTCCCAGGGTCAGGACACCAACATGGACAGAGAGAGGGCAGCAATTGTTCAAATTGTGTTGCTTGGACAGGAACAGCATCATGCATGCTTTATACTGGACCAGGGGGGACCTAATTGCCACATCAATATCCTCCCAGGCATCCCCGTCTGCTGAAAGTGTTGTGTGTGAAACATGTCTCTGACACAGGCACAATCAGACCCTCCATCCACGTGCCTCTGACCACATTGCACTCACCATGCTCCCTAATGCCACAAAAGCCGGCCAGAGGGTGGTGTGACGAAGTTGGCCCGTTTCCCATCATCATAGCGGTCCTTGCCAGCGCACATGCCCCATTGTTACACCACCAGGCGAGGGGTTAGGTGGGCATGCCTCAGCAACACACCATCACATCTCCCGATGAAACTCATGCCATCACAAACACGCTGCTCCAAACAGCAGTCAGAAAACATTATCAACCAACTGCTACCTGGTGCTCTCCCCAGCAAGTGCATCCCATTGGTCATGTCCAGTATGAGCCCACTCTTCATCCTTCCCATTCATGTCCCCAGACCTGTCTCAGAACAACCCCTGTGTGAATATCCCAAGATGTCCACCAGGACCACCCCATACCTCCACGTCCCCAGACTTCCCTCAATACAACTCCCCCTCATCCCCTTAGACCACCAATCGCGAGTTCATGACATACCTAAAATTCGTACGTGTTGTCCCCTGTGGGGGCGATGTAGGCTGGCAGGGTGCTATTGAGGAGAATCATGGCATGACTGGTGATCCTTGGAACCTGGCACAGCAAAAGGCGAGCATGATGGGAGAATGGCCGGTCATATGGACATGGGTGTATTGCTGCTTGCAATATCAGTAGGCCTGCACCATCAAGTCTGCTTTCACCATTGGCATGTGTGTGCAGTCCAGGACACTCATGTCGTTGAGGAGCCGAGAAGTTTCCTAGAGCCGCCCGCCGCTTTGATGACATTGACGGCATCCAGGGTGTGTGTGATGTGATCAGGGGCCTTCTGAGGGAGGGTGTATAATACCTGACAAGGACACATGAGAATGTGGGCTGCGATATGAGATGCAACATGCCTGTAGGAATGTGCCAGAGCACCGAAGTGTATTCTGGAAACCGCCTTGAGTAGAGTGGGCGTCACTGCGCGGATATTGATGTAACGTTGCATGTGTCCCTCTATGAGCTGCAGTGTGTGTATGATGTTGTTCTTGTCCACATAATACAGCATGATGACTTGGTGAAGTGTTAAAAGACTATGGGGGTGGTCTGACCCTGAGGATGGGTAACAACACCAATGTCCTCCTTTTTCTTGCTTGCAGGATCCTCTGGGGCTGGATGTCTTTAGGTGGATCTTTTCAGAGTTCATGGACCACACCTGTTTATCGCTTTTCATCAGCTGGAAGTCAATACTTCCTCATTTTTGCAGGAGGCAAATGAGTGTTCTTTCTGGTTTCGGGACTTGGAATTGTGCTGTAATTACCGCATGCGTTATTTCACAATATCCAGAACTGTTGTTAATCGCATGCGGTATCTGACAGTCACAACCGCCCACACTATATTACATACATCTCAATCGCAACACTAACATTTCAAACACACCTTCAATCAAGTTATTTCTGCCAGTCTTGCAGATTCAAGCTATTCCTTTGGCCTACAACAAATTGAGTTCTGCCAAAGAAGATTGTACAAATGGACTGAGCCATAGCTGCGCAGCTTGAATCTGTGACACTGGCAGAAATTATTTCTGGGCACAGTGCACTTATTGATGTTGTCACACTGGAGTGTTTCCAGTCATTTGTTTGCATCAACTGTTATTTTTGCAGTGCACTGCATCATTTGCACAAAAATCTCTTTTGCACATTTTCTATTATGATATGTATTGTGTATGTGGTGAATGTGTTAGGTTTTTATGCATCATTTAGAGTGTATTTGAAATTGTAGTGCTGTGATTGTGATGTATTTATAATGTATTTCAAACTGGCTTTTTTGTATGAATTTTAGTCTATGAAATTGTAGGTTGACACTTTCTCTTCAACATTGTCTGAAAATTAGAATACAATTAATAATTGACTTAAATTGCGTGATGGAAATTACATATAAAATGTCCAGTGACACGTTAACAAGCTAAATGTAATATTGTGAGTGAGGTTGTTTTTGTTGTGTCTCATTTGTATCTCCACGTGTTTCCATACCACTGAATTAAGGTAGCACTTCCTTAGTGTGCGTCGGTCCCATATTATTCTGGGCTCTTACTCCTCCTCCACCTCTGTCTCCACCTGTATCATTCTACAGGGCTTTAATCTCTCTCTGCTTGCACACCACATTTCCACCTTCTCCCCAAACGCCCAGTGTTATACAGATGACACACAACTCTTCTTCAAACTTCCCGCTGGTCCTTTTCTTACTTCCTCCATCATTCCTGACTGCCTATATGACATCCAGTCCTGGTGTACTTGCAATGATCTCGTCCTCAATGCCAGCAAGACTGAGATCCTTTCTATTGGGACTCCAGCTCCCTCTTTCTCCCCTCACTCTGGCCATCTTATATAGGCTCTCCCCCTCCTCCTTCAGCTGTAGCCAGAAACCTCAGGGTCATCTTCTACTCCTCTCTTTCTTTTATCCCTCACATTCAGGACCCTGCCGCTTTCAACTCCACCTTCTCAAAGGAATTCTTCCTTTACTCAGTTTCCCCCAGAAGCTCAGTGTCTCTGGAGCTCTGGTTCCCTCTAGGCTAGACTACTGCAATAGCCTTTTCCTTAACCTACCCTATTCTCCCTACGACCCCTCCAGCTAATCCAGAATAGGGCAGCAAGACTTATCCCTGGCTTCAAGCCCAGGGACAGCATCTCTCCAGCACTAAAAACTCTCCACTGGCTCCCGGTTGCTGCAAGGATCAAATTCAAATCCCTCTGCATCATCCACAAGGCTGTCTGGAGCTGCGGACCACGCCATCTACAACTTGCTCTCACTAAATACCAACCCTCAGATCTTTACGTTCCTTTGGTACCAACTCTCTGTATGTTAAGCACTTTGCTAATCAGCAGTCTCTTTCCTCAGCTGGCTCCCCCTTATAGAATAGCCTACCCCTTCCTCTTCACCTTGAGCCAAATCTCCTCAAATTCCGGAAGCCCCTCAAGACTTTCCTTTTCACCTCCTCCTTCCCTTCCTTCCATATCTGTTAAATCCCACAGTTGCTGAGATTGGTGACCAGGGGACTTATGTGTGCTCCTGGGTCCTGGCCTCACATATCCTATCGCCTACAGCATCCCCCGCCCCCACCCCAAGCACTTTGCCTTGGCACTCACTGCCCTTTGTCACCACAGGCCTGCACTTACTTATTGGCGGCTGATCACTCCACCTAGAAATTTACAGGTGTGCACTGCCTAGCACTTTCCTCTTGATACACCTAGCACTTACCCGCCCATACTCCTCATCCCTTCTATCTGAACTTGCACGTTCTGAATGCTCACAAGGCCGAGTATGTCTGCCTCTATCTTTCATTGTTGTATTTGTTCTTCATTCCCATGTCCCCTCCCTGTTGCCCTGTGGGTGCTTGGAAGCACAATGCACTTGATGTAGAAGCACCTTACAAATGCACAATAAATTAAATAAAATGAATAGTGGAGGACCTCAGGTTGTTGTTTTTTTGTATCTGACATTTACTTCTTACTTTACAATGCCCCCTTTGCATCCAGTATTATTTCATGCAGTGTGGTTGAATTGTGCCGGAAAGGCAGAGGGTAACTGCAAATACTGCCCATGTTACCTCCTATGTTCTTGTTACCAAAAAACCCGCAATAAGGACCTCAATCTTAAATATACTGTTACTCGCAGGTGGCATAACCAGCTTTTAGACACCTCTGTTGTCGAAAGACGATGTTTTTAACAGGTGAGAACTTTGTGGGCCTCATCACGAGTTGGGCGTTAGCCCTTAAATGCGGCGGTAATGCTATTACCACCATATATAAGGGTCTGCCCAAACATGAGTAGGCATGTTACCCCCAGCTCTTAGCTGGGGGGAAACACTCCAAAGAAATTCAAATTTTTGGCGCAATTACAGCACAGTAATACCGCCGGCGGAATTGCACTGAAAAGTTCCCATTGGGTCAAATGGACCCAATGGGGAATAGGGATTTACGTTTACCCCTCAACCCGTGATCCGGCAGTAATACCGCCAAACTCGTGGTGAGTCACTGTGTATCCTGATTTGCAATGTTTACATTAAACAACTAAATTTAGAATTTTGCGAAATGGCAGACGTTTTCCAGCGGCAAAATGGCACAGAAGACAAAACAAAACAATGTGTAAAGTGGCCTTAAAATTACCAAAGTAGCTTTAAAAAAAAACGCAGCTAGACTAATCACCAATTTTAGGACCAAAAAAAAGGGAGTAAATACTGCGAAAGTTCCAACTTACACCAGGGGTAACAAACGAACTCTATATTTTGAGTAGAAAAGAACTGGAAAGTAATTCAAAGTCCTCCACAAATCACAACTTGCTACGATATAAATAGCACAAAATATGGTCTGGCGCAGAGCTGAAATGCATAGCTGCTAAATAGCCCCACGTCATGAGGGTCTCCTTTCGACAGGCCAGGAATTTCAGCCAACAGCCCTCAGCATTCTGGCACCAAAAGTGTGTTGCGCTGTTCAAAGAGATTTTTGCAAACATGCAGGAGCAGCTAAAAATCAGATGACAGTGTGCCACTGTATAGCTATGGCGAACAGTGCAGTCATTCTTTGTCAGTCCAATCACAGAACTGCATTTTTATTTTACATAAATTACAACATAGCAATTTTAGGTGACAGTACTGCTTTCCCCTCCTTTATATTCTATTAGCACCCGGGGTGGGGGGAAGAGGGAGGCAGCCAATCAGGTTGATCGGAACCTGGGCTGAAACTTACATGAATTCCATGTTGTGAGCAACCTGAAGGCTGCTCATGCCCTCACCGCCATCTTCCCCCCCCCACCCTCCTCTTCCCTCTCCACCTCCTGCACCACTTCCCTTCTTCCTTTGCCGACGGCCTCAGTGTCGCCACAGCTCCTCGCTGGAAGTGAAAGAGTGGCTCCACATGGCGGCCATCTTAGGGAAGCATTTGTTTGAATGAACGGGCGACCGCCTGGGGTGCGGATAGCAATAACACCCTGGCTGCCGGCTAGATCAGATGTTAGCGGTGCTAGTGCACATCGTTAACTGGCCCGCCGGCTCGGGCGTTACAGCTTTGCGTCCTTCCTGATAAGGGACGTATGAATTAAGTGCAGCTGGCAGTGGAATGGGTCTGCATCCATTGGGCCATATTGCAGCATGGATGGAGGCGTTTGTGCTCAGTTACTTTATCCCCCTTAGTGTCTTGTAGAGCTGTGTGCCTTCTTTTATCCGTTGCTTCACTTCAACATACAAGCACTATATGTGCCTGCACTGTGCAAAGTTCTAAACGTGGAACAGTCATATTTACATAGTCCACACAACCACCCCCTATTTGCGTCAAACTCTAAATATTAACAGGGGCGTCTTACATTTAGTGCTTGTGGAATTTGTTTAAAACACAACTACAATGTATTGAAGCCATGTTTTTTTGTTGGTTTGAAGTATTTTATCTTCAATAGAGTGATATTAATTTATTGAGTTTGGGTGAGGAACACAAACTCAAATATTACTGAGTGGCGACCCAGTTGGTGAAGGCAAACCAGGCAATCGCTGGCAAATCCATTAGGTTTTGGTTGTCAGATGGCAAGCTGTCAGATGGTTGTCAGATTCGCGCTATACAATAAATAAACTTTTAAATAACCCAATGCTGCCATCACACGCCTATCATGGACACCACGTGGTGATGAATTGTCCTAGGTGTGCTACTGCTGCCCTCCTATGCTATGTGGAGCCTCACAGGCCCCAATAACAACATCAGATGACTGACACATCCCCAAAGGTAAGATATAACCTCAGATGTGCAACTGCTGTTTTCTGAGCCTCGGGTACCATACATAATTACACAATATGCTCTATCTAAGCTATTGCCTCCTATGTGCAGGTTCTGCTATCATAAACCAAGCGAACCCTCAAATGCTCCAAAAATAACTTGGGTGCAAGAAAAGCATTTGCTATGATTTTGGTGTGAGAGTTCTAGTTGTTTTATTTATAAACATATTTTCAAACGTACCTCCAATGCCAGCTCCAAATGGCACCTCACATTATGTATGAAGCAAAACAGTAAGAAAGTGGAAAATGCCAATGTGAGGCAACTGGTGGTAGACGCCTTCGGGGGCTGTCTAGGGTGCCATCCATGTCACCTGCACTTCAACACACTGGAGCAGGTCATAACTGCCTTGGACCATGCATGGCATCCCCATAGCCTGAAATCACCATGCAGAATGCAAGGGAAACTGCAAGATCGTGTTAGATTCATCACCATGACCCAAAAAAAGGAATTGCTGTGGAGGAAATATAAAGCATTCGTATTTTCGATTTTCCAGTTGCAGAATAGTTTTTGTGACAATATGGTTTTCTTGAGGACATGTGGTCATTTTGAAAACTCAATATAAAAATAGCATTTGAATCTAGTTATTTAACAGTGTAGCCCCAAAAATATACTCATACACATAAGAGGCGATTTAGATATAATTGCAAATATCGTTATTCACATTTTCAGTTTTTAGCCCTGCAAATTGATGTAAAGTAGACGCTGTCTATCTCCAGAAGTAAGTTTCCTTTTCACTAAACTTTGACAGAACAGGGGACATGCAGGTGAATGCAATAAGCAGTGAAATGACAGATCTATTACATCTTTGAGAATTTGCACTATCCAGCAGTCAACATCTAACCCTTCTGCGGTCCAATAACCAGACATAAGTCGAGATAACGAGGCCGGTAACTTAGGTAAACAAACCTAATTCAAGAAACAGAGCTGACTTCAAAACAATTCACTTTGTATGTCAGAATGACAGAATAAAAGTATGAATGGCAAGCCCTCTTAGGATGTGTGCTACAAAGCCTGCAAGGCATGAGCGTGAAGAGGGTGGGAACATGACCAAAATAATGCTATAGATGTATCCGTCTCTGAGCTAGCATCCTGTCTTCTTACTTTTAGCTTTAGGTTTTGGCTACAGTAGGTGTTGCTTTGTGATACCTATCAGCTATAATCTAAAAGAATATCTAGAGGGTATTGGCTCTGATATGTCAAGTGCAGCATCAAATCTCCCCTATAAAGCTCTTTTGGGTCAGACGTAACAATGCAGTGACAGAGAAGTTTGAACCCAAATTCCATGGCTGCATACTCCCTTCAAGTCGGGCTCAGTAGATAATACAGTATCTTGGTTATGGATAACACCTTGTGCATGAGCAGTGCAGGTTGTGTAAAGTTCCACCCCGTGGAGTAATATGAGCTGGATAGTTGGTGTGTCATAAGGTCTGTTTGCAATTGGGAAAAATGGAATAATGAAAAAGGAGGCTGCTCGCCGATTGTGTAGGGCAGGGTATTATATTGCAGTAAAGGCTGTATTCATTGTTGGCGATATCACATATGCTGATACAAGTACAGTTTACAGGTGCACATATCACTGTGTAATCTGAACCTATTTTTCAACTTCCTGAAATGAGGCTGAGTTTATGGGGTTGTGCAAACGCAGCATGCACAGTGATTTGTGAATTCCACGTGTGCCAGAAAAGTTCAGGTGGTGGCTCTACACATAATTTCTATACAGAGTACGGTACTCACCTATGCCCTAATATCTCGATATGGAAATACATGCCGTTGTCAGTTTGTAAACTGATGAATTGCAGGAATTTGTTCCTTCTCCACTGTGAGGCTAGGAAAGTGAGCCCACTCAGCAATACCCCCCCAGCGGTAGAGGCAAGTGGACCTCACTGGGTGAGACTCCCCCTTTGGGGACAAGGAGTCCCGTTCTGATGAGGAACTCTCTAAAAACATTCTCAATAATACCTCCAAGAGCATTTACTGTGTGACCATGTATGAGGAAGAAAGCAGTTCTGCCTTTGTCATTCAGAAGACGTGAATATCTCTTTAAATGGAATACCTTAATCCACGGGGAGGAGGAGGCCAAGCAAGAGCGATAGAGAAAGACCCGAACGTAAGCCGGGGAAGTCCCAAACATATTCACATATAACGAGGGAGGATACTGGCAAAAGAAAAAGCCTGCGAGTTACAAAACAGGGCTGTTGCCGGTTGCTGGTGTATAAACAGATGCACGGCATCTTACATGAAAGAGAGGAGAATCCGACACGCATCTTACCTGGAAGAGAGAAGAGGAAACAGACATGCAGCGTCTTCCCTGGAGTAGAGAGCGAGAGTTGGACACGTGGTGTCCTGAGTCCAAAAGGGAACGCAAAGCTCAGATAGACACATAGCATCTTACCTGGGCGAAATCCAAATAAGCAGATGTGCGCAGAGCATCCTGGAGCACTAACAGAGAGAGCTACTGAAGGTGGTGGCTCAACCATGAAAGACTCATAGTAGACCAGGAGTCCACCAAACAACACTAAAATCAGTCTGCAAGAAAAAACATGAAACTGAACAGTGCAGGAAGTACCTTATGATCATCCTTGACAATGGCATGAGAAAGAACAACATTAAAGGAGTACGAGAGAGAAACCGACAGTACAGAAAATCAACCCTGAGACACAAGAAGCCCCAGGGATGTTTCCTCTTGAAGTCCCAGGTAACAGAGAGAACGGGAGACCCCGGAAGAGAAGTAAGAATCATTATGGGACTAATCATACTCGTCCCAGTCCAAGTAATGAGACTGTGATACTTAAACCAAGAGGAGTGGGTGAGAATCATTACAGGACCGATCATACTCATCCCAGTAAGGATAAAGAGACTGTAATAATTAAATCAGAAGTGAATGGAAATCGTTAGAAGATCAATCTTACTTGTCTCAGTCAAGCTAAAGACATACAAATAGTGGAACCTCAAGAAGTGAATACGAATCAATGCTGGAATATTCAGTCTTATATGAGTAAAGCTCAAGAAAGTAAAATAAAGGAGAGACCTGTAAATGGTGGAACAGTTTATCTCAGGAAGAGAGAAGAACACATCGCTGTAGAAAGAATAAAGAGGAGAGTAATAGACCCCACAAGGCTAATGATCTAAGAAAGGTGAAGTGAAGCCAAGTTGGATATGAACTGAATGAAGTAATCACAGCCGTAACCAGAGACTGCCTGAAGATTAACTATTGAAGTAAAAGTTTGCGAGAAGCAAAACACGCAACAGGAGAAGGGACTCATCTCCTGTCTTTAGTTGTTAGTTCAGTGGTTGGGTAAGTTAGGTTAGTTTTGGACGGTGGACAGTTTCTGTTAAAATATTCACTGATGACTGACCAGCACCTTAGCTAGTTGTGTTAGGTAGGTATTCCTTAGAGAATAGGGAAAGTTAGGCTGTTTTCCTTTTTTTAAATAGATCTAAAAGTGAAATGGCTAATCAGAGGCTGCGTCCTTCATCTGACCAGCCACAAGATTCATTGCAATGTGGTGAGCATATTAAATACGGATTGATGCAAGGGTGCGAGGCAGGTTGGGTCTTTTACATTTTCGCTTTTGAAAATGTTAGCCCACATCATATTACATAGCAAATGACATCTGCATGAGAATTGTTAAAGGGAATCACTGGAGGTTGGTTGAATATTTCGCTACCAGGAATTGCACTGCCTCTTACCCATCTCTGTGTCGATAATAACGATGGAAGTATAATTTCTGATAGATCTGAGTCACCGATCAAAATGCTAATTCTAAATTATGAGATTTTTAAAAAAGTCACATTGGGATACATTCACAAAATGACATTACGTTCTCAGGTTACATGGCTAAAGGATTTGTATTATTCTTCTGAAACATACAATCCTGCAGTTTGCAAACCAGTATCTCTAATCACCACCACATTGAAAAAAAATGTAATGCATGTGTTATGATGATGAGTTACTACCATCTTTCATTGAGTTTTACAAGAAGTATGGAAATAAGAGAGCCTAGCCTGGGCGATGAAGACATCATTGCCAAGGTGGCGCGATGGGAGACCAGGCTTTGAAAAACAAAGGTCTTTTCACATTCAGCACTTTAAATGTGTTAATAGGAATAACTTTATAAACATGGGAAATTATTTTTAATTAAAGGCCTCCTAACGCAGGCAAGAGCCAGGATACTCATCTGCACAAAAAAGGTGATTCAATGAGTAGGTGTAACGTTCTTAAATTAGGTGACGCAAAAGGGAGAGGGGAACTGTTTTTCAAAACTGAATTATATGGGCACATTTGTCACTGTCTTCAGATACCTGACACCTATCTCATTTTCAAGACTGCAAGGTCGTTTTCCTCTGGTGTAGGAAACTGGACTGTATGAAGACCCAATAATTCCACTTGAATTCAGCAGGCATTTGTTGTCGACAGCAGGTCCAGGCAAGTTGAAAAAAAACTCCTAGGTTAGTTTGTTTCAACTAGCCTTGTTAGCTGATGGCCTCTGGCATGAAATAAATGCCTCTTTAGTCAAACCCAGCTGCGTTCTTTGAGTTCATTTGACCCTTTGCTGCCTTAACCACACACAGTATTGTTTTATCGCAGGGCATACTGTTTTGCAACAATGATATGTGTGTGATGTTTGTTCTCTGAAATGAAAGGAATCATCGCCCAGTAGCCATGCAACCCTTGATTAGTGACTTCCTACCCTGGCATTAAATATACTTAGGGCCCGATTTATGGAAATGTGCGCAGAAATCCCACAAGGGCCACGTGCCAAGAAGGACACTGCGCAAAGAATAGAAAATGGCGTGCCCTGCGTATTCATGGAATTTACTGAGCAAAGTAACCGTATTTGCAAGTTGTGCACAGAACACCCCTGACCCGCCCACATGCAAAGCATAAACAGCCAGAACAGCTACATTTGCATGCTGCTCTGCGCACAAATACACAGACCCTTCAAACAGTGCCTAGGGTCCTACGCAAGCAGGCCAGCATCTTGGGGACCTTGTGCAGGGTCCCCCATAACTGTCTCTGGCACCCCGACGAAATGCGTATGAAAAATCATAACTCGGTCTACATTTGGAAAATCTGCGTGCAAACCACCGTAAACTGTTCCTGCACCCCGCTACACTGCTTACGCAGTAAGAGGATTCAATTCAACACTACAGCTAAGTCAACGCCTAGTCTAGAATACTGAATGAAAACCCTTATTGATATATCTTTATGTCCAGTTCATGCGTTCTGGATGACTACCCCTATATAACACCCCTCTCTTGGAATCCCCCTGACCCCACTGAGCCAAGAAGTAGTTCTGTTTTGCAAGTTTAAAAGGTTTATTTGATAATTTAAACAATCGATATATATATCACACTTTATAATAATTAATAATTGAATATCACACTTAATCTGAGCAGTAATCAATAATGGATAGTCTGGCACCAGCACACTTGTGAATAGGAACAGAAGAACAAGGTGGTAGAGAATACTTTATATAAGTTCAGATGGATGTAATGTTGAATGAAATGCAATACAGAAAATACTCAATATGATTTCAACAAAACAATGTAATCACTTTTCTCTGGCAATCCCCTCCCCCCTTTATGCAATGCAAGGAAATGGAAGGAAAGCACACAGTTCTCAGAAATGCAATCAATTGTAATTCAGTTCACCCCAGCAAGCTTAGACTACAGAAGTTTGAAACACAGGCCCAAAATGCTTTTATATGTGATAGCGATATATTGGAAAATGTGCTAAAATGATTCTAATTCCCTCTGGAGGTTCAGGTTGAGGATTAGTTGGTTTAAATTAGTTCAGGCTTACTTTAGCAATGTTCTAGAAATGATTGGCAGGTTAAACGAATTTTTGGCAAATGAAAGCAAGGAAGCTGCTGTTTTCACACGTGGAGAAATTTGCGGTTCTAGGTTCGTTGAAAAGCCAAGATTCACAGCTTTCAGAGGAAAGTTACTGCAAGTCTCTAAGACAAACGGTCACGGAGATATGAGCGATATGGTAAAGGTCGTTTTTCAGATTTGAAATTTTAAAAGTTCAAAGTGACAAGTTACAGCTAGCAACTAGAAATGACAGGTGACAGCTTTGCAAATGACAGGTGACAGTTAGGAGACAGTTCTGGTTAGATTAAAATAGATTGAATTATATTATTTTAACTAAGAGATTGGTTCTGCACAGTTCTGCTAGGTACTCACAATATATTTAGAAATAGAATGGGCCTCGCCACGGATCTGGTCAGGTTTTCTTCACTCGCCACGGACGGTCTCTGCGCACAGCGTCTGGGTCAGCTCTCTGGTTCTGTGAACAGCGGTCTGGGTCAGCTCTGCTCTACCTCTGGTTCTGGATACTGCTCTGCTTTCTCTGGGTACTGCACTGCTTCTGGATCTTTCTGCACAGCTTTCTATGGACCCAGCGCTGATCTGCACAGCTCCTGGATGCTGCTATCGCTGTTAGGTTTGCTGGATGCTGAGGCCCACTGAGAAGAGTTCTCAGTTTGTGGGTTTAGGCCTTTGCTTTGAGTTCTGAATCAAGTTCTTTGGAGTTTTAAAGTCTAAGTGTTGAATCTGGTATCTTCTGGATGTTGTGTGGTCCGGCAGAGCGCGTTGCAGCAAATGGAATTGAATGTCCCTATCTGTCCTGACTGTCTGCTTTTATGTGTTTTGAAAGTGGGTGTGTGTGCAGCATCACTAGCCAGCCCCTCTCTCAACTTCCCATTGGCCCAATTCTCCCCTCTCCCATGATTGGAGAAGGAACTGTGAGTCAGAGTGATGCTGTAGGTTTTATGGGTCAGAGGATCCTCCCCTGGTCAGTTTGCCCACAAAATCTATATTTGATCAAAATGCACACTTCATAGATACACAGTGGTTTGAAATTACATGCATCCATCATGCATTTACTGATGGTAGCCCCTGTTCAAACTCTGCTCTTCCTGGGGGCTTGCATTCAGAAATGGCAATATTTTGTGCTTTTTAGTGGTTTTGCAACATCGGATTTTTCTCCAGATTTGTACACATGTACACGGCCTGTCCATACATACTCCAGTAAATTAACATGTCTCTAGCTTAAACACAGAGTCTGTAGTATACATAAATAGCAGGGTTTTGCCCCAGAACATCACACAAATTGGAGTTTGGGCTTGAATTGAAGGTACATTTTTTAAATTAAGGCTCTCAAAGTTATACATTTCTGTCATTTGATTACAAAGAGTTATCAGTGTTTCTGTAAAATATATATTTTGCTTTCAAGTCAGTTCTCAGAGTGTTGGAGTCCGCCTCCAAGACTTGGGTGGGTCAGTCACATGTGTCTTTTGGCAGGCAGGCCTTTGTTGACAGGAAACAGTCAAAATCAACATATCCTATTCAATTGCAAGAGCCTATTGTGTGGTCTCCAGGAGGTTCCCAGCCAGTCTGCCTTCTATCAATCAAGAGGTCATGTGAGATTCTAACTCCTGGTGTGAATCTCTGGAGGTGAGAGGGTTTCCCAGGCTTCAGGCCTCTGGGAACAGCAGGTGGCTAATTGTTAATTAATATGCAGCCTTTGAAGTCAGCTGAGTCAAATCCCTTTGTCAGCAACTGCACTCAGTTCTCCTGTCAGAGTTTAGACTGCTAGCGCCGCCTTGAGGATTTTGTTGGTACTGCATGCAATTTTGGGATCTTTCTTGGATTAATGCATTCTAAACAGGAATGGTTCTTACATGGTAGTAAATAATCCTTGCTTAACATTGTTTTGATGGGGCTCCTTACAGTAAGATGGTTATGTGGAACCCCACAAAAGGGTTGAATCTTTAAAGTGGTCCAATGAGCCACGATTTCAGCAACTTTTTGACATCAGTAACAGTGGATTTTGTTAACAAAGATCTTTCTTTACACTGGTGGGTGGCAAGTTAGGTAACCATTTTGGTGTGCGCACAAACTGCGTGGTTCTCCTGGATTCTGGCGCACTTGTGGGCTTTTTGGCCATCTTGGATTTTCTAAGCCCACAGCACCAAATGTTGCAGCATGATAGCTCAAACGTGGGTCAGGACACCCAACAGATCCCCCCATGTGACTGCCCTTTGAATTTGAGTGGATGGGGAGTCGGGTGCACAAGGGTTTTGACCCACGCACTGGTCTGTCCGCATAATCTTCTTCCAATTCTGCAAGTGGCACAGTTCAGCATCTTTTCCTCCATCCAGTACTGATCAATCGGTTCTCCTCGCCGGTCCTGATGGGAATATTAGGCAGTACCCTGGGCCCCTCGCGTCTCTGCTCCCGGTCTCCGGATCGTCCTCCCTGGCCAGTCTCAAGGTTTTCTTTCTCCTAGGACGACAAAGGAAGAGCGGCAATACCTATTCATGGACATTTCTCCCCCACCATTGATATAGTGGGGTGGCATATATATTTTAGAACTCAGCAGATATGAACATGCACATTTTTTTAAATTAAGAGACAGGAACATATAAGCTTGAGAAACTCAGAATTTGATAGGCTATATGTAGGATCTTTTAGGGTTGAAATTGAATTAATTTGAGACAGTACCCTCTAGGATTCCAGAGGATTCCTCCAGTTGTTGCAGAGTGTGCCTGGGATGGCAACACTTCAACTGGTTAATATGGACCCACTTGTCTTCCCCCTCTGCCAAACCGCCTTTGGGGATGTGGATCTTGTAGGCCACAGGGGAGATCTTGTCTATAATCTCAAAGGGTCCCTTCCATGTAGGCAAGAATTTTCGCTGTTTTGCCTGGTTTCTTTGGAAGTTGTATAGATAGACCCGGTCCCCCACCTGATATTCCTTCCTGGAAGTTTTCAGGTCATAGTGGGTCTTCATGCTATCAGCTGATCTTTCTAGATTCCGCTGAGCATAAGCAAAAGCATGTTGAAGGTGTTTCCTTAAATTCTCCACATACTCATGAGTTGTGGAGGCATTTATCAGTGTCTGCTCTTGGGTCCTGTAGAGCAAATGCTGAGGAAGCACCATCTTGCGCCCAGTCATCAACTCAAATGGTGACATTTTGGTTGCAGATGAAGGGGTAGATCTGATGGCCATTAGGACCAGAGGTAATCGGATATCCCAACTTGGCCCAGAATCTGCCACAAACTTCTTTAATATGCTCACAATGGTTCGTTTATATCTCTCTACTGCCCCAGAAGAAGCTGGCCGGTAAGCAATATGCAACTTCATTTTGACCCCAGTATCTCCCACATCTTTGTCATCACTTCACTGGTGAAGTGGCTACCTCTGTCTGACTCAATCCTTTGAGGTAGGCCGAAACGGGAAAAGATGTGGTTAATCATCAGGGCAGCTGCAGTTTCTGCCTTGCAATTTGGGGCTGGGAGACATTCCACCCACTTGGTAAACAAGCATGTAACGGTCAACATGTACTTGTTTCCTCTAGACGAGCGAATCATAGGGCCTACAAAGTCGATTTGCAAATCTGACCATGGCAGTGTCATCCCCCGCTTTTGGAGAGGCGCGCGGTGTGTGAGGGACGTCGGCTGAAATTGCGCACACACAAGACACCCCTTCAAGTATTGGTCAAGGTCCTGCCCCATGTGTGGCCAGTATGCAACCTCTCTTAAGATTTCCAGTGTTGTGTGAAACCCCCTATGACCGGCGGTGGCCGCATCATGGGCGTGACTTAACATCAGGCTTCGGAATGAGGTAGGAACCACCCACTGATCGTGGCCAGCTTTGGATTTCCTTACCAGCAAACCGTCTTGGATTCGGAACATTTTTGGACATTTCATCAACACTCTTAGGTCCTCTTTCCCAATATAATCGGTATCCGTCAGGGGAAAGTTCTCAGGGTCCTCAACGTGTTGGTAAAACTTACCAATAATTGGATCCCCCTTCTGAGCGGTAATCAAATCAGCATCAGGGGTCTCCTTACTCCATTGTGCAATTGAAAGGTCGTTGTGAGCATTTGTCTGGGACCTAGTGATAGCAGTGACCTGGATTTCCCCCAACAGGGACTCAATCTCAATTAGATCCCCTTGGATGGCCCCGGTTTTGGCCAGCTGATCAGCTAAGTCATTTACAGTTTTGTCTGGTCCCTCTACTTTGGAATGACCCTTGATCTTCTTCCAATAGATGGTCATTCCTTTTGAGGTGACCAGATCATCAATGTTTTGGATCAACTTCCCATGTTTCAAGGGTTTGTTGTTAGCACATAACATGCCTCTGGTTTTCCAATTAACCAGGTGCTCCACGACCCCGTTCCGTACATAATCCAAATCTGTGATTATGACCAGTTCGTGGAGTTGATGCTGGACAGCAGTGAGGATGGCCTGATGAACAGCCATCAATTCTGCCACCTGACTACTTCGGGGACAAATTTTGTATCCAGCGGAGGGTTCTGGGGACTCATTCACCGATGCATTCCCTACGCCGGCCACCAGTTATTTCTCCCCGTCGTTGTCAACATGGTAAGAGCATCCATCCACATATACAGTGGGCATTCCCTCACACTTGTCTTCTTCAAAGACTTTGTGGGGGGAATTAAGGTATGCCTCCATGTTGTCCTTTATTTTTAGGCTTTCGTCCTCGAGATAGTTTTCTCTGGCACAATCATGCAAGTCAGCCAGACCTTGCGCGAGGGGACTCTTCTTGTTTTGGCCATATCTGACCTCCACAGGAAAGCCTTGCATTGACAGAATCCAGGAAGTAATTCGGGAATTACTCACATTTCCGGCCCGGATTCTGTCACTTTGGAGATATTGCAGAGGCTGGTGTGGAGTCTCCACTATGATGTGTTCCCCCTGGATAAACGGGCGGTAATTCTTCAATGCCCACACCGTTGCCAGGAGTGCCTTCTCACAATCGTTGAATTTTTCCTCCACAGAGGATAAAGTTTTGCTCGCATAGGAGATTACTTTATTGACCTTGTCATGCTTTTGGTATAATACTGCCGTCAAGCACGTATTAGAGAAACCCGTCTCCAGGAAGAACTCCTTGTTTCTGACAGGGTAAGCTAGGCAAGGCGCTTTTGAGAGGCTTCTTTTGAGTTGTTTTACTGCCTCGGCTTGTTCTGGACCCCATTCCCACTTGACCCCCCCTTCAGGAGATGAATCAGGGGTCTGGTGATCTCTGCGTAGCCCTCAATGAACTTTCTGCTGTAATTAGTCAGTCGAAGGAGGCTCCTTAGTTCCCGCAGAGTTGTGGGGTCTTTCAGTTTCTGAAGTGCTTCCACTTTCTTTTCCTGGGGACAGAGACCCTGAGGAGTAATCTCATGCCCCAAGAAATTAACACGGGTTCTACACCACTGTGCTTTCTGAAAGGAAAGTTTTGCTCCGGCGGCCCTCAACTGCGTCAGAACATAACGGATCTCCGCTACGTGTTCCTCCACAGATGAACTTTTGATGAGGACATCATCTACATAAGCCAGGTTACCCCTCGCACCCGGGTCGGGCATGGCCTTATGTAGGAAAATATTGAACTCATTACCGGAGTTAAGGTATCCGAAGGCAGTCCGGGTCCATGTATACTGCTGGCCCCCAAAGGTAAAAGCCAGCTTGTATTGGTCCTCCCTACTGACCGGCACAGTCCAGTATCCATTGGTCAGGTCTATTGCAGTGAATACCTGTGACCCCTGGATCTGGGCCAGCCCTTGCTCAATGTAGGGCAGAGGCCATCGGGAAGTATGGACCCGTTTGTTGAGCTCCCTGAGGTCGGCGCAGAGTCTCCACTGGCCGTTTGGCTTCAATATTCCCAGCACCGGATTATTGAAGGTGCTGTGGACTGGACGGATTATTCCCCGGGACTCAAGGTTCTTAATTATTTCAGTAAGGGACTCCATTGATGCGAGAGGCAAGCGATATTGCTTCACAAACACTGGAGTCATGCCAGGGTCCGTGGGGATTGTTGTTGTGTGGATGTCAGTGCGACCACAGTCATATGAGTCTACCGCAAAGAGATCTTGGAAATCCAAGAAAACTTGTTTCAACTTTTGCTTTTGTTCCAGAGTCACACAGGCCTCAGCTAGGTTGACTCTCTCTTCCACCATCTGCCTGAAGCCTGGAAAGACTTCTGGTTTGGCTATCTCCGCGGCCTCCTCCAGCTGGGTGGAGAAGTCCCTGGTCAGAGTGCTGATTTGGACCGGAGGCTTCAGGTGGGAAAGGCAGCCCTCATGGACCTGGAAAATCACCTCATCCCTCCTGAAGTCACAAGTCACATCTTCCTTACCATAGGGGCAGGAAGTGTACACCAGGAAGTTCCCCCCATGCCGGGTAAAAATCCTGTCTGGTGTTGTATTGTCCTCACTGTCACTGTCAACGCAGTCCTTGGGGATTGGCCCTAACAGTTCATTACCTAAATCAATGGAAAAATGTCGGTCA
The DNA here is from genome assembly GCF_040938575.1 of Ambystoma mexicanum. Taxonomy (NCBI): domain Eukaryota; kingdom Metazoa; phylum Chordata; class Amphibia; order Caudata; family Ambystomatidae; genus Ambystoma; species Ambystoma mexicanum. The sequence continues at coordinate 136,829,926 of NC_090931.1, read as the reverse complement.
TCAAACGCCATTCCAATAATGGTGGCTGCGGCTAGAGTAGTACTCTTTAAGTTGCTGTTATCCACCACTATTAGAAAGGTGTCATGTTCTATGTTGACTAATGGTGTTGGGTTTACCCCTAACCCTTGCTGTTGGAGAGAAGCATTTAGATGTATGTAAGCATCAGGGTTTTGCAAATATTGTCCTCTTTTAGCTTTCACTTCCAGGGAGAATTGTCGGGTCCTTTCTGGGATGGTGACCTCCTCTTTGATCTGAATTTCAACTGCATAAGGTAGCAATTGAGCTGACCTAAATGCTTTTTCTGGATCATCAAAGCCCATGGGATTATCCGCTAATCGGGACCAAGCTTTGAAGTTTATTAGGTCCAAACTAATGGCAAAGCGATTGAGAATGTCACTGCCTAATTAAATGCGGCAGTGACGCCTCGCACGACCCAACAATTGTGGACTATGCTCTTGTTGCCAATGGAGATTTTGAGCATACACCTGCTTGGCAGGAGATGTTTGGAATTGGGTGCTTCCAGGTCCATTTCCCATTTGTCTATCAGTTTGAATGTGGGAATGGCTGGATCTTTTGGGAGTTGGCGGAACATGGCTTCGCTGATGAAGCTCTTACCGTTGTTCACACACACTCTAGCGAGAACAGAGTCCTTCCCATCATTTAACTGAACAGGGATGAACAACTTCTCTCCGATTTGCTGAATATCAGCCATGCTCTGAGCTGATTTCACATCTTTCTGGACTATAGGAGTGGGAGTTTCTGATTGTGGATTAGTAAAGAATTTCAGGGTGTTTCCTTCCAGTGCGGAATACCACCTTAAACTGGAAGGAAGGTTGAGTTTCAGAAATAGAGAGGACCCCCCATCACCAGTCTGTTGTCCTACTGCTATTACTGTCACGTCTGGAATCTGGTTGTTCTGGAAGTGAAATTCTACTTGGTCAGATTTTTGTTCAACAATGTGGCAGGTGCCGTTTAAACTAACATGGTTGACACTCTGTTTTAATTTTATGGGTCGGCTAGTCTGGGTCCAGAGGACCTTGTTTACGCAATCTATTAGGGGTGACAACCTTCTCAGGAGGTCATTCCCTAGTAAACAAGGGGTGCCCTCTGGAGTCACAACTATGACCGGGTGTTTCAACTTGTGTCGCCCAATTTTAATGTCCAAGTCTGCCGTCCCCTCGACGGGAATTTCCTTCCCGTCAAAGTTCTGGAGTTGTCCAGGAAGTGAGGTGAGAGGAATTTGGTAATTCCCTCCCCTTCCTGCATTCAGTTCATCAAAGGCCCTTCTGGACAGAAGGGTAGCTTGAGATCCCGTGTCCACCAGCGCTGAAATCGTACCCTCCCCCTGTACTTGTACCGGGGCATAATATCTTCCCTCCTTCTCCTAAAGGGGGCACAGATAATGCACATTTTTGGACAACTGGTGGGCTAACTTTCTGGTTTTGGACATTGCAAGAGAAGAAATTTGGGCAGAATTCTGTGAAGAGCCTTGGGAATCTGAAAGAAAAAGTTGGCAACTGGAGATCAGAGCCCTTGTGGGTTCCCCTGGTTCCGGTTCTGGGCGCCCCCCCCCTTTTTGGAGGCAGTCATCAGGATGGGTTTGAACCAGGGGATTTTTTTTTTGCTGTTGGTTCTGGGATGAGATGATGGGCGGAGGTAGCTCAGTCTCCATATCTCCCCAGTCTGGATTGGAATCCTTTGGGACCCATTTTTCTTTGGGAGGAGTTCCCCCATCTCTGAAGGAGAAGATCCTTTTCCCAGGATCCTCTGAGGATCCTTCTCCCTCAAATTGGAGGACCTGTATTTCTTCCACAAAATGGGTCTCTTTGGGTACTTTGTTTCTCCTACCCCCCCTCTGCTCCTTTGGAGGCAGACTTTCAGGGGCTAGAGATTTTGTTTCCGGTTCCTGGGTTTCCAGGGGCTCTTTACAAGTGAGGAAGGAAGCTTCCTCCAAGGCTTTACACCCCCCTTCCCTTTGTGCCTCCTCCCTGGGAACCAGTGAGTTATCGGGGTGCTGCCCCCGTCATTGTTCTGGAGCACCAGGTCCAGAGTTGGGTGCGTTCTGCGCTGGCATGCCGATCTGAGGGTTCTGCTGAGCCCTCAGTATGTGACCCAGATCCCGCGCCATGTTTTGAACCTGGCGCTCTAACTGGGAAACACGCTCAGGCTGATACGGGGCCCTGTTTTCTCCCCTGGGCTGATCCCGGGAAGGGTAGCTATCCCTTCTTTGGTAGTACCCCTGGTTGGGAAGATTTGGATACCCCTGCACCCTTGGCCTCCCCTCTCCCGGATTCGGTTGTCTGGGCTCAGGGAATTGGGGAAAGAAGAGTGGAGGATTTTGGGGCTGGAAGTTGGGTGGATACCTGGTGAAGAAGTTCTGCCCAGGGTTTGGTGAGTTTCTGCCCTCCTGTGAGAAGTGGGAGGGAAGTTCTCTGGGTTAGGTGCTTGGCTGGATCCCCCCCCTTGGGCTGGAGGAGTCCACACATAACCCAGGATGGGTCTGTTTCCCTTGTAACGGGGGCTTACTTAATCAGGAGAGCGAGGGACCCCATTTGTGGGGCTGCCTCCCTGGCTCCCTGTCTGTGACTGGCCCGAGGACCTTCTGGGCCTAGCATTATTAGGTGCAGGTAGGTTTTTAGGCCCCCCCATCTCCAAATCTAAAACGGGGGTGACCTTTACCTCTGCCACCTTGGCAGCAGCAGGGGTGTTGTTGGCTTTGGGGTTTTTGGGCGCATTATTTTTATTTTCTATTGGCTTCTGCACCTCATAGATCCGGGTCGCCTGTTCAATGACCCAGTCTAAAGATCTTTTCTCGTGAAAATCCCTCACGAGCTGGGTCATTATGTATTTGGGCAAGGCATGGAAAAACGTATTAATAAATTCTCTGCTATCCGTGCGCACCCTTCTTGTGGTCTGTGCAAAAGCACGCTTTAACTCCTGCACAAATTCTTGTGGGGCCTGATCCTCCCCACATTGTAAATTGTAGGCTGCCTTGCGAGCCTCTTTAGGATTTCTATGAGTAGAAAAATGTTTCAAGATGGCCGCCTTATAGGTGGGCCACCTTAAATGATTTTGGTCCTCCAGCCCCGCAAAGAAACTGGCGTATTCCGGGGAGAAGGTCCACCTTACATATTGAATACAGCTTTGGCTGTCCTTCAAATGGAAAGTCTCCATCATTTGCTCAAACAACTCTAAGTGCTCCCAAACAGAATACTTGGCGTTCTTGTGATAAGGCGTGATGACGCTCCTGATTGCCTTCATCTGCTTTAAGGGGTCCTTAAGCAAGGCCCTTTTTGTCTTATTGGCCCTTTTGGTCCGGGTAACCCTGGTCCATTCATCTTTTGACTCAGAGGCACTGCTCCCAGAGGTTCCCGTCTGTTCTTCCAGGTTTTCCCGGATTCTGCGAGCCTGGGAATGGCTGGCAGAATGTGGGGACCTGGTCTCCTGTGTCCTGTACCGCTCCGAGGAGTCTTCAGATCCCTCCTTGCTGCCAGGATTTGATGGGTACCCCCCCACTGACCTAAATGGGCAGAGGTTTTCAGGATGCCCTTAATGGGCCTACTCTCCTGGGGTTCCCCATTAAATTGCACTGTGCTTGGGTGCCCATACCCGGATGCCCGCCCCTCCATTCCTGGGTGGTACTGGCCTACGAGCCCCATGCTTCTGGCTGGATAGTAATCTGCCATCCCTGTGGCCCTGTGCTCATGTGCGCCAGGGGACATGGGGGTGGCAGAGTCCAGGGACTGAGAGAGATAAAGGCCTCTGGTACTAGGGCTCCTGGGGTTATGCTCAGGAGTTTCTCTTTCCCAGCGAACCTCATCTCTATCCGCCCTGGCTCCCTGTTGCAATGCAAGAGCCTGCGCCTTCAGTTCCTCAGTTAAGGCCTTACTAGACTCTATCAGTCTCTCCTGCATCGTTACCTGTTGTTGGAGTCTATCATTGTGCTGGCAGAGAGCCTCATTCTCTCTCTGTGCCTCCTGATTGGTCCTGGAGCACTGGGCCAGTCTTTGCTGCAGGAGGGTTACCTCCTGAGCTGTGTCCATATTGGCCTGCTCCTTTCTTGCCAGAGCATCCTCCACCCTCCTGGTGTGTTCTAACAAGTTCTGGTGTTCTTTTTGGAGGTCACCCAGCCCCTGGAGGGCCAAGTGATTTTCTTCTGTTTTTCTTTTTAAATGGCAGACTTCCTGGCCTAAGGTATCCCTTTCCTGACTAAGAGCCTGCATCTGTGCCGCCAGGTCGTCCCTTTGCCTTTGGAAGGCACCAGCTTTCTGGCGCTCCTGGTCAAACTCTGCCTGGGTATGCAGGTCTTTCAAAATCAGTTTATTGCTCTCTGCCTTCTCCCTATCTAGGTGGCTTTGCAGGGTGACTACCTGCTCAGCACATGCCCTATTGAAGTCTAACTGTTGCTCCAGCTTTTTCTGGCTCTGCAGTAGGGAGTCAAAACCTTCTTGGTACTCCTTCTGCAAGGCCAGAAATCTGGTATCCTGGTCAGCCTTTTCCTGTTGCAGGATGTCCATATCCCTCTTTATTTTAATGATGTGCTGTCTACTCTCATTTTCTGACTGCTGGCTCCCCTGCAGCCTCTGCTCAGAAGAGACCAGGTCAGATTGGACCTTCTCTAACGCCATCTGTCACTTATTCGCCAAATCTTGGCTTTCAGTACATTTATTCTGCATGTCTCCCATATATAGGTACAGGTATGCCGCTATCCTAACCATCTTGTCTTGTTCATCCTTAGCTTTAGGAGCCATGTATAGTCCACTCAGGGCCACATGTAAGGGACCCTGATCTCTCCATATATCTGACCCTGTTTCCGTGACCTGTTGCGTGATGGCCTGCAACCAGACCATGCGGTCCTGGTAAGTCCACTCACCTCTCACAAATAACTTATGTAAGAAGTGCTCTCTGGCTATTTTCATGTCTACTAAGGTCGTCATTCTGGAATTTGAGTTCCTTCCTGACTTACAGAAGTTTGTATTTTATTTTTGCAAAACAGACCTTTTCCTTAGAGCGTTCCTTTGAGGAGTGCTTTACAGCGTAACACAGCGTGGTGATCCGACCGGATATGTGTATCTGGTCAGCTGGCACACTGTATTAATCTGCACAAGTGATAGATCTAATCCGGAATCCCCGGCTACGAGCCCCCAATCAGTAAGAGGATTCAATTCAACACTACAGCTAAGTCAACGCCCAGTCTAGAATACTGAATGAAAACCCTTATTGATATATCTTTATGTCCAGTTCATGCGTTCTGGATGACTACCCCTATATAACACCCCTCTCTTGGAATCCCCCTGACCCCACTGAGCCAAGAAGTAGTTCTGTTTTACAAGTTTAAAAGGTTTATTTGATAATTTAAACAATCGATATATATATCACACTTTATAATAATTAATAATTGAATATCACACTTAATCTGAGCAGTAATCAATAATGGATAGTCTGGCACCAGCACACTTGTGAATAGGAACAGAAGAACAAGGTGGTAGAGAATACTTTATATAAGTTCAGATGGATGTAATGTTGAATGAAATGCAATACAGAAAATACTCAATATGATTTCAACAAAACAATGTAATCACTTTTCTCTGGCAATCCCCCCCCCCTTTATGCAATGCAAGGAAATGGAAGGAAAGCACACAGTTCTCAGAAATGCAATCAAATGTAATTCAGTTCACCCCAGCAAGCTTAGACTACAGAAGTTTGAAACACAGGCCCAAAATGCTTTTATATGTGACAGCGATATATTGGAAAATGTGCTAAAATGATTCTAATTCCCTCTGGAGGTCCAGGTTGAGGATTAGTTGGTTTAAATTAGTTCAGGCTTACTTTAGCAATGTTCTAGGAATGATTGGCAGGTTAAACGAATTTTTGGCAAATGAAAGCAAGGAAGCTCCGGTTTTCACACGTGGAGAAATTTGGAAATCGCGGTAAAATTCGCGAGTGCATTTTTCACAATTGCGGCAAAAGTATAGGGAATAGGAATGCGGTTCTAGGTTCGTTAAAAAGCCAAGATTTCCAGCTTTCAGAGGAAAGTTACTGCAAGTCTTTAAGGCAAACGGTCACGGAGATATGAGCGATATGGTAAAGGTCGTTTTTCAGATTTGAAATTTTAAAAGTTCAAAGTGACAAGTTACAGCTAGCAACTAGAAATGACATGTGACAGCTTTGCAAATGACAGGTGACAGTTAGGAGACAGTTCTGGTTAGATTAAAATAGATTGAATTATATTATTTTAACTAAGAGATTGGTTCTGCACAGTTCTGCTAGGTACTCACAATATATTTAGAAATAGAATGGGCCTCGCCACAGATCTGGTCAGGTTTTCTTCACACGGTCTCTGCGCACAGCGTCTGGGTCAGCTCTCTGGTTCTGCGAACAGCGGTCTGGGTCAGCTCTGCTCTGCCTCTGGTTCTGGATACTGCTCTGCTTTCTCTGGGTACAGCACCGCTTCTGGATCTTTCTGCACAGCTTTCTCTGGACCCAGCGCTGATCTGCACGGCTCCTGGATGCTGCTATCGCTGTTAGGTTTGCTGGATGCTGAGGCCCACTGAGAAGAGTTCTCAGTTTGTGGGTTTAGGCCCTTGCTTTGAGTTCTGAATCAAGTTCTTTGGAGTTTTAAAGTCTAAGTGTTGAATCTGGTATCTTCTGGATGTTGTGTGGTCCGGCAGAGCGCGTTGCAGCAAATGGAATTGAATGTCCCTATCTGTCCTGACTGTCTGCTTTTATGTGTTTTGAAAGTGGGTGTGTGTGCAGCATCACTAGCCAGCCCCTCTCTCAACTGCCCATTGGCCCAATTCTCCCCTCTCCCATGATTGGGGAAGGAACTGTGAGTCAGAGTGATGCTGTAGGTTTTATGGGTCAGAGGATCCTCCCCTGGTCAGTTTGCCGACAAAATCTATATTTGATCAAAATGCACACTTCATAGATACACAGTGGTTTGAAATTACATGCATCCATCATGCATTTACTGATGGTAGCCCCTGTTCAAACTCTGCTCTTCCTGGGGGCTTGCATTCAGAAATGGCAATATTTTGTGCTTTTTAGTGGTTTTGCAACATCGGATTTTTCTCCAGATTTGTACACATGTACACGGCCTGTCCATACATACTCCAGTAAATTAACATGTCTCTAGCTTAAACACATAGTCTGTAGTATACATAAATAGCAGGGTTTTGCCCCAGAACATCACACAAATTGGAGTTTGGGCTTGAATTGAAGGTACATTTTTTAAATTAAGGCTCTCAAAGTTATACATTTCTGTCATTTGATTACAAAGAGTTATCAGTGTTTCTGTAAAATATATATTTTGCTTTCAATTCAGTTCTCAGAGTGTTGGAGTCCGCCTCCAAGACTTGGGTGGGTCAGTCACATGTGTCTTCTGGCAGGCAGGCCTTTGTTGACAGGAAACAGTCAAAATCAACATATCCTATTCAATTACAAGAGCCTATTGTGTGGTCTCCAGGAGGCTCCCAGCCAGTTTGCCTTCTATCAATCAAGAGGTCATGTGAGATTCTAACTCCTGGTGTGAATCTCTGGAGGTGAGAGGGTTTCCCAGGCTTCAGGCCTCTGGGAACAGCAGGTGGCTAATTTTTAATTAATATGCAGCCTTTGAAGTCAGCTGAGTCAAATCCCTTTGTCAGCCACTGCACTCAGTTCTCCTGTCAGAGTTTAGACCGCTAGCGCCGCCTTGAGGATTTTGTTGGTACTGCATGCAATTTTGGGATCTTTCTTGGATTAATGCATTCTAAACAGGAATGGTTCTTACATGGTAGTAAATAATCCTTGCTTAACATTGTTTTGATGGGGCTCCTTACAGTAAGATGGTTATGTGGAACCCCACAAAAGGGTTGAATCTTTAAAGTGGTCCAATGAGCCACCATTTCAGCAACTTTTTGACATCAGTAACAGTGGATTTTGTTAACAAAGATCTTTCTTTACACTGGTGGGTGGCAAGTTAGGTAACCATTTTGGTGTGCGCACAAACTGCGTGGTTCTCCTGGATTCTGGCGCACTTGTGGGCTTTTTGGCCATCTTGGATTTTCTAAGCCCACAGCACCAAATGTTGCAGCATGATAGCTCAAACGTGGGTCAGGACACCCAACAATGCGCACACCTATGTTAGATGGGTCAGAACCCTGGTTGCATAAATGCACTCCTAAATCTGACGTGCAAACCCACCTCTGCACTGCCAATCCTACGTGCATGTTTACTTATGCCTTCCTTCTGGTGGCGTAGTGATTGAGGGATTTGTGTGGCCATACCTATGCCGAGAGGATGCGTGGGTATTTCCATGAATATGTTTCATTTGACACAAATGTCGGCGTGCAAGGGACTGCCTGCGGACTGTCTATTGTAATGCAGACTTTTTCATATGTTCTTCCCCATTTTCTGAGTAATGTCCCCTTCGCAGCCCTCTGCGCAAGCCACGTCCACGCTCTGTGTGGTGTCTGTCTCACGCAAATCGCTCGACAGCTCGCACAGACGTTCCAGGCCTGCGCAAACTCCACACAAGTCCTGCGCAGTCGGGTCCATGAATCACCCAAATGTGGATTTGCGGGCAGTTTGGGGTGCAAGTGCGCTATTTCCTGTGCAAATAATTCATGAATCGGGCCTTAAAGATATAGCAACATGATTTTGACTGCAACCAACGTAAGGACTGGATACTTTGGCTTAGTGTGAGGACATCCGCTGGCTGTTTGGTGAACTGCAGCCTTAAATATCCATTTAATCCTTGCATACGCATTTTACATTCTCTGCATGAGTCACCTGTTGCAGAGAACAATTTTAAAGCATGTGCTAGATGGTGTCTATGAAAAATACTGCTTCAATTAAATGTTATGAATTGAAGACTAAGTACTTTGCTATTAAATCCCATAATATAGCAGCAGAAAAGTGAAAAAAGAACATAAGTCTACAAGCAGTTTGGAAACAAAACATGCTCCTGCAAGCATAATCCAAAACAATGGGCCTGAAAAAAAGACAGTTGCAATCACTACTACACATTATTTGCTAATATAACAGAGATTTCTTTATGGCGCACTTGTTCTGCATCATGGAACAGCTGACTGACACCACAGTCTCTCTCTGATATGAGTCCACATGGCAGCAAACTAAAGCTTTTTCGAGCCAGACCTAAGGAACCCTCAACAAAAATGTTATGGACTCACAACTGATGCTAAGGTTAACTGTGTATGCATTACAATTGTTTTTTTCTGTTTATGTTTGTAAGTCAGTCTCTGGCAGTGCTAGAATTCATTTTGCTATGGAGAAACTCAGGTGAAGACTGTGATGGGCAATTTAATTTACTGATTATAGATAATAACAAGAAACAATTGTGCACATCTGTAAAAGGAAAACTAGATGTCAATTTCTATTGCTCACAAAACATGTAACAGAATGTTTAGTAATTACAATAGAGGCAGATTCATGACATGGTTAGTATGGTGGTGTTTGGTCCATTCATGGCTGATTATGTATTCCCCTTCTAGTGTGTTGATCTAGTTCAAATGTATAGAATTGATATATTCGGAGCACCCACATCTAAAAGACACCAATCAAACAACCTCTACACGGAGGGTAAGAGGTCCCCATCAACCTCTACACGGAGGGTAAGAGGTCCCCATCAAACAAATAATTTCTCATGGAAGGACAAAGACCCTAACATAACAAGCAAAATATCCCCACACACAAGTATGGAGATCCCCTACAAACGAATCAAATACTATTCCTAGAAAAGATCAGATGTCGCCCACAAATCTATCAAATAATTCCCACATGCAAAGGCAGGGGAGTTCCACCGACCAATACAATAATACAAGGCTCCCAAGGTCTCCCACACATTAATAAAAAAATGTCCACATGCAAGGGCAGGGATGTCCCACAGACCAATACAAGAATCCCCACTTGCATGTTTACAAGTGCCCCAAGGTCTCCCACACATTAATCAAGGAATGCCCACATGCCTCTGCTGACACTTTCAGTTCATTCTGTACCTTGCAAATAACAGTAATATCAGTAATTGTAGGTATCCAAAAGGACTTTACCACCTCTTTTGAAAAGTATGAGTGGAAACTGGCGACAGTGTCAATGGGCCTCATTACGCAGTAGGAGGTAAGGGATTACCGGCACCGGTAAGGGTGCCGGTGCCGGTAATCCCTTACTTCCATATTCTGAGGTCCCTTAGCGGGTCCCTCCCTAATGCCTGGTCTGACCAGGTGTTAAGGAGGGGACCCGCTAAGGGACTTCAGAGCTTATAACGGTACCGCAAATTGCGGTACCGTTATTAGCTACTTCCCCATTCCCATTGAGCACTATGGGGGCTTAAATAGGAATGGGGAATGGTTCTCAGAATGGGGACTTACCGGGTCCTCCAAGGTTGGAATGACCCGGTAAGTACCCATTGTGAGAACCCGGACCCGGTATGCGGTAAGGGGGTAGCCATGGTGCTAATAGCACCATGGCTACCTCCTACCGCGTAATGAATGTCTTTTCATAAACATGAATGTAAATAACGTGACATATTCAATGTAAGGTGGGGTTTGGTGGGTGGGACTAAAACACAAATGCGCATTTACCAGTGTTCAATGTTCAGATACATGGGGGTGTACCAACACATTTATTAAATAGTCTGGAACCTGTTGAAAGATATTTTACATTTTGATATAGCTTGGCACACACAGTCAGAATGCATGGAAAGCCAAGTGTCTCCCGCAGTATAAGGCCATGTGGCCAGCTCTGCTGGCTCCTGCTCTCTCTGACAAGTTCCCTCCAAACTCGTAACAACTAAAATGTCCATGCAGATGCCTCTTGGCAAGCCTCTGCTGATGCCCTGAGAAATTTTGGGAGCCTTCATCACCGTCAACCTTAACTATGCTGCCATCGAATCTCCCCACCACAATCGTTTTGTTTTCCGAGTCACAGATTCAACACATCCTGTACAGGACATCACCGATCTTTTGTCGTCTTTGCCCTCATCCTTTATTTTCATCCCACAGGGCACCTCGAAATGCATTATGGGTGCTAATGTTGTTCTTTTCCACACAGGGGTTGGGCCATAGTGGTTCACCGTGGTCGATCGGCTTTGGTAAACAAGTCATTACCAGCACCCAGACACACATCTTTACACACAATTTAGGATGTCCTGAAGTCAGTCTGGGATACCTGAATACTCATTTGTGCTGGGAAGTTGGCCATTTGAATATTGGTAATGTGTTAAACCCAATTTATAAAGCTGCTCTGGAATGGGCCTGTGAAACAGAGGCCCTAGAAAATGCCAAGAAATAAAGGAAATTCAAGCCAACATGTGGTCGCATAATTGATAAGAGATTAAGACTGTTCTCCCCCAGTGAGTATTTCAAAGTGACAATATTTACAGCGACAGATTCAAAGTGACAATATTTACAGGGACAGATTGAAAGTGACAGTATTTACAGCGAGCCAGACTCTGGGGAAGGAGTTGATAGTGTATGATCCTAGAAAACATTACAAGAGGCCAGATGCTGGGTGCAATCGGTCCTTCAATACCGAGAACTGAAAACAGTAAATGCATTATAAAGCTTCAAAAAAATATTTTTTATTAAAATTGTGAATTTTGAAAAATCCTACCATTTTCCCCTTAAGATATCTTGAGATAGAGTGGAAAAGGAGTTTTTATTGCCAAGGGAGTGAATGAATCTTATTAGAAAGAAACAGACTTGTACCTTGTTTTTTTTAACAATGCACACGAGCATTAAAGCCGGAACATCCTGAAAAGCACAGAACATGCAGAATAGGTTTAAAGCAAGACATGTCTTATGCGTTGTTTTCAAGGCTTAATCCTTTATATATTTGTAAACCAGGTTCTATGTGAATGTGTCACATATTCTTGCTGAAGAAGATTTCATCAAATTTCTTTTTTTTTTTTAAAACAAAGTGGGTGATTTTGTCAATAATTCAAGCACAGGGGCTTATTTATTATTAACTTAAACCCACCCCCACATATATTTCCATCAAAAACCATTGGAAAAAATTTGATAAAATCTACTTCGATTAAAAATTCTGCAGCAAAATCTCCAATTCCCGTAAACGATTCTAGCCAGAGAAAACATCAAGATATAATGGTGACCTGGCAAAATAGTATATTTAAAATGTCACTCTAAAATGATTCATTAATATGTGAAATACACTTTGATAACTATATTTCGGTTTATCCTAGTGACATTCAACTTGAATCACTGAAGACAGCTCACTTTAGAAAGTCTAATGCTGTTATTTTTTAGAAGTTTAATTTCTTGCAAATGTAATTTGAATAGCCTCATTTATGCTGTACACATTATCTCTTGGTGATGTTATTTTACTGAGAGATGGGACACAATTGAACGGATGATTTCCTCCCCAATAAAGGGAGGTAAAACTATGAGAAATCATCCCATCCCCAAAAGATTCTCACACTCCTGGCAAATCAGAGGTTAGGTGTGTAGATTATTAGAATGCTGTCTAACCCAAGCATCCCATAAAAAGAGAACCAATAAAATAGCATTTCATCATGATGTCTCTTAAGGGTTGGGGTGATTCTCTATATAAAGCCTAGAGAAGAGGCTTTTTAAAACATCCAGAGTAGAAAGACATAGAATCCAGAGTTGCATTGAGGGATCCCACAAGGAGGCAGAATGGCTGCAATTGAAGAGAGAAAGGAACCATCATGGAAGAAGGTTCATCACGCCACACTGGGGGCAATCCATTCTAGACTAGGACTGAAGCGGAGGGATTCCAGCATGTAGTAGCTGAACCAGAAGTGACTGAAGGTGGAGTTGGTTCCTGGGAATAACTTGAGGCCTTGCTGATCAGGGCACCGAGGAGGGATTTGCAAGAGGAAAACAGACTGGCCTGCAGGTTCAGAGACTCGCTTCGTTGTGCACACTAAAGAAACTTTAAAAGTAAGTGAACTTAACCCCCTAAAGAACACTTAAAAGTTACATCCCTAAGGAATTAAATGTTATAAGGGATATGTGTCTCTATTGATTAAAATAATTAACATATTAATATCTCAGATTTTTCACAGAAGCACAATATCTGTGTCTGTGAGGTATGGTGCACAAAGAATCTTACAGATTAACAGTGATTAAAAAAATATTCAGCTCTGTATTGACCATGCTCTAATTAAAAGTCCTGAATGAATTTATTTGCAAGTCCTTAAAGGGACGATAAAAGAGGATGGTGAGAGGTGGAGCAGACTCACAATAAACAGCTTTGAGTTGTTTATAGTCTCACCTTCCTTTTCCTAGGAAGTAAATCTTCAAATATAGATGAGTATATCTATTGCAAATGCAATTGAAAGCGCAACACATAAATCAAGGTGTTTTGCCATGATGAATTTTGATACCAATAAGTGATCGACTTGTTAATTTCTTTACAATTTTGATTTCCTAAGCTCGAGATATGTGGCATTTCAAAAGTGATGTGATTGCATCTATATGTTTTTTATATGTGAGGCCAATCATGTCTTATTCAGAATAAATGTCCACCATTGATAAGCTATGGGCCAGATACATGGAATTAATTACGTGGAAAATAGGGTATTTGTGTGCCATTCTGGGTGCAAATCCGTGTTCGTTGATTCATGGAATCGAATGCGCTGTACTTTTCCTGGAGTTTGCTCATGCTCGGCATGTCCCTGCGAGCCGTCAAGAGCCTTGCGCGAGACTCCACCTAGAGCGTGCGCATGGCTTGTGCAGAGAGCTGGGAATGGGGTGGAACACCAAAAATGGAGAAGAACTTGCTCAAAAATGGGTATTCCAAGGGGCGGCCTGCAGGCAGTCCCTCACACCCGCACAATTGCACGAGACATATTCATGGATTCGATCGCGGAACCTCTCGGCTGGGAGATGGCCATGCAAGTCCTTCATATGATCCGCCACCCGAAAGCAGGCGTAAATACACTTGTGCATAGGATTTGCAGCACGGAGGTGGGGTTGCATGTCGGATTTTAGGGTGCATTTATGCAACCGGGGTTCCAAACTTACTTAGGGTTGCATGTAAGCAGTGTAGTGGGGTGCAGGAACGGTTTATGGGGGTTTGCATGCACATTTTTCCGAATTTAGTCATCTGAGTTACGATTTGACATATGCAGGTTGTCCGGGTGCTGGGAACAGTTACGAGAGACCCCGCGCAGGGTCCCCGAGATGCAGGCTTGCTTGCGCTGGTCCCCACAAACTGTTTGAATGGTGTGTGCCGCGCTTTAAGTGGGCACAGCCCCGGCAGTCTCCAAAAAGTGGGGCTGAGCCAGTGCCCTGCCGGGGCCCATCCAGTCCCACCACTTCACGGCAGGTCATTGTCCCGCCATGGCCGCAGCAGCGATGGTAGATGAGCCCGCCGTCAATAAGTCAGGCAGCTTTGACTGACAGAAGTGCAGGACAGTCACAGCTTCGCTCAAAGCGAAGCTGCGGCTGTCTGGCACTTGTTAGTCATAGCTTAGGAAACGCACAGCGACCCCACCATTAATACCCCTTTGTCTCCTCTCCCTGTTGTGCCCTGTAAGAGGCACAACAGGAGTGGAGACAAAAGGGTATTAATGTTTGACCCATTAACCCCATGAGTAAGATATTTGCGTCTAAAAGGCCGTAACCTCCAAGACAGCACAACTATCTTTTTGCAAATAACGCATGAATAGCAATGGTCATTTGCAAAAGGAAAGAGGTGATGGCTGGGAGGTTACGTCCGGTAACAAGTCCGGTATTAAAGATTTGGCCTTTCAGCACATCTACCTTTTGCAAATAACGCATCAATAGCAATGGTCATTTGCAAAAGGAAAGAGGAGATGGAAGGCCAAAAGTTTATTGCAGGACTTGTTATTATTTTTAAAAGCTCTAGTCCTAATTCAAAGGGTTGGCTCTTAGCACTCTACTAAAATGACCACTGTGTTCTTTCAAGTGCTGTCCTGCTTGCCTCCCCAATCTCCTGCTAGCAAGGGAGCACTCCAATATAAATCATGTTGGTAAACCCCTGAAGAACGTTTTATTCAGCGGGTTGGTGGGGGGGGGGTTCTATTTTGTATTAAGCAATTTTATATTGTCAGATTACTTGTGCATGGGTATAAATATTGAGTCGTATATTTCTCCTGGGAACATGTGACTCGCAGGTCCCAACTGAAGCACATAACCAAAATTGTGTGACGCTCGGGCGAATCATTTAATTTTGCGGAGCCTTTTCAGACACTTGTGGGCTCCTAAAAGTAAGTCACCAAAGTGTGATTTTAAGAAAAGCCTCGCTCAGGCAGCATACATGGACATAGGTCTGAAATATCATAATAATTGTTTTCTTATTTCACTGAACAAGGACAGTGGCATCAAAGACGCGTACACTGTGGGGCTACACTGCTGTCTACTGTAGCATTACATTGCACTCTGTCACTATTTACTACACCAGGACTTTGAGTGTTACAGATAAGATACAGTGCAATTAAATGATTTGCCACATGTTTTGGTTGTACCAGCAGTTTTGCAGTATGCGCTTAGTAATGTAGACGAGACCTCCCCCCGTTCATTTTTACATGCTCTTCTTCAGGCCACGCCTTCATGTTTTAGGCCACGCCCATCAGACATGCCATGCCTCCAAATGAGGGCCCCCCCCTAAATTTCTAACCCCACTTAAAGCACTGGGTGTGTGTATTCGCGCCCGGGGGAGTGCACAAAAGGTGGCCGATTTAGCTGTTTATGCTTTGTGTATGGGCTTGTTGGGGGACTGCTGGCAGCGACTTGCGAATACGGTATCTTTTTCTGAACAATTTGCAGGAATACGCAGGGCGTGCATTTTTCATCTGCACCAAGCTTGCGCAGTGTCCTTCTCGGCACGCTGCCCTTGTGGGATTTCTGCGCTCATTTCCATGAATCGGGCCGTGTGTTTATTTTGAACAAGTATTGCGAATGGAACTGCACTGTTAATTGTTTATACAAAGATAGAGCCAGATAGACTGTATTCTTTTAGGTGTGTGGTTTATCCTGCTGATCTTTGGCCGTTGTAGTGTTGAGCCACCTGTCAATCATCGTGTGGTCTGTTGCAAGCAAAATTATTGCTATGTTACAGTTTGTTTCTTGTCAAAAGTTTTGGGTTGAAATTGTGGCGTGCAAGTTCACTAGATAATCTGAGGTTACCCATCTCCGTAAAAAGGATCTTAAAAAATGATTTGGTCATATCTTATTTGGGAAGTAGCTATTACATTTTCCGCAGATGAGGTCCCCCTCCATGGAAAGTTTTTACAGTACTATATATCGTTGAATACCAAGAAATTCTGACCATAACTTTGCATATAGACGGCTCGATTTGGTATGGTTTCTAAACAGGTGTGAGATGGTTTGGCTAGGCCTGCTCCATCAGACGGAGGTCCAATCGCATCAGAGGGAACGCTGCGGCATAAACGCAGAATGAATGTGAAGGTTCATTGTCCATTGAAATCAAAGTGGTCGCTGCCTCTGGTCCCCCTCTTGGCAGCTACTAGGTGGGCCAGCTTGTAGACAGTAATGCTGGCAACAATGAGCCCAGCGCTGAGAATGACAGCAATGACAAGACAGATCAACAGCCCAGACACGGAGCCTGCAGGCTGCTGGCCTCCAAGGGGCTCTGCAAGAAAGAAAAGATTACAGTGGGAATATGGAAGAGACCAATTCCTAGTCTACATTTTATGGACTCAAAAATGACATTGTATATTTCTAATGAACTTAATATTTCGAAGGAGAAAGATCTCTGACAACATCTATTTGCTTTTATATTTAGACTACATATATAAAGACTTACAAAGTAGGCTTAACACGGCTTCCTTTCACAGTGAACAAATAATCATGGAAACAACAAGTCCTTGCATGCACAAGGATCATGTTTTGGAGGAAACAAATATGCACACACTTTTTTTGCCCCTGGTACGAGTACCCCCAGCAGAAATATTGTACTCCCCTTATGAAATGACTAGGTTTTAGACAATGATCTTAGAGTCTACAGGTATCGGGAGCATTATGTTCCAGTCTCATTCAGGAGAAGAACCTCGTGGCTTTTGTACTCTTTGTAACACATATTATGAGAAATTGAGCTTATTCAAACTGTATAACTAGTCTGTAATTGGGGCATATACTCTGTTTACATGCAGCGTGATTTTGTGTATTTTACCCCATGTTAATGTTGTGTTTTATTGAATCTTTTTTATGATTCTCATCTTAATGTAATTTCTATAAGTGGCTTAGTATCTTATGTCATTAGAGTATGTGATTTGTATGCTAAGGTTATTATTGTTGTTGAAGCTGTATGTTTTATGAAACTGTTCCAATAAACAAACATGCTACTAGGTTACTAAGGCAATAACAGAGAGCCCAGCCAGTCCTAGGATAACAGAGAGCCCAGCCAGTCCTAGGATAAGGGCATTTACATAAGAGCATTGTTGTATGGAATGATGGGATCTTTGGGATTTTAATGAAAAATGTTTTAACGAAAACATTTTTAACAAACCAAAATACAGAAGAAAATACCAATTATTTTTTTTCTTTTTATTTGGGTGTTCCCTTCCACAAGCCCCGTTTCTCTCTGATTACAACCCAACATCCTCCCCACCCCTTTTAATCACTTACCTCACCCCATATATATTTTTAATACAAAATTCAGTGGTTTTCTGTATTTTCTATTTGTTAAAAATGTTATTCGTTAACATGTATTTGTTATTTTCACCTGATACCTGAATGATGTATCCTAGGTGGGGCAGGGGTAGCTATAGGAGAATACACCAGGCATAGGGATCAGAGGACATTAAACAAATTTAACATTCGGTGCCTAAGGCAGTATTTACATATATGCATATCAAAGTCAGAGGGCAGCATGCAGAAGAGGTGATTTGGGTGGTTAGTTTCAATAGGGAGTTGGAAGGGCTCAGGAGTGTTCCTTCCATTCCTAGAAGGTAGTGTTTGTACCACTGTCGAGATGGCGTTGATGGCCCAGGGGAGACTATACGAGTGGAGTGGGGCAAGTAGGGAAAAGGAGCAAAAGTGGGAGGGGGCAAAGTGGCTAAGGGGGACAGATAGGGTGTGAAGAGTGCAGGATCGAAGGGTTAGAGAGGAAGAGTACAGTGAGGTGCATTCAGTGAGGTAGTAGGGTGGGGGATTGAATGATGTATAGCTAAGAATTAGGAATAAAAAGAGAGAGAGTGATTTAAGTGGATAGCCACCCAGCACACAGAAAGTAGTTAAAGGTGGAAGGCGGATGTGGGTAGCTTGAAAGGAGAGTGTATAGCAAAGTTGAGGGAAACAAAAGAGTACAGTCAACCCCAAGATGTAGGGTGGATTGGCAGAATGAACAATGGGTACACGTGCAGTGGGGGAGGCGATGAATGAGCGAGATAGAGAGGAGAGTGTGGGGAAGATGGAAGGAGGGGAGGATAAGGGCAGAAAACTAGGAGGCAAAGTCATCAGTGGATAGAGAGGAGGAAATAAAGGTCTTCTTGGTGGAGGAGCATGGCCTGGAGAGCTCTAGATAGTTTGTGACGTAGGGGACAGTGTGGTTGGGCTGAAGTGTGTGTTAGATGAGAAAAGAGAATGGGAGATTGGGGGATGAATAGAGAGGCTGGGATGAAGTTTCAGAGATTGCCTTGTAGAAGCATAAAGAATTGACAATCGCAAACTATTATTCATGAACAAGTATGGCACCTTCCCATGCCTTCACTGCTGCCATTTCAGCAATGTACAAAAAGGTGATCTTATTAGAACACTTCTACAGGTCGAAAAATAAAACTTTGACAATATGCCACTTGTGATAGTAAATTTGTCATATATGGTCTCATCTGCCCATGTGGCCATTACTATGTGGGGCAGACAATGAGAAAGAGAAAAAAACATAAATCAAACATCAGAACTAAGAATGTTAAGTCACCAGTCTATAGGCATTTTGAGCTCAGAAAACACACTATAGCTCAGCTCAAATTTGTAATCTTAGAGACCATCACCAAACCACCAGGAGGTGGCAATATAACAGATCTCTAATAACAATGAGAGACCAACGGAGTAGTTTAAAGACGCTTGTTCCACACTCCTATAGAAGCCTTATGGACAATACCAGACAAAAAAGGAAACAACCCTCTATCTCCTCTTCAAGCTCTACCTATACTCCATAAACCAAATAAGGACCGAGTCTAAGGTTTTGAAAAACAAATGTGACAAAATACAATTTTATTAAAGAGAAACAACACAATATGCAATTATCTTAAAATCAAAACATCTTAAAATACAAAACCACAATACCAGTTATAAATCAGTTTAAGATTAAATATATTTAAAAAAACTGATAAAAAACAGCACCAACCTGCCTAGGTGTCACCTATACACCCAAAAAAGCTCCTGCCTATACAAATCTAAACAGAGCAACACAAAAAATGAATCCCTGGTCTATAGTAACGCTTTGGTAGGTAGCACCTCCAAACAACCACTATTCTTTGTTTGTTGGAGGTATGTTGTTAATCACCTGTCTATTGGTTGTCTACCCTTTGAAACTGCTACTAGGGCGACAGTAACCACTGAATTGGTCAATGAACCGCACCTTACAATTTGAGGTGCTCATATGCCCGACATATTTCATTCAAATACATTTAGAAAAAATTGCATGAACTTCATCAGGGGATCCAAAACAATACCCACTATACACAAAACATAATCCAAGACACCTTGTTTGAACTGTCTGAGAATGTGAAGTGTATCTCAGCGTCCGGGTTGCTTCCAAGTAAATGCAGAACTTTAGGTATATACAACCCACTGAAAAAAGAAAGGGAGGGGGGATAGAGCCAGAGAAACAGAAAAGGAGAAAACGAGAAAAAGAGATCTGAGTTAATATTATACCTCAAATCTGTTTACAAGGCTATAACTGACCTTAGTAAGACTCACCAATATCAGTCTTGCCAATGCAAATACTGCTATGTTATGGTGAAGAGGGGAACGTCTCTACTGTAGACATTTAAACACATCCTGTGAACCAAGAGAAGAAGACAAAACGAACTGGTGTGAGCACAACACAACCATTCGATAGTCTTCAGACATTACAGGGGCTATTTGCTACTCTTATATCCTCCCTGTAGTGCCAACCGGGTTCAGTGACTGAAAACATAATCAGTGCACGTTGCATAAACACCACATGACTATTTCATGCCCTGTCACCAATAACAGAGGATCTGTATTGTTTGTCGTAAGATCAGGAACCCCCGTGTAACCAGAGAAAAAATGGCTAAGAGCTTGCACTCACATACTCCACCACGACTGTGTTGCACCACGGGTTTAACAAATTGCCACATGCATGTGATGAGTAATGAAAAGGTACAAGTAGCGCAATCCAAACAACATACCCTCAGGGGAGGTACGCGTCACAAAATCGCTCGACCGCTATGTCTCGCCCACGTTCTGGCCGTGCCTTGTGTTGGAATGTTTTAAAGCACCTCTCTGTAATAAATAAATGTCACGGCTCTATAACAGAACAGCGGAGACACACAGAGTCAACCGAACCCCGCGGTTGATGCGCTAGCTACTGCTTGCAAAATTTAAAAGCAGAAGGAAGCCACAATGAGCACAATCCGTGGCTTACCGGAAATCTGTTGGTCACGGGAAGAAGAGTCTTCAAATCTCTTCATCTCATACACGCTTTCCCCTCTGTCTCATCTTTACGAAGCAACCGGAAGTGTAAATAGGGGTAAGGGGTGTTGTCTGTCGATCACGTGACAGGTCATGTGACCACCACTGCTGCGTGATAACAATAGAGTGTAGGGGATTCAAATCGAAATACACGGTGTTGAAGTATCGAACAAGGAGATGGAAATACCAAAGCCAAACATTATGGGTAATCAGTAACACGGGCAGAAACCGTAGCGTCACGTGTTTGGAAAAAAAGCATGTAATGTTAACTGGAGAGTGAAACAGAAACAAATTAAGCAGATTTCTGACTGGCTGACTCAGACTAACAAATGGAAAAACGACAATTGTTGTATGAACTCAATTACCATAAGACAGCAATTAATTAGAAGCCTCCGGCATACTATAATGCCAGTCTGACTGTTCATTGAGGCCGATTGTTGCTGACTTAGTAAGAAATATCAGCCATTTTTCCTTAAACAGAAGTATGTCTGTTTTGTTGTTGTTTCCCTTGGACCTATCGAATTGCCATAAGACAGTCCATTGTACATCATCTGAGCTATGTTCCATAATGATAAAATGATTAACTGCAATGTTCTTCCTTTTAATGCAACTCCTGTGTTCGCTAATCCGACTCTTGACTTTCCTTTCTGTCATCCCAACATAGAGTCTCTGACAGGGACACCATATAGCATATACCACCTCTGTGGAATTGCAATTGGTGAATTGTTTTTGTGTCCATGGTCGTTTTAAACCTATGTCGACTTCTTTCGTATGTTTGGTGTACTTGCAATTGACGCAATGGCCACAAGGAGAATGTCCCCTGAGGGCTGGTAGACCCCATGTTTTCGTAACACTTGTCAAATGACTTTGTTTAGTCGTGATGTCATTCCTCGTAAGTAGTTCTTTCAAATTTGAAGTTCTTTTATATGCACACATGGGGAAATCTAACGGACATTCACCTCCAGCCAAAATATGCCAGTTCTTTCGTATGATTTTAGCAACCGCATTGGATCTAGGGCAAAAGGTGCTGACAAAAGCAATTTTGTTTGTGGTGGAGTCCTTCTGATGGTATTCTAAAAGGGCCTCCCTGTTATGTTTAGCTCTTTTGAAAGCCCTTTTAACTATCCTGGGGGGGTAACTTCTGGCCTCCAATTTTGATTTCAATTGTGCTGCTTCTGTCAAGAACGTGAGATTAAGGGTGCTGTTTTGTTTGAGGCGTAAAAACTGCCCGAACGGTAAGTTCACCGACGTGTGCCTAGGGTGGCAACTATCAAATTTTAACAAAGCATTACAGTCCGTAGGTTTATGGAATGGGCTGACCTTCAGAGTGGTACTGGTTTCCACCTCAATAGTGATGTCCAAGAAATCTATTTTCTGTCTACTGCAGGTGTAGGTGAATTTAAGGAACTGATACCTTTGATTAATCCATTGGAAAAATTCTGCAAATGATTCTTCTGAGCTGTCCCAAACAATGAGAATGTCATCTATAAACCTCCTCCATAAGGCAATCTTAGCGAAAAAAGGATTGGCGAGAGGATAAATATGTTCAAGCTCAAAATGTTCGACGTATAGATTGGCTGCTGTCAGAGCTACAGGTGAGCCCATTGCCGTCCCATGGACTTGATGGTACAGTTTACCATTAAAATAGAAATAATTTTCGGTAAGTGCCATCTCCGCACACCATAAGATAAAACTGTTTGGTGTCGAGCCTCCAGTTCTTTTGGTTAAAAGAACGTCTTCCAGAACATCAAGGGTCTCTCTTTGTGGGATACACGTGTACAAAGCTCCAATATCAAGACTAGCTAATAATTGTGTCTTGGGGTCGAAGCTCATATTCTCCACACAATTAATAGCTTCCGTGGTATCCTGTATATAGGAGTACATGGTGAGAACAAACAGTTTGAGGTACTTATCGGCTAGTTTGGAAAGAGGTTCCAATACAGAGCCGGTGCCTGACACAATCGGACGGCCTGGAGGGTTTGTCAATGACTTGTGTATTTTGGGTAAAGTGTTACATTTCGGAATGGATGGTTTGGATACACATAAGTAATCATGTTATTGCTTACAAATCCAATCTCTCTCCAATGCTTTGTCTATTTTGTTACGTATCAAGGCCGACAATCTCATAGTAGGGTCAGTTTCTATAGGAGCATAAAAGGTAGTGTCTTCTAATTGCCTGTTGCATTCCATGATGTACGCTGTCCTGTCTTGAATTACAACTGCTCCCCCCTTGTCTGCTTTACGTATTACTATGTTCTTATTGTTAGCCAGACTTTTCACAGCTTCCCTTTCTATATTACTGAAATTTTGAAATGTGGGACCTGGAGGTATGCTCTCAAGGAGCTTCAAATCTCTCCACACTCTTTTCGCAAAGACTGTGGCTTCAGGAGTGTGGCTTGCTGTTGGAGGGTCAAAAGAGGATCTGTTACATAACCCGCTTTCATTGTTTTCAGTATCGCAGCGTTTGTTAGCAAAAAATTGTTTCAAATGGATCTTCCGCAGTAGTTGTTCAATTTCCATATGTGTTCGGAAGATGTTATACTGTGCTGTGGGAACAAAACCTAAACCCTTATTCAAGATCAATTCTTCCACAGGTTCTGGTTGTTATGTCGACAAGTTGACTAATAGGGATGATTGCTCCTTGTTCTCTCTAGGTCCCAATTGTCTCCTATTGTGCGCTCGTCGAAAAAAGAGACCGTGGGTATGCTGCCCGTGCGTTGTTGTTGTGGTGGTGGTTGTTGTTGTTGTTCAGGGGTAAACTGATTATAAGCTCCACCCCTTCGCTGGGGTCTCCTATTACGATTACTGCCTCGTTGTTGGTGACCATGGTTTCTATAAGGTCTTTGTCCATTTCCTCTGTTGAAACCTCCTCCATTAGAACTTCCAGAGCTGAATGAGGTGTTCGCCTTTTGTCCTTGTTGTGCTTGCCGAGACATATAGGGGGAAACATACCCCTCTTTAATGTATTGGAATGCATTTTCATGAGAAAATTGAACCAGGTCCTTACGCATCCTCATTATGCGTTTTTTGTGTGCAAAAACCTTTACTCATCACACGTAAAGAGATGTTCTGTATTCATAAACTTGACTCCCTAGAACCATCGGGAATGAATGAGGAATTTTTGCTTGACACCATGTTTATGAATAATAGCATACACCTTGACCAGCCGTTCAAATCAGGTGATTATACAGACATACGTAAATAGAATTGATATTTCATGTCTCAACAGTATAAAACTTTACAGAAATTATTTATATCTAACACAATTGAAAATCACTGTTATGAACAAAATTATGAAACATTCTTATTACACATTTGTTATCAGTATGTACAACCTGTCATTTACACTGACTATGGATACTATGGCAGTACTAGTCTATAGGAAATATGAATCTGATCAGTTACACTATGGGTCTAGGTGGGTCTAGATAACCACAGACATAGTAATCTGCTGATGACTCCTACACATAAACATTGCTTTATATTACACACTTGGTGTGCAGAGACTATCGAGAGGTAGATACATAACCACCATTAGGCTAGTAGCTTCATTAGCACTATACATACCCCTGAAGACACATTCAACAGTCTAGTAGGTTTCTGTCCTGCCTTATAAGATCATAAAGATAGGGCTGTGAAAGTTGTATTACTCCATAGACAATAACGGTGATCCGTATTGTGAATTCATTATACTACGGTTGAATTGAATTACGCATCAGCTATACCAAAAAAGTATTTTAATATCGTTCCACTGATACTAACCCTCCAATATCTTTTTGAGGTTGAGGTTGACTAACTTAACTCTTAAATTGTATTGAATAGGTCCACTGTTACTTGCAAGTCCAAGTCAATAATGTTCATTTTTATCATGATTCCTTGAGTTGAATTCACACAATAACGTAAGGGTTCACTATTCAAAAACTACATATCTCAGTAAACCAGGACGTAACCGTCATGACTTCATTGCATACACTAGTACACACAAAATCGCCTAGCAACGTTTTATCACTATATCCAAGCACGAGAGATGCTTTCACTCGTATGTTGGTACCTGTCAGTGCTCTCATTCAGACTCCCGAACGCTAGTCTGGAACAATGTAAGTCCCGATAGATTGCATATTTTTCATTAATCCGACACAAGGTTACAAAAATATTTAGCAATTTCATCATTTTTAACAGCAATGTGAACCGTGCAACCACAATGTCCAAGTTACTGCCTCGCACAGCAGAAATGTAGTGTGTAGACAATGTGCCCATGGAACGCAAACTTGTAAGTACTATTTTTCCTACGCTTGATAAATGTGCATATCTATCATCATACGTGCTGAACAAGATCTATCCTTTGCTTCGGCAGACCCATAGAGAGGCAATCGCACCTTTTAAGGACCTCAAAAAGATAATACATTTCATTGAGTACATCAGCAACGCTGATAACAGCCACTATCAATCCAAGAGGCTCATAAAGGAAAACCATTCTATCTTACAGAAATGTAAGTCTAGATTGAGATCATTTTACAGGGCACTTGCTCCAATACTGTATCGCTGCTGCACAGATGGATTGCGCAGTAACTACTCTACATTCCCCAAGTCAGTGGACACAATTAGGTGAAGTATCATAATGTCTGTTACATTTGGGAACATAGACTTTACATTGTTATGAGGCTGAGGTTTCTGACATTTTCTTTCAAATTTTTGTTTATAGAATTACATGGTAGAAAATTGAAGACAAGTTGATCCCTAGCTCCTGAAGAAGAGATTATCTCAAAACGTGTAGAGCTCATTTTATTAATTGTTATTTGTAATTAATTGTTTTCACGATGATGTTTCACAAAAAAACTAGTATGCACCTATTTGTGCAAGACTTGATTGTTCTATCTACAGCACTAGTAAATAAAACATTCAATTACTTTTTCACACATTATTTATCATAGGACCATTTATGAGTACAACTAACATATTGACTGAAGTTTTCTTCAGTAAAACAGGTGTGCATGGGACGGGAGTATCCACAAGTCTTGGACACTTACTTCTTGCTATGAACAAGAAGAGTGGTCAGAAGGAGGGGTAAAATACGGGAGCGGAGGAGACTAGAGTGAAGGATAGAATGTTGAGATTGAGAGAGTTGCCTTGGATGTGAATTGGAATGTTATGTAGGTTGTCTAGTGTGTTTTCAGAGAGAGTGGAGTGAAGTTGGAGCTGTTATGCATTTATCTTTATCCGAGGACAAAAAAGACAGCCCTTTGAAAGGCTGTCTGTTTTTACTGCTTGCCTGATGATCATGGACTAGGCAGTATTTACTGAATGCAAAATTTCTAGGAACACCCCTCCTGTAAATACCACCCAATAATGTGGGGAAATACCTTATGAAGAATCCTTCAATTTTGACCTCCATCCAAAAGGTTTGCACATCCCTTCACTTAAGGCAAGAAAGAAAATGTGCAAAGGAGACCATCAAAGGAAGCAAAAAACTGGCACATCTGATGCCCAGCTTATAATCCCTGTTTACTGTGCTATAATTACCCTTCTGTACATTATCACATATGGTACAGTAGTATTTTCAATAAAAGGATGGAAATGGAATAAAAAATATAAAATAAAGAGTATGGGCCTCATTACACGGATGATGGTAAGGGTACCAGTGCCGGTAAACCCTTACTACGAGGTCCCTTTGTGGGACCCTACCTTAATGGCTGCTTTTACCAGCCGTTAAGGACGGGACCCGCAAAGGGACCTTCGAGGTAATTACAGTACCGCAATTTGCGGTACCGCAATTACCACCTTCCCCATTCCCATTGAGCCCTATGGGGGCAAAAATGGGAATGGGGAAGTGCCATGGTGAATGGGGAATTACCGCCCCCACACACCTTGGAATAGGGCGGTAATTCTGCCATTCACCATGGCGGACTCGGTAAAATACCGGCGGCAACCATGGTGCTAATAGCGCCATGGTTACCGCCGTCCGTGTAATGAGGCCCTATGAATTTAGTCCTTCTGAAATTCCACTTAAAAGCAGTCTTTTGATAGTCCTATGAGATCCCGCAATTACTGCCTACAATAAAATTGCAGCATTTTGTAATCTTGGAAGGAATCCACCAAACCCATACTGCAGCCCAATATTTTAGTTTGCATTGTTAATAAACTGAAATGGTCGTAGGTTATTTCATGTAAAGGTAATGAGTGTTTGGTGAATGGATTTTGTTGAGAAATTGGAAAAATTCAAACTTCGTGCTCCATACCACTGACTGGGGGGTGGGCACGTCATCAACGTCATTTCTGTCACTTTCACTAATTGCTACAAATATTACAATATTTATGGTAAATGGGTTAAGTGTTACATTTAGGTTACCTTTTCTTATTTTATGTAGAGGCGATACTTTTGTACAACTGCATGCACGCAGAAACATGACAATGAAACATTGTCACACGCAGGACCCCTCCACCCTCAGTTAAAGCAATACATGTGGGCACGTGGAGTTTAAGTGTATAAATGGCGGTCATGAGAGGAAGATCATTATAGGTATAAAATGCACACATAATGGTACCCCTGTATGGGAGGTGTTTTTTGAATGTAGTAAAACATTAAATATATGAGGTGGGATTGCTCTGTGTATCATGGGTCTGACATTGTGGATTCATCAGAAGGTGTGATTTTGCCATCATTGCAAATGACCATCAACAGTCAGGGAACAGGTTTCATAAGCTGGTCAACAGGATGGTTGCGGTCAGTTTGCAGATGGCTCAAGTGCTGGAGGGCAAGGGAAGATATGATCTCTGGTGAACTGGAGAGCTCATTGTTGCCAGAGATAGGCATCTTGTGAAATCATGGGGTTGTTTGAAGCAGGTGGCTCTCCTGGGGCACTTGCAGAGACCACTAGTAATATATTTTAGGAGAATGATTGTGTTGTCAGAGAGTGGGAGGAACTCATGTGAATACAAAGGTCAGCCACGTAAAAGTAATAAAAACCGGACTGGTCTGGTCTGGGCTATGCGGTTAGCAAACACAAATAGGTCACAGGGAATGTATGGCCCTCATTCCGAGGTTGGTGCTAGTCATGGCGCTATTAGCGCCATGACTAGCACCAATACTGGTACCGCCACCGACTTGGTGATATGGGGACTTACCGGTCTATTCCAACCTTTAAGGGACCGGTAGGTCCCCATTTGAAAAGCCATTCCCCATTCCTATTTGGGCCCCCATAGGGCTCAATGGGCAAGGGGAAGGCGTTGATAACAGTACCGCAAATTGCGGTACCGTTATTGACCCCGGTATCCCATAACGCCTGATAACACCAAGCGTTAATGGAAGGACCCGCAAAGGGACCTCGGAATAGGGCGCAAAGGGATTACCGGCACCGGTGTCATTACCGGTGCCCGGTATCCCTTTGCGCCCAGGTCGTAATGACCCCCTATGTGTCTTTCTCTCATCTTCATTTGCTTAGGTTTTTTTTGGGATAGGTCTGTGTATGTCATCAATAGGAATTCTGTTATTTTGTAACTAAGAGGAAAGGCTGCCACCAAATATGAAGAGGCATTTGAGAAGGGGTGTGTGGAAAATGTAAACCTTGTAATGATAGGTTTTGGGGGATTGTGTTATAAAGTCTGTGTGGGTTTTAGATTTCTCTGTACAGGACAACCAATCATGTTTGGGTGGATGATTTTGTAATGCTATCTGGGGGAGTGCATTAACTGTTGTAAACTGTATATAACATGTGTTGTTTGAGTGGTCGAGGGAGACCAGGGTTAGTTTGACGCTTGGATGTCATCTAAGCCGCCCCCCGGCCATTGTACAATAAACTTGCTTTATGGACAAAAGGCACACTTACTAATTTTAGAAGTGGGCCTCATTTGGATTAAGGGGCGTAGCTAAAGGTCCACGCCTACAATGTCAATGTGTATATGAATGGAACCTTTAACAACTTGTTAACCCTTTCACTGGATTTGTGATGTGCATGTTGTCAAGGTGAGTGGTTTGGTGTCAATGGACATATAGTGTGAGTGTGTGTGTGTGTGTGTGTGTGTGTGTGTGTGTGTGTGTGTGTGTGTATTCTCCTCAAGATCTGAATACATGCCCATATTTTAGAAATCCTACCAAATGACCACGTCTCCCAAGTTCACAAAGAGCACATGCACAATTTCTAGGTTCTGATTCCAAAGCACACTTGCTGCATAGCTGTACATTCTTGTGCCTGTTACAAAAACTCCCAAAACTTTCCATATGAATCCAAAACTTGACTGCAAATTACCTGAATCACTGGATGACTGAACATCTGTTTTGATTAAAAGAAAAACAATGATAGGTTAATGTCAGTGGAATTTTCATTATTTTTTAAAATGGTCTATAATCTAAAACATTTAACTCATGGACAATGGCAGTTATTGTTGGTGGAGATCAAATTGCAAGATACCGCTTATTGGCAGACTTTCAGCCAACACAAACATAAAATGCTGTTATACATGTAAGAAGACATACATTTTGTACACCATAAAATAGCAAAAGATGGACACTGGCTCAGTCTACCTGTAGGAGTTTCTAGGGTAGGTCAAGCTACAAAAAAAGTCTTAGAAACTTAAGAAATCCTGTAAGGCATATCAACGGGTCGAATGCCCTCTTCAAGTATGTATGGGTAAGTATAAGGTCATAGGCAGTCTGTCTTGCTTATACTTTACAGGTAAGTACATTGTGTAGCAGTTAAACGTTTTTGTTGTTTTCATTATTATTATTATTAACACACAAAACTGTTTCAAGGAAAGTCCTTTGCTGGTTAAAAGTTTGGAAATGTCTGACATGGCTAAGAGAGGTGGTTTGCCCCCCTGGGCACACTTTTAAGGAACTTAACCGCTGTTCTGCTGTAAGTTCTCTAAAGCAGGAGCTGGTTACGGAGAAGGTGTAAAAAAAACTTGATGACCTTTGATTGGCTCTTTTTTCTTGTTTGTGAGGCTTAAGAGATTGTACATATTCATCAGAGCATGGACTGAAGCATAGAAATCCAAGGTCATGTGATGTCATCAGATTGCTTTGGAATTCTCTCTTGGTCTCTGGTTTAAAGAGCATTGGTACTGGTGTGGTATGGTTGGCAACTGAAAAACTGTGTCAGCCTCATTTAGTTACAGGGATACTGAGCATTCTACTCAAGAGTTCCTGAATCAGTTTGTAATTTGCCAGTTCAGCTGTGCCTTGTGGTTGTCCAGCAACCTTGCTAGGCTTATTTGGCAACCAGCATTTCTCCCCTTGGGGGAAATAGTTGCATTTAGCTTCCAATGTATTTTGTGTGCGTGAAATGTACCGCACCAACGATGCATGTTTGGACTCTTCTATGCACCACCATATAAGTTGCACATGGCTGATTTGTGTCAATTTCCAGATTTTTGCAGGTGGTCTGCAGGTGGCAGTCAGGGTGACAAACATTCACTGGTAGAGAGGAAAGGTGGTGTACCGGCCGCCCAATAGTAATACACCTATATTTCGCTGTTAGGTCCCTTGTTCCTGCACCTTTGAGTATAATGTGTTGGACGTCATAGTGATTAAAAATCTCGATTTACCTTCATCGACCGTGTAAATTGGTCCTGAGGAAACAGTCACGGGTGAAGACGTGCTCTCGGCGGAAGCTGGGCCAGTATGACCTGCCTCTCTCTTCCTCCTCGCAGGGCTCGCGTTGACAGTGTTATTGTCGCACGCCTGCGTAAAGGTAACAGAGACATGTTAAGATCAAGCTCATATTAACACATATCAGCACAACTTGACAATCGTGCAGAACCATTGATTACAAAAGAAGAGGCCAATCCACAACAGGAAAACCAGCAGAATAGAGCCTTTAGCAGGAATTTTGTAGACTATGATCTTAGAAATCCAAATCCCAGACTGGCACCAGCATCGGAAACTCACTCTTTTCCAGCCCAACCTCGAGTTAAGAGTCAACAGTCTACTAGGAAATCATGGTATTTTCCAGCAGTCTACTCTTGTTCTCCTAATGAGCAATCAACCGCTTAGCCACTGTTTCATAAATACCTTTTGAACAATAAACCATCACCATGGTCTTCAAGTACATATATATAAGGGCCAGGCTATACAGTCAGCATGAGGTTTGAGAAGAATAGAGACACCCGTCAACTAATGAGATTAATCTCAGAATTCAGCAGAGCAAAGATGCCAACCATGACTGAAGGATCAACTTCATTTAGATCTGGGCTTTTAGTCAACAACACTTTGCATGCTGGTACTTGTAGTTGTGCTTAATTCCATTACCAGTATGGGCCTTAAAACCTCAACATCAACACTGAAGTTAAGAAGTGGCAAAGTTGGCAAAAACGGACAGGGCCATTGCTGGTCCTCACTCATTACTTGCGTCTCAGTCTCGAAGCCCAGCACCTACTAATCCAAGGTGGGAAGCTGCAAGCACAACCTAAGGCAACATGAACAGGAGTCGCCAGTTACTCTGCTCAGCCAAACATCACAGTTTGTCAGCCTATAACATGAGAGCAGGTTCTGTGCATAAGAGTCCTCATTATTTGCTAATTTAACAGTACAACACATCTAGTGAAATATGGGAGTATCTCAATTTGAAGGTGTCATCTTTTCAAATAGTTATGTGTGGTATAGAAGTGAAGCTCACATATTTTATCAGATTAAGTGTTATCCTTTGCTTTCATTTGAAACACTTGTGTATAGCCGCGTTATATATGCCATGTCATATCATATCATATAATTTAACAGTGTACTATGGAGAAACGAAAAGATGGGTGTTTAATAAATGAAATGTCTTCTTATCAATTTACTGGTATGTTAGTAATCCATAGGCATCCTGTACAGCCAACACCTTGTAAGGAGTTTCCAGCCTGTTTTTTATTGCGGGAGAGGGCGTTATCTGTGTTTTGGTGTGATGTCCAAATTGTGTTTTGTGCTGGTTTTACTTTTACAGAGCACTGGCTTTGGTGTTTGTCCTTTGTTTCTGTTCCTTTTTCTTCTCTCCTCCCACTCTCCATTTCCTAAGCACAGCTCCCAGGGCAGCCCTGCCTGGGCAGCCCGCTAAGGGCTCAAGGCAAAGGGCACCTCCCTAGGGCAGTTCCCTTCCCTTGTTTGCCCATAGACGCCTGACAAAGCACCCTACAGCCAGGGTCGGACTGGGACAAGAAATAGGCCCTGACACCCAAAAAAAAGTGGCCCACCCCTCGCCTCAAAAAAGTGGCCCACCACTCGCCTCACGACCCTTGACCTCTGATGACATTACCGGAAGTGATGTCATTTGACCCCACCCGAAAGTAACATCCTGGGAAACGATGAAACATGACCTTTCACCTCTTGACAAAACAGGAATTGGCATCAAATAGCATTGTTCCTAAGTACACCACGAAAAATATGGTTATGATTTCACTAATGTGATCTACATTTCAAACAAGAATGGATCACCATATGTATCCTTAATATCTGTATTTATAGATCCATATTGTCAAATTACTGTAAATGCAAGCAGACGAACACGGCCAAATGATAATATGTTATTGTATAGCACTTACGCTTAAGCTCTTTTTAATAGAACAAATATGCATACAATATCTCCCAGCCTGTGTTGGTACTCATTTATCGACCCAAGAAGGATGAAAGGCTGAGATGGCCTTGCTGGGATTCGAACCTGCAGATCCCTGGCCCCTTTGCCAACTTTGCAATGAACCTTTGGTGACTAACTAACCAAACCCACTGTACCATAAATGCGTTTCTGTCCGGCTGCACTCTTTCGTTATAACCCACAACCGTGAAATCTGTGCGCTTCCCAGCATTTATTGCTTCTCTCAATACCGAGAATGGGCAAAATATTTCTAAAACATAAAAAGGAAATGCTGCCGGTTTAAAGGTCCCCCTGGCGGAAGATATACTATAAACTGTTCGTGTCCACACCAACAGCTAATCCAATCCTTTGCGCGCCGCATTCAAAACATACTCCCCCAGCAATTCATAAAATAATGCCCTTTCATAACTCTCATGCCCCTTCTGAATTGCACCCAACAGCATGGTCTTCAATTGGCACTTCAGTAATTCTTGCTCCTATCAAAGTGCCAAGGACGAGTATGCTCGTCCTTTTTGCATAGACTTGCATAATAGCCTGGCACTTAAGGCCCTGCCAAAAGTAAACTACGCTTCTCCTAATGCAAAATTAATCCACACTCGCTATCTTTATAAACAACTGCCGGACCTGCTTCTTTGTCAGCTGTAAAAGCTCCCCCAGCCATAGAGGTTATGTCACTCGCCACCATTTTCCTTGCACCAAAGTGCCACAAATTAAAATTGTGATCTGTTACTATACCCGTTCGTTACCAAACCAATTTGAGCACATATAGCGCAAACATGCCCTGACAGACAGTGCAATGCGTGTTATAATACCCAGCTATGCCTAAGCACCCAGTACCCTGGAAAATCTGTATGTCCAGATAATTTACCCTTCACGCTCTCTCGAGTGCAACTATACATACAACGTGCGTGGGAGCACTACACCATCAACAGACCACGACACAAGCAAGCAGTAAAGAAAAGTACTACTGGAATCTGACAGAGCAAGCACAAACAAGGCTGTGACAATGGAAAAAGACAGCGGCGCAGAAGTGTGCATAGAAGAGTAGTCAGCACCACAAACCCAACAAAATTAGGGCCGCCCACGGATAGAGCCCCCTCTCTGCTGACAAACGTTTATAGGCGTGTTACATTGTCAAATATAAACGCCCCTCATAGCCAGTAACATAATAACAGTAGGAACCGAACTAGGATTGTCCCTAGCGTGGGGCTCTTGCTATTAAGGACAAGAGTGCATGCTTTTACCATGTAACCCGTATATTTACTTTCCCTTTCCTCGATACATAAACGTTTTCCTCTCAGAAACATATTTTCAGATTGCGTTGAGGTCCCTCAAAAGAGAACACACATTTGCAGTAACATTGTCTTATTCGGTCATCTTTGGATGAGATGTCTTTGTGCAAATAGAACAAAGGATACATTCCTCGCAACCTCTACCTGCTTTATCCAGCCAACAAGGGCACGAAAGCCCTAATACACACACTCCAGTGTGTGTACCGGTCAGCAAGAGGAACTGTAGCCACTCCATCCGCCGTACCAACAGGCAAATCCAGAACATCACGCACACTCTATGGAAAGAGCACATGGTGCTCCAACCGGTCCGCGCTTAACCAGCAGCAAAACGGTAATTTACTGTGCAAAACGAACGTTGAAGGCCCCATTACTTTCACAAAAACATTCCTGTCCGGTTTGTGTATTTGCAAGCACAGACTATGGCAGTCCATTGCTGCAGCCACCCAGGCGTAAGGGATATTCATCTCACTTAGGGGCGGCTGCCATAAGGTTTGGCCCTTGCAATTCATGTTGGAACAAGACGAAATGCCCGGGCAATTGTGTCATCCAATGCACTGTTGCAGCGGCAGCTAATGTAAATGTCTAGTATAGCAGCGGTCTCTTGGCTCTACACATGAGTGCAGGCATTACCAGAAGTTGGGCTTCGGTACCTTTGGGATGCACATAAAAGAAAAGTAGGAGTGAGTTACATTTTGAAACTGCAAGCGCTCAACCCGCTGAGCTATCTTTTCCAGCACTGCCCACCTGGTCCCTCAGCAAACCCTACCATGGCGATGCACTAAAGCATAATCTCACACTCAATGAACCATCCTGAATCCGTACGTTAACAAAAACCCTGCCATTTACAACGTGTCTGTTCTGGTAAATGACCATTAGCTAACCACGGCCGCACAAGAAAAAAGGGCCGCATTTATGATATGGCATTTACAATGCGCTTATACACAAGTGTTTCAAGGCGTGATTTAATGGAGTTTAGCTAGCCAGCAGCTGCACCAAGAAAAGACAGGCTTGGTGTACCTCATATTATATTTTTAGAACCCAACCTTACTGATATTGCCTAGCGCTGAGCTGAGGCCTGCTCACAGTCTTCCAGCAGTCCCTCCATCGTAGTCACCACTTCCTTCCTTGGAGTCCAAATCTGCTCTCAGTCAGAATGTGCTGGGGTATGGTGGCCGCACCGTGACCCAGCCCATTATGCTCGTGGGACATCCACATTGCGCACGTGATTGGCTGCCTCAGCCTGTTGCTACAGCAACACAGCCACACAGCCCCCCTGCACCTGCCCCGAGACAACGGAGGTCAAGTCAGGAGTCAGGCAGGCTGCAGCCACGGGCCAGCCCCTCCCCCCACCCCAGGTAGCTTGCACGCCTGCAAAAGCAAACATGGACTGGACTCGAGGCTCACAAGCTCAGCCTGAGCTCACACGACTGACCCACCCCCACCCCACCATTTGTTGTTGTTCTTGAGGGAGCAGGGGTAGGCCGGGGCTGCCTGCCTCCTGGCTGGCGCCACGGAGGTGACACTTCCAGCACGGCCTCTATTGTGTTGCATTCATTCATAAAAGCAAAGTAAACACTTAGAAACTAAGTGTTTACTTTCTTTGATGAATGTGCAGTGTACACGCATGAATACATCCATCTGCGTGCCACTGCGCAGCGACGGCATGGCAGGCAACATCATTTATAAAATAAAACCGGCCCCAGAAGTGGCATATGAAACCGGCCCAGCCATTCCCAGGCCAAAGTATTTCGGCCACGGGCCGATCGGCCGACGGGCCAATCCGCCCCTGCCTACAGCAACAACCAAGGTAAGGTGTTACGGGCGATGAGCACAGCCATTACTGTGCTCATTTAAAGCACAGCCACTTCTTCATTACTACCATCAAATCAAAACCTTGTGTAGATGACCTGCCGCGCTCCTTAGAGAGCATGATAGATGTATTTGTGTTGGACTTAGATGTATCTTGGGGGGCCGACAATTAGTTACACCTGAGGCATTTTGGGGATGGGCAAGGTGTTGCACTGAGATGTAGCTTGGGGGCCAGGCAGTGGGTCACACCTAGATGGATTTTATTGCAGCAATTCTAGTTGAATGTTTGAATGTAGCGAGACCACTTAGGGATTCATGAAGTCATGGCCAATGCATTAAACCTGTCGCAATACATGTTTATGTAACTTTTGCCGCAGGAACGGCTGCTCCCCGCACACACTCAGTCCATACACCAACCTTTACACAAAGCACAACACCTCTGCGATTAGATTATAGCCATGACCTACGACCCATATTTGGTTTAGCTGGACACATAAGGAGTCTCTTGGATTTGCGCATTGCCCTGTACATCTCTTAGCACGCATACACATGCCTGACCATTATGGGTAGCTTTTTCTGTGGCACAGCCAGCCCACCAAACTCCCTTTCTTGGAAAAATGCACACATGCATCCTAATTCTCTGACAATTTTCCCATACAATGGACTTCGGTCCTCTGAGGGCATTCTCCCCAAAAGCGCATTGAGGCCATACTAATGGGATAAAGGTGCTATACAAATGACAAACTATTACTATTGGCCATTAGGAAGAGAGATGATGTGGTCTACTGTCTGAATTGCAAAGTTTGCGATCGGGAAACTAGTGCTTGAATTCCTGCTACCCCATTTGGCCAAAGTATGTGCTCCTGGCAAAATTACCTTACTGTTCCGTATTTTCCTTAATTGGAATTTCATAGTTGTGTTTAGTTCGGTGAATGCTGTTAAAAATATTCTCACTGATACATGCGTTAATAGACAATAGTGTTGAAGTAGATATTGCACCAAGAAGCAGCATGAGGCATGTGTTACACTTTAAAAAGTAGTCATACGATTATTAGAACTATTGGCCACATATAAAGTTGTAAGTGCAAGCTGAATTGCCTTTGAGCGCACTCATGGCAATGTCACTTGTGAGCCATGGTTCTCTCCTTCCAGAGAAGTGTATTTTGAAATGTCATTTTATTTTTAATTGTGTGCAAACCTTAAAATACTCTTCCCTTTCTTATGCTAGTGCTTATTTTTTGATAGTGTTATTACCAGAGAACTGGTTTCCTTCAACCTTTTATTTCCCGAGCTAATGCGGAAACTATTGCAAGAGCAATTGTGGGTGCTATAATAGACTATTGTAGTCTGTTATATGGCATTAACAAAACAGATTGTAACAGGCTCCAGGTAATACACAACGGAGCAGTGTGAGTAGTCATGGGAATTGCTCGTAGAGACCATGTCTCGGCGGATAGACATGCTATGCACTGGCTCCCTGTGGAGTCAAGATGTCTGTTTCGTCTCTTGGTGATTGCTCAGAAATATCAACAAGGCAAGATGCCGGTTTATAGTCAGGATGTTCTGAATGAAAAACCTCCCAGATTGAGTTATACTGATCAGCTGGCTCTTCCTAGGTGCAGATCCTCGAAGGGTGCAAGGGGGTCTTTTCAGTATGCAGCCCCTAAAGCTTGGAATGGCCTTCCTCTGAACCTGAGGTGCCTAAAGCCCACAGAATTATTTAGGAAGAAATTGAAAACTCACCTGTTTTCATGATGTGTGTCTGATGATCTCTGAAGACCTGTTTTTGGTTAAGATATATTTTCCTCCTCCTTCCTCTTGTCCTTTGTTTTTTGGTTGTTGCGCCCTTAAGACTACGGGTCCATGGACTGCGCAGTATAAATAATAAAAGTAAAGTAACTGCTGAATGAGTGCTGGTGCCCACCATTTTGTTTGTGCACCCCCAACTATTACTTATAGAGACATTTCCGATTATAGAGCACACCATAAAGGCTTTGCTTTTTACTTGCTTTTGTCTGCAACTTCATTGCCAGAGCTTCTTGCCCATAGCCTACGTTATGTTTCATTTTGAAACTGCATTATCCAACCTTGCTGCATGCAGATAACGCCATCATTGACGCATGACTATCATGACTATCAAAAGATAGCTCCCGTGATAATAAAGAAAAGAAAAGAAATGGATCTATGTCCAACAATCGCAGACATACGCACCTCATCTCCCTTTGCACGGCCCCATGGCCACACTCCCCAGCCCCCCTCGCCTTAGCTCTACAGGCCACCCAGCCTGGCAGATCGTGGTCTCCAGACCACATCCATGAAACCCTAATGTACTCTGTGTCGTGCTGTGTGATTCATTCTTATGTACATTGCGTTTCCAGGGGCGCAATCTGGATATACTGATAATCTTCATAACTCCTAGTCCTACTTGTCCTCGTCCCAGTGCAGTAAGATACCTCAGCAGGTTGAGGCATCCTGATGCAATCTGTGTGTGATCTGCTGCTCACAAGTTCGAAACCCGTCAAGGTCAACTCAGTCTTTCATCCTTCCAAGATTGATAAATGAGGCCCAATTTCGGTTGGGTGATATTGTATGTGAAAATGTTCTCTTTAAAGCACCTTGGTGAAAACACTATATAAATTACACATCATCATCACATGAGGTGTCCCACCTCCCCTGGAACACTTCTTCTATTTCTATACTTTCCCTTTTCCCCCCCTTCCATGGGGCTACAAGACCCACCCCACTCAACTTACCTCAGTTAAACCAACCAAGGAACAGCCCATTCAGCCAATCGGGAGGGAGAGGAAAAGTACTGGGACGAGGAAGAGTAGGACTAGGAGTAATGAGCATTAACAGTAAGTAATCCCTACATTACCTCCCCATCCCTCTTCCTCGTCCCAGTACTGCACATTTGGTATGCAAACGGATGTGCTGAATGGAAGCAAGGAATACATAAGATACCAAGTTGTGCACACCACCCAGCACCAATTTTATTATGCAATACAAACTGGATCTAGAGACTACCAAAGTGACACACCTCTTCCCTGTGAAGATTCATGTGGCATTGTTGTACCTTGGAATTACAGTCAGCCCATGCGGCGGCCCTGCAAATGTAACCAGTGGATACCCATTGTGCCTCTGTCCAGGACGACGCCATGGCCGTGAGGACCTGTCCTGCACACCAAGGGGACAAGGGACCAAAGAGGGCAGATAGGCCAAGGAGATAGCGTCTCTCACCCATCTGCTAATGGTAGGGACCGAGGCTGTAGACCCTACCCACAAAAGTGACGAAGAGACTAGCCGCAGTCTGGAAGGAACTGGAACGTTCCAACTAAATAAGGACCTCCCTGCAGACATCGTAGTGGCTCCAGCTCTCCGCCTCCACAGTCACAGGATTATGGAAGCACGCAGGGAGAACCACTTCCTGAGACACATGAACTTTAGACAAAACCTTGGGGAGAAAGGCAGGTTTGCATCACAGGAAACAATGTGCCCTCCTGAACAAGCAAATACCAAAGTCTACAGGTCAAGGCACAAATCTCCCCCGCGGCCTGGCCGATGCGATAGCCACCAGAAAGGCCATTTTGATGGACATGATCTTAAGGGGAACCCCATCCAGTAGCTCAAAGGTGGCCGCCTGAAGGGCCTACATCACAAGAGGAAGGTCCCAAGAGGGCAACCCTAAGGCCGAGAAGGGCCTCTCCCAAGACAAACTCTTCAGTAAGTGGGAGGCCAAGGAACAATCCCAGGGCTAAAATCAGAAGAGCCTTGAAATGCCCTGACAGACACTTACTGGGCCTGCAAGGTGGACACAGCCAGCCCCAGGACAAATCCCTCCTTCAGAAACTGGAGAAGCGTGGGAACCTCTGACGTGACAGCAGAGAATCCATTCAGTGAGCACGAAGCCTGAAACACACTCCAGTTACTGGAATATGACTTCAGGGTGGAGGGCCGTTTGTCCTTCTCGATAGAATCTACCAATTAATGGGACAGACCCCTCCCATGCAGCCAAGCCCTTTCAAATTCCAAACCCCCCAGGAGTGTACTTCACCCTGAGCCAGAGCAACCAGGACTGGTTGAGCCAGCAGGAGGAAAATCGGGGCGACAGGGAAACCAGCCCTTGTGGAGCCGAAAGGCAGCCACCAGAAGCACCAACACCTCGGACCGCCTGATTTTCAGTAGGACCCTCGGGAAAAGGGGGGAGAGGTTGAAACGCATACAGGAGGCCCTGCGGCCATGATAAATTCATGTTAACGGTCCCCCAAAACCCCTGGACATGGACACCAGGAGCAGAAACGGCTTGCCTTGTTCAGGGTGTACGGAAACAGATCCAACCACGGGGTCCCAAACTTTATGCAGATGGCCTGAAAAATGTCCTCCCGAAGTCCACAGTCCCCAATGTGGGAAGACCCTGCTGAGACTGTCTGCCACCACGATAACCACACCTCTGATGTGAACCAACCTGAGAGACAGTAAATTGTGTTCCGCCCAATGCCCCAGGGATTTGGACAACAGGCCGAGGGCTCCACACCGGGATCCCCCGCCGGTAGGAGACTGTTGTGGTGTTGTCTGTCAGCAAGAGGACAGCTTTCCCTCACAAGGCAGGGGCGAAGTCCCGAACAGAGTGATAATCAGCCGCATGTTCTCTCCAGTTGGAGGTCCGGAAGGCTCCCTGACCAACCACTCCTCCTGAAGGGACCGGGCCCCAGCAGGGCACCACACCCCTTGACGCTGGCATTGGTAGTAACCATGATCGGACATGGCTGGGACAAGGAAAACCCTGCCAACATCTTGTCCATTTTGAACCACCACTGCAGGGCCCAGGTGATCAGAACCCACTGTCGTTGTTCAGCCTCCAGTTGTCCATGTAGCCTGCCGGAGTTCGTGAGCCGAATCGCTGTCTGATCCTGCTGCACTGCACCACGCACAATGCATCCCAGGACAAAGCCCAACTCCCACAGCACTCCGTTATCTGTCCAAGCAAAGTCACCAGCATCAGCACCATTAATATTGTGCCACTGGGTAAGCCGCCGCCATTGCGAGCCACGAACTAGACTCCTGGAAAATGGCTGCCATTATTGTTGTTATTTTTGTTGCCTAGCAATGCTCCGAGCAGCCTTGCCCCGTGATTGGCCCTGCTCTCCTTCTTCACACCAGCGTCATCGCCGGATGTCGAGAGCCGACCCTCAGTCCTAAGGCCTTCATAATAAGGCCGACACCTGTCTCCTACCTGTCCTCTGCCACGTCGGAGCAGCAAGGAGACTCCAGCCTTCATTCTGCTCCAGCTGGGATAAGCTCCACCCCCGCTCGAGCTCACAGCCCCGCCGCGTGAGTAGCCTCCAACTGTTTCACATATAGTAATAAGTACTAGAGGCCGCATCCATGCCATCTCTACCACATCTACACCCCTGGAACTGCCACTCAACCCAATCCGATAGCCAAAACAGCGCCAAACGCCTGCCTGCCACTCGACCTGACTGATTCCTACTGCCCGCAAAGTAACTTTACTTGTACTCTTTAATAGCACCATGGCTACCTCCAAAATCGTAATGAGGGCCTCAGTCTTTTCTGGAATTCACAGTCTGAGAAGTTTGAGAGTCCCCAACACTTCTTTGTTTGGCTTGCCGTTTGCACCCACGTTTCTTCAGTGATTGTGTAGGCTGCTCCGGGGTTTCTCTGCTAACGTTTCCAAATTGATACATATCATGTCAGGAATCTCACAAGTGGTTGTGGCTGGGTAGTTGGGTACGAACCCCAGAGCTGATACCAAGAGATAGGTGCCTGGGAGCTTCCTCTACAATGGCTTTCTACTCTCTCTTGACCTTGATACCCCGTGAACCTTTCTCTGGTTTTCGCCAACTTGTTCTTCTCTTGCCCTTGATGTCCTATCCTGAGTTCCTGCCTACAGGAGCTCTAAGCAACTTCTCCTCCTCCTGTCTCCTTTCCCCCTCCTTTTTGCTTTTCCATGCGTTCATACCTCGACCTTTACTGCCACATCCCTTTTGTGTAGGATGTTTTCCCTCCAATGGCACCTCCTTCCTTCTCCTGATCCCAATAACCTTTTCCATGAAACCCTCTCTTCCTCTGCTGCCTCATCGTCCTCCATTCTTCTCTTGATGTAATGCTCTCCTCGTCCTCCTACTTCATTTTTCACCTCCTTTCTCTCATCACCTTTCTCCTCCACTTCCTTCTGATGCTCTCCCATGACCTCCCTAAACCTTCGTTGACACTCCTCTCCTCTCCCTCCTGTTATATTCACCTCCTTCTGACAGTCAAC
Organism: Ambystoma mexicanum; assembly: GCF_040938575.1. Taxonomy (NCBI): domain Eukaryota; kingdom Metazoa; phylum Chordata; class Amphibia; order Caudata; family Ambystomatidae; genus Ambystoma; species Ambystoma mexicanum. Next base: position 136,788,363 of record NC_090931.1, on the reverse strand, counting down.
TTTCACCTCTGCCTCTTGGTCCTTACCTTATCTCCTCCCCCTTATATTTCCTTCCACCTTCTCCTCCTCCTATCAATGTTCACCTTTCACCTCTGCCTCTTGGTCTTTACCTTATCTCCTCCCCTGATATTTCCTTCCACCTTCTCCTCCTCCTTTTACCAATGTTCACCTTAAACCTCTACCTCTTTCTCCTATCTCACCTGCTGTCCCATCCTAGCCCCTCAAACTCCGACCTCCCCAGCCAACAAAATCCTGCTCGATGAGTTCCTTCATCCTTCTGCTCTGTCTCCCAGTTACCACCCCAGCCATCCTCCTCCCCAGCTTATGTAGCCCTCTGCTCCCTCCCCATGGGCCAGGCCTCGCACGAGGGCTTGCACCCATCATTTATTATTGGTTTCTGGTTGCAATAAGATACAGGTGCATTGTTGATTTAGATCATTATCAAGGGAGTGCTGTGATACGTGGACCAAGCCTACAAAATGAGTGTCCATCATTTTGAAACCAGCAAGAGACCAGTGCATGCTCGTGGACAGGCAGGCCCTGGGCCGTGCTCCCAGAGTGCCAGTGCTCCCAGAGTGCCAGTCTCCCTCAGCATTGACATTTCTCCATCTGCAGTGCTGAGATTAACTCAAGTATTTCCCACGCATATCACTCAGGCTTAATCCATCTGATTGATGACTTCTTAAAGCGATAGTGGACCTTCCAGCATTGTTGTTTGCCTACCTGAACTCTTAAAGGGGCAGCAGCGCTTCAGCAGCACATATACTAAAAAAAATTGGAACGATACAGAGAAGATTAGCATGGCCCATGCGCAAGGATGACACGCAAATTCGTGAAGCGTTTTTAAGCTGTTTTATTTTTGTGTATTGTCTTGTCTAAATGTGCTAAAAGTCAATTTCTGGCTACCGCACAATAAATAAATAAAAAAAGGGGGCAGCATCATTTATGTGGCCTGTGTTGCGATCCGCTGCCTCCCTAGTATGAAGTGGAAAGATAGTCAAGGGATCCTGCCCGTACCGCCAAGAGGCTGAGCATCTTGAAGCGGGTAGCAGCACATGGCCCCCTTGGCTACTGCACCATTCACCTTAAGGGCCAGGCAGGGAACTTCGTTGCATCTCATTTGCAGTGATGGGCATTAGTGGCACACCACGACGGATGCAATTTGACATGGTCACCTCTGTTTGAGCTGTAAAAAACATACAAAGAAAATAGAAAAGCTCATGCTATGCATAAGCATTTTATATGGGGTATCGAAACACTGCCAGGGATAAGTAAAGGCAGCATTGAGCAGGCTTCAGAGAGGTGAGAAAAGGCACAGGGGTGGTGATATGTAAGAATGCTGGGGCTCAAAGTGGATCCCTTCGTGAATCCCGGATTCCCTTAGGGCTGGAGTAGTCACACATATTACCTCACACCTTGCATGTAGTGACTCTCCATTTCGAAGGCCAGTTAGGCAAGCAGATTCAATTCAGTGAATGAGCCCATCCGTAGAATGCAAATGTTTGCAAGAACTAGGGCCGTATTGTTTTCAGCTTGTCGTGTACGCAATGTAAATGGAAAATTGAATTATCTAATGATGCTTGCATATTAGGTGTGTTAGAGACTTTGTGGGCAACATCTTTATAATATAGATTGGGTAGACCACTGGAATACGCGGATCACTGCGCTGATCAAGTATGGAGAGTAGTGGATCCTGAAGCCGGCGAGTGGTTCTTATAAAATGGTGCCCTTCCGTCTTACCGATACTAGTGTAGGTGTTGGGGAAGAACTGCACTCGTTGCTAGTATCCGTAAGTACAATTGAACTTATTAGTAATTGATAGAGAGTCGAGTTACTGGGTATATATAGGGTGCTTTAATTAAACATATGTGCCGACACGTGTTTCGACACAACAGGTGTGTTTTTCAAGGCTGTGGTGGTTATACAGTGTATGATATACATTGTAGTTTGTGCGCAATTGCCTGTGAGGTGGAAATTCAAGTCAGTTTTGAAACATGTTGGGGACGGGAGGATAGCTCTCTGACAATACGCGGGTCTTGGAAGCAAGACCACGCTGAGCAAACGCAGGTTCGAATCCCAGACGCGCGCAATGAAACTATCGCCTAGATACATACGGGTTGCGTGCACTGTAAATAAATGCTAAAATAAAATAAATAAATGTGAGATATAGTGGTAATGTGAAATTGTAGAATGTAGATTGCCAATGTGTAAATGCAAAAATGGTATTAAATGGCACATCATGCAGGATGGTTGTTATGACAATAGTGGGTAAGCAATTGTACAATGGCTACTGTTGGGCGAATGAAAATTATGGACATAAGAGATTTGATTCAAGCAGAATTGTTGGTGACATTGTTTGGATGCATAGAACGAATAGCGAAAACAGTTCATGTCAATTATAATGTCCCACCAAGGAAAAAAGCGAAGGGAATAGAGAAACTCCAGAATGATATTAGATGTGGCGGGTGTGAAAACCAGGCTGTCTAAAGCCACTGGTCACTCTAAAAGTCACTGGTGACGATTTTATATTATATAACCTCAGTTTCTACTAAAATGAGTTGAGTAAGAAGATCAAGCGAATGCTGATGTTCGTTGTACTCCGTTTTAGACCTTTGATATTATAACAACTCCCTTTTGCCAAACTACCCGAGTCATCTTGATTATTGATGTATGAATAAAATCTGCATCCAAATCCATCTCCAGGGTATTGCTTCTCATCTTAAAGGGCTGGGCAACCCAGTTCAATATGGTTCCTTACCATGGGTCTCATCACGAGTTTGACGGTAGCCCTTAATGCGGCGGTAGAGCTGTTACCGCTGCATTTAAGGGTCCACCACATCACAGCTTCGGCTGATTTCCCCCGCATCTCTGAGCTGGGGGAAATCCGCAGAGAATTTACCAATTTTTGGCATGTTTACCGCCGGCGGATTTCCTCATTGAGCCCAATGGGGAATGGGGAATTCCCGAATGGGCTCAATGGGGAATGGGCAATACCCGTTCTGCCAAACCCGTGATTCGGCGCTAATAGCGCCGGTGGGTTTGGCGGTAGGGCTAATAACGCCAGCGCTATTAGCGCCGGCGTTACCGCCCAACTCGTGATGAGGCCCCATGTTTTTTAGAGCGAGAAGATTATAGCTATAATGTGAGCTCCGGAGTGGTGGCTCTGTTTATTAACAACCTGTGGGAGAAGTACAAATGGGGGTTAGTGTAGTAACGTTGAGGCCCAGTGGGGGCTGTGATGTGGTAAACATGAGTGTCAAGCAAGGCTAATGGCAGCCTGGTTGAGTGGGAGGTCGCCCTGTGGCTGGCGTGCTGTAGCTTGATTGCATGGATTGCTGCGAGAATGAAGTCCAATATATGAGGTCAAACGAAGATGGCCTGGAGGCACGGGTGTGCGCTTGCTTGCCAAGAACAGCTGGTCCCAGAGGAGGGAAAAGTGCTGGTGTGCTGGGTGGGAGTGCCGTCTGATGGGTGCAGTGGTGTGTGGGCATATGGAGCGAGTCTGGGCGTCGCTATGGTGGTGTGGCGGGTTTAAGGGATGCAGGACTGCACGTCAGTTGGCTGATGCATTCAAGACTAATGGGCGCGGAATGTAGGACCTAGTTTGGTGGTCTTGGTGGGCAGTGGCGGTGTAGTGTGGCAAACCCTCGGTCTCAGTCAAGTGTACTACAGCGGGTGGTGTTTAAAACGTGAAATTTGTATCTCAGTAACTTCAGGCACGCGCTTAGTCAAAGAAAAAGAATAGTGTGTTCCGAGTATGACATTGACACTGCGATGTGTATGTCAGGTGGGAAATCGGAGAAGGGTTGGTTAGGGGGGGGAGAGTGGGAGGAGTCATATAGAGGATACAGAGCTGTATACAGAGATAAATAATGCAGCATTAAGAGAGTGTCAATCATGCATATGAGTAGAACGAGATTTCAGATATGGTCGTTCCTACCAAGGATGGTCAGTCCTACCCACAACTGCAAAATAATCTCAGTCCTTTTTATGACTACAAAGAAATTGCTGCCCTGTCCATAACAACCAAGGAAGGAACTCCAGCCATGTTCATGACAACAGAACTTCAGAGCTCAGTCCTGGCCACGACTAGAAGATAACCTCAGTTCTGCCCATTCTACAACGGAATCTCAGTCCTACTCTTGGTTAAATCTCAGTCCTTCCCATAGCTACCAAGACATCTCAGTCCTGCTCATTGCTGCCTGCACTTGATATGTCACTTAAATACAGCACACAGACAGATATCAGCAGCAACTAAGAATTATTTACACAAGGACATCTTGCTTTCTCTGATCCCAGTCTCTGGTTTGATATCAGCAGTGGATTAGTCATACCTGAAGAAGCTGCGCACACTGGTCCGGCTGGCACAACCTGGTCACACAATGCAGGTAGATGGGTGCCATTTTCTTATGATTGTACTGTGTGAATCGGAACGTCTCAAAACAAAAGTGTGCGCACTTGCTTTTGCCATTAGATATTACTGTTGTCCTTTTTTCCCTAATACAGCTGAAAGATTAAGAATTTTGGAAAGTTTATGTGCATCCAATACAAATGAAAACAATTTGCTTAATTAGCAAACACATAAAAGACAAGTGAAATGTATCCAATAGAGCTTCCATTTTAAAATATAAACATATTTATGGATTTGAATCACTGATGAAAATACAAATGAATTCAATGAAATGAAAGTATGACAGGTCCTACATAGTTGCCACACCATTGAGTAAAGGAAGGCTGGTCTTCACTCCCATGCTCCGACAGGTCCTAGATAGTTACCACACCATTGAGTAAAGTAAGGCTGGTCTTCACTGCCATGCTCCGACGGGTCCTAGATAGTTACCACACCATTAAGTAAAGGAAGGCTGGTCTTCACTGCCATGCTCCGACAGGTCCTAGATAGTTAGCCCACCAGTGAGTAAAGGAAGGCTGGTCTTCACGCCCATGCTCCGACAGGTCCTATATAGTTAGCACACCACTGAGTAAAGGAAGGCTTGTCTTTACTCCCATGCTCCGACAGGTCCTAGATAGTTACTACACCATTGAGTAAAGGAAGGCTGGTCTTCACTGCCATGCTCCGACAGGTCCTAGATAGTTACCACACCATTGAGTAAAGTAAGGCTGGTCTTCACTGCCATGCTCTGACAGGTCCTAGATAGTTACCACACCATTAAGTAAAGGAAGGCTGGTCTTCACTCCCATGCTCCGACAGGTCCTAGATAGTTACCACACCATTAAGTAAAGGAAGGCTGGTCTTCACTCCCATGCTCCGACAGGTCCTAGATAGTTACCACACCATTAAGTAAAGGAAGGCTGGTCTTCACTCCCATGCTCCTACAGGTCCTAGGTAGTTAGCACACCATTGAGTAAAGGAAGACTGGTCTTCATTACCATATTCCGACAGGTCCTAGATAGTTAGCACACCATTGAGTAAAGGAAAGCTGGTCTTCTTTCCCACGCTCCGACAGGTCCTAGATAGTTATCACACCATTGAGTAAAGGAAGGCTGGTCTTCACTGCCATGCTCCGACAGGTCCTACATAGTTACCACGCCATTAAGTAAAGGAAGGCTGGCCTTCACTGCCATGCTCTGACAGGTCCTAGATAGTTACCACACCATTGAGTAAAGGAAGGTAGGTCTTCACTGCCATGCTCCGACAGGTAATAGATAGTTACCACACCATTAAGTAGAGCAAGGCTGGTCTACACCGTGCTGCACCACTGTAGCCTAACACCAGGAGCATGCACCTGCTTCTTATGTTGCTGAATTAGGAGATGGACAGAATGTCTAGGACTTTTTACTGCTTTATGAGCCTACTGGGGCAGGTATGAACATATATGTGCCCTAATGCACCATCACCACAAAAAAAGTACCTAAACTGGGCAGGCGACTTGTGCCTCCGCTGCTCAAATTAAGAATATGCACTGTGTTTGACATTCGGTATGCAGTGTAATGAATTCGCCCTTGATTATTATTCCAGACCACGCTTTCGTATCCAAGCAGGTTCTCACTGATGCTAACGGGTGAAAGAGTGATAGCGTTCCTATTCCGGGAATTCTAATATTTGGAGTATGGCCTTTCTTGGGAGAGGATTTCGATGATGAGGAACAGAGCTGTTAATCAAATGCAAAGGCACGATGGTCTTTGCTTTGCAGTAAACATTACTCAAATGCTCCAGCTTGGTCCAGTATCATAGCAAGTTGGGGGAGCACATGGTCAATCCTTTAAATGTAAGTCGCCCAGAAATCTTAAGAAGATGAGCAATACCAGGACCAATGACAGCGCTTTAGTGCTGTTAAATTGAAGAGCGTCTATCTTGGACCTATTCTATGCCCATTTGATGCATGTTTACCTCTTTGGATTAGGCAGTAAACACAGTAGCTTCTTCCTGTGGAACAACATGCACTACTTGCCCAAATATACCAATGGTGTTGTGTGGGTGGAAGTAGGGGCACAAGGTCCTATTTGTCTGTTTCCTATTGTTTGTTTGGAGCCTTTTGTACTCCCTGGTTTTATTTTATGGGACTATTTGCCTATTTTTAGGGAGTAAAAGTGGCCGATCAACGACTTATCTGTAGGGCTGATGATAGCCCTGCAAATCAATAATGGCATCTAATGGCTTCCACCTGCTTTTATATTTTGCACCCGATAAAGTCATCGAGACCCATGACCATTAAATCTAAGTTCCTGAACATGTGATGGAGTAAAGAGCATTTTTACCTAACCTTGCAATATACATAGTATAATATTTAACTAGGGAAACGAGTTGGTACATATTTTGAAAGCCAAGCAAGATAATGCTACTGGGAAATTCATTGGAAGGTGACTACTTAGAGTCCTCCAGGAATTAGCCATATTTTAAAAAACAAGGAAAAAGATCAGCTTGGACTGTAGCATTCAGCTCTGTGTCTTTGCTAAAGCCTTCAATCTGTACCTTATTCATCAGGCGTTTCTCTTGAAGCATGTGCTGAGCTCTGGCTCTTGACAATCACTCTTTCTACTGCAAGTTAAGAAGGATTGTTCGCTAAATTTTGTCATCGATGTTATTTGGGGTACCTGGAGGCAGCAACCTCGATGATTCAACTAATTTGATTGGGATTTCGGTGCTGGACTGCCCTTGTAGGCGGGACAAAGACTGAAATGCAAATAGATATTCCTCCTTTACAGTGAGCAAAGAGCGATGGATGCGGACTCTCAAGGTGGGAAAAAAACACAGAACAGGTTATCATGCCACGTTCTTTCCAGAGAGGGGCGCCTGCTACCTTTTTTGTACTTTACAAGGAACTTGGGGTTGGTCACCCTAGGTTACCTGGAGGAACCCAGATGTGGACCCCTTGCTCACTGTGCTCAGAGAGGCACAGCTCTACCTCACTGATGAGGCCCGACTAGTCCAAAACACATGTCTGGGGTTTCTGTTGGTACTCATGTTCAAAGGAGGTTTGCCAGGCATTTCGGTGCTGGACTGCCCTTGTGGGCGGTACAAAGACTGATATGCAAATGGATGTTCCTACTTTGTGAAAGGTACAGTGAGCAAAATGCCATGGCTGCGGACTCTCAAAGTGGCCAAAAACCACAGAACAGGTTATCATTCTATTTTATTTCTATAGAGGGGCTCCTACTACTTTTTTTTGTAATTTGATCACTAGTCTATTAAAAGCAATTATACCTTCATGTCTGGCACTTTCAGTTTGCGGACTTATTATGAAAGACGCTTTATTACTACTGCATAATGTGTGTTAAATAAAGATTATTTAAATACAATAGGTCTTCGATGTGGTCATAGATCATTTGAAATCACTTTTTCTGATGCCATTGATGGGTCAAACTGATGTGTGAAACCGGTCTGACCCACTTAAAAAAAAAACATCTTTATTTTATATCAGTTTATTCAAACCATTCAAACTGTATACATAATAATAACACAATATGTTAAAAACAGAAAAAGCACATCAAATATAGAAATAATAAACAGCATATATATGTCAAGCAGAATAAAAACAATCCATAATCCATAGCAGATCACCCTCTAAAAATCATCAATTAATTTGACACTGATTACAAATTCAACAGTCGCAATTAAAAGAGCTTCATTACAGCTACTTAAAAATCTGCTCCAAAATCCATTCTTGTTCAACCAGAGATGATCATGCACAAAGTTTTGAAACATAATCTTAAGGATCGCAAAACTGGACAATTGTAACATTTTTCTTTAAAGCCTCAGGTTCCTTTAAGCAATACCCGCAGTTAACATCGAGAGACTGTTTCCTATTTTACAATATCTCTGGTGTGTAGCAGGGTCAGCCTAAATCTCAAAAAGGAACTTAAGTATCTTCCATCCGGACAGTTCTGCATGTAAGTTTGAGTCATACCAAAGTGCTTATTTAGCAGCTAAGATCATTATAGAGTGTATATCGCCCCCTTCCTCACAGGTAGTAATCCAGTCCCTCTCATACAGTTTTTGCTTCACTCTATCTTAATTTGTTACCATAGAGAGGCTTTTCACATGTAATGTCATCAATATCTTCGTACACTTTTCCTTAAAGTTGGAGAAGGTGACTGTTTGTTTTTTTTTTAATCCAATCGTGAAACATTGTTTAGTGAATTGCCCACTTCCATGATCATTTTCCTATATAAGGATAATTCTCGTCATGGGACTTTGACAGTCATTGAAAGAAGGCCTAGCTCAGATCTTAGAATCAAGACGGGCACACAGATTGGTAATTCCAGTGCTTTTGCCAGATCTTGCCTTCCACCTTATCAAAGTTAAATGCTGTAGAGAAGGAACTAATTTCTAGGCCATATAATATAGCCATTTAATTTGTAAAACATTACTAATGTTGACTACTTCTGTCTTTCGGCGCCTGGATGCCTGCGGGCTTTGGCGCCTTGTAAGTGCAATTAACATAACATAACAAATGTCAATCTGCAATACTTCCTTGCAATGTGATGGCTGCATCTGAGCACCAAATTGGTCACCCCAGGGATACAACTTGGCTCTCATCTCTGCGTGGAGAGAACCCCTGGATAAAAAATGAAACCCAAATACCTCAGAGATTGTGCCACCACCAATTTACATTTCTCCTAACTTCCAGCAAACCCTTGCCGGATTAATCCTCGTCTCCTTAAAACACATTACATTGGTTAGTTTTCAAAATATTAGCGATTTATATGAGTAAAAGATGGAGAAAAGCCGCTGTCTGACCCACTTTTAGTGAAAAAACGATCCCTGCCTTGCCACATTCCCCGAACAGCAGCCTGTCACGGAACAGCGCATGTGCTTACTGCGCATCCAGGAAGTGGGGCTGACGGTAGTAGTGGTTGCACGACGGGTGAGGTACGGAGGCGGTTTGGGGAGGGGACTGATTATGCATTTGTGTGGGGTGCGTGTGTGTATGAATGTTTAACATGTCAGGAACTGAGTCCGGGATGGCGGGGGTGTCCCCCCTGGAACACATGATAGGACGTGAGGCAGGAGGGCAGCGAAAAGAAAGGGGGTTGTTGGGGTGTCCCCCTGCATTGGGAGAGACCAGGGAAAGGGATGCTGGGAGGGAATGATGTTTCGCGCAAGGCCGAAACTGTGCTCGGTGAACCAGGTTTCAGAGAAATCGGTCTGCGGGGAAACTTAGATCCATACAATCAATTCTGGAACACCAAGGATTTTGGTGAAATTACACCATTGCAAGAGGCTAAAATTATCAAACTGATCAAAAGCTCAACCAAGTACTCAGACTTTTTCAGGGACCTAATAATCCAAACAATTGGGCGAATTTCCAGTACCTGTCATGCACACATTTCAATGCATTGTGTATGTCATTCCAAGCATTGGTGCTCAGCCTATGTTCTAATGCTGCTAATTTTTGGCAGATAAAGATCCAAGGCACAAAGTGAGGAAAAGGGTTACCCAGATTGCCAGAATCCTGTGTAGTGGAGATGCTGGGATTAGAACCCTAGTTTTCTGGTTCCATACTGGCAACTAAGCCACATGGAGACGTCCGCTTTCTAAATATGATTGTGGAGTAGATGTCTACTCCTGCAGCCAATCATCAGCAAATAGCAACACAAACACCATTCTAGACTAGAGACGCTTTTTTTGCAAAATGTGTTTTGAAGGCGAGACCAATACTCATTTCAATTGCGATCCAAACATACCTACAATAAGATCGTATATAAAATTGTCTTTCGGAAAATAATAAAATAGTGTCATACCCTGTTAAAAGTCGCTGTTTTTCCAGTGCTATGGGCATTGTTGGTGTTGCGAAGCACTGTTCGAGTAGAACGTTGAAACTAGGAAGCAAAGACAATCACTGTGAGTTACTCCAAGTAGAACAGCACGGCAAAGATGCAACAAAATGTGACTGGATTATTTGGAAGGAAATGTGTGTACTACTTTAGGTTGCATTGAGCAAATCCAGCATGGCTTCTGCCGATAGCCTAAATCAAGGGGATGTTATTCATAAGCGACCTAAATTATTGCCCTAGGCTATGGGCCTCATCACGAGTTTGACGGTAACCCTTAAATGGGGCGGTAACACCATTACTGCCGCATTTAAGGGTCCGCCAAATCACGGGTTTGGCAGGATTTACGCCCAGCTCAGAGCTGGTGGTAAATCCACCATGAATTTGACGATTTTCAGCACTATTACCATGCGCTAATACCGCCGACGGTAGTAGCGCCGAAAATTCCCCATTAGGCCCAATGGGGAATGGGGAATTCCCGAATGGGCCCAATGGGGAATTATCGTTCCGCCAAACCTGTGATGTGGTGCTAATAGCGCCGGGGGTTTGGCGGTAACGCTAATAACCCCCGCGGTACCCCTGCAGTATTACCACAGGGATACCGCCCAACTCGTGATGAGGCTCATATATGTTTTATTAGCCTTTCCACATGTTGTGGTTACTTCCAATTTTCGGTACAATAGTTCTTAAATGTTGCAGCTCAGCAGTTGAAACATAGGTGTGGATTGATTGTGAATGATAATCCATTTGGGGAACCCTAGATGAGAACATTCAGTTCTGCAACTTTTCAACTAACTACTAGGGGATAGCTCCTACTGAATGCCATATGAGGGAACCTTGATGTGGTTTCAGGCGTCCTCATTTTAGTCCACCTGAGAGAGTACAGAGGGAAATGACAAACGACGACTAGAAGCTCAACTGGCACCAGGGCCCCATTCGCAGGTTCATAGGATACTTGGGTTGAAATGTAGGCAAGTTGTGTATAGCAAACTAGAAAACCCAGGTGGGCAAGCATGGACAAAATATGCCTGGTTTTATCGGAGTAGAGAATCATGAATCAACATCAACATCCGGGAGGATAGCTCAGTGGCAACGTGTTCGCCTTGGAAGCAAGACGACACAAAGCAACCCAGGTTCAATCCCCGGGTGCGCGCTTCGAAACCTCTGGGTATTTAAGCACGTTTCGAAACCTCTGGGTATTTAAGCACGTTATAAATACGCAACTAAGACAAAACAAATACACAACTAAAAAACAAACAGTTCCTGTAACAGCGCCTCGATGCCCGCGGGCTGTGTGAGCGCTTTAAAAATGCAAAAATAAATAAATAAATGATTGTCTGCTCCAAGAAAACTGAACTAAGTTATATATGTATGTGCTAGGTTTCATATAGGGAAGCCCAGCCAGAAGGCAGCGGCAGGCTGTGTGCCAAGAGGAATAGGGTCCAATAAAGGATAGACTACAAAGGGTAGAGCTTTAAAGATATGGAAAGAGGTGATACAGAGTTATTTTATTTATTTATTGTTTACTTGTTAGGTGTTTATACAGCGAGTAAAATATGGTTTCCAAGCGCCCACAGGGTGATGCGAGGGAACACAGGAATGAAATAAAATACAAAACACAATATTTAATAAAAGCAGTGGAGGGAAAAATGATGAAAGGATGGACCTACTATGCCTTGTGAGTATTCAGAACGTGCACGTGCAGCAAGGAAGGGAGCAGAGGAGGTAAGTGCTGGGGAGTCCGAGCTCAAGGGTGAGTCACAGATGAAGTGCTTGGGTTGAAGAGTGCTACATGGCGAACCTCCAGTGCAGAGGGTGTGCCAAGGCAAGTGCTAAGGGTATACAGGAGCTGGGCTGATTGGTTGTGGAAGGTCAAGGCCCCCAGGATGCATAATGGTCCTGGACACCAATCACAGCAACTGTGGGTTTAGCAGAGGTTACTGGCAGCGGATCCAGGTTAGGGTGGGATAGGCGGGCCAGGTCTGGGTCGGGGAGGTTTCAACTACTATCAGTCAGTAAGATGTTCTTTGCAGAGAGATAGTGGATTGCATATATTTCTGTAACTTGGGGATTATAGGACATAAAAAGTGCACATTGAATTTGGGCACACACATTTGGCAGACTATCATGTGATTGAATAAGATTTTTGAAGGACACACTGGATTGGTGCAGCTGTAATTATTTACAAACTGATAAGTAGCACCCCTACCTCCATGGTAACAGACCTACCTCTCTGGGGATCTAAGTTATCTAACTATAACCAACCCTTTAACATGCTTTTAGTGATGATAATTGGTTTGCATTATTTTGGTTTACAACACTATTTTTAAGGGCTGTGGTTGTAGTGAAGTATTTCCTATGGCATCTATTACAAACACAAGAGTCTGTCTTCACTTCCAGTGGCCATGTGACATGATCCACGGCACCATGGGCCCAGAAACAGGACTGAGGAGTCATCTTGATAGAGCTCCAGTACAGGGGCATCAAAGGAAGATGTGCAGAGTCTGGGAAGTCAGGCAGAGTTGTTGAGAGGTGGCAGGTGTAGGATAAAGAGCAGTCAGGATGAGGTTATTAGTGCGCCCACGAGTCAGGAGAATGGGGCACCGTGTAGTGAGGTCAAGAGCGGGAGATGGGGGAGAAATGCTAGGTACTGGGACCCTATATATAGGATGGAGAGCTTCCATACTCGGAAGCATGCACGAGTGAATCGACTGAGACATGAGGACGAAGTAGCAAGCAGTTCCACAGACTGGATGGAGAGAGCTTCTGGGTCACCTGGCAGTCTGGAGAACTGAGGAGAGGGGCAGAGGAAATAGGGGTGACATCTAAGGCAACATCCAATCACATCAAATGAGAAAGTGAATGAAAGGGGAAAAGATGCAGGCTTGATCTTGGAAGAGAAACTCCTAGAAACTTTCTGTTCTGCATTTATCGAATAATAAGCATGTCACTTCTCAGAGAAATGAAAAACATAGGATTTATTACAGAAGACGGAGGCATTCCTGGTTTAGGGCCGCTCTACAGTATACAATGGTTTCATGGATGAGATTATACTACATAAAGGATGGATTGTACAAGACATAGGGCCTCATCACAAGTTGGGCGGTATCCCACCTGGGATACCGCCCTACTTTATTTGTGTTAGCGCACACCCGTCTGGCGTATTACCACCGGATCATGGGTTGGGTGCTAAATGTTACTCCCCATTCCCCATTGGCTCCATTGGATCCAATGGGGACTTTTTGGTGCAATTACCGTGCAGTAATACTGTTAGCGGTAATTGTGCCAAATAAATTGGCATTTCCCCCAGCATATTTACCACGAGCTGCAAGCTGGGGGTAAACATGCTGGGCTTGAGTTCGGACAGAGCGGTAAATGCAATGGTAGCCCCATTAAAGCTGCATTTAAGGGCTAGCGCCCCAACTCGTGATGAGGCCCACAGTCCAAGGACAGTGAGAAGGGACTGTATATATAAATAAGATCTACATTGGCAGAATGTACACAGAAGCAATTTCCTTCTTTACATTTGAGTGGGCTGTCAGGTGAGGTAGGCTGGGGGTGAGAGAGGGAGGGTTAAACAGATGTGGCGCACACCCTTATTCCAGAGAGCAGTTGGAGCTTCAGTCTGAACTTTAACAATTTCACTGATAGGCCTGCTTTGATGGTTTGGGGTGATGGTGAAGACGGGCAATTAGAGACATTGAGTCCAAGGTGGCACACGGGGTGCTTGGGGCAGAAAGGTTGAGGATTGAGGGGGTTCTCAGGGATCGGGAGGGAAATTATAGAGAGATGGAATCAGCAAGGTAGTGTGGGGTCGGGAGGGGGCAAAACCATTAGTCAATTTGAACACGAGTATATTTTTAGCATGGAGAGCCATCCAATGTGGGGTGCAGAGGTAGGAGGGGATCCAGTTAGATTATAGAGGTTGTGTGTGGCAAATTTGAGAAATATCTTTAGGGAAAATAAGGAGAAGAGAGGAAGACCAAGTAGTAGGCTCGAACAGTAGTCACATTTGCTGAGATTCGAGTTTAAGCTGAGTGATGGGTCAGCTAGAAGCATAGCTTCCTTATTTCAGAAGTTTAATTCTGGCAGTAGCCTTTGTAAACAGTTGGAGTGAGAGGACACTGACAAAGAGAGTCTCAAGGCTGTGAGTCTTGGGTGATGGAGTGAGGGGATTAGTGGGAAAAAGATGGGGGAGTGGTGTTAGCATTTGGGCGGAGAGAACAAGGACTTCTATACTGGAGGAGTTAAACATTGGGGCAGTAGAGCTATCCAGCATCAAATAACTGTGAGGCAGCTGGTCATGTATTCAGAGATAGCAGAGCTGAAGTAGGGAAAGGAAACAAAGAACCAGGTAGCATCTGCATATAGGTAGTAGTGAAAGCCAAATGATGAGATGAGCTTGCCCTGGGAGGAGGTGTAGAGAGTGAAGAGCAGGGGGCAGAGGACTACTCCTCAGAGGACATCCACCGAAGGGGTGTGTGGAAGGGCTGTGTGGGAAAAGGTGTTAGAATTGCAAAAGATGGATGAATGAAGAAGAGGTTGGAGAGGCAGGATGCCACCCAATCAAAAATAGTGTCCTTGACAACGAGGGAGGAGAGGATTTGCAGGAGGATTGGCTGGTCCACACTCTTAGAGGATGCAGAGAGATCAAGTAGAATCAGAAGGGAGCAGAGGAAGGAAACATGGCTGTGTTTACTCCGAAAGCCAGTTTGGGGGTAGGAGGTCACGGAGTGCATGAATATCAAAGTAACAATTAGTTAAAGACAGTTCATTTGTATATTTTGGAATGGTGGGGAAGGATAGAGGCAGGTCTATAGAGATAGTTAGGGTCAGTAGTGATATTCTCTAGCATAGGAAAGGCTGTGGCTGTTTTGTAGCAGTCAGTAAATATGCCTGTTGCAAGAGAGAGATTGACGAGGGGGGAGAGGCGAAATGGGGTGACAGTTGCAACCTTGTTTGTTTGTTTGTGATTTGAAGGGGCCAATGGTAGCTGACCAAAGAATGGGTATGAATGTGGTGGGTAAGTTAGGAGTGAAGTGTGACAGCGACAAAAGGGTGACGGTGATGGGAGGCGAAGAGGAGAAACGTAGGGGTGGAAGAGACAGGAGGATGGACAGGGTGTAAAATATTTTCATGATCTTGGCGGAGAAGAGGAAAAGTCATTCTCTGTGAGGAAGGAGGATAGTGAGCCATGTTTAGGGAGAGCATAGCCTCGAGTGCCATGGATAGTTTGTGGGAGTGTGAATGGAGAGAGTAGGTCAGAATACTAAGAGGATTTTGCAGATTCAGGAGCTGTAGTGAGGGATAGGAGAGAGTCTTTGTGGGCAGTACAAAGAGCGAAGGCAGCGATCTTTGCATCATCAGCGTAACTGAAGGTGCATGTTGTCCTCAGATATCGAATGGCTGAGATGAACCATTTTTCAGGGTGGTGTGAGTGAGGGTGAAGCAGAGATGAGGACAGTGACAGGTTATGGAGCTACTAGGTGCCTTGCTGAACTTAAAGTCGAGTTCAATAAAGTGAACAAGTAGAGCAGAGAAGGCTGAAGACTTGAATTAGAGAAAGAGTACATAACTTCATCCAAGTAGGGGTATATGCCCTCTCTCTGACTCCCCCTTAAGGAGGACTTCGAGGGAGGACTTAGTCTAGGACTTGACGCCAGTACTCCCTAGGTGTAGATAGATTTAGGCCCCTTAACTTAGACCTAGTCCCATATGACTCGACTGACTGCTCTTTAAACCTCCCTTGGACCTCAAATAGTTCTCCCTAGGACTTAGGGAGGAATAAGCCACCACTTCACTCCATAAAAGGAGAAATAAGTCTAAATAAGTCCTCCCTGTAAGTGCTTCCTAGGGACAACTTTGTTCCCTATTAGATGACATAGTCATCCCTAGGTGTCCCTCACCTAACCCCCCTAGAAGATTGATTAGTCCACAGACCTTGACTGAGTCTTACCTAGTCCTCCTTCGGAATTGACTTGGTTCTCCCTTGAACTCCAGAGAGGTTGGCATTGACTTAGTTCAGGTAGGGACAATGCAGTCCAGTTTTAATTTCCTTTTAGAGATCGATGAAGAGAGGAAGGTGCAGGGTGGAACAAAGAAGGTAACAAAAGAGGAGGCATAGTGCTCAGAGGGGTTGAATGAGAGAGCAGAGGAGTTACTAATGGAGGATAACAAAATGAGATCAAAGGAATTTTCTTGGGTTTGAGTATGAATGTAGGCAGGTCAGGGAATGGTCCGAGGCAGTGGAGTCAAGCTATAGTCGATGGGACTTACTCATATAGGAGAGGTTGAGGTCACCAATTACGACTCTAGGGATTCAGGAGGGAGGTTTTCAAATAGCAGATCAAGTCCAAAGAAAACTGGTTGGTGGATGAGGTGGATTGAAAGAAAGTGGGAGCAAAATGCTGGACATAGATATATTCAAAAGAATAGAGATTAAGATGAGAAGGGAAGAGGGACGGTTATGCGTCCTTGCTGATCATAAATTCAAAACCACTGCCTTTTCTAAGGCAAAGGGGTGAAAGAAGTGTGCAAAGTCACTCTGGAGGGCCGCCCGACAGGCAGTGCCATGGTGAGAAACGCTGGATTCTGTGATGCCCATTACCGAGTAGTTGGAGTGATCGGATTAAAAGCGGTTAGTGAGGAAAGTGTTCAGTTGTTTCCAAGACGTATTAGCACATCATCCAATCGTGGAATGACCATGTTAACATTTTTCGTGATAGGAAGGTTATGATTTCAAGATGGTGTACTCCTGTTGTGCTTTGTCAGTGAGGGCTCCAGCCTACTTTGCATAGAATCAAAGAGCACTTTGGGGATAACCACAGATCTTTATATTTAATAATTACCTGCGATAAAAGGGCTGCATGTTTGAATCACTGAGTACATAATGCGCACCTGGCTTGGTGCTCTTTTAATTTGTCAGACTCACTCCAACATTAACATATTTGTAACATTGAACCATTAATACTGATTCAGCCAGCCTCAGGATTTGGAAGGGAGGATAGAATGATTGCAGCATCAGTTTCTCTTTTGGGGGCCCCGGAAATGGTTTCCCATGCACAGAATTGTATGCAGGGCTCAAGTAAGCATAACTTTGTACATGCAGTTGTGGCGTGAGTTATGGTTGCTTAGCTTACCGTAACTGGTGAATTTCTGGGGGGTTTCGGTTAAACTTGTAACCATAACGTCCCTTCAAGAAAGATTTTTCATTGAACTTCATAGGTTTTTATTAGTACAACTTAACCATAACATCCCTTTAACAACGTTTTTTAGCGAATTTCATGGGTTTTTATTAGTGCAACTTAACCTTAACGTCCCTTTAACAAAGTTTTTTCAGTGTATATATAAATATATATGTATAAATATATATCACACAGCCCGCCGTAGCGACCGTGTAGTTATGGTTAAGTTGCTAAACTCATAGGAAGAGCCCTTTTTCAGTGGCTTATAACTTCATTCCCCTGGGACGAATCCTCACCAAACTTTGCAAAAAAAAGTATATGGCCGGCTCTGAATGTTTTCACCAAGTTGGGCGAGGTTTCGTGCAGGGGGGGCACTGTTATAGGGGGGTCCCAAATTTTCTTTTTTCCATAGACTGAATGGGGAAAAACTTTGCGCATGGCTACAGGCCGAACGGCTGGATGGATGTTGATCAAATTTGCGGCAGGAGCAGGGGATTGGGTCAGAAAGCGTGCTTTTGTGTGTTTGGTGGAAATCCGACCAGTAATTTTGTTGCAAAGAACTGAAATGCACGTCCCAAAATATTAGTGATATCTGGGTCCGCCCCTGTGGACCCATTTCCCTGGTCGCTCCACGGACAGGAGTGTCATTGGTTTGTGGTACGGCATGCTGTCGGAGAAGTTTGGACGTGGTCGGTGTTTGGCTGGAGGGAAGCGTGGTGTGCGTTAACATGTTTGGGAAAGATACCATGGTGTATCCGAGGACAGTGCGGTGGCGGAAGGGTCTGGAAAATGTACCGTATGGAATATGTTGGCAGCAATAAGGGAGGGAACAGGTGGGGGAGTGAGAAGTGGTTCATATGACATATGCAGGGGAATACTTGTTATGGTGATTGGAGGCAGCGGTCGTAACGGCCCCATAGCTTCTGCCGGGAGCTATTTGCAGAGACCTCTGCTTGTGGTGAGTGGTGGCAGGTCAATTGCAGGAGGGGACTGAACTGCACATGACATAAGTTGGGTGGGAGGGCAGGTGGTTGTGCGCTGTGGATGGAATGCGGTAGTTGGGCATATGGTGGCATGCATGGATGAATGAAGGTGCAGTGGGTCTGTGGTAGGAATAGGCTATTGGGTGCATGGCCAAAGGCCGTAGTCCATAGGGTGTAGGGCATGCACTGAAGAGCATAGGGCTGCAACATACCCAGCGCAGGAATGCATGTTTGACTCTGCATTCGGTAGAGGGTGATGCTTGCATAGTGTGGTGTGTGCATATTGGTTGCAGTAAGGCAATGTTGTGAACAGAATGTGGGTAGGTTGGCAGTGACACAATACTTTCTGAATGGAAGTGGGTAAGACAATAGTATGTGAATGAAAGGGCGTACGGGTGCCGGAGACAGTCTAATGTATATACATTATAGTAACTGTTGCATGTAACGCTGTGCATGTCCATTGCAGTGTGGAGGTTGGTTAGGAGTGCTGGTGCCAGTGGTGAGTATGTGCACAGTGGTAGTTGGTGATATGCTGACATGCATGGTTGCATTATGGTGTGGGGAATGTGTGGAAGGAGCATACCCACTGGAGCAATGCAGGTTTGACAGTGCATGAGGCACAGGGTGGTGATTTTGGAGAATGTGTGTGGAGCACATTGTCAACGTGCTACAGCAGCACAAGTGAGTTGCAAAGCATGTATTGTGCATTCCATGGTTGTGGTGATAGTAGCAACATGCTACAGTATTTGATGTGCGGCAGGAGATGGTGCAGTGAGAAGTTGTGTAGTGTGGACAAAGGGTGCAGTGTGTACGTAATGTGAGTATGGAAATGGGTATGGTTGAAGTGCAGTTTATATGTGGTTGGTTACTCTGTTGTGTGCAGATTTATTGAAGTAGGCCCAATGTTGTGCAGCTGCTCTGCATAGGTTGCCAGTAACACAATACTTTGTGAATGTCAGTGTGTAGGGGTGGTGTAGGCTGTGGTATGTTTGTGGATTCTGCTAAGTGAGACACGTTTTTGTGAATGGGTGTTTTATGGTGTGAGGCAGTTGGGTAGAAGTGCCGCTACGTATGTTTTGTTTGTGCATAATGTTAGGTACCCACATGGTTGCTTGCTTGGCCATATAGTGTTGTGGTGGGTGAGGAAAGTGCTGCAATGTTGTGTGCATGGCCAAAGGTGTGCTGGGTGCATCTTAGGATCTTTGCGGATGCTGAAATAGTGCCGTATTTAGCCGAAGTTTCCAGTGGAGGGGCTTTGCAATCAAACGGAACGTGTGCTGAGAGTGTTTAATGGTAAATATGGAGTGGTGTACAGAAATGACAGTGTGCAATGCAGAGGTTTTGTATGCGATTGCTGCATGCGTGTATGAAAATTTGACAGCACCCAATGGGTGAGTGCTGAAAAAGTAACTGTGCAATGGGAAAAAGTATTGTGTGAGCTGTACTGGGCTTTGGCCCTCATTGTAGAGGGGAAAGCGCACGTGCACATCCTGCCATTATAAGCAGGGTGGAAAGGCAAATGGGAAATAGGCCAATAGGAGTTTAGGGCATGGTTGACAGGAAGAGGTGGTACCATTTCATCCCAATACTGTGTCGTGAGGATAGTCGAGATGGAGAGACGCACACTGTTTATCGTCGGTGATACCTTTGTGCGCCATCTACACAGGTGTTGTGTGCAAAGAGGCGTTGCTGGTAATTTTGTGTTGGACGTAGTGGATGCTTTCTGGGCCCGTCAGGGTGACTGCAGTTTCAGCGGGATGGTTCGACTGTGCAGATATGTGGCGTCCTTCATGAACGTTGACTTGGTCGTGCTGCACTACAGAAGTCTACATTTGGGTTACATGCCATGTGGACGATTAATCCGTCACCTGGAGAGTTTGCGGACCGCAGTGATGCATATTTTTCCTACTGCCAAAGGTCCTTCCTCATGCATAACACCGAGAGGATTATGGGTCCATGATGGTGTAATTTGTCCCAGCCAGAGGTCGGAAGGTGTGCTATAAACAGAACTATTCGTGAATTTATGCAGACTGCTGGCATATTCTCCACCCACTATGAGATCATGAGGTCGCAAAATATGCAGTGGTTCCGTAGAAATGGCATTCATTTGAGCGCCATTGGCAATGCCGTTTTCTTTTACAATGTGCAAGAAGCATTGACCAAAATGTGGTAAAAATGTAAGGAAAGGCAAACAGAAAAGCATATAAAGAGAAAATACAAAAATAGAAAACGTGCTCGCACCCACGTCAAAAAAAACAAAAAAAAACCTTTATACATGTACGCTGGAAGACTGCATCCCCTACTGAGATTGATATTGTTTAGCTCCACCCCGCTCCCACACTCACTATCATGAAAAGGTAGTGGATTACGTGCTACTTTCAGGATTACACGTGCCATATCTTGGGTGGCTATGTGGATGTATGCGAATGGAGAAATTGTGCATACTTTCATTGAACTTTGTAGTGGACGTGCTTTGGAATGGTACAACGTTTTTACTGTAAATGTGTAGTGGCACATTTCAAGCATTGTACAGGAATGACAGTGTTGGATGATGGTGGCTTCGATGCGATTGGTGGATGCCTGTGCACCTATTTACGCGCAACCAAATTAAGTAGCGCTGCAGAGAAGATAGTGCAAAGGGAAGAAGGACTGCTCCAACTTTAAAGAGGTGCGGCCCTCGCACCACTTTTGGAGGCACAAGTGCCAAAATCTGCCTTTTACACTACCTTGCCCAATTGCCATGGCAGTGTAGGGATTCACCAATCAGGTAGTGTGGGTGTTGTTAACAGGAAGGGGAGGTGAAACTGTTGTACATTATACTTTGCATACTGTGGATGGCAGACATGGTGAAACACATTGTGTTGACTGTAGGTGATCCTTTTGTCATAGATCTGCACAACTATGCCCTGCAAAGACACTTTGACAGCAATTTTGGGTTAGAAGCAGTGTATGCATTGTGCAACGCTGTGTAGGAGTGCAATTTCGGCGATATGCATGCACTTTGCAAAGACCTCGCCAGTTTTCCAGTAGTAGATGTTATCGTCATCCATTACGGCGGCATGCATATGGGTTACCTGGCTTGCTTAGATTTGTTACGTAGACTGAGGAGATTGCTGGATGTCGTGAGGAGGGTTTTCACCACTGCCAAGGTGCTTTTCTCATCCATAATACCATGAAGAGTATGGCCCACTGCTCATGGATGTTGTCCCGAGCAGAAGCAGGAAGGTGTCTCATCAACAGAAGCATTTCTACTTTTTTGTCCGCTTGTGGAATGCTGTTCTGCAACAATAGCCACATTAGTTGTGGAAATGCAGAGATTTTCCAATAAAATGGCATTTATTTGTCACCCATTGGCGATGCAGTTTTGTTTGCTCGTGTACAGGGTGCAGTGAAGAGTTTACTGTACTAATGTGAGCACAAGAAAACACAAAAGCTAATAAAAACCAAACAAGTGTTTCTGTAGAAGCATCTAAACAGAAAAAAACCAACAGGCTCTTTTAAGTGTCTCCCCTTACCACAAAGTCCCCCTAGTCTGATTGCAAGTTATTCCCCCACGCCTGCGTGCAGCACAAAAGCCACATCCAGGGATTTTGCAGGTCGCGGCCATGAAAATGGAACTGTGGGGATTGTCCAATCAGATCCTTAGGTTGTGCAGCAATAGGAAGAGGGACTCCAGCTTCACTCGGGCCCGGCCCTCGACGTACTTGGGGACCTGCACATGCCACATTCAGCGCTTCTCATCATGCTTGCCTATGGAAATGGGACTTTAGCGGTTGTCCTATCAGGTGGTGCTCGGTGTACGTCACAGGAAAGCTCGCCAATAGGAAGAATGACTCCTCCTGTTTTACTGGGGTGCGGCCCTTGCAGTACTTGGAGAAAGGCACATGGCACATTTTGCACTTCTTAACATGGTGGTCAATGGGAATGGGACTATGGCCTTTGGCCAATCAGGTGCTCTGGAGTGCGTCACATGAAAGGGTGGCATGCACATTTTCAATTACTTTGTGTACTGCGGCTGGCAAACATGGCAAGATGCACAGTTTTGGTTGTGGGTGATGGCTTTGTGGAAGATTTGTGCGTGTATGGCCTCCAAGAAGACTTGTCTGGCCATTTTGGTTTGGAGGGAGTGGACGCTTTGTGGTGTAGTGTCGAATCGTGCTGTTTCGGGAGCCTGCTTGTAGAATGTCGACTCGTGGTCTCTTCAGCAACTGTAGATTTTGTGATTGTGCACTTTGGAGCCTTCTTTTTGGGTTGCATGCCTTGTTCCCGTGTGTTTAGTCAACTGAAGATTATGATGAAAGCAGTGCAGTGCATTTCTCTTACTGCCAAGATACTTTTCTCATGCATAACCCCGAGAATAGTGTGGAAGTATTCCAATGATTACTTTAGACAGCGAGAAGTCAGAAGAGGTCTCATCAACAGAAGCATCTGTGACTTCTTCTGTGCTGCTGGGATGTTCTCCTGTGAGAATGAGAACATTGGTTCACAATACATGCACCTTTTCAAGGCAAACGCATGTCTTTGTCGCACAGTAGCAATCAAATGTTGTTTCACAATCTAAAAACTGCACTGAAAACCCTATTCTAAGACTGATGTTTAAAACACACATTTGTACATGAAAATCGCAAAAAAAAGTCTTTCTAGGGAAGCACCTTTAAAAAAAAAAAAACCCTAAGGCTCTTTTAAGAGCCACCGAAACTAAGGACGTCCGCTTCCCTGGTTGAAAGTTATTCCCCCACTCCAGCGCGCGCACAGCACAAAAAATCGGTGAATATCGCGATCGTTGCAGGGTGGCACGTGTTACATACGCCCCTTTTGAAGTTGATGACCATAGAAATGGGCCTGCAGAGGTTACGGGATTGGGCAATAAAGTTTGTGGGTGTGGTGTGTATGGACAGACTGTGCTACACCATGTATTTGTCGACAGAAATGCAGAGGGTGCTGTTATGGCTGTGTGTTTCACGAGGCAGAGCGTGCGGGTTTCAGGGGATTCCGACATACATTGACTGAAAGTGAATGGAAAACACTGTGCAGTGGCTACTCATTTTGCAATATATAACGTGCATGTGTAGTGCTATGGAGTACCTACAATGAAGTGCCTGATCTTGGTTTCTCTGTGTGACTCTTTGTTGACACGCAATCATGCCGACATTATTGTTGTTCATTGTAGAGGGAAAATTGCACAACATGTTACACGTGTTTCAGGGCTGTTTGCAATGAAGGATGCAATTTCCAAGTTCATGCATTTGTGTCCGATGTCTTGCATAACTTTCTATCGCATTATGCAGCCACCGATGTGGCAGCGTCATTTCCTATTTGGTCCGTGAATGAAGACAGCGCGGTACATTGCAAAGAAGTGTATGTGTGCCTTTGTTCAACATGTGCCTATGGCATACTTTGCCCATGGGAATGTGACGTTTTACAGCACAAATACTTTTCCCCAGCTATAACGTTCATTTTACTATGTCTGCCACCCCGATTTCTGCACACCCCATCTAAATTGGCTTGGTGCACTTCTTGAAAGTAGTGATATTATTTTGTAGCACATGTTGCGCACTGAGTCTCTTGAAAATGATCTGCAACACGTAAAGAAACCTCTTTGTACAGCGACCCCCTTTCTAACCCATTCAACTACAGTGCTTACCACACTGCCACGCCTCCCACCCTGCATGCGTGCTTTGTCAATTGAGTTGTTTATCTGTGAAAGGTGGTTTCTTTCTTTACCTTTTTTCCTTTCCCAGTTTATTTTCATTTATTATGGTGTTGTCACACACGCCACAGATGGAACAGCAGGAAAGGTCAGGTACAGAAGGGGCAGCACCTGTATCGATACTATAGGGGACGTGCCGGGAGATGGAATTATTGGGTGGCCCTCATCTACATAGGTGGCAGTCATTGTAATGCTCCGTAAGGACCGTTCTCATGCACTTCCAAGTACCTTCCCTCTGCACAGTAACGGGTTGTAGCATATGCACAATACAATGCCCTTTGCCGGGTAAGGGTCTGTAGCGTGGCATATGGTTTGCAAAGGTTGTTTTACAGCTCCGCTGCCCTACAGGAGTGGCCCTCTTGTTGTCCGGAGCAGATGTGGCAAATGTTGTACATGCAAGTACCCAACGTAATTGTTGGAAGGGCGGTAGCCTGTCCAGTGGTGCCTTGTGCTTTCATTTCAGTTGTCGTGGCATGTACTACAAACATTGTGGAATACAAGAATGTTTACAACAACGCGAAACAGAGCTTCATTACGTGCAGCAGGAAGCCATTTATTGTGTGCGACCCATGGAGCTACATCGCTTTTGTAACCACCACTAAGATTGCTTGCGCTCTGCATATTCTGCTGTTTCCATACTTACCTTTACATGCACTAGTATGTGCATAAGGAAGGTTCACCAGCTTTGCCATTTTGTAGACTTACTACAAACTGTCCATCCTGCAGTTACATGGTTTCTTCAACTGTACAGCTGGCAGGTGACCTCTTGATACTTTCCGTCACACTGCTGAGTGCAGACTAAATGTATCTGTTTCACGGGTCATGGAAAGGCATGCAGCAGATAAATCAAAGTAATGCGACATTTAACACGCCTATGTCACACTGCAGGTTGCTGTTCCCTGTTTAGAAGTGGCCATTATACAGTTAGGAGTGCTTTAGCCACACATTGGTAAGTTTGCAGAGCTTCCCACAAAGTCGGCAGCAGTTCTTTAAAGGTGGTAGCCTACTGCATGAATCCATAGGGCTGGCGACAGGGGCGGCGTTGCCAGCATACAGTGGATGACCTATGCATGGGTCTAGGTGTGGAACGGAAACACGTGCACTTCCACAACTACTTAAAAGTGCATTCGAAGATGGGGACATGCGGTCACTAATGGAGTCCTACGGATACTTGCAGTGTGATTGCACATACACCAACCAGGTGCAGTCTCCCTAGAAAATGTCCATATTGCTCATCTGTAGTCATCTCGGCCAGTAGTGTGTGGCACAGATTTATCATGCACTGTTCATACAAAAAGAGAACCTAATGACACACTAAACAACATTTACTGTGTACATCTGTAATTGCTACGATACACCAACAGTATTCAGAAAAGTAAGGGGTAGCGCAAATAGATACATACACCAGAGAATTTGCTATTTCCACACGTTTATCATGAGGGCAGCCAAGGAATCCGTTAATGGGACGTTATGGTTTGTTGCTGTACCAAATACCTATCCTCTTTACAGAAAACGCTATGCTAAAAGAACGTTCTGCTTACAGTGCCCTGCTAAAAACCTATGAAATTCACTAACTAAAACATTGTTAAAGGGACATTATGGTTAAGTTGCACTAGCAAAAACCTATGAAATTCAATGGAAAAATCTTGTTACAGGGATGTTATGGTTACAGGTAAAACCGGAAAACACTCAAAATTCGACAGTTATGGTAAGCTAAGCAACCATAACTCGTGCCACTAGTGTGCACTGCAAGGACTAACAACCATGACATCAAAGATGCCATCACAAATCTTATTCATGACATCAGTGATGAAATCACATGTGTGGCTCCCTCTGTTTTGTTCACTACCATAAGTAGGCCAGGTGCTTTTCTTCGCTAACAGTCAGGAACAAACAATTCAAAAGGTTCTACATTTGTGTACGGCACCCTGCTCATATGTTCTTACACTACTTTCCTTATGGTTCCCTCACATCATTAGATACATACACATATAGGGGAAGAGGAAAGCGTAAACCACAGCACTGGTTTCTGTGCATGAAGATAATCAGTTATGTTATGAACAATTTCTGGTAATACTGCTCCTGTTTAGCTTACTTTAATTCTCTTGTATATGATCATGTTTGTATGCATTGTGGTGTCTTTATGGTTTCTGTGCAGTAGTGCAATTATGTAGTTATAAAGGCAATGGTAGCTACTTCTTACATGTTTCACTGTACCCAATACTCTAAAACGAATGCATTCATTATTTCTCTATGTAACATGGAAGGATTGTGAAGGTTACACTTCCACGAGGCATGGTGCAGACAATGGCTATGTTTGCACATACGTTTCTTCATTTACAGTGAAGAAGTGTGTAATACAATGGTGTGTATAGCAATGCATTCCTCCATTACCTACTTATCTCATGATAGTCCTTCCAATAATCTTTCATAGTTTTCTGCCACCATTACAATAACAATCCCTTGTAGAGGCTTCCTATTAAAAATACATGCACATGATGTCATGAATGAGATTTATGATGGCATCTTTGATGTCATGGTTGTTAGTCCTTGCAGTGCACACTGGTGGCACGAGTTATGGTTGCTTAGCTTACCATACCTGTCGAATTTCAGGGGTTTTTCGGTTTTACCTGTAACCATAACGTCCCTGTAACAACATTTTTCCATTGAACATCTTTCTGATGCTTGTATCTGCCTAGATTTACATGCTTTGCACATTTATTTATTTATTTATTTGTAATGCACCATAGCCCGCAGGCTTCATGGCGCACACAAACACTGACACAAGCAGACAGGCTGATATCTAGTGGTTGGTGCATAGTATTATAGGTTTTCTTTTTCAATTCGAAAATAGGACGCCGACGGGGCGTTACTGTAATACTATGCCTACTGCGACGTGTACAGTACCCATGATCCTTCACTCATCAAGGTCTTCAGATTGTTATTCTTCTGGGCTGAGGGTGCATGAAGTGTATAGTGGAATATGAATATAAATAATTGTTTTGAAGCCCGGATATATAACTTGTTGTCTGTGATACCTTCTACTCCTAACAAAGGGAGGATGGGTGGGCGCATGACATTCTAAGCAGATACAAGCATCAGAATTACAATTATACTTATGTAATGTTTGTCTTCTGAGGTTTGTGGATCTACTTAAAATCATATGCTTTGCACAGACTAGCAAGCAGTACTCGAAGAAAGCAGTGGGTTGATAGAAGCACCAGAGAAAAATAAATGTTTCAACAGTGCCTGTGTGCCAGCACAATAATGCTGTGTGAAAGTGTGCACTGAACTCCATGTAGCCGCCCTACAGTTAGCCTCAAGAAGCATGTTTGCAATGAATGCTAATATATCACCTGTCCAACATGTGGAGTGTACCTTTAGATGTAAATGGCAGTGTTGTGTTTGATAAAGTGCACCACTGCTGTACACATCTTATAACCCATCTAGCAATGGTAGCCATAGAGCCAGAATCCCCCTCCCTTCTGGCTGCTAGGGGCACAAGGAACTGGTCTGTTATTCTGAGTGTTTTAGTTTTGTTGAGGTAGTACATGATTTCTGTAAGGGTGCAGTAGGAGGAGACTGACACACCAGTGGCCTAGTGATTGCTCTAGACTTTTATTCACCAAGACAATGAAGAGAAAGCCCGACTTCCCCTATTTCTACAAGGGGTTTCCCTGCCTCAACTAAAGTGCTAATGCGTCTGACCAAATTTCTATGTAAATTCAAGAGTCCACCGTGGTTTGTCGAAATCTCTAATTCTGTTCCTTACACTCATAACTAAACCAGAAGGTTGTGTCAATGTTCTTGATCCAGGAGAATGACTCCCTTCTCCTGTACTGGGTAGCACAGTTCAATTTGCAAGTCTTTCACCAGGAGAATGACTCCCTTCTTCTGGAATGGGTAGCACAGTTCTGGTTTCACGTTCTTAACCAGGGGGCATGACTCCCTTGCCCTGGTCCCAATGTTTCACAAAGGACTACCAATCCTATAGCAGCCTCTATCAACATGTTCACAGTTTCATCACTCCAGGGGAAATGACTCCCTTCCCCTAGATCAAGTGTGCCCAGCACAGTGCTTGTCCTGCCAGGGGGAATTACTCCCTTCCCCTAGTCTCTTGGTTTGTTCCTTCTGGCTTTACTGTTCCACATACACATACAAAAACCAGGGTAAATGACTCCCTTTCCTGTCCTAAGGTTCTGTGATCAACTTTCTTAATTGTCAAGAGAATGACTACCTACTCTTGGCTGTAGCTTTTCTCCATATTGGAGGAATGACTACCTTCCCCAGGCTTCTTGGCCCTTTTCGGCAGACTTAGCATTACCAAGAGAAGGACTGCCTTCTGCTGGTATGTTGATTTCAGTTTTTTTTTACATTCAACAGTACCCAGGGGGAATGACTCCCTTCCTCTTGCGATCCTGGTTTCAAATTCTGCTTGGTTTCCCAACAGTTCATACACCAGTATTGTCCTTGACTCGGGTTTTCCCAATATGGCTTACTTGATCCTCTGGCTTGCCAAGTACTGCCACAAGAGAGAGGGTTGTTCTCTTTTGGCTTATCTTGTCATTGGTCCTAGAACTGTATCTCTTTATTCAGTATGGTGGACAGACCTAGTTCACTATCCCACCAGGTGCTTCCACAAAGAAGATAACTTGTATGGCTTTTCTTTTGTGGGTGCAGGTCTCTGACCAGAGTTTCTCTATGGCTTAGTTCTGGCAGACCTGGTTCACTCTCCTGCCAGGCACTGCAAAAAATTAGATAATTTGTATGGCTCTTCTTTTGTGGATGCAGGTCACTATGGGTTTCTCTATGGCTGTGTTTTGCGCTCTTAATGTTTTCTTGTCCCCCAAGGGCTTCCTATTCAACCCTGCTCTAGGGGTAAAGAGTTGTGTTATGCCAGCAACCGTCCTGGCAACGCCTGTACCTTAAGGGTCCCTGCTGGCATGCGCCGGTTGGTCTTGGGATCCTCTAATTTCTGTTTCAGGCTTCTGGGGTCTCCTACCGCACTTCGTGGTGCAGAGGCGGCTTTGCAGTGTTTGGTTAATCCCAGAATGTATCTTCCGTCGATCGCGCAGTCCAGCTGCTTTGCAAGTCTGGACCTCTGCTTCTCAAGTTTTCCAGCAGTTTCGTCTATGGCTTTTGTCTGCTCACTATGATCCAAAGCCGTGGCCTCTTCTATTCCCGCCGGATGACCTCTATGCTTGCGGTTCCTCTAGGGAGGGCTTGACCAACTCATTAGTCCATCTTCTGTTTTTATGTTGGTGTTGGTAGTGGCCCTTAGTGGTGAATTAGAATGCTCACACCTACTTTTGGTAGTGATCTTCATAGTTCTGCACCTCCTCCTCTTCCCAGTCTTTGTGATGTAAGTCTTACTTGGGTATTCTGGGCTCTTCTTCATCTCAATGGATCTTATGTCACTGGGCCTACACCGGTATATGGGGTGGTTGTTATATTACTGGGGTGTACCATAGGTGTAGGTTGAGGAGGGGTGACTGTGAGCATGTCATACCACTTTCTACCAGATGTCTGTCTTATACCCATAGGGGGAGTCTTTCCCCATGAGATCCTCCCACTGTGTACCACCCCCAGGTTAGCGGTCTCACCTCCCTGGCCTCATGAGATAGGGCTTTCTCTAGGGGAGAAGTAACTACATCTAGGGATTCATCAGACTACCCTTTGAACATTTAGTGTGTGAAGTGCTCTTTCTCCATATTTTATGGATTTTGAAAGAAAGCTGACAGTTGTGACGAATCAAGGGACTATGTCCCTACCCCCCAGGGGGGAGCCCCCTCTGTGAGGCTAGGGAGATGAACCTGCTCCTTAACACCCTCCCTAGAGGCCAATGGGACCTCACAA
The DNA here is from genome assembly GCF_040938575.1 of Ambystoma mexicanum. NCBI lineage: Eukaryota > Metazoa > Chordata > Amphibia > Caudata > Ambystomatidae > Ambystoma > Ambystoma mexicanum. The sequence continues at coordinate 136,758,397 of NC_090931.1, read as the reverse complement.
GAGATTGCCCCTTTGGGGACAAGGACTTCTGTTCCTGTGAGGAACTCCCTAGAGAACATCCAATATCATCTCTTCAAACATGTCCTGTGAACGTTTCATACAAAGTAAATATCAATATATGCTATTGTCAAGAGAAAACTGCAAGTGTTCCTTTAAATGAGAAATCCTCATTAACTGAGATGAGGAGGATGATCTGAGGAGGATAAGAGAAGTCATGGCGAATAGAGAAAACAGACTACAGAACTCCACTGGGTCAGTGCTATGCAGTTTATGAAAGGGGAAGAGCCTGGAGAGAAAGGAGAGAAGCACGCGAGTTACAAATTGATTTGCACGCCAGCGTTAAGCAGAGGCTGGATGCGCCATTTCCACAAGTTGTGAGCAGGCAGGAACCCAAGAGATACGGGTAGCATCTCGCACGAACAGGCAGGAGATAAGTCCCGTTGGACTCATGGAGTCCTAGAAACAAGGAAAGGAATGAGAGGAAGATTGGTGGTGTAACCACAAAAAAGCTATTAATCATGGCAACACAAGAGAAGAGATGTGAACAAAAATCAAAGGCCAACCTGAAAGGCAGTGACGTTATCCCTAACAATCACAGGTAACAGGAAAGACAGGAGACCCGGGAGTGGAGCAGAGCACCATTGTTGGAACACTCATACTCGTCCAGGTGTTGAGAAACAGATTATAAACTTAAAAGCAAGTGAAGTTTATGAGAATAATTATTGGAATACTTTTACTTCTCTCGCTGTGGAGGAACAGACTATAAAATTAAAAACCATTGAAGTTCATGAGAATCATTACTGGAAACCTCATACTCATACCAGTAAAGAAGAAGAGTGTATCACTTTGATGTTTAGAGAAGTTAATATCCATAGGAAACAATGAGAATCAATGTGTCATGATGCCTACCCCCGGAGCACCAGGCCAGGCCCAGCACCCCCGGGAGCAGGCATCACGCCCCCGGGTAAAAGCCCAGCGGCCCTTTATAGGGGCTCTTTGGACTCTGTCCTGGCGCCGTTGGCGCCAGGCTCATGTTGGGCATCAGTCCTGGCGCCATAGGCGCCAGGCACATAAGGGGAAGTGTTTGGTGCACTTACCTGAAGCAGACCATGCTGCACACTCACCTGATGCAGACCATGCTGCATGAAGAACCAAGCCAAATGAGGCTTAGGATGGACTATTTTTCTGAAGGAACTATTTTGTTACTTGGGTGGGGCTGTGGAAGAATACTCACCTGGAACTTCTTCCAAGGCTATTTAAGCCACGCCCGGACAGCCACACGTGCTTCGCGTTGTTCTGCATCCCAGCAGCTGAACTCTCACTGTGTCTGCTCCTGCACCTGGACTCCAGCCACGCCCGCCTCGAACCTGGAACACCTGTAAGGAAAGAAGAGAAGAGAAAGGTGAAAACCAAGAACTTATTCAACCTTCTTACCTGCATCCGGAATCTTCACGCCAGCATTCCTGAAGGAAGACTTCCATTTAAAAGCACCGCATTGCTCGCTGCAGCGCCGCGCTTCACTCATCTGTTCCCGAGACGTCGCCCGGCTCCATCGCGGCTCTCAGCACCGGTCGCCACATCTCTGCATCTAGGGGAGAGAAGAAGAGACAAAAGGTGAGCAAGGGAACACAAGAGGAAAGCCGAATTTTCAGCCATATTACTTACCGGCTTTTCTTGGTGAACCATTCCACATCTCGGGTCGGCGCCGCATCTTTGGCAGGTACCGCACCCCGGCCCCTATGGGGAAAGGACAAAAGACATTACTGGGGAATTATAAAGACATTTAGAGGGGCCGCCCTCATCACTAACTCACCTGATTTTACCACCAGCAATTTAACCCCTCAACGCATCGCCTTTGTTCTGCACCTGAAATAAAGGACAGATCTCAGGTTAGGAAAAACAACATAAAGGAGGCTCACACTTGAACTTTTGCATCTTCATACTTATGGCGTATCACTCAGAAAAGTCAAGTGGATTTGCCAGTGCCATTCTGAAAACCAGTGAAGTAACTGGACGAACGCGCGCCCCTGCTCCAGAAGCAGGATGGAGAGTTCATCCTTCCAAACCATAAGGTGAGCTTAAACCGGGGGTTTGGGAGGAAGTCAGAGAAGAACGAAGGGAGAAAGGGGGGAGCAAGCACACTATTCAGCAGACATTTAATCCGCTTTCTCATCTGCAGAAGGATATTCCTACGGGCCAGACAAGCAAGATTTGGGGGTCATGTTCAATCGGTGGTCCGAATTCCGCGCATCACGCTTGAAGAGGCCACAGCAACCCAGATCAGACCAGCGCCTCCGTGGGAGCCAGGTGAGCGTTACACAATGTTTGAATGTGTACACTCCGGTCAATCAGGAGAGACTAAGAGAAAAAGAGATACCACGAAACAAAGAGTATAAAGGGAGACATTTGTCAGTGTTGGATAACCCTACATGGGGAAAAAGAGAACCGTGTCATTGATATGAAAAGACAAAAGGAAGACAAGAAGAGAATGGAAAACCATAGCCCAGGAAATGAGAGGGGGACACCCCAGACAGTACAAAGTCAACAGTGTGAATTGATAAAAGTAGTCACCAGAGACTATTTGAAGATAACATATAGAACTGAAGTTCACATGCAGCAAACATAACAGGAGAAGGGAGTGATTCTCATGTCCTTAGTTATTAGGTTAGTGGTAGAGCCAGAGAGGGCTAGTTTGGATAGTGGACAGATTCATTTAAGACCTTTCACTGATGACTGATGAGCACGTTAGCTAGTTTTGTTAGGTAGGGATGCCTCATAGTATAGGAAAGTTAGACCTGCATCTTTTTCATTAATAAAGAATTCAGCCAAATGAATCATCAGATTCTGCATCCTTTTTCTGACCCATTACACAGTTCAATGGATTGGTTGAGGTGGAACTTAGAAATGTATTTTGGTGAGAAGCACGGGTGTGTTCTTAATACCACTTTTTTTTGATGCATTGTGACAAAAGATTCTGTCATAGACAATGCCTGAAGCTCACTTACCCTCTGAATAGATGTAATGGCTATTAGAAAAGCGGCTTTGTAAGTGAGATCTTTGAGCCTTGCGTTATGTATTGGCTCAAAAGGTGGACCCATGAGTTTTCTTAAGACAATATTAAAATCCCAACCTGTGGGTAAGTTTGCAGTTGGGGGCAAAGCCCTTTTTACTCCTTTGATGAAGGCTTAAACGACTGACACTCCACTGTGAAACTTTGCTTTGCCATGTTGTACATGCAGAGAGTGTGACTAAATGGACTTTTAATTAATTAAAGACCAATCCCGAATCTACCAATTGTAATAATGCACTATGCGCGATAATGAGCAATCAATTGGGTTGACATTTGATTTTTGACACCACACTACAAATATTTTCCATTTGTTAAAGTAGTATTGTCTAGTGTTAAGTTTACGGGATTCCCTTAATATTTCCATGCACCTCTCCGATAAATTAAGTTGTCCAAACTCTGACTTTAGGGGCCAAGGTGCTAAGTTGGTTGTCTGAGGCTGAGGATGTAGGATTAACCCCTGATTCTGTGAAAACATGCTGTAAGGGCATGTTAGCTTCATTGGTGGGCATATGGACAATTCGAGGAGGTAGAAATACCATGTTTGACCTGCCCAGATTGTAGCTATTAGACTCATTGTCAAGTGCTCCTGGTGCACCTTGTGGATATGATATGATAGGTTATTTATAACGTGCTTAATACCCAGAGGTTTCTAAGCACGGACCAGGGGATCTAACCTGTGGTGCTCCGTGTCGTCTTGCTTCCAAGGCGAGCATGCTGCCCCTGAGCTATCCACCTGAGACACTGTTCAAGAGTGCGGTTGGAGGAAAAGCATATGCAAATATCCCTGACCAACTAATCCACATTGTGTTTCCCTTGGATTCCTTCTGGGGGAAGCTTGGGGTGTAACTTAGATCTGTTTGCCACAAAGGAAAGCGCAAATTGCCTATGTCTGGTTACCCCCAGCATGTGATAAAATGTCATGCAACTCCAACTCATATTCCGAGGGTTGATTTATGTTTCTTTTTAGTGTATCTGCCAGGCAATTGTGTTGGGACGTGTTGTGCTTGGGGGTGTACCTCTCTTTGGAGGTGCCATTTCTGGATACTTTGTGCCAGTGCAGACAGACTTAGGGAATGAGTCCTGCCTTGTTTTTCTATGTAAAACATGGCTGTTGTACGGTCTTCTGTTGTCAGGCGGTGTGTATTCTTACCTGTTTTCCGCTCTGCATACGGATGCTGGTGACATCCGTGGAGGCTTTGGCAATGTGGTTACCAGTCGCACTTCACCTCCCGGCTTTCTTCTGTGGTATGACATCAGAGCGGGCCTCTGTGACATCCTTGGCGAAACGTGAGTGTGAGGATGTCATTCTGAATGCTGTCAAACAGGGAAGTCTTGAGCAGTTTAAGTTCTGGCGGCTAGTCGTCTCAACTTTGGTGAGTGGTGACCTTATATTCTGTCCATATTGTTCCTTGATCCTATCTAACCCTTGGCCTGCTTTTGGATTGTCTCTACTCAATGTCTGTCTGTGCCTTGACTCTTTTGGCTATGTTACGGATCCGGTTTGTTTTTCTTGACTATTGCTTTTTTTTTGTCTGCCTCAGTGCTTTTCCTTGCTGTTTGGGAAGTCCTTCTATTCTTGGGTGTTTGCCGGATAGAACTCCTTCCTGATTTTCTGTTCACCTTCTCTACTGGAAGCCATTATGAAACCCGTTCTCTTTGGGTCTCCTACTTTGGTTTCGGTGTTCTCATGCTGTCGGGTGTTTGCCCCCTTGCAAACCTGTGCTTGGAACGCCAGGCGGGAGTCTGCTCTATGGACGTACTCTTGGAAACTATTCTTGAGGTCCAACACCTGCTGGAAGATCTGAACCTGGTAGGTGATATTCCCCAGTGAACACGTTACTCGTGTAACAGGAGTAATTGAAGCTTTATGTTGTTTGTTTTTAATTTCTCTGCATAACTTGGCAGTTTAGCAATTGGAATATCCAGTCTGGAGTAGGCGTCGGTTCCTGGTCTCACTTTCTACCTGATAGTTTGGTCGGGAGGGTTTATCTCCCTTTCTCCCTACCCTAGTATAAGGAGAAAATGCTCTTCTGTTTACTAGAAGTCTATTCTAGGAGTGTACGGAGCTAGAAAGTTTGTCGCAAGTGATAGCTGTAATGAGCACATGTTTCCCCATCAAGTGACGTTGGAATGCTTGCAGCACCTTGAACACTGCCAGTAATTCTGGAATATTTATGTGTTGCTTGGAAAGAGGTTGAGATCACCTTCCCTGTACTGAATGGTGGAAACAATGAGCTCCCCATCTGAGAGTTATAAGTCTGTTGGGATTGTGAGGTTTTTTGGCGGGTTGACAAACAGTTTTCCTTGCAACATGTATTCTTTTGTCCAACACCTTAGTGCTAACACCACTGCTTGCGAAACTGCCACTCGATTGTCCCAATTGTCCTTTGTCTGCGACCATTGTTTCATTAACCACTCTTGCCCTGTGCGCATATGTAACCTCGCATGAGACCCAATGAAGATGCATGAAGCCATCATGCAGAGTAGACGCATTACTTGTCTGACTGTTATCTGTCGACCAGCTGTATAACAAAGGATTAGCTTCAACAGGTTTTGGACCCTCTCGTTGGAGGGAAAGACTAAGGTGTCTTCTGTATGAATTACTGCTCCTAGGAACTGTTTTTCCTTGCTGGGTATCAGACTGGACTTCTTTTCATTGATGGAAAAGCCCTGCCGATGCAGAAGATATTATCTTTTGTGTATTGTGTTGACATATTTCTGGTGTTTCTCCTGTTACTAGCCAGTCGTCCAGAGAAGGGCCCACTGGAATACATTATCTGCTTAGATGTGCAGCTACCACTGCTAGAACCTTTGTGAATGCACGAGGGGATGATGCGGTCCTGAAGGCAAGCATCTTGAATTGGTAATGCAGAGGACCTACTCGAACCTTAGATACTTTCTATAGACTGGCAGCATTGAAATATGAAAGTATGCATTTTTAATATCCAGTGCTGCCATGAAGTCTCCCCTTTTAAGCAGCGCATGACTTCCTGCAAATTTGTCATTCTGAATGTGTGTGGTCTGACATACGTCTTTGCTGGTCTCAGGTTGAGGAGTGGCTGTTTTGTTTTGTCTTGATTTGGCACAAGGAAGTACATAGAATAAATACACTTGTAATGTTGGAACTAGTTCTATGGCTCCTTTTTGTCATAGTGTCTTTACTTCAGCTTGTAGAATGTGTTGATGTTCTAACAGTATTCTGCTGGGACTTGGAGGCAGATTGCGCGATTGTTCTCGATATTCCACGTAATACCGCTCCTTTACTGTTGACAACACCCACTTGTCTGACGTTATCCCCTCCCATACATAGGCAAATTATGTTATGCAACCCCTGCTGGGGTGACATGGAAGGGGACCTGAAAGAGGAGTCACTGTTTGAGTGTGTGGTCGAATCTCTAGTTGCTTGGCCTCTCCCCCTGCTATGCCCTCTTCTGAACTGCCTGTGAAAAGAAGACTGCAGTGTTGACTGCCAACCCGGGTTGGTAAACCACATACTGAAACCTGCAGCTGAGATATAGCCAGACTTCCCTAAGGATCTTGGGAAGCTTTGGTAATGAAATGTACGGCGATTGGAAAAGGAACCTCTCTGCTGATATGGTCTATCTGTAAATTGGTTACATTATTTAAATGTTACAGGCTCCCTTTTTGCAGTCTCCAAAGCATCATCCACTGTTTTCAAACAAGACATTTGGCCTCATTACAAGTTCGTTGGCATCTCATAGGTAAATCCGCCGAGATACCACTGAACAGAATTACTGTTACTGTCACTTGGTTTGGTGGTATTATCGCCAGATTACAAGTGGTGGTGGCGGTGTTAGTCCCCTTTTAAATGGAGTCCGTAGAACTGCATGTGGGATTTTAGCAGAATTACTGCAGCAGTAATTCCACCAAAATCAGACAGAAAATTAGGGGATTTACCTCCGATCTTATAGCTGGCAGTGAATCCTCCAACTTGGGCGGTGCAGTAATGCAGCGGTATACAGTAATACTGTTGCATGTAACCTGCACCACCCAATTTGTAATGAGGCCCAATCTTCTGTAGTCATGTTTAACAGTGCAGCCTGAGTCTCCAGTCTAAAACCAGAACTCCTTAGCCATGCATGTCTCTTTAGAGTGCTCTCTGCAACTATCCTACCCACAGTTTCTGCAGCATCGAGTGTGTTTTTGATGACAGTGTTAGTTGTTTGCTTACGCTCTGCTAGTGTTCTAAGCATTTCCAACTTGAAGGGCTCATGAACACTATTAATGCAATATTTCATGTGATGCCATTGTGCACTATTAAAGCTGGCCATAGGAGCTGTGTTATTGGCGATAGGCATTTGGTAAACCGCTGATGTTCCAACCTTTTTGCCCAGGGCATACATCTTTTTGCTCTCCTTGTCAGGAGGTGCCTCGGATATGGCTAAGGTCAGCCCTTTTGCGGGTGGTAGTGACTACCAGTGAATCTGGCTTCAGATGCCCTCTGATGAACAGAGAGTCTGGCAGTGAGGGCTTAAACCACCTTTCAATGCAAGGATTAACCGCTTTTGCTAGCGCTGGACTAGAAAGCGACAGTGTTAATCTGCTCATGACACATTGTAATGGAGGAATATACCGTCCTATTTGTTTCTTCTCTTTGAGGATGACAACAAAGTCAATGGGCCTCACTACGGGTGCGCGGTAAACGTGCCGGTGATACCAGCGGGTTGGCGCCGGACCCATAAAGTCAGGCACAGGAAAATTGTAAATACACATTCCCATAAAGTCCTATTGGACTATATGGGAATGGGGACCACGGAAGCACCGGCATGATTGTTAACGGTGCAGGTGCTTCCGTGACGGGTCTGACTTACGTGGCTGCCATGCCCGGCAGGGTCCGACCTGCCAGGCATGGCAGTTCCGGCAGGCAAGCTCGTAGTTTGCTGGTCCAGAAACAATGGTGCCTGTAAGCTTACTGGCACTGTTGTTTCCATACCGGCAAACTTAGAATGAGGCCCCGTATCTTCTTCCGATTTATGAGTTTCAAACTTGAAAGATTCTGGATTTAAGGATGATGTTATTTAAAATTTGATAATCTATAGATAATGATGACATGGGGTCATTTATAACATCTGGGGATGGGACAGATGTTATCTGGCTCAGTGCCTGGGTCTTCCTCAAGATGTTCTTCCTCCTCATCGGACTGCAGCTCAATTTCAAAAGGCTCCTCATAGGTAGGAGTAGGTTCTACCCTCAAATTTTTATGTGGAAGCCACTACACGTGTGTAATGAGTTTGTTTTATTGGATGCTGGTCTCATTGTCTAAAAACTCCATGAAGGGGGCCATTTAAGCTAAGGTTTTATCAAACCTTTCTTTTGTCCAAGCACCACTAGAAGGTGCAGCTTGCAGCAGGAAAACAACTTCTTTCTCTTTTTCTTCAATGTATCTGCTAAAGGGAAACTACTCCCTGTGTAGCCTGTTTTATGTGTTTCAACTTGCTTCGAAACTGTGTTCTGATGCATGCGGTTTCTGTTTTTGTGTGTGTGTACTAATATTCCGTGCAGAACTGATTACATTTGGCATGTGTGAAACATTTTGAACATGCGTCAAGAGAGAACCACTTGACGCAGAGGTTCTCTGAATCAGCGCACCACTTGGTGCTGAGGTTCTGTGTTCCAAAGACTTTGTCCCTTTGACGAAAGTGTTAAAGCAGTTGTAGTGGGCACTGAGTGTGTTTGTGAAGCAATATACTTCTGTTTGCTTGTCGTCCCTATACTGCACACCGTACCCCGACACCTGAGTATATTTTATTTGCTTGGACTTGTCACCAGGGTAAGCCTCATAACAGAGCGTGGTGCCTGCTTTTAGCAGGTGGGGACTGGCACTCAGGAATCTTCATTTTCCTTATCATAAGTCTCCTCTCATATTGTTAACAAAACCAGGACTGTCCTACTCTGCCTCGGATTCCTCTGCACCAGCAGGGTATTCCGTAGATGCCTCAGCTTGCATCGCGTAGGCCACTCACCATTTCAATTGTCGAACCTTAAGCGTCTTTTGTCTGAAGACCTTACATGCTCGACATTTAATTTCCTGGTGGTTTCTTTTGATAATAGTTACACACGTCATGTGTATAAAATTTTCAGTTACATATGGGGCAACATTTGAACATAGTATTTATTCTCCATTGCGAAAGCTGTTGAACAGTGAGACCGTAGGTATTAAGGGGAAAATATATGTGTTTTCCCCCCACTTTCCATACTGTTTAGGCTGAGGTCTGAAGTGTCGTAAGCCATTGGACCCCGAATCTCTGAAACCTTTCAGAGCCACGTGCAATGGTGTACTCGTCTGGCTGCAGGCTCCGTCGAACGATGTCAGTGAAGAATGCTGAAACAAAGTATTAAGTAATATTAAATTAAGTGCGCTCGATTATGAGCAGCGAACTCCGATTTTGAAGAATTCCACAAAGGGCAACCAACCAGAGGGCGGGAAAGAAATCTGAGGACCTTAACGCGTGAAGGATCATGGGAACTGTACACGTCCCGCTAGGGATAGTATTTTAGAAATGTCCTGTTGATGTCCTATTTCCCAATGATTTAAATAAATCATGTAATTTTCAACACCAACCACTAGATGTCGGCCTATGCAAAGAATGTGATTCTAAGCAGATCCACAAGGCTCAGAAATATATATGTAGGGGCAGGTCAGCTAGAGTAACTTAACCACTATCAACAACTTTCACCATTTCCAGCCTTGTGGTTCTATAAATAAGAGTCCAATAGTTCACAGTCTCCAATGTGCAGTGATGTTGCAGGTGGATTATGCAAGTTCGAAGAAAAAATTCAAAAAAACTGACAATAGAAGCAGAAAACAAAACAGAATAAAGTAAAATGTGCTATACCACCAATGTCCACAAGACGGTAGTAAACGCAATCTCATTAAATATTGATATCTTACAAATATATTGAACTCAAAGGTTAGGAATTGAAATAACAAGCATTGGCAAAGCCAACAGTTTTAACTTTTGTGTGGCCGTGAAATAGTGTCTGAGAAAAATCTGGTCATAAAATGGCAACAGCTGGAAAATGCTTTTTAGACCTGGCCCATTATGGCAGTGGCTATTCAATGCCTATACAAGAATCACAACGGTTGGCTTTGCCAATGCTTTTTTTACCAGGAATTAAATGCAAGGAACAGATACAAGGGCACACATATTGCTTATCAATCAAGTGGCTGGAGGCGCTCTTGTTTAGGACATTACACCAAGAACTGCAGTTAATCAATTACCTTGCAGAACACGGAAATGATCCATACCATTAATAGCACAGAGCTACCTCAAAGAAATCCTAGGGCTGTGTTTGGGCGGGAGGGGAATGTAAGCAGTGGGAAATACCATATGCACTGGTATAGCCGGGGGCGTTCAATGGCTGTGAAAAATGCAAACATGAACCACAGGATGTGTTCCTCTCCTCACATCCCATCTCTCTCCTACCCTTTCTCCACTTGCCAATAGTTTTGGCATAGAGTCAGCGTTTACAGTGCCACCTAATAGCCAAAATCGAAAGCAAGACCAGTAAAAAGAAGACCTAATGAAAAGAATAAAAGACTGTGAAAAAAGCTAACATGTTAAGCCCCCATGCCCATTTCAGAGCAAACAGAAATTCAATAGAAATGTGGCCAGTGTTCTTTCTTTAGTATAACCTCATCATAAACAGCACTTACTTGCATACAGAAAAATTCATCGGAATTGTTCCTTGTGAGTTAATTTCACTAAATTCCTTATTTGTTGAGAAAACGTTCTTTAAGTTCACATTGAGCTGGTGCGGGACTTACACTATTAAGGCTTTGAGCTTTTTCTTCAGTAGCTATTTGTCTTAACACATATGCGACAAATGTACAACAACTAGTGCAGACGAACTTACTTCGCTGTCAGGTTGTTGGCAGCAATTTGGACGTAAATCACAGTCTTCAATGGAAGCGCCTTGCCATTCTGGTCCAGCGGCATAGTGAGGTTGGCATCCTTGTAATACAGAAGTTCAGTTATTTATTTTTTCTTCAGTTTGAAGTATATTTTTTTGATAGCACAATCTTTAAACATAAGATTTAGAAATTAGAAATTGACCTGAACTATTTTGTGCAAGCACTCAAAAGTGGCCATATTTTCAAACCTTTTTGATTTTTAAAAACATGAAAATCTTCAGCGAATTTCAAAGGGTTTGAGCTAATTGTTACAGACCTGGAGGCCGCAGGTAAGTTGATCAGGTTTCTTTAATAGGTTACAAGTTTAGTTCAATTGTCTTCTTGAACACAGGTACAACAGGAGATAAGGAAGATCAGAGGGGAGCCCACTGGCTCCCACCACCCAGGCTACATATTTCCAACTGCCTGGGTGGAATCGTCATTCAACCCCAAACATTCCAGACACACCCAGGACATTCCACTCATGAAATCACTCACCATGCACTCAGGTACCAGGGAACAAACAGGGAAACCGGATGTAAAACACCTCCCTTCCTTCCAATGCAACAGCCATACAACAGGCACATTCATACAGCAGGGAAACCAGACATAATGCCAGTCATTTAAATAAACTATAAAATAGTCACATTAAAGGGACTAACAACACAAAAGTAGATAATGAAAAACGCATAACTTACCATGTACATGTCCAACATGGATGAGGCATTAAAGGAGGCCATATTGTTCACTCTAAAAATGATCTCGCACAGATACGTGGATGATATGTCCATCTTTGACCAAACAAACATTTTTATTTATTTATTTTATTGTGCATTTGTAAGGCGCTTATACAACAAGTAAATTGTGTTTCAAGTGCCCACAAGTCAACTGGGAGGGAACATGGGAGTAAAACTAGATGTAACACTAAGATAGAGGCGGTGCCACTAGGCCTTGTGAGCATTCAGACCGTGCAAGTGCAGAGAGTGAAACGGTGTGGGGGAGTACGGGGGAAGTGCTAAGTGTATCAAGTGGGAAGTGCTAGACCAATAAATAGGTAAGTGCAGAGAAGTTACAGAGAAGTAGTCATGCCCCAAACGTTTTCTATTAAGAATAAGCTAGAAATTAAAAGTAAAAAAGCTAACATTACGATTTTAATAGTAAGAAAATATTGTGCGATAATCTTTAAATGGAAATTAGGAATCCATGCTGTGGAGGTATCTCACATTTATGTTCATCTTGCTATCATTTTAAAGCCAGAAATAAGCTTTCAGAAATCGCCCCTTATAGATGTGATTGATTTTCCTCTGCTGAGAATCCCCTGGATTTTGTTTACATTTCAGGAGCTCTAGTAAATGGATCCTGCCATGAAATTAAAATCTCCTAAACGGTCTCACTTCAAGGCAGCACTCTGTTTTAAAAAAAAAATGTGTTGGGTTGTTTTTTACCCAGATGGCCTGCCAGCTATTGGGTGCATAATTAATCTTACCAATATACACATATACGACAACAAGCAAATGTTTACTTTCTGCTGGAGGCCAGTAATTGGTAAGCCACAAGTTCTTAGGCCACACAGTACCTAAAATATAAGAAATGCAGAGCCGGCATCGCGCACATGCTGAATTGTGGAACGGTTTCCCATTTCCTTTTAAACATGTATTTCGCAGTAAGGAATCCCTTTCACATGGCACAGATTCCTATTGACACGCCTCACCGTATTAATCCAGTATTATAGGGTGAGGGAAAGTACGGTGCAGAATTATGAAAAGTTGGCTGAAACCTGATGCATTTTAACAGCAATGGAGCTGCACGTTATAAATTAACCCATCAAATTAGAATGTACATTCCTGACCATGTCAGAATGGTGTCCTCCGAATGAATCTGTTGCTAGCATGCTGTGCTACTTTCACATTTGACCTTTTTTTAAGAATAAAACGTTAATCCCTTTGATGGTATATGAACAGCCAAATTGTTAAAATGAATTTGATTGATCTGGTGGCAGGGCAGTTGTGTCTTGGCTTCATTACTAAAGTAAAGACAAATGTACATCTTATTAAAGGTAGATATAGTGATTCAGTAAGGGATTCATTAAAAGAGCCAGAACTGAATTTGCTGACAATACGGTTATCCTTCCTCTCTGGCTTTCTACTTTGGCATGCAGATAAAAGAGGCCTCTGCTGCAGGCTTCTCCTTTGACACTGCTCACACAACATATGTTATGTTATGTTATGTTAATTGGCATTTATATGGCACTTTATATATCATTGGTATGATCTCAAAGTGCTGGTAGGTTGAACGCCCTTGGGAACTGCAGTTCAGGTCAGTAGAGAGAGATGGTGTCATAGAGTGCGTGGGTGCACCGTTATGTGCGCAGCTGATGGAATTGCCGGATGGTACCTGCATCCTAGCGTTAGGTGTGGTGGTGAGGATATTAGTTGAAATGTGTGCAGTCTGGTGGGTGGACATCCAGACTGAGTTTGGCTGTGTTAGGCCTGAAGGACGCGTATGTGAACAATTGGGCCGGAATGTCATGGGATAGCTGCGTTTTATTACGGTGGTGCGGTGTTCATGGGGCAGTATTCATATGTGAATAGCTAGGCCGAATTTATCAGGGTTATAGCTGTGTTCTAGATGTGTGATGGTGTATAGAAGAGAGTAGGGGTAGTGCTATGACATGATATGATGGTTCCTCTTTAAAGCACCCAAGACCAAGCACGTGAACAGGATGGCAGGGAATACATCGACACACGGACACACAGTGACAGTGGGCTGGGCTTACGGTGACATGAGGGGGCATACGGATATCGGGCAGAGTGCACACTGACACACGGGCACGGTGGGCACACATGGTGACGAGAGGGTTGGGTAATACATTGGGATACATAGCGACATCACAGGAGCAAAATGGCAGGGAGCACAGCGATGCACTGAAACACAGTGACAGGGGGCTGGGCTTACAGCGATAGGAGGGAACACAGGGATATACGACAACTGCATGGGGAACAAGAAAGCAGGGTACACAGACACTTGCACTGTGGGCACACACGGGAACTAGAGGGTGGGGTAATTCCATCCATTCCATCCAATCTATCCATCCAATCAATGCATCCATCAATTTCTTACAGTCTTCTTCCATTCATTCCACCCTTCCATCTATTCCATTGATGCAATCCATTTCTTCTTTTTCTTCATCCATTCATTCCATCCTTCCATCTATCCCTTCCATCAGTGCATCCATCAATTTCTTCCATTTCTTCATCCATTCATTCCATTAATTTGTTCCTTCCATCAGATGCCCATTCCATCCATCAATTCCATATACATACATTCCATTTATTCCACATGCACCCATGCCATCCATTCCATCCATTCATTCCACATGCGTCTGTCCATTCCATTCACTCCATCCATCCCATCCACCCATTCCATCCAACCATTCTATCTCATCCATTACTTCCATTCCGTCCATTTCAACCATTTCATCCATTCCATCCATTCCATCTATTCCATTTCCTCCATTTCATTAATTTCATCCATTCTATCCATTCCATCTATCCATTCCATCTATCCATTGCATCCATTCCATCCATTCCATCAATTCCATCAATTCCATCCATCCATTCCATCCATCCATCCATTCATTCCATCCATCCATCCATCCATTTCATCCGTTCCATCCATTCTATCCATTTTCGCCATTCTATTCATTTCATTATTTTCATCCATTCTATCCATTTCATCCATTCCCTCTATCCATTCCCTCTATCCATTCCCTCTATCCATTCCATCTATAGATTCAATCCATTCCATCTATCCATTGCATCTATCCATTCCATCAATTCCATCAATTCCATCCATCCATTCCATCCATCCCTCCCATTCCATTTCATCCATTTCATTCATTCTATCCATTTCATTCATTTCATCCATTCTATCCATTTCATCCATTCCATCTATCCATTCCATCTATCCATTCCACCTATCCATTCCATCTATCCATTCCATCCATTCCATCTATCCATTCCATAAATCCATCAATTCCATCCATCCATCCATTCCATTCATTGCATCCATCCATTCCATTCATTCATTCCATCCACTCCATCCATCACATATACATATCTTTCATTCATTCCACATGCATCCATGCCATCCATTTTATCTATTCATTCCACATGTGTCCATCCATTCCATCCATTTATTCTGTCCATTCCGTCCATTCCATCCATCCATTCTATCCATCCATTCTACCCATTTCATCCATTTCATCCATTCTATCTATTTCATCCATTCCATCCATTCCATCCATTCCATATACATACCTTCCATTCATTCCACATGCATCCACGCTTTACATTTCATCCATTCATTCCACATGTGTCCATCCATTCCATCCTTTCCATCCATTAATTCCGTTCGTCCATCCATCTCTTCCATCCATCCATTCCATTGCATCTATCTATTCCATCCATCCATTCCATCCTTTCATACCCTCCATCCATTCTAGCATGTGGGTAGGATCTAAGGATCATTGTTCAGAGTTCATATAGGTTGTCTTTAGCTCAATCAGTGGGTTGGTAGTCCCATTTTGTATTTTGTCATTGGGATGTTGGGCGTTCAGATGCATCTTTAAGTTGTTGTTGGCGTTATGGAAAGAGCCATGTTTTTAGTAATTTGCGGAATGTCATATAGTCTTCGGTGTGTCAGATATATGGTGGAAGCAGGTTCCACAGAGTCGGGGCCAATGCTGAGAAAGAGGATCCTCCAATAATGACGGTGCGGGGTGGGAGGTAAGGTTTTAACTGATCTTGCAGATATATTGGACCGGTCTTGTGCACTGCACGATGGGTGATGCACAGGGTCTTGAAAGTGGCCCATGGTCTGACTGGGACCCAGGGAGGGTTCTGAGAGCTGGAGATGTGGTCTCTTGGACCCAGTGCAAGGAGCAGGGCGAGGAGTAGTTTAGCAGCAGCGTTTGGCGCTCTTTGGAATTTATTAAGGTGGAATGCCGGGATTCCCAGGTATATGGAGTTGGCATAGTCCAGTGTCGACATTACAATAGACATAACAGCGGAAGGTCTGTGTGGGAAGGAGAGGTAGGGAAAAATTCTCCTGAGAATTTTGAGATGGTAGTGACAACATTTAGATACTTTGTTGACCTGTTGGGAGAGGGATAGGTCAGGGTCCATTGTGCACCCAAGGTTTTTTACTGTGACGGTGGGGGTGGGGGCATGGCCCATGGATGGGGGCCAATGAAGTGGACGTGGTAGAAGCTCAGTGTTACCACACACCCTGAGTTCGGGGTCTGAGTTGTGGATTTTAAGGATGATTTGGGTATCATCGGAATAGTTGTACCACAAGATATTGTGCAGGCGGATGATTTCAGGTAGGGTGGACATATAGAGGTTGAATAGGAGAGCAGATAGGCATGTGCCTTGCGGTACTCCAGTATTAACTGAGTGAGCAGCTAGTACAAAAGGGGAGAGGAGGGTTATTTGTTTCCTGTGGTTGAGGAAGGAGGTGATCAATTTAAGAGCGGTTCCACGGATTCCAAGGAAGTGGAACCGGTCAAGGAGGATTGAGTGGTTAATCGTGTCGAAGGCTGCAGACAGGTCGAGGAGAATTAGTGCAGCACACCCTGCAGGGTCTTCAGTGATTTTAAGATTGTCCCAGATTAAGGCCAGAGTGGTTTTGGTTCCATGTCACGGTCTGAACCCAGATTGGGCGGGGTCGAGGAGGTTGTTGGATTCGAAAAAGGCATTTGGTTGGAAGTATGCTGTTCAGTCGATGAGTTTTGCAAGGAATCTGGTGTTCGAGGTGGGTCTGTAGTTTTTGGAGTGAAGGGGGTCAATGGATGATTTCTTAAGAAGAGGCTTCACATGTGCAATTGTGATGGCATCTGGAAAGATTCCAGAGCTGAGGGAGTCATTTAGAATGGTTCTTGCATGTTCTCCTGCGCAGGTGGATGAGAATATTTCTTTGAGGACTGAGGCGGGGCAGGGTTCTAGGAGGGAACCAGATGGTTTGCTAGCAGATAGAAGGTCAAGAAATTCTTCACTGGAGATCGGTTTGAAGTAGTCAAAAGTGGGTAAGGCGGGGTGGGGCGGTGGGGGGCTAGTTGTTGGATAGGTCGACAGTTGGGGGGACAGTTTGTTGTTAAGGGAAGTTGTCCTGTCAAGAGCAGTGCTGTAGAATTGGAGGGAGAGAGAGTCGCAGAGCGATTGTGATGGGGCAGTTTGGGAAGAGATGAAAGTGGGTTTGACGAATTCAGATATGATTCTGTGGAGTTCTTTGCTGCGGTTTCCACAGTTGAGAATCCGATTGTTGTAGTAGGTTTTTTTGGCTTTCCGGATTTATGCCTGTAGTTGCGATGGTGCAAGGCAAAAAGTGGATCTGCTGAGACTAGTTTTTTTCTGCTCGACATTTGCATTCCAGAGATTTATTTAGTTTTTTGGCATTCCTCAGTTCATTAGTAAACCATTTGGGAAATGGTGCAATGTGTGAGGAAGAGGGGCGTGAGGGGGTCAGAGGAATTAGTGAATTATTGAGCCATGAGTCGAAGGAGTCGACGGTTAATGATCTATCCAGGGGGGTGTTGTAGGGGGTCTAAGAAGAAGGGATTCGGCTAGGTCAGGAATGATTTTCAGTTTGTTCCAGCATTTGCTGGAACATAGGGGGGAGGCTGCAGGGGGTCGGGGGTGGAGAGAGGGGCAGAGCAGAGGATAGAGAAAAGGATGAAAAAGTGGTCAGACCAAATGAGTGGTAAGGGGGGGCAAGATGCATCAGGTCATGGAGCTGAAGATAGCATCAAGGATGTGCCCTTTAGAGTGGGACTGTTCATATGAAGGGAGAGGTTGAGCGCATCAAGACTGTCGACCAGTGAATGGATCATGGGGTTGGTGGGAATGTCCAACCAGATATTGAAGTCTCCTAGGAGAGACAGGGAGGGGTTATTTACTTGAATGGTGGCTACAGAGTCATAGAGGTTGGTTGTGAAATGTCTGTCATAACCAGGAGGTCTGTAAATGATTAGGAAGCTGTGGGAGAAAGTCGGAGGTAGTGAGAGTTTAACAAGAAGGGATTTGCATGAAGGAACACATGTCAGAGAATCAACGAGACGGAAAAGTGGGATTTGCAGAGGACTGCCACGGCGCCTCCTCTTGAGGGTCTGTTGAGTGGGATGAGGTAGTAGCCGGGGGAATGCCTCATGTGCAACAGGGGCAAAGTCGTCAGAGAGCCAGGTTTCAGAGATAAAGACTGGGTCAGGTTTGTCAGAGGAGAGGAGGTTGAAGATGTTGTGTCTGATTTTCGCTGCAGAGCGAGCATTAAAAAGGATGCACTTGACTTCGGTGTGGGGTGTGGTCATGGAGGTTGCTGGGGTGTGAGCAGGAGGTGTGAGAGGGATAGTGGGGGGACGGAAGGGGTGGGGGGCTCTCAAGGTCAATGAGGCAGGGAGAGGAGGGATAGTGAGGAGGTAGGGTGTCAACAGGCTCAGGGTGATGAATGTTAGGGGTAAGCTGGTGAAGGCAGGGAAGAGTAGGCGGGTGGAGGAGTATATGGTAAGGGTGTGGGTAGTGTTGGGGAGGGGCAGGTGAGTGGACAGATGGTCAGTGTTTAAGGGGGTATTTGGGGCACAGAGTCTCGAGTGAGTCTCAAAGGATTGGGAGAGTCTGTGATGAGTTAAGGGATAGGGACTCCGAGGTATGGGGGGGCGAGATGAGGGGGAAGGATGATCACTGGAGGTTGGGAGAAAGAGAGGGTTTGAGTTGTTTGGAGCGCCAGCGGGCTCCTCTGCCTTGGGAGTTAGATAGTGGGTGGGTGTATTGGCGAGGGGTATTAGGGAGTTCTCAATGGCGGTCAGAGGGGCGTGGGGAGCGATGAGTTTGCGTTGGAAGGGAGGGGGGAGGGGGCTTCTGAGGAGGGAGGTTGTTGGCGCACCAGAGTGCGGCTCTGAGTATAGAGTTTGATAGGGGGCGGGGTGCCTTGGCGTGGTGTAATGGTGAGTTCTCAAAGGCGGTCAGAGGGAGGGTGGGGATTGATTAGTTCAGGTGGGAAGAGGGGAATGGGCTTCTGAGAAGGGAGGTGGTTGGCGTGCCAGGGTACAGCTCTGAATTTGGAGTTGGATGCAGGGTGGTGGTAGGGAATTGGGTGAGTGGCTTTATTCTGAAGTGAGGTGGGCGGGGGAATTCTATGGATGTGCTCAGGGAAGGAATTAAGGGGGGGCTTGAGATAGTGGGTGCTAGAGTGCGGCTAGCAAGTTGTGGCCAATGAGTGAGGATGGGAGGGAGGGAGCAGGGGATTCTAGGGATCTGAACGGGTGTGAGGGGTGGATACTTGCGAGATGGGTTTGCCATCTAGATGTAACACAGCCTTACGAGGTAGTGATCAACACAGTAATCTTTCAGTGCACTATCTAGATTTCAGACAGGCTAAGAGGGTGGAATGCAACACAATATCACATGTGCACAATATCTTGATGTGACACAATCTTCAGAGTCAGAATATAACAGTAAATTATTCAGTGCACTGTCTAGATTGATAAGCTAAGAGGGTGGTATGTAGCAATATCTCTTGGGCACAATATCTAGGTGTGGCACAGTCTTATGAGGCAGAGTACAACACAGTAAACATTAGTAGGTAGAGAGCAGTTGAGAAATGTTAAGGGTGTGTTATCTAGGAGAGGAGGTGGTACAGTTTTAGGAGATGGGTGTGTATACTTATTAACACAGGTTGGTCTGGAATACTCATCACGGAATGACAAAGGCTAATGTTTCATTAGATTGGGTGTTCTGTGTGGTGGGAGTGACCTTGGTTACACTTGCCTTGAATGTTGACTGCCGGTTGGTAGCTGACTACTGGCTTCCCATGCTGACACGATCAGGAGCCGCCTCTGTAGGAGACGCACCTTTCCACAACAATTCTAGGCAAATTTTTAAATAAAATGGAGCTCTGGGACACTGCATTCACCTGCTAAGAAGGTCAGCAAGAGAGAGCAGCAGGCCTGGTTCGGGTCGCTAGACTCAATGCTATGAGTGGGTTTAGCCAATCGGGGGCGGGCAGGGAGGAGGGCTACAGAGGGAAACAGGGAGGAATATGTGCTCTGGCAACCCACTATACTCGGAATCGCAATGTCACACTTCTCCCATGTGGACAAAATAGCTTCCCCAGGGGTGTGGGTTGGGAGCCAGAACTTCAAGAGAAGCTGCAAAACAAACAGAAAGGCTTGAAATGAGATCATTAACATAGGTGGCCCTTGTTCTGGGTCAGACAGAGGTGAGGGCAAGTCCAGGGAATTGTAGAGGCAATGAACGTAAACAAAGAAGACTTCGGCCATATTAGGTTTTACTGTACATTACTTCCTTCTTAACCCCTCCGACTTCCTGTCAATCTAAGACCCTGGGTGTGGCACCGTTCCATCTGCTAGGTGGAATCTTTCAGATTTTCTGAAATTGTAGGCACTCCAGTAAATGGAGTCTGGCATGAAAGTCAGATATGTCAAAAAGTCTCACTTTCAGACAATGGTCTTTGTTTTACGAACTGGCATTGGATAGGTCTGCCAGGTCTGGGTGTGTAATTGAACTTACCAACATCCATACATAAGACACCCCCTGTACACCTGATGCTGGACATCAGTAATTGGCAAGCCAGCATCAGGTTTGCAGGAATGGAGCTACACTTTTATCAAGTGACCCAGTTGATGTGTTCACTAAAATGTATGAACATATTTTTAGAAGGCAATCATTACACAAATGTCCTTACAGTCTACAAATTGGAGGGAACATCCATGACTTTTTTAAAAACATGTTTTTATTGTATATGGTTTATCAAAACCTTTACAAAATAAATCACATTCGATCATAATATACATTCATATAAAACCTAATATATTATTCTTGACATTCATGACTTTGACAGGAAGGTGCCCGTACATGCTGGCATATACAGAACCCAAGTTATTCTAATGTTCACATTGGCCATTTTTGGAATACAAAGGAGAATCCCTTTGAAAATACACTAAATATTTTCATTTGATAAGTGTATATCCCCAAGGCCTGTTAGCAAATTAAAGACATTAATATAAGCCGTATATGGTTACATTTGGTGGCCTATGGGAATATCCACTTGTACTGGCCAAAACCCTTTTGATATCATTTTATGATCATCCTGATGTCTAGTGCCCCATTCAACTGTCAGAGTTTTGTGTACCATTGGCTGGAACTGGGTTCCACCCAAAACGTACCCTTTGGGACCAGCGCTAAAAGGTCTGTTTGTTCTCACTGGGAAGACTTCTCACTGTCCCAAGAGGACAGGACATAACCCCAGGAGGTTAGCTCGAACCAGTGCTTTAAGAACAAGCCCTCTCAGGACAACGGAGAGGTCACAGCAGAGTGGTCATTACTAGACACTATTTGATGAAAGGCAGGCAGGGAAGAGGGAGGAGTTAGAGGAGCCCAGGAGAGAGCTTACGGTCAGGAGAAGTGTCCCACCATCTTGGTATCACTTAGGGCACTTATACTTCCTGTGCCCCGCACCACTCCAGGCAAACAAGGTACTTTTAGTCTGACATCACCAGGAAACTATTCTTGTCACAGCAGGCAGTATTGCACCCTTACTCAAGTCTTGAAGTGGACCAATTCATCAGGGATAATTGAGTATATAAGGTAGTGAGACTCACCACCCTTCAGTTGAATCAGCTTTGGACATAAGAGGAAGGATTACACAGGTGCCTTATTGGGTGACCAGTCTGCCCAAAGCCCTCAGTAATTGCAGTGAAGATAAGAACCTCCAAGGAAGGAGCAAGACCTTCCCCTCATCCTCCCAGAGGAGCATTTGGTGTAACCTGCTGATTGGCAAACACATGCCTACTGCTGGGTCCTCTGGTAACAAGGACTCTATTTGCTGGAGGTGGTGTAGTCTGCAAGGACTCTCTGGCAACCGGTCTGGCTGGGAGGGGCAGATGAAGGACTCACCTTATCCTTCAAAAGGTGAAAAGGGACCCTCAGTAAATCAAGAACCCAGGAACTGCATTGGGTTCTGCTTCCCACCTTGGAAGCATACACGCTATTTCAACCCAGGCACTGACTGCTGTGACAACTTCCTCATTCCAAGAGCCATTGCCGCTTGTTGAAATGCATTGCAGCCAGTCAACCGGCTCACCAACTTGACCTTCAACCACAAAATTAGAAATCTCTCAGACTCCCAGATCGGCACTGCGGAGCCCAAATAACAAGACTGAAATGTACCTGTAGTGGTTCTGCCCCCATGGCCTGGTTTTGAGGGCCCTTGTGACATTAAGAACCCAGCTATTTACCTTTAAAAAAACATGTACTTGCAATTGAACATTGCTACAGAGACCATTGCCTGTCAACCAATGTCTTCAGCACAAACGGGGAGTTCCCCATTCATCTAAAAGCCTGCATACTTTGCACCTTCCTTTACAGGGGTGTCATATTGGTGATTTCTTTTTTTATTGGACATTTATTTTACTTTGGTGCTTACCACACTATTGTTGTTGGGATGCAACACCCATATTGGATTGCCTACCCTCCGCCCACATTACCATTTTTATTTATTTGCATTTGTATAGCGCACTGGCAGCCCAGAGGCATCACAGCGCTGTTACAAGAAGTTGCATGCAAGCTTTATTCAGGGTTCCATATGAAACAATCAGTGTCTTAGTTACAGATGCATTGGAGTAAACAGCAGAGAGCATGTGGGTTTCATATTAGGAAAACATTACAATGATCATTCTCAGGGAGTGCAAACATTCAGACACAATAAGAGAGTCACACAAAAAGCTTTGTCTTGAGGGCTTTGCGGAAGGCTAAATGAGATTCAATCATCCAGAGGTGATTTGGAACAGCATTCCAGTGTGAGACGGCCATAGAAGGGAAGCTAGAGCCACCAGCGTCAGACTCTTGTTGTCTTAAGAGTGGTGATCATGTTGGAGTAATCCTTTCTGACAGGCCTGGAGGGGGTATGCTTGGAAATTCTCTGGACCAACTAGGGAGGTGCAAGGTCATAGAGGCATTTATGCACGAGGGATAGGGTTTTAAAGATAATTCTCTCTTTGACGGGAAGCCAGTGAGCCTATCTTCTCACTTCAGAAATGTGGTCTTTCCTAGATGTTTCTGTGGCGGCCCTGAGGGCATTGTTCTGAACAAGTTGTAGTTTGGCCAGGTTTTCACATGAGGTCCTACAATGAGGGTGTTGCAGTAGTCCAGTCTTGATCTGATTATTGCCCTCGCAATGGTGAGGCAGTTCTGTCGGGATAGGAAAGTTCTGGCTGCATAAAGTGCTTTGGAGTAGTAGGCCAATGATGAGGAGATGGCGTTGACCTGTCTATCCATAGTAAGATTGGAGTCAAGGTGGACGCCCAGTGTCTTGACATTTTGGGATACCATGATGGGTGTGTAATTGAGGGTGAAGGACATGTATTGTTTGTCCAAGTTGCCCATGGTGGTAGGTGAACCAATCAACAGCAGTTCGGTTTTATCGCTGTTAAAACATAACCAGTTTTCTGCTCTGCCATCCATGATTGGATCGTGGAATAGATAGTGGTGAGGATGCTCACGTCGGCATCATAATCACCTGTAAGTGGGATAAGCACCCGTGTGTCATCAGCGTAATTGGTGTACGAGATACAAAGGGCATCAAGGATGCTGAACAGGGGCCTAGTGAACAGGTTGTAGAGGGTGGGGATAATGCAGGAACCCTGTGGGACTCCGCATTTAATGTGGCTTGGCGTGGCACATGCTGAGTCGGAGAAGATTTTCATGGCCCTCTCCTGAAGAAAGGAGGTGGTCCAGGCACAGGCCTTAGGGGAGAAATTAGCCGCAGTAGAGAGATGGTGGCAGAGTGTGTTGTGATCCACCAGGTCAAATGCTGCAGATAAATCAAGGAGCATGAGGAGCTCTGGTTTGCCTGCGTCTCTGAGTTCGTCCATTTGATTTTTAAGGTCTAGGAACACCGTTTCAGTGCCATGGCGAGGGCGGAAGCCAGATTGTCGAAGGCCGAGAAGACAGTTATCTTCAAGGAATTTTTGGACTTGCAAGTAAACTGCTTTGTCCAGAATTTTTTGCAAAAAAAGGAACAGTGGTGATGGGCCGGTAGTTCCCTGGAACAGTTGGGTCAAGGGAAGGTTTTTTAAGGAGCGGGCGTACCCAGGCTTACTTAAGTCCAGTTGGAACATGGCCAGACTGGAAGGATGCATTAATGAATGCTGTTAAAAATGGGGCAAGGATGGGGGCCGAGTCTTTAATATGTTGGGACGGACAGTCATCACCCTTGCAGTTAGAAGGTTTAATGGATTTGAGTATGGAAATGACTTCGAGCTCACTCATGCCTTTAAAGTCAAGGGTGTAGAGTGATTAGAGTTAGAGTTAGTGGCCATGGGCGGATTGCTGTGCATGTTGGCAATAAGGTGTGTCAGCGCCTTTTGGTGGCCAAGGATTTTATCTTGCAGGGTATTGAGCTTATCTAGCATGGCAGATTGAATGCTATTACACCACTTTTCGTCCTTCAATAGAGTAGGGGGAGGAGTGGAGGGTTTTTCTAACTCTCTAAAGATGGTGAAGATTTCCTTAGCAATGTTTTAGCAATGTCTATCCTGGAATTGAAGGAGGTGGCTTTAGCCTGGATTAGATTAGCTTTGTAGTCTCTGGAGATAGCCTTAAATGCCATACTGGTGGCATCAGTGGGGTTCATTTTCCAGGCTGAGAGTGCAAGCCTTTTCTTAGATCGTAGTTCAAGTAACTCCTGAGAGGACCAGGCATTGGAGTGTTTTACTTTCTTGGCTTTCTTTAGGGTAAGAGGAGCGATAGCGTCCACCGCTTGGGTGATGGTAAGTTTAAAGGCACTTGCGAGAGTATCAGGGTCTTTAGAGAACGGTGGCTGGAGTGCAGGCACCATGAGCAAAGGGGCAATCCTTTCTGCTGTGAGTTGACGTGAGCTTCTGGCGAGAGCCGCAGAGCATGAGATCACAGGCTTAGGGGATACTTTGTTAATGTTAATGTCAAATTGAATGAGGTGGTGATCAGACCATGGAATAGGAGTATTCCCTCAGATTTTCTTCTTTTCGCTCTTCTCTAAAATCTTATCTTTTTCACTCACCTCCCTAACACCCTTCGCTTCCTCTCCTTCTCCCTCCCCCTCATTCCTCACCTCCTACTCCTGCTCTTCCTTACCCTCTCATCCTCTCTACCTCCTTCCTCCCCACCCCCTGCTCTCATCTAGTCTTACTCTTTCCCCTCTTCTTCCTCACACCTTCTTGCATTCCCTCTTACTCCTGCTCTTCCTTACCCTCTCATCCTCTCTACTCCTTCCTCCCCACCCCCTGCTCTCATCTAGTCTTACTCTTTCCCCTCTTCTTCCTCACACATTCTTGCATTCCCTCTTACTCCCGCTCTTACCGCCACTAACAACTACCATTCCTTCGCATCACCTCTGCCCCTCCCTAGTCCCTCCTCACCTCTTCAATATTATAAATTGTTCCTTATACTGTTTTCGAGTTGTGATTCAATTGCCATCTTATGCTTTTATTTTGCTTGTTCTCATGTAAAGCACTTTGGATTAAAGGGCTATATAAATTCAATAAAATACAAATAAAAAAATACAAATTTGAAGTGCGCATTTGTGTTGACTAATCCATCTAAGGGGCGCCCTTTGATGTGGGTAGGCTCGGCGATGACTTGAGACAACCCTAGGTTTGATAGGGCTTTATTCAGGGTGATAGAATGTGCATCTTTCGGGCATTGAGGCCTAGGTTTAAGTCTCCCAGGAGCAGGACTTGGGAGGTCTTTTTCAAGTTGTCAGAGAGGGAAAGGATAAGGGTCTCAAGGAAATCAGCGATGGGGCCTGGAGGTCGGTAGATAATATGAACTGTAATGCTGCAATTATGGGAGACATTAATTTGAGTAGGAGGCAGTCACAGTTATGACCGTGCTCCCCTTCGACTTCCGTAATGGAAAAAGTTTCCTTAGAGATAAGGGCCACTCCAACACCTCTCTGCCGGGTACGGTCATGTCTAAAAAGCGTGTAACCAGCTGGGATGGCTAGGGAGAGGGCCGGCCCAGATGGTTCATTAAGCCAGGTTTCTGTAATTATCAAGAGGTCAATGTTGTCCTTGATAACAAGGTCATGGATAGCTAGGGTGTGAGCTGGTAGCGAGCGGGCATTAACCAATGTACAGTTGAGATTGGTATTGGGTCGGGGTGTACCTCTGAGGTGCACAGGTGGTGTGCGCAGCTCTGGGCTATTGGCGACCAAGTTTTTACCCTGTGAGGCAGAAGCAGGCAAAGTTGTGTTATTACGCACTGGGGAAGGCATAGGCGCATCAAAGGACACAGGCGCAGGCACAATAGTGACATTGGCGGTAGGTAGTGGCATGGGCGCAACAGAGGGCACAAACACAGGCATCAACAGTAGGTGGTGACAAGGGCGAATCAATGTGAACAGGCGTAGGTGCAGTACTAACTTCAGGAGGCTCAGTGGGCACAGGCAGAGGCACAATGGACACAATAGTAACATCAATGGTAGGTAGTGGCATGGGTGCAACAGAGGGCACAAACACAGGCATAGTAGCATCGACAATGGGCACACGTACAGGCTTAGTGGCAACGATGGTGGGTAGTGGCATGACCGCAACAGTGGGCACAAGGCATAGAAGCATTGATGGCATGGGCATGCATACAGGCACAGGCACAATAGGTGCATTAATGGGCACAGGCTTAGGCACAGTAGTGACTTTGGGTGCAGCAATAGATATGGGCACAGAGAAGCATACAGGCATAGGCACAGTAGGTATGATGGTAGACTCAGCAGTGTGTCGTGGCTTGGGCGTAACAATGGGCAAATGCACAGTAGGCACAATGGGGATAGCAAGAACAAGTGGTGAAATGGGCACATCAACAGATATAGGCACAGTAATGGTTTCAGAGGCATGGGAGGTAGGCATAAGTGTACACAGAGCAGTGGTCAGTGGCACGCAGTGTTTATCACCGGGCACAGTACAGGCACCCTTATTGCAAGCTGTCGTCATGTAAATAACATTGTTGATGTTCGCGGTCTTGGTAGAGAGATTCTCCCGTGAACATGTTGATGTTTTGCATGGGACATTCAACTTCAATGCATTGGAGCGAATACGGCATGCGAGTTGTCTCGAAAAGGCTGTTGGTGTAGTAAGCGGAGATGAGGTCAAGCGAAGGCAGCTGGCTTGAGAGAAAGTAGCAGGTGCCGTGTATGCCGGTGGGGGAGAGGCTGATGTCGCGGCAATGGTGTGGGTTTCATTTGTGTCGGGCGCACACGCATCGAGGTTAGAGATGGGTTTGCCCTGTGGGAATTGAGCACAATTTGTTGTTCTGGCTCCTAACCGCTTGTTACGGTAATAGTAGTTAAGGGTGTAGGAGAGGGTCAGGGCTGGTTGGGTGCGCGAACGGAGTTGTGAGTTTCTTACCCAGCATGTTAGGGGGATAAGCATGCCTGGAACAGCTCTCGTGGCCGCAGTATGATTTCCCAGCAGTGGCGTGACAAAATGGCACAAGTTGTTGGCCTTACCTTGAAGGGCTGGGTGGGGGGAACCATCCTGCACCGTCGAGCAGCTGCAGAGAGGGATAGGCCTTTTCTCCTGGCCTTCTGCCTGCGGCTTCGCCTGCCGGCCTCCTCCTCCTCCATTTAAAGCAGGAGGGGAGGAGCTGGCAGGGTGTTGGAGCCTATCAGACTACGGGCGCAGGGCGGTGTTTTCGCGGGCTTGTTCCCGCTCATAGCAATGTTGGGAGGGGTTACCTTGCCAACCAGCACGGGTAACCATAATGAGGTAAACGAGGTGTAGCATGTATGTTGTTCCTGTTTCTCCTGGTCTAGTAGTAATATTGGCCTGAAAGTATTTTAATAAGCCAATACTCATCCCTGTACTTCTGTAGAGCAGTAGTAATTTCGTCACACCTCGTCTGACAAAAAAGGAGACCAAATCTGTTCCATAGACATGCTTGGGCTTTTAATAGAAGACCTGAAAAAGGACCAATCCTTTGTTATGATTTTACCAGAAATGGGGGCGAAACCCCATATTCTGTTGTACAATCTGTTACACTCATCCAGAACAGAGGAAGGCTACACATAGAACTATTGTTGGAGATCCAGCTGCCCCAAGTGCCTTCCATACGGTGAAGGCAAGATTTCCAGGAGAGCTGACAGCTCTTCCTCTAATCACTCTTGGGGAAAAATCGAGGTGACGGCTGGAATGAACACTTGCCTAAAACTGAAGACCGTTGGCTCACAGGGAACGGTTCAGGACTAAAGTGGACCCTACAAGTATTTGGCTGGACTTTTCACTTTTCTTCAAGGGGCCTGGTGCAGGAACCCACCGTGTGCTGCAAGACCAATGGTGCTCCCTTTAGCAATGCTGGTCGAGGAACCCAACATTTAGTGATTCAAGTCACATTGAGCAGACCAAGCTGATATCGAAAATCCAATAAGCTACTGACACAAACTGACTTCCCCATCACCTGCTCTCTGAGCTACATTTTGCCACCTCGAGCCACCCGTACAATCCAAAGGATGCATGAATTGGACGCCAATCAACCCTGATGCTATACCTCAGTGAACAATTCGCCACATGGACTGCTTTTTCATCATCGAACTACAATTTACACCATTGGAAAAACACGAGGAAGATCGGCCCAGTGTTGTTGGGCCACTACAAATATCTGTGAATGGACTACAGGTCCCTAAAAAAGCTTTTCTAGGTTCTTCCCCCTGCCCTTTATATCTTGGGCCAGACCCTAGAGACAGCTAGGACACCAATTCCTACTTTCAGCTCCACAGAGAAGGGTCATATCGGCCACTTTTACTCCCTAAAAATAGACAAATACTCCCCGAGAATAAAAATCGGGAGTAAAAACACTGCCAACAAAAAATATGCAACCGACACATAGAAGAACCTTGTGCCCCTGTTTTCACTCACACAGCCCCATGGATATGTTTGGACCAGTTGTGCACATACTACCACAGGAAGACACTACTATTATAACTGCCTGATCAGAATATGTAAACGTGTATCTTTTAATGTGCATGAATAACTAGGTGCAAAGAAATAATTACTACAAAAACATTTCCGTTTTCCAGTTACATTTTTTTTACACACTTATGAAAAATACTTTCATTGGGAATTGGATTTACATTTTTACTCTCTAAAAAAGAATTTTACTCCAAACTTAAAAAAATAGGGAGTAAAATATTCCCACTTCCAAATCTGATCTGGAGCACTGCCAACATTGAAAGACATTTTTAAAGTAACCATTTTGAATTCCTTCATTTTTGTTTCTTTGTGCCCACCTGTCATTTATACCCAGAGTCAGTAAAAACACGTTTGTCACAGGATTTTGCAAAAATCATTTCAAGTGCACGCATGAACATTAGGAACAATAATCCATATGTCTATGCATACATGTTGTCTCACATGGATGGCTTTACACTTGTTTTTTTCTCCACGCATGATTTTAATTTAAAAAGAAGACGAGAATAACACAACAAAGAAAATGATCCATTATCCACAAACATTCAAATTGCACTTCATTTTTGGACGAAGGTAACATGCTATATAAAGATGTTGTCGCTTACCAGGAATGTATTCATAGTGAGCATACTCAAGAAGCTGCCATTGCTGCTGGTCACTGCTACACTACCAGAAGCTCTGCAGAGAAAGATAGGTTAGAGTTCCACGCAAGACCAATGTATGTCTTAACGTTTCCTGTTGTATTCAGTTACAATTAAAAATGGCTGCCAAACTAAGCCATACAAGATAATATGCTGAAGCAATCAAGCCCTGGGAAGAGGGTTATAGTAGTTATTTTCAGCCCACCTCTGAGTTATGCCGAGAATGCATAACAAGGTTAAAGGACGATAAAACTTGTTTCAGCCCAATGTAACATGGCATAACCACAAACACAGGTTAATAGCAGGTTATAAACAAAGGGAAACAATTGGAGAGGGTGCTGAGGCCCATGCAGTGAGCATTGGCATGGAGGAATGTTGGTTTAGGACACGGGTGCACAACTTATTTTGCAAAAGGGCTGAATGCACCATGCATGCTGCCTATAGTGGACCTAGAAGTAAAGGTGGGGGTAAATCGGTGGAGGGCGGGATGGCAGGAGACTTTTCTGACCTCCAAATTGTATTTAACACCTGGAAAAAGAATATGTATTTTGAGGGGTACTTGTCTTTATTTCTATATCCCCTGTCCCTGGAGACCCCAACAAACTACATGTCCCCCCACCAGACTGCATGGCCTTGGTCCACCTCTATTCCCCCTCTACACCCATCAAACAGAATAGCATTGGTACCCCCATAGACCCCCACTAAACAGAACAGCTCCCCCTAGACCCCCCTCACCCCCATCAACAACATGACCCTTGTCTCCCCCACTCCTCCCAAACAGCATAACCCTGACCCCCTCCTCAATCCCCTCCAACAGCATAGCCCTGGTCCATCACTATTCCCCCCACCAATGGCATGGCCCAGATCCCCCTGCCCCCTAACCCCAACCAAACAGCATAGCCCTGGTCCCACCCTACTCCCTCGCCAATGGCATTGCCCTGGACCCCTTATCCCGTCCCCTTGTAAGAGCAAGCTATTACAATTTGTGTAGACCAGACAACTTTAGTGGCTAGTGCAATTTGTGATTATTCTGTCTAGGCAGAGGTGGTGGGGGGGAGCTTAGCTGTAGCCTTGTTTACAATGAGAATCCACATGATCAGATACATGGACTTAGCTGAAGCTCTCTTGGACATAACCAAGGTCCGGCGTCCGACGGGCCCTGTGAGGAGGAGGCCCCATGAAGGAGCTATGATCCTGGGGACGTGGCAGAGGACATGAGGCAGGTGGCACAGGCAAGGCTGGTGCATCGGCTGGGGGAGAGCGCTGCTTTCAATGAGGGTGGGGTGGTGGCAGCAGGGAGCACAAGATAAATGAGAGCATTAAAGACGCTGCAGGCTATGTAAGAATTTTTAGGCTCTGCCGGTTCTGAGCCACCTCAGTGTTCCATGGGTTAGAATACAAAATAAAATATTACAACTTTCAATATAAAACGATAAGGCAATATCCACCATTGTGGTGGGATTTCGGAGATTCAAAGCATAAGCAAGCAGCTTCATAACAGAGGCTGGCCTTCAGAGGACAAGCCGTTAAATGAAAACCTTGTGCATGTGGTGATCCCAACACCTTATCAGCTAAGAGAACATTCTCAGAAAACCAGATATACTATTGGACATCTATGATGTCGCTCTCATTTGGTTTCTCTGTCGCATTGTTTATCCAAATGTGCAGTGTTTTGTCTAGTGTCAGCCCTTGCTACCCCTGCAATCTCCCTTGCAAACCCTGCAAAAATAATTTGCAAACAGGTTTTTTAAAATGAAGATCCTAGAGTAGCGTGGGGCCCCGCAGCCCCTATGGTGTGTGGGCCCCACCACACCAGGTCTGGGCGGGCCCCGGGGCAGTCATCACCCCTCAGGGTGAAGGCTGGGCCGGTGCTTGCAGCATGAGAAGGAAGCGCTCAGTAGGGGTTGGAGCTGGCCGTAACATATGGCACGAGTAACATGCCAAGTTCAGCTCCAACCCCTTCTCCTCCGGCTTCCTCGCAGGTCATATACAGGAACCAGGAATCTCTCCCAGTTTCCTGGGAGCTGCATGGAGGAGCCAAGGGTGGCCTGGAGTGACAGACCGAAGCTGGAAAAACAGGCAAGAAGGCTTTTTAAAAAAATGTGGTGTATTTTGCATGTGTGAACTGTGTGTCAGATGTATGTATGTACTATGGGTCAGTGCATGGTGGGTGAATGAGATATTAAATATGATAATGTGTTTTTCTGAATGTTCTTGGTGCGTGGGTGTGTGCCTGTGTAGATAATGCAGTGAGAATGGATGTAAGAGAAGGTGTCTGAGTGAGTGACTGGTGGGTGAATGATTATGAATGCGATAGTGTGTTTCAATGTTCTGGATGGGTATGTGTCTGTTTGGAGAATGCAATCTGAGTGGATGCGAGCGATGGTGTTTGGGTCAGTGAGTGGTGGGTGAATGAGTAGGAATGGGATAGTGTGTGTTTGAATGTTCAGTGTGGGTGGGTGGGTGCCTGTGTGGAGAATACAGTGCAAGTGGAGGTGAGAGGTTTATGGGTGAGTGAATGGTGGGCGAGTGAGTAGGAATGTGAGTGTGTGTGTGTGTGTAAATATTCTGGGTGGGTGGGTGCCAGTGTAAGTGTATGTGAGAGAAGGTATATGGGTAAGTGACTGGTGGGTGAATGGGTATGAATGGGATTGTGTGTGTGTGTGAATGTTCTGGGTAGGTGCATGCCTGTGTGGTGAATGCAGTGTAAAGGAATGTAAGAGTAGATGCGGAGACGGGGCATTGGTAGAGCATTTTTGGCACATCCTTTATTGATTTAGCATGTTTTACTGGTATTTTGGAGCAAAGCCAAGTGCATGTGTTTCATTACCTGGCTAAACTGGCATTTTGGTACAGCCAATCTAGCCATTGCTTACTGTGGCATGACATGCATTACTCTGCATCTTTGATAAAGCAAGCATGAGAAGTAGAATCCCCTCACTAAACTGATGTTTTTGTGTATCAGCCTGTATATTTCTTACTGTAGCATGACTTTTTATTAACTGAGCATCTATGATGAAGCAAGGATGATAAGTGTACTTATGGGTCTAGACCAATTTACATTGGAACCAGTTTGGACATATTTTCTTATTGTGAATGTCAATTTTAATGGCCAAACCAACTGGAGTATTTTCTTATATAGGAGTACTGGCATACATTAGCAGAGCCAGCTTTGTACCTAGTGCCAGTAATGATACTATAAAAACCTCTGAAAGTGAACAAGAGTATATTCTTATATGGGAAAACTAGCACAAGTTGGTGGGGCCAGCATGGAAATTTATGGGCACAGCCAGCATGGCAATGTTTTTTATACTGGCATATTTTGAAAGGACCGGCATGACAATGCATTGGGAAATGCGCTTCAGCACTTTTGGTGACTTGCATCTATTGTATTTTTTTCCACGAGTTACCCTACACACTTCAAACCCGATTGCAAACTGTCTGGCCTTTTACCCAAATGTTCACAGAAAGTATGCTGTGTAATGCACCATTTTATCCCATTATTCAAAACATTGTCTCATGAGAAGGGGAAGAATCCCCCTGACCCATCCCAAACCCGTTTTCCTTTGTTCGGGCCGCCTCGTTATGCTCGGTCACAATTGCATATTTGGGGCAAATATTAACAACTTCCAATAAAACAACTCACCAGTCACCACTGGTGGCTGGTATATTTTGGGACCAGGCACCGCCCCCTTCTTTCTACACTAGTTGAAACATCTAAGCTTTGATTAAAAAGCATATTTACTTCTTTCACTTGGAGTAGTTCATGCCCCTGCAGCCGCATAATTATCATGGACATAGCACACAAGTGGTGGTCCGGTGCCAGCCCAGGGTGTGGCGTGCCCTGTGCTTTATTAAGGTGCTTGGGGAAGAGGGGTACCTCAGTATAGAGCAGAAGGGGCCCCCCAAAGTTGGTGCTGTGCAACTGATTGGGCTCTGCTCACCCTGAACGCATTCAAGTGTGATGTGAATGGTTGGTGCAACACTGTTTAAGAAAATAAGCGTTGGACACAGAGGGCCTCATTACAACCTAGACGTTAAGGGGTTAACAGCGCCGTAAAAGGTGTCGGCGCCGTTAAACCCTTAACGCCCGATTACGAGGTCCCTTTGCGGGTTGCACTTTAACGCCTGCTTTCAGCAGGCGTTAAAAAAACAACCCGCAAAGGGACCTAGGAGCTAATTACGGCACCGTAATTTACTGTGCCGTAATTAGCGCCTTCCCCATTCCCATTGAGCCCTATGGGGCAAAAATGGGAATGGGGAGGGCCATGGCGGCATGGGGAATTACCGCCCCACCAACCTTGGAATGGGGTGGTAATTCCCCATTCCGCCATGGCGGACTCCGGCATGGACCATGGTGCTAATAGCACCATGGTTATCGCCTGAGTCCTAATGAGGCCCAGAGTCTCAGAAGTGGGAGAGCCATGGAGTGACCCACCCATCCCCACTCAAACTCCTTCTTGGAAGGGCTTTGTGGAAGCTTTATTCACAGTGACCACAAAAGTGATGGGTGGAAGGTTTTGAACGAATCTGTACCACTGACAATGCTCTGGGCAACCTTCCGCACCACCGTTTTTTAGCCCGTCTGCGCCATTGCAAAAGGGGTCCAGCCATATGCAAATCAGTCAGGTACTGCCACCAATGGTAGCAGCCCAGCCCGAACTGCTAGGCCAGGTCCCCTCTGCACGGAAACACAAGCAACCCCAGACATGTTTCGGCCTTGTTGGGCCTCCTCATTGAGGTGCAGCTTGGTTACCTATGGCGCAGCGAGCAAGGGACCCACGTCTGGGCATACCCTCTCTCACATCGTGAGACAAACCGACCACAAAAGTGATGGGTGGAAGGTTTTGAATGAATCTGTACCATTGGCAATGCTCTGGGCAACCTTCCACACCACTGTTTTTTAGCCCGTCTGCGCCATTGCAAAAGGGGTCCAGCCATATGCAAATCAGTCAGGTACTGCCACCAATGGTAGCAGCCCAGCCCGAACTGCTAGGCCAGGTCCCCTCTGCACGGAAACACAAGCAACCCCAGACATGTTTCGGCCTTGTTGGGCCTCCTCATTGAGGTGCAGCTTGGTTACCTATGGCGCAGCGAGCAAGGGACCCACGTCTGGGCATACCCTCTCTCACATCGTGAGACAAACCGACCACAAAAGTGATGGGTGGAAGGTTTTGAATGAATCTGTACCATTGGCAATGCTCTGGGCAACCTTCCACACCACTGTTTTTTAGCCCGTCTGCGCCATTGCAAAAGGGGTCCAGCCATATGCAAATCAGTCAGGTACTGCCACCAATGGTAGCAGCCTTGCCCGAACTGCTAGGCCAGGTCCCCTCTGCACTGAAACACAAGCAACCCCAGACATATTTCGGCCTTGTTGGGCCTCCTCATTGAGGTGCAGCTTGGTTCCCTATGGCGCAGCGAGTAAGGGACACACGTCTGGGCATACCCTCTCTCACATAGTGAGACAAACTGTGATCATAAAAGTGCATGAGACCAGTGCTGGTATGGTACAATATGATCTATGTACTAAACAATCTGCAATCTGACATAGACTGAACGAATTCAATTAGACCTGTGCTATATACCATGTCTCCTATAGACTCTTGTCTGTGTACTTTTAGATGTTTTAAAATGACCTTGTAGTTAAGGTGCCTTAGATGTGTTGTGTGTGTTCAGTACAAGTTGTTAGACTTTTCTAGTAGCTGGGTCCACAGTGGCCAATAAAGCATTATACAATGTCGTGCAGATATAGCTCTAGAAAATTCTAGTACTGGGCATTATCTAATGTAAAATGCCAATTTGTTCAGTTATTATTTAAACTCTTGGGACTGATTTTTTAAAATTGTTAACCTGTGACTGTACCAATAGGCATAAGGTTATCTTTATCCTTTTTCCTCCTGGTTGTTTACAAGTGGTGCTATGCCTGATGTTAGGAATGGCCCACTTATATACAGAAACTTTGCTGCTATGTGTATATGATGTACTGAGCATACATATAAAATATGTTTAGTAGAATTATCTCTCTATAGACCGTGATAGTGTGTTACTATGGGCCTCATTACACGGATGGCGGTAAGGATTTACCGGTACCGGTAAAATACCGGAACCGGTAAATCCTTACCGCCTTACTACGAGGTCCCTTTGCGGTTTGGGGGATTTAACGCCTGCTTTTTGCAGGCGTTAAAATTCAACCCGCTAAGGGACCTCAGAGCTAATTACGGCACTGCAAAATTGCGGTGCCGTAATTAGCGCCTTCCCCATTCCCATAGAGCCCTATGGGGCAGAAATGGGAATGGGGAAGGGCAATGGTGGAAGGGGGATTTACCGCCCCTCCAACCTTGGAATGGGGCGGTAAATCCCCTTTCCGCCAAGGCGGTGCCGGTATTTTACCGGCATGAGCCATGGCGCTAATAGCGCCATGGCTCACCGCCTACCGTGTAATGAGGCCCTATGTACTCAAATTCTCGGTAGGAATGCAATTCAGATCTTTTTTAGGTCCAATAAGCAATACCCTTAGTGTTATAATATGTGTGGATGCTACATCGATAATCAGCTAATTTGGAGTCACGACACCAGCAAATCGCTTGGTGTTTGGCACACTGAGACTAGCACAAAGAACTTATCATAATAGAGTGGAGATAATCATGAACTCGGACTCCAGCATTAGTTCCTAAGTGTTGCTGTCAGACCCATTAACATTTTACTTGCTCAAATTCCAAGGGGAACATAGCCAGTACACAAACATTGGTTTGTGATATAGGTGCCTAATCACCTATTTGATCTTTATGGTAAGGATCATGCACGAGAGGAAAGATCATAGACTTTACATTGGGCAGATCCTGGTGAGGAAATCAAAGCATGCAAACCAAGCACTGGCAATGCTAATATGTTGGGCTGTTGTGTAGGCATGGGGAAAAGGGTACTTAGCAGGCACAGCCACAGTGGTATTAACTGACCGTTGATGGTAGCAGGTGCAAAATAGTTGAGAGTACCTGTGCACCTAAAAGCAGTGTCTGGCAAAAGCTCAAAACGAATGCACAATCCAAAAATGTTGGCTTTGCCAATGCTGGTTTTAAACCGACCTTTGGTGGCTTTGCCAATGCGTGTTTTTAACAGGGTTTCAGGGACGGGCACACAGAGTGCTTATAAGTAAAGTGGCTGAAGGAGAGACGCGACCTTTTTAAGGGTCTTTTTGCCTCCTACTGTCCAGTGGAAAGATCACAAATTTTTCAAAAGTTATTTGCTTATACGAGGCTGGCAGTAAGAGTGGCAATAGTTCATTTTTTGGATGCAACGCTGATGCAGGAGCAAGAGTGAAAATTCAATGGAAATTTTTGGGTGTGGCTGGTGGCTCTCTCTTTTTTGCAATCATATATAAGGACTCCTGGATGAAAACCCCTATTCTGCCCAGGAGTGCTTCATCAAAATAAACCAGGTGAAAGGGTTAAAGAACTCGAATCTCTAACTATTTGTTTCCCATTGAGCAAACAATCAAAATTTTTATTTAGACAAATTTATAGGAATAGATCAAAATACTCAATTTCTAGTGATTTGAACATCATTTGTTTATAAAGTAAAGCAAAAAAATGTGCACGAAAACATGAGAAAGAACAGGTGCATACCCTTGCACATACAGTTAAACATAATACACAATATTGTTGCTGCTGTCGATGAATATGGTACAAACGACAGGGGTTGATACATTCACATAAATTAAACAGAGCACATCTACAAATTGTGTTACACAGACAGTGATAATGCATGTGACACTTTGTTTTACACTGAAAGATTACGTCTACACCAAGGTGTTTCAGCCAGTTCAACAGGGCTAACTAAGCTGACTTTCTGGCCTTCGTCAGGACAGGGTGGACAATGTGGTCAGGATTTCAAAATTAGCTGAAAAATGGGAATGAAAGAACGTGAGAGTGCTATTGCTTATTACTTGAATAAATCATAGAGTGTCACGTGTGTAGATCACCGACACTGCTTACCTGTGGGTTGTGATTAGCCACATGAAGCGGGGTCCCCAGCGGGGTGGATACACATTAAATGGGACTCGTAGTGTCCAATCTGAATCTAGGGAGTACCTAATACATATAAGGGAGACATAAAGGCAGACACCACTAATGTATCTGTTGTTCACGTACTCTGCTCACCACATAATCTAATGGGCAGAGCCTCAGCATAAGGCAAAGAGGAAAAGCTTACCTGTGTGCAGGTAGCGTGAATTAGACGGTCTCCCTCTGAGTGGGGCTCGCCTGATTTTGTGCCTCGCTGAGAAAAACGGTCTGCCTCCTATTAATTAAGAAAGAAACCCTCATTAACTACAGGGTCAGAGGTGTGTGCACGGCACTGTTTTGCGGCGCATAAATGAACGTTTTCATGAAAAAGTGTTTCCTAAGCACGTACCTTGTAAGTGAGTGTTTGGAAGGATCACAGCGTGCGACGCTGAGTGTCTCGTTGGACAGTGAGATTCAGCTGAGAGCCGGAGACGATTGAAAGGATCCGGCGGGCCTCTTGCGCATAGTTTTAAAAGCACATACGAGTCACGATGCGACCGCCGTTGCTATGGCATTCTGGGAAAAAGAGTTACGGCGGCCATCTTGTGAGTGGCATGCCAGCGTATGTGACCAGTTTAATAGAGTGCAAGTCTGGTAAAGTAGTCCAAATTCAAAATATGGATTAAAAAGGTAATTGTAATAAGTACCTATGTAAAGTACTGTTGATACATCTTACAATTGGTTCACGTTTATGCCCTTTGTCATGGCAATGGAGCGCGAGTGTTTCAAAAAGAGAAACTGCCCGGGGAAAGTTAAAAACCTTTTTAAATTTTTCAGATTGTTCGCTTCCAGAATTCCGTGCCCACAAAGTGGAGGGCACATCGGAGAATTCCACATGTACACGCGATGTGCGCATGTGTGGCACCCCTCGAGTGTCGCATAGTTAGCTTAACTGGCCAATCTTCTTGAACGGCATGGAGCACAGGGAAATGTGTGTAAGAGACCATTGTATGGGATGTATAAAAATATGTGTGTTACACAGCGTTGGCTAGCACACAGCATCTGCTGGCACAGTTTCATATTGAATTGCACAGTGTCGCAGAGACACGTAAGATTGGAGTGCTGTCATCCCAGCATACATGTCAACAGAGTGTCACATACTTAGTACCTGATGGTTTACTCTATAGCCTGTACATAACAGAGCTACACTTGTAAAACAAATCATTTTTAAGAACAAATCGCATGAGGTACATAACTATGTGTCTTGACAATATCTGCCATATCTGGCAGAGCTGATTTTAAACAGAACCAAAAAACAGTGTCTAAGCCCACGGCATGTTTCAGATAGAACCACATTAGATGTGTTGAGCGATCATGTCTCCAGTGCATGGTTTACCTGGGTGGACTGGCATATCCAAAGGCACCATGCTCACATAAACAATTTCCACTCTACGGAGATGTTAAAGCCTGAGTGAACTGTGTCTAGCTTATGAACCCACCTTTGCTCAAGTTGGGTGAGGGTCTCGTTGAGGTCCCCCCCCCTTATTGATGGTGTTATTTTGGAATGATACGCCATCTAAGGTCAATGTCATTATGGTTTATTTTGGCAAAATGTTCAACCAAAGGTTTGTCTGGGATGTTGTTTCTGATGCAAGAACGAAGTTCTGAGATACGCATCTTGATGGGGCGAATGGTTTTACCTACATAAAGTAGTTGGCATGGACATTCAATGATGGATATCACCCCTTTAGTATTACAATTTGAGTGATCTTTAAAGGTCAATTTCACATTTTTGTGTTCAAAGACTTTCTTTTGCAGAGTCAAAGTGCAGGCCACGCAGTGGCCGCATTTATAGTGGCCTACAGCTGGTGGTAAGTTCCACAGA
This sequence comes from Ambystoma mexicanum, assembly GCF_040938575.1. Taxonomy (NCBI): domain Eukaryota; kingdom Metazoa; phylum Chordata; class Amphibia; order Caudata; family Ambystomatidae; genus Ambystoma; species Ambystoma mexicanum. Next base: position 136,718,876 of record NC_090931.1, on the reverse strand, counting down.
GTATTAGTGGCTGGTGTGGGTGGTTCTAAGAAAGCATGAACTAAAGAATCCCTCAAATTTTTGTTTTTCTTGAACGCAAAACAAGGAGTCTTACTGAGTGTACCCGCCTGTTTAACCAAATGCCAATTTCTTTGATGGTTTTTTGAAGCATGTTGCTTAGTGGACTAAAGGTGTTGACACATATCAGTCTCTCAAGTGTCTTTTTTGGTTTGACCTCTAAGCATATTTCTCTGGGAGTATGTGTTGCTCTCTTCCTGGCTTCTTTTATTGCCTTCTTTGGGTATCCTCTCTCTGTGAGCCTAGCCTGTAGGTCTTGTGCATGGCTTCTGAATTTTTCTGTCTCTGTACAATTCCTCCTAATCAGCATAAATTGGCCATAGGGCCAATTGTATTTTAGGGATTGGGGATGATAGCTCTTGAAGTGCAGTAAGGTGTTACGATCCATAGGCTTTCGGTAAAGTTCTGTCCTCAGACATTCTCCCGTCTTATATATGTGAAGGTCGAGGAAATTGATCTGATGATTGTCCCAATTCATGGTGAACTTTATATGTGGATTACGTAGGTTCAGCCACTGATGGAAATCTTGTAGTTTGGTGGGAGTCCCTGTCCATATGAGTATGACGTCGTCAATGTACCGTTTGCATAGCTCAATGTGTTGTCGGTACTCATTCTGATCACAGAACATGTTCATTTTTTCATATTGTGCCATAAAGAGGTTCGCAATATCTGGAGCAAAAGTGGCCCCCATGCTAACGCCTTGAATTTGTTGATAAAGTTGGTTATTAAACAGAAAAAAGTTTCTTGACATGGCCAAACTTGTGCATTCCAGGATAAACTCAGTTGGAACTGACAGAGTGTCACTTCTGGTATTGAGGAATTCTTGTATCGCCATGAGGCCTTCTATCTGAGGGATAGAGGTATAAAGTACCTCAACATCCATTGAGGCCAGTATGCTGTCTAGATTGAGTTTATTTGGTCTAAGAGTTTGATGGTGTTGTGGTGTCCTTTAAGTAGGCAGGCATCTTTGCTACAAAAGGTTTTAGAAGGAAATCTGTATAAAGTGAAAAGGGTTCCAGTAGAGAATCACAAGTCGAGACGATGGGTCTTCCTGGTGGTCTTTGTGCATTCTTGTGAATCTTGGGCAGAATGTAAAACGCCAGTATTCTCAGATGGATTTTGTTGAGAAATGGTTTTTCTTCTTCACCTATCCACACTGCTTCTAGAGCATGTTGGGTAAGGCTCTTGATTTCTCCTTGTAGTTCCAGTGTAGTGTCATGGTTCAAAGGTCTGTATGCTTCTTCATCGCTCAGAAGGCGTGTGCATTCCAAGTCGTACATGAGGGTGTCCATGATGATTATTCCTCCACCTTTATCGGCGGGCTTCATGGTAATCGAACGATCAGTTTGTAAAGCTCATAGAGCTGTCCTTTCTTCCTGCTCAAGCTTGTCCTGGTAGAAATTATGTTTTGCAAAACCAGCCATGATGGTTTTGGTCACTGTCTTCTCAAAGGCCACAATTTCACAAGGAATAGTATATGGTGGTGGAGAAAAAGAAGATTTCTGTTTGAAACCTGTATAGTTGTCTTCTTTGGAGGAAGGGTTGCTGTTTGAAGATTCTCTCGTCGATGGTAGATATGTTTCAAAGAAATATTTCAGTCGAATGTTCCTGAAGAACCTACGCAGTTCCAGTTCAGTTTCGAAAGCTTGTGCTTTTTGTGCTGGCATGAAGGATAAGCCCTTACCTAGAGGTTTGAACTCTGCTGGGGAAATCAGACGTTTTGATAGGTTGAAGATGGGTCCCATCTGCGGTCCCTGGTTCTGGTACCACTGTCGTGTACGCATCTGTTGTCCCAATTGTTGGGGTCTCCTCTTGGGTCTCCCTCTCTGCCCTCCTCTGTGGAAAAAAAGGTGGCTGAGGTAGTTGTTGTCCTGATAGACCTGTTGTACTGGAGTTACTGCTGCTTCCACTCGACGAGGTGCCTGAGAATGTTACGCCCCTGTTTCTGCGGTTGTATCCTTGTCCTTGCTGAGCATCAGTGTAGAAGGTCGGTTGCAGATATGGGTAGGTGCGTTCTTCTGAGTAGGTGGTAAGATCTTTTTTAATTTAGCTATCTTTCTGTCGATGGTTATATTCTTGAATTTCTCAATGTCAATCTCCAGTTTCTCTAGCTTTTCATTGGCTTCTTGAATGGATTTGTCTTCTATAAACTTTTTCTCTAGTTCAGCGAACTCTGTGCCTTGTTTGTCACTTTCTTCCTTTGCAGTATCTATTATGAGAATCAACCAATCTCTACTACACTTGTTATCCACTCCGCTAAAGTTTTTGACACATTTTGGATTGTCTTTAAACACTCTCGGAATATTGCGTACCTGCAACCCTTCCGGAATAATACCAGCCTTTAAATAGTCGAGCATGAACTTGCCATGCATTTCTGTTCATATGATCTTGTTTTTCTTTTAATTCAGAATTTCAAGTTGATCTTCTGATATTCCCCTGGTGATGACGCCTTCCTCATTGTGTAGACGTGGTGTCAAGAAGTTTTTTAAAATAGTCATCTGTGTACGACACTATATTTACCTTATCCATGGGATGGATGTTACGAATTTAGAGAAAGAATGATCCCTTTTTGTGTACAAAAAGGTCGTAGAATTGCCCACAGCCACGGGCTGTACTAGGTCAATTATATATAAGGGCTCCTGGATGAAAAACCCTATTCTGCCCAGGAGGGCTTCATCAAAATGAACCAAGTGAAAGGGTTAAAGAACTCGAATCTCTCACTATCTGTTTCCCATTCAGCACACAATCAAACTTTTGTGTATTATGTATAACTGTATGTGCAAAGGTATGCACCTGTTCTTTCTCATGTTTTCTTGCACATTTCTTTTGCTTTACTTTATAAACAAATGATGTTCAAATCACTAGAAATTGAGTATTTTGATCTATTCCTATACATTTGTCTAAGCAAAAATTTTGATTGTGTGCTGAATGGGAAACAGATAGTGAGAGATTCGAGTTCTTTAACCCTTTCACTTGGTTTATCTCTCTTTTTTGCAACATCAAACGTAATGGTATGGTGTCCATTAAATCTAGAAGTTTGACATCTGACTAATGATAAGACTGTAAAATAAGGACAGAGATCTTTGGTTGGTGTGCAATTATTATGGGCCTCATTACAACCTTTGCAGAAAGGGTTAACGGGTCCCGCTAATGGAGGTGGACCCGTTAAACCCATTCCGCAAGATTACGAGGTTCCCTCGCGGGAACCCTTTCTGTTCTGTTTCTGTAAAACCAGGCGTCCTTACCGGGTCCCACGAGGGGACAAGGGAGCTAACAACGGGCCGGTCGTAATCGGCCCATTGTTAGCTCCCGTTCCCATTCCAATTGAGCCCTATGGGGGCTCAAATGGGAATGGGGAAGGTCCGGGCTGGCTTCCCTTTGGGAGGAATTACCAGGCCCTCCAAACTCGGAATGGCCCGGTAATTCCCCATTCAGGGAACCCGGACCCAGACACGGTTTTGGAGGCAGCAGGGCATGGCTACCGCCAAACCCGTAATGAAGCCCTATGAGTTGATCTGAATTTTATTCTGAATTGTTGTGTTGTTTTGTGTAATAAGCAATGACATTTTTTCTCTTTGTATTATGTGCTATGATGTAAAAGTTTTTTTATTGTTATGAGAATTAATTATTTAAATTTGATTGTTAAATTTGAAAAGTTGATATTTTCAACTAAACCAAATAAAAATAAAAATAAAAATAAAAAGTGGCTGAAGGCAGGCCTGATAAGACATTTTTATTACACCAGTAGTGGGTTTACAAGTCCAATTAAATCTATAACTATCAGACGACTGCTTTGAACAAATACTGGCAGACACTTTGAATGCAAAACCTGATGGTAATGCTTGATTAAAGCGAGCTCAAAGAGTTCGCATGAGGCAGTGTTTTGGGCGGGCAGAGGCAGGAATGGGTCGGAATGGCCATAGGGATTAGCTTTGCCATGGGCAGGCAATGGGTGGGTAGATAACCAAACACCACCTAGAGACTCTGTATCTCTCCTCATATGTCATTCCTCTCTATCAGTACTCCAATGTAATAGTTTCGGCTTATAGGTGTTGCAAGCGCCACCTAATAGCCCAAAGTAAAAACAAAAACAACTGTGCATGATGGGCATCAAGGAATTTGGAGGTACCAAGGACCAACAAGACCGCATAATGTCTGAAAACCGTAAATTGATGGAGGGCCCACGTAAACGGTCTGCAATATAGATGTCCACAGTGCATGTGCTGTTTGTAAAATCAATTCACTGTGCCACCATCTGTTAAGGTGTGCAGGTAGCTTGCAACAATTTATGTCGGGAGGAAATGGGCTCTCCCTCATATTATCCTTTCATGTCTGGTAAGAACACTGTTTTTTGGTATGAACAATCCTTATTATCACTCTGGGGCGAGGCACCGAGCATTCACATAGGCAGGAACGTGGCTGAGTTACCCAGAATAACCCCATATACTCCAATGGCCTGCAGGTGCCTCTCCCCTGTCTGCCATTTTCCCCCATAACCTCTTTTTTGGCCCCTTTTGTGTCCCCTAACGCTCCACCCTCCTCCTCCTGGTTGCCATTCTTCCCATGCCACGTGCTGCACCTCGCTCCACTTTCCTGCAGGCCACAACCTCTGGTCCCTCGCCACGGCACTCAATCCTCCAGAGATGGCCAACAGTAACATAGAAAAGGGACTTGTGACCTTTTCCGTTTTACCTGGTGGCCAACTTGCTTTGTGGTTTTTTTTTTTAAAGAGATCGGACTTGCATTGTAGGCTCAGACTACTAATAGCATTAAGGACCTCGACGGGGTGGACAGACATGGCCGCATTGGCCTTGTACCCTCATCTACGTACCAGGACTTAGGCTCATGGGCTGATATCAGAAAGCCTGCCCAGTACATAACAATACAAACTGATAGGTGAACCAACCATGAATAAGAGGCAGTAGGTAAGTCAGTGTGTGATGGCCTGTACCTGCTGTGTGTACACACAAAATACGGATCACGCTGATCACAGCAACCTGACATGGACCACAACCAAACATAGTGTTAAGCCATCAGCATGCATTCCTGGCCAGTGATACATAACAAGACTGACTCACATTACAACACATACATCAATGTATGTTTCATGCTGCAGTCTGATACAGAGACCTACCATGTGCTTTGTCAAGGTCTGCAAATAAATCCCCCTTTGTGGGCTGGTTATTGGATACCTGGCAGGGATGGCACACCGCTCAAGATATTTTCGAAAATACTAAGTAGACTCATTGTTGAAGTGCAATCTAGTTGAAATAAAGTCATCTACTAGCTGGAGTTGCTGACTGAAGGAAAACACATCAGAAGATTCTTCATTTTCCGGATCTTGCCGTATCACGTGCCCACAGCTTCATTTATTTGTGACGTCACAGTCAGTTGTTTCTCATTTGTATCCCTGGGATACTGGACCTTTATGATTAGTGGGAGGGCATGTACCAGGGGCAGCTGGGGGGGGTCCCATGTGATGCGATAAGGCCCACAGGGAAGGATCTCAATTTGTGTTGCATTGGGTTTCATCCTGAAACTGCTGCTAGTGCACTCCCTGCTGCTGCACTCCCTGCTTAGTAAAACGCATCAGAGGAACGGCTATTAACAGGAATTCCAAGATCAAATGCAGATACAAATTAGCAGACTCAAAGGTCCCTTGTAAGACTTTCAGGGGTTTGGGTGCAGGCCGATCCATGGTTGCCTTGCTTTACCCTGTGTCCATTGCTTCGCCTTACTCTGTATGAAACCCAGGAATTTGAATGAGAGTCATGAAATATGCATTTCTCCAATTCTGCAAAGAATCTGTTGTCACCTAACTTCTAGAATACCACTATAACATGCGTTGTGTAGATCCAGATCCAGGGAATAGATGGTAATAAAAGCCAAATAAACAGAAAAATCACCCAAAAAATTGGGCAACACTTAATTTATGATTTGTTTAAAAGCTGCTGGTGTGTTAGCCAAACATATGGCAATCACTTGCTCTTTGAGCAGACCATAGTTGTTTGGAATGTGGCTTTCTAATTACCCCACGTTCGCATGCATACCAAAATATAGGCTACATACAGGTCGAGCTTGATGATCAAATGAACATATCTCAACCAATCTATCAGAACTATAATGGGGAAAGTGGCTACATAGTTTTCATGCTTATGGCCTGGCCTGCCTATCGCTGACATCTATATTAACGCTTGCTCCAGGCAGACACCTCACCGACATCCTCTTTGTCGTTCCTTCTCCAGACCTTTGGGTTCCCCACATGATCGCTGCACTCTCCCCCTTCTTTTCTCTCCCATTAATAGTGGCACCCGTTGGGAGGTACTCTTGGCATCCTTCCTCTTCTCCAGGGTCCTCGCTAATGTTTATTGTAATGGCACTGTCATGGCTCAGGGCTCTCAACCCAACCCCTTCCTCCTCGATAAGTGTCTCCCATCTCTCACCAACTTCCACCACCCCTATCCAGCCCTCGCCCCTCCCTCTTTCATCCCTCTGGCTCCTCTGCCATCTCTGACGGGTGTACCAGATTCCTGTACCCCTCCAGGAAGACCTTTAAAAGGTGGCAACCTCCTGCACCTAGCAACCCTCAACTCTAGATCTGCTGTCAAACACTCCTCTGACATCTGCCGCCTCCTTGAGGACCTCGACCTAGATGCCCTCGTTCTCACTGAGACCTGGTTCACGGATCGCTCTATGATACAATAACAGGTAGTTAGAGAGTCTTTCAACAGTTAGACCAACTATATAAGGAGACTTCAATATCTCAAAAGTTCCAATTTATTAAATATCTTGTTTTAAAAATGCAACAACATTCTAATTTGTTGTGACACAATGTAAAGACATAACACACACTTTTAAAAAAAAAAACAAACACAAAACTAATTGTGGCAAATTACCCTCAAGATAGGAGGATGATGTATAAATGATGAACACTTGTAATTTTACACAACCTCAGAAGCTCTAGTGATCTTGTTGTTGTTTCTACCCTATCATTGGGTCTCAAATGTCTTTCTAGTAACTGTTATAACCTGAAGATAGAACTCAACATGGTTCTGTTCTCTCAAATTGTTTAAGGAACATTCATCAGGAGAATTGTCACATTAGTTGCAGGAACGATAAAACAAGAAGAAATCACACAGTTCATTTAGCAATTATCTTTGTTTGGAGTCTTCTGTTCACTCTAAACGGTGTAGCTGTTCAAAGAATATAGAAAGCTAAATATCAGCTGTACATGCTGTGTTACTTCTATGATACTATCATTGTATCTTCACCAGCGAGTATATATTAATTACCTGCTCTGGCAGGTGGAGTGTGTCCTTCTGCAGTAAGATCCTGAATATAGCGGGAACTCACATCTGTGGCTGAAGTGTCCGTGATGTGTGTATCTTCGCCTGTAATTTAAATTCAAAGGACTCAACCCTTTGTGTACCATTAGCGCCTAACCATGTAGACACTTCAAATCTCTAAATGTAACTAGACACTTAACCTACCTTTTTGGCAGTGTCTTCGGTTTTGAAGTTGGCGATGCAAACACAGCCTTTTTGTTTCGTTCTTAATTGATACAGTTGTAATTCTTGACTCTTACTTGAACTTTGTACTTTGTCCAATTCTGCAAAATCGGACAGCGCCCATCAGAATTGTTAACATTATTCATTAGACTAATACCTTGTATGGTGGCATAAGCTTACCTAAGTTATATCCTGGTGGGCTGACCAGCAGGCGTATGTTTTGATTATAATTATACGAGACTGGGTTCCGCAGGCTACAGTGTCTGTAAATCTTGCTGTGTGTATTACACTACATACATTTCTTGATCTGAGCTTTTTTTCTCTCTGTTGGGATACGCAAAGAAGTGTGGCTTTAGTTCGCAGCGTTTAGCATCTTTATGTGATTTTAGTAGATTGGTCTTGCTCGTTATATTTGTTAAAAAGAGGAAACAACTCTTTAGTTCGTATTCGATTTTGCACTTACTTATAATGGTAGATGGAGCCTCTTAATATTAGAACGTTTGTTAGCGAAAGCACATCAATGTAGCTCCCGTCTAGTCGTAGCCCTGCGGTCCCATTTACTGATAATGCCGTGATCGAGTGAATCAACTGTCGGCACCATCTTGGGAAGGTCTATAATGTCCTTTTTTATTTTTATTAATTCAAAAACGGTCCTGTTCGAGATGTGGTGTTGGTAAACTTTAGTTTGGTGTGTCCACCATAGTATTACATTACTTAAAGCGATTAGAGGATTGTTAGTGTTATTTAAATTAGATCTATATTAGGACTCTGGAATTGTTCTTATATACGCTTGGCTCTGCTTTATTAAAGCTATAGTAATTCATATTGCAGGAGTGTAGATAAATCACCTGAAGGTATAAAGATATTCCGAAAAATTATATTCAATTGTATCTGTATGTTAAAGACTAAGAAAAATAGTATACTGGATGTTACTTGGACAATTCTAAAGTCCCTATGGTTACCTATCGTCTGGTAGGAATTGGCCTTATTCACTAGGGCAATTGAAGTATTATGTAAAGTATAGTCAACATTTGCTCCTCATATTTTATACCATTCCATCGCCTCATTTAGGCCTTCTTTGTCACTTCTAGTTTGAAATATAAGTTTTTGTTCCTTTTCTAGCAAATAGTTTTTCTTTACTATGTTGTCATTGCCTTTAATGTCATCAACACAGTCCATTTAAATTCCTTGCTGCTATGATTTATTTCAACAAAGTGTTTTATCATTGGAGCTAGCACTGTTTTGTTTTTTATGCAGCTTCTATGTTCAACAATGGAGGTTTTATTTTTTCTAATGGTTTTGCCTATGTATCTCAGCTTGTATGGACATGTAATCATGTAAAGTTCATAGCTTGAATCACAGTTAGAGAAATGTATTTGTCTCCAGGGTTTGTCTAAACCAATTTCTACTTCTTTTGATTTAGTAGTTAATTTACATACTGTACATTGTCCGCAAGGGTGATCGCTCTGTCACGATATGTGACACTCTCCTCCTTGAGGGTTACATGATCCTCTCTAAACCCAGGCTCAAGCGGCCCGGAGGTGGAGTGACCCTCATCTTCCCTGAGTCGGTCCCTGCTACTGTCATTCCCACTCAAATCTATTCCTCTTTCCAATGCCTTGTCTTCAGGCTTGGCGTCGCCCCAGGCCTCTCCCTGACTCTGGCCACCATCTACAGGCCCCTTGGCCAGGTTGCCAATTTCCTTGATGAGCGGGTTGACCTCTCCTCTTCTCTCCTTACATCCTCCTCGAAGCTTCTCTTCCTCAGAGACCTGAATATTCACTTTGATTCCCTTAATGCAGCCTCTGGGTCTTTCAGCAATGTATGTGACTCCCTTTCCCTCTTATTCTTCCCTCTGGTCCGACTCACTCTGCCGGACATACCTTGTATGCTCTCATCTCCTCTGACCTTCCCATTTCCATCCCTCTTGTTACTCCTCTCTCCTGGTCTGATCACCCTCTCCTATCCCCGGACCTGGACCTCCCTGGTTCCCCAGCCAAGCTTCCCCTCGCACTGCCAGCCTCCTTCTTCTTCATTTGACTGATGAATCAAGCGTCTGCAGATGTTTTTTTGCCACTACTCATCTCTTCACTCACCTCCACTCCTCATCCTTCTCCCTCCCCTTCTTTCAATCCTCCCAGGGTCCCCCTCAACCTTCCCCTTCTACCCCTCTTTTTCTCTCATTACACCTGATGAAGTTTCTAGAAAAGTCCTCTCTATGAACGTTTCATCCAAGCAGTTCCTCCCCTGCTCCTCCAGAACTACCAAGGACAATATTATCACCATTGCTCCAGCCTTGGCTGATTTCTGTAATCATTCCTTTGCCACTGGATCCATTCCCTCACTCCTCAAGTACTCCCTTGTGCACCCTCACCTCAAATAACCTTCTGCCGATCCTTCCTGTCTGGTAAATTATTGTTCTATCTCCACTAGCCCCTTCTGGACAAACTCTTGGAGAAACTGGCCATCTCCCAGCTTGTCCACCACACTGAATCTGTTGGTTGTCTCCAGGACCACCAGTCTGGCTTTAGAGCTGCCAGAGGCACGGAAATGGCTCTCCTGAACACCTGTGAAGACTTGCTCACTAACCTCGATTCCAGCTCTCCTTCTGTTCTCATCCTTCTTGAGCTTTTGTCAAGGATGATGTCACGAGGATGTGATGTACCTGTTTCCCTCACGGAAGGCGAAGATCTGGAAGCCAGGGTGTTGGGATTCCAGGCTGCTGAAGGCTAAGTACAGATAGGTACTGGATCAGCTCCCAATGCCACGGGATGGCACTTACACCAATTTGCATGACGTCAGGACAGTGTAAGCACTTATAGGGGAGTCCACTGTTGTAGAGGTTCCCGGATGTCCAAACCATGGGTAGCAGAAGGGGAGGTCCAGATGGTAGTACAGGCTGATTACCAGCAGAGGCAACAGATAGTGGACCAAAATAGGACCAAAGGGTAAGAAGGTATGACAGAATGGGGACCCAGGAGAACAACCAACAGCCAGGACCAGGAGGGAGACAGGAAGGTAAGGAGGGAACAACCCAAGAGCAAAGGACAACAAGGGGGAGAAGCCCTGCCCAGACCCAACAGAGCAATGCAAGAGAGAGGGCCAGGTATAGGAGGGAACCATGAAGTCAAGGGGGAAAACGGACAAGCAGTGCTCAAGGCAGCAGAACACTGAGAGCAGAAGGAGCGCTACACGAGCCACCAGTAATCGCGTTAAGATGGAACAGGCAGCGTCTGCTGTAGCCGGAAATAGCCCCAATTCCGAAAATGAGGCTTGGAACACAAGCGCTCATCGTTGCAGGGTCTTTGCATGTGCAAAGCAGAGAGAACCAGAGGCTGCGCATGAGCGGACCCAAGCAAAGCACAAACACCCCGAAAGCCCAGTACAGAATACAGAGGCAACAGGAAAAGGCGCCAAGAGGGTTAGAGCCTCCAAGAAGGAGCAACAAAGGCCTGGTGAACCTGGCACCACTCGCAGGTGAGTGCCAGGATGCCTTTCCTCTGCATTTGACACGGGCAATCATGCCACTCTGATAAAACGGCTCTGTGAAACCCTTAGCATCACAAACCTGGCTCTGGGCTGGTTGACCTCCTTCCTATCTTACCAGTCCTCCCAGGTTCAATTGGGCCCTTTTATCTCCTAAAGAGAAATCTCACTTTCCACCTGTGGTGTCCCTCAGGGCTCTATCCTCTCACCCTGTCCCTTCAATATCTACCTGGACCCACTCACCCACATGATCTCCACCTTCCCTCCTAAGTTTCAGTGCTATGCTAATGATATACAGCTCTCATCCAAGCTTCCCTCCTCTACCCCTCTTCTTCCTCTCTCAGTCCTGATTGCCTATCTGCTATTTATGCATGGTGCACTACTAATTATCTCTGCCTTAATGCCGGTAAGACAGAGATCCTTCTCATCTGGACACCTGCTCCCTCTTACCCTCCCCTTACCCTCCTGCAAAGATAAAAATCTTGGTGTGATCTTCGACTCCTCCCTCTTTTTTTCTCCTAATTTCACAGTCCTTGCCAAGAAGGACCACTTCCAGCTGAACCTCCTTAGGGGCACGCTCCCCTTTCTCACCTTTCACCAGAAATGCAACATCTCCAGAGCTCTGGTTCTCTCCAGGCTGGATTACTACAACAGCCTCTTCCTCAGTCTACCTAATTCCTCTCTTCGCCCTGTTCAGCGAATCCAGAATAGGACTGCAAGACTTATCCTTGGCCTCATGCCCAGGGACTGCATCCCTCCGGCCCTTAAATCTCTCCACTGGCTCCCGGTTTCTGCAAGGATTAAGTTCAAAACCGTCTGCATCATCCGCAAAGCTTTCTGGGGCCTGGGACCCTGAAACATCCAACTCTCTCTCTCTCTAAATACCTCCCTAACAGAGCCCTTCACTCGGCTAGCCTTCTACAAATCAGATGCTGTCACAAGCATAGAGTGGGGGGTAGATCTCCCTCTTCTGCAGGTGCCTCCCTCTGGAATGGCCTCCCTGCTCCAATCAGAGTTGAGCCAGATCTCCTAATGTTCTGGAAGCTCCTCAAGGTCCTCCTTTTCTCTTCTTCCTTCCCCCTTCCATGCTAAAAGTCCTTCTGCCTGTGACTGGCAACCTGATTCCCTCAGAGTCGTATAGGGCACCAGCCCCCCCCATGCTCAGTCTACCTCTACACTTGTCCTCCCTTGGCCCCATATCACCTACCTGCACGTGCCCTCATGGGCTTCCCCTCATTCACTTGACTGACTGGCTTGCACCCTTGGATCCATTCCAGCCTTAATATGTGCACTTAGTTGTGGACCCCCCCTTGGCCCTGATCCCCTGGCCTTCCCTGGTAATCTCCTTCTCATGGGTCTTCCACCCTGTCCTGCACTTCTCCAACTCCCCTCCCCCATGCACTTCCCGCTACCCTGCTTGCATGATCTGAATGTCGCTAGGCCTATTAGGATCGCTACTTTCTCCTTCCTGCTTCCCCCCTCCTGCCTTGCTGCGCCTCGAAACATTTGTGTATGGGCACATTACAAATGACCAATACATACATATATAATGTATATCCCTGTTATCAAACAAGCCCGAAGATCAGCACCTTTCTTTGGAACAGAAAACAGAGAAAAAACTGCAGGGGACCAGGAATGCCCAACAAAGCCATTCTGTAGACAAGACTGCAAATAATGCGGTTAGTGAGCAATTTCTGGAAAAGGGATTTAAATGCATGGTGTATCCACACACCATTTGAGTCACTGATTCTCTGGTACACTCGCATAACCAGATCTAGCTCTGCTGAGTGATTATAAGGTTCTAATGGCAGTATCCTCTTGTATTTCACAATAAAAAACTGAAGACCTCTTAGTTTGGGAGTTCTGGAAACAATCATTGGCAGTCCTTGCTCCAGTGAGGTCCCAACACCAAGGAATAGAGAGAGGTGTACACGGCGTAGGTGCCAACCAAGCCTACACTATTTAGCGCCATAACGGGTAAGGGTGTGAAGCAGGTGTGCGTATGAACCTGGGGTATGAAATCAAAACACTTATAATTTAGAGTTCTCCATAAATGATGCATATCAGAAAGTGCAACTCAGGGAAGGTTCTCTGTTTATAATGCACAGGGCATTCAAAGTGTAAGACATGAATTGAATCACACCAGCAACCTCACTTTTCAAACACATTCATACCTTATTTTCTGCAAAGTCTTTTATTATTGGATTGTTCAACTACCACCCACACAGAGCCAGAAAATGAACTCTTCTGTAGTTCTACTGCAACTTGGTAGAAGAAACATAGAATGTGCATCTCATACAAAGACAGACATGTTCACATGATTTTGGATGGACCGATAAGTGCTTGAACATATTGGAATGCCAGTATGCATAGACGGCTCCCATTCTGTACTTACGTTGCAATGTGCGAGTTGTTAATGAGATATTGCAAGGGATAGTAGCAAGAGAAGTTATAGAGTAAGTTGGTGCTGTAGCTGATATATCCTCTCTGTGCTTTTGGAGGTGTATCAACAAAGCCCGATACGATCACAGTTTGTGTACTAGAAAACTCGCTGAACACACCAATGCCTTGTTGTTCCTGTATCTGAAATATAAGAAGGGGATATGCTGTAATCTGTTCAATACCATGCAATTAACAGAAAATGACAAATTATTTGGGGTTTGTTTTTACTGTATGTATCCTCACACACGTACACAATGAACACAATATGTTCAATAACTATCAATCCTGTTTGGCAGTAGGTGGCCCACCTTTATATAGATAAACAATCTTTGAGTCATTGATTTGGTAACCAGGTGGTGTCATCAACACACACATTGGTCAAGTAGGGCCCATAGGATTAGGACCCAGGTCTTCTGGTCACCGATTTATTGACATTAACCATCAGTTCATATTGATGAAATACTTAAAGGGCCCTAACATGCAATTAGTACCCGCACCCATAACTCAATGCAAGTAACAGAGTGAACTATACATTATCAGATTCGCAGAGCTGGAGAAAGATGCAAACTAAGGGCCATTCATAATGTGATTAATATAGCAAATGTCTGAGGAAATGGGGGGTGGCAGGATGTGCACAATACAACGTTGTTGCACTACTCTTCACTCCATTAGGAGTACCACAGTAAATTCAAGTACAATTTCCTTGCTCTATTTCACAACTTCATGTTAATGAAAAATGAGTCCATCCAAGAAGAGTGAAAACTGGAGTAGCCATTTTTCAAACAAAAGAAATCAGGCTCAACAGTACATATCTATTTATGTGTGTTTTCTGACAAATGTTATGTGTGTGTTTGTATGCATGTATGTGTGGGGGTTCTATAGAGCACAATTGTTCACCAGAGGCACTTTGGCACTATAACAAATTGTCTAAAAATGAGTAAGCAAGATGAGAGCCTGGGCAAGTGCGTGCTCACAAAAGGCTCTTCGTGTTGCGAAAGGGAACAGTTTTGGAGAAATGTTCGGAAACTATGGAGATTTCTACAGCTTCTGATAAATAAGTCAGATTATTCCAGGATAGTAAGGCCAAGGAAAAAGTAAAAGTAAAGCCCATCTTCACGCTGTGAAATTTTGGGGTAATCAATAGGTAGAGCTCTTGTGATGTTGTGATCCGAGTATGAGTGGATGGCAGATCTATTTGCCATCTACTAGAGGATTCATGTGGTGACCAGACACCATTTTGTTTAGCATTTATATAGCGCTACGAACCTCCTCAGGAATATGAGTGCTGCTTATTATTACCCACAGTGTGGTGTGCTCATTTATCGAGTTGGGCCTTGCTGGGATTCAAACCTGCGTCAGCAGGCTCTGCACAGATGTCAAAGTGTGCTATCGGACCAGCTTGGATAAACAAGGCAAAGTGTACAAGCCAGGGGAGATGTATTCATGTTTCTTTACTCAGAGCCAATATAGGCACTATTAGCAAAGGCTGACATTGAATAGAGAAAACTGTTAATCACAGTGATTTTCTAGTTAAATGAAAAGACAGAAAAAACTCTTTGAAGGGGCCTGAGCTGAACGAAACATGATCTAGTTATTGAAGAAACTTGTTGGGAATGGGGCAAGTCAGAGTTGAAAATCATACAAAGATGTTTCACCTGTGCTAGAGGAGTAGGTCCTTTCCCAAAGGATTCTGGCCAGAAATTGCAGTCTCAAGGGGAAAGACCCGCATTGACTTTCATTACCTCTCTATTAGTAGGGTTAATCCTAGATAATTCACCTCCATGGTATCACTACATATTATCCCCACCCAAAATATTGCTTTTTATATGGTCGTCTGGAACGGCCATAGGCAATATTTTTGGGGGGGTTAATTCTTGGGGTTTTTGGGAGCGGGGGTGTCCCCCGCTCCTTTGAAAATAATGCAGGGATTGCGGGGGTGTCCCCGGCAGGTTACATGCCTTAATATTGCCACAAAAATATGCCAATATTTTTGTATGGCGATATTTTTGCTGGGATATTAACACATGGAACCACCTCCATCCAGTTCTTATAAGCTGAATCTGATCTATTTCCAGACAACTTCCCAAAAACGTGAGTATCATCAGCATAGAGTATCATCAGCATAGAGTATCATCAGCATAGTTAAAAAAAAAAAAGTCTATGGGCCTCATTACGACCCTGGCGCTAATGGGTTAACGGCGCCGTAAAAGGCTGCGGTGCCGTTAACCCATTAGCGCCTGATTACGAGGTCCCTTTGCGGGACCCGACCTTAACGGCTGGTCTACACCAGCCGTTAAAGTAGGGACCCGCAAAGGGACCTTGGTGCTAAGTACGGTACCGTACTTAGCGCCTTCCCATTTCCCATAGAGCCCTATGGGGCGAAAATGGGAATGGGGAAGGGCCATGGTTCAATGGGGAATTACCGCCCCGCTAACCTTGGAATGGGGTGGTAATTCACCATTGAACCATGGCGGACCCGTTACAACACCGGCACAAACCATGGTGCAAATAGCACCATAATTTAGCGCCGGTGGTGTAATGAGGCCCTATGTCTCCAAATGATATTGGACAGAGTAGCTAATTATAGTTTAAAGGAGTGTGTGAGCCAACAGCTGAGGAACTCTACAGATTAATGGCAAAGAGAACTTATCCAGTTTGACTGACTGTGAAAGGTTTGTGAGAAATGACTCGATCCATTTCAACGCCGAGCCAGTAATACCATTACTATGTCGGTAGGTCAGAAAAACCTAATAATCAAAGATT
Organism: Ambystoma mexicanum; assembly: GCF_040938575.1. Classification (NCBI taxonomy): domain Eukaryota; kingdom Metazoa; phylum Chordata; class Amphibia; order Caudata; family Ambystomatidae; genus Ambystoma; species Ambystoma mexicanum. The sequence goes on along the minus strand of NC_090931.1, from coordinate 136,702,620 downwards.
AATAATGAAGGTAACCTACCACTTCCTTAATGTCTCCTAAACGTAAACCATATGTGAGTTGAAGATGCTTAACCCCTTAAGTGCCAGGCTATTATTGAAGTCTATGTAAAAAGGACGAGTATACTCGTCCATTAGTCAAATGGCCACATCTAGGATAAGGACAACTACAGTTGTATCTCATTTCCTTTTTTTGTTAAAAGACTATACAAAGTGAATAATAAATACCTACATACATAATGTGTTTCAGATTTACAAAATGATATTATGACATAGCCTTTTGATCCTGAAGAAGGCTTGGGACTACAAAATATGGCCCTTAATAGCCGAAGTTGAGTTGATCTTGGGAGCTTTGATAATTGTTCTTTCAAATTGTGTTGGATACAGGAAGTCCTGACTAGATAATTGTGTCAACCTTGATGTTGTTAATATATGATGTTCATATTGACACATGTAGTCTCATTTGTATAATATTTTGTTGCACAGAAACAAAACATTTACTGTGCAATATGTGAATAGCTCATTGTATCATGATTTACTTTTTCATTATATCTGTCCTTTATGTTTTCAATATTTTTATCATTTTGATTGTATTAATTTCCTACCTATTTGTATTTAAATTCTATTTTTGATATCAAAGATAGGTCTATTAAATATGTTTTTATATACATTTTGTCACAGAAATGTTTTTTTTGTTTTTTATTAAGGAACACCCAGTAGTTTCTGAGCCTTAGGAACAGAGGGAGTTGACCCAACCATTTGCACATAGCTGTAGATTCATGCAGCATATATATTTTATACTCCAATAAATGATCAATCGAAGTTGGGTATACAGTTCTTTTGGCGCGGGATTTTTCGTCGTGGTACATTTCATATTTTTTTTTTTTTTGGGGGGGGTTTACAAATGAAATAAAAATGTGCGGGTGAATGGGAATAATTGAAAAAAATAAATAAAGGGAGTTTTGATAAAAAAACGGCGATGAAAAGTCCCGCGACGAAAAATCCTGCGGCAAAATAACGTAGAACCTCGAAGTTGATGGTTGATTAACTATCCATTGAGCAAATACGGATACCTATTTCAAAGCAGCAGCAATTCCCAGTTCTCAGTCCTCATTTTATACACTGACTAACCCAGTGCGCTTACCTGGATATCGGTGCCACATGCATTCTGGGTTGTGTCATCGAGCGGTAAGGTGTATGTCACCACAGGAGGAATGCTGGAGATGTCCAAAGTCCCCAGGCAGTTTGAATTGTTGTGTCTCCCATTAAGTGCTAGATGCATGGGGTCTTGCATGGCGAACACTGCTGGGCAAATATTGATGGACACGAAGATGCTTGAAGGTCCACAGTTAACAGTGAGGTCACTGTTCACTAAAGGAAAGAGAAAATGAGAGATCTCTACACAGCAATGTGAATATAAGACTCACATAGTCGTGTGGATACATTTAGCATCGGCGATATATACATACATATGTAGAGCCGGTAGATTCATATAACACTTGTAACTATCTAGTTGAAGCTAAACTCAGTTAAACATGTATGCATTTCAATAGAACATTAAACACAGTAAGGCAAGTATGTTTTCTTAGATTAAATTAAGTTCAGCAAAATAAAATGAAGAGAAGCCTCTCAATTCTCACACCACAAATAATGCAACCCACTAGGGAAAAAAGCCCAGCACACTTCTTGCAAGCAGAACAAAATTTTATTTCTAAAAAAATAAAGATGTGCCAGCAAAGCAATCTTTGGCCACAGAACGTTATGCAAAATCGATACGAGCAACACTTTAAAAAGGCAAACAGCATCATCAGTGGCGTAAGTTACATAATGTACAAAACCAAATGACTGGTTGGTGAGACCCTGTACATAGGGTACCTGCTCCATAAAGGATACCAGGCCATTGGTCCCAGCCCCTACTCTCCATCTTCTTCCATGTGGGGTTCTCCTTGCGCGTCATCACGCATGAAGCTACAATTAATTGGTCATTATATGAAGAAAAACAATACATGCTCTATCGCTACCCTAATGTGCACCTGATGCTGTAAGCAAAGGCTAAGAGGATACTTTGAGGTTATTGCATCGTGCACACCAGCTCGATTCTAGGCACATCGGCACCCATCCAAACCTACCCACCCTCATTTTAGATATGTTGTGTTACCCCTCCCGGCACGTCGCAGCACAAATCATGTGACCTGTGGTGAAGGAAACTGGTCCCTGCTTTCTGATTTTTTCTGATCGTTTGGGGGTCTAACAGTTTTATGGTTTGTGGTCTGGAACTGACTGATACCTTCGAATACTGGGGTCTTGGGACGGGGCATCTGGGTGCTATTACTTAGAGCTGGGACGTGGCACGGTCGGAGGCTCATGCCCTCTTTCTCGCGGGATCACTTTTTGCAGAGAGCTCTCAAACCCCTCGTAGCCTTGCAGGGCACATTCTTTATGGGATACGATTGCTGGCAACATGAGACAATTGATGGTCTACGAATCTCTGCACCTCTGGCTGTTCTCACTGGTGCCCATGATACAACCTATTCCTGTGCATACACTTATTTCCATGTGTGTGGCTTTGGCTTGTGGCCCTGGCTGCAGCCCAAAGCTAGGCCTCGATTTCAATATGGCTGCTACTATCTAAAATGGCATTTGATTCCCTCTATACTTTAAATCCAAAGCATGCACCACCCTCTCCACACTATAGCCCCTATCGACACCCCCTCACCTCCTGTAACCTCCCCAAACCCCTACTGCACTACTCCAGGCCTCTGCCTCATTTGTAAGTGCTTGGGTGTCTGGGACGATCGTCCCTCCTTCCAAACATTCCCCCCTTTCATTAATACTACATTAACTAAAACTCCCAGGTGAGCTTCTTGTACTACTTCATCATTCTTTCTCTTTCCAGTCTTTCAGCTTCTAAATATGGCAAGGACCCTTCCTTTGGTACCCATGCTCTGCATACGGACCGTAATCTTTCCCCTGCATGTGCATATTGCTCGGGGGTGCATGCCCTATATGTACACCTGTGTATTCTAGACTTGAGCAAGATGCCCTCTTTTTTGTGTTACTGGGGGGCTTGTGAGCGGAGGGACAAAGAGTATGAACAAGACAGAACCCCACAAGCTACCCCGCCTTTACATACAATTGGGGGTCAGACCTAGTGTCAAGGGATAGCCCGCGTCGCTACCACATGTTGGCAGGTTTCACAATCAAGTATACTCATATGAACTTAGTCAAGACACCTGAAATATGACTTCAGACGTGACCTTTGAAAGCATAGATGCTCAAAACACTCCACGAGGAAACAAGAGACATGACTATATTATTCCCACTTGTCTCCATCCATACAGGATGATTATTGGTCCTTATTGGATGACCACAGGCATGAGCAAGACATTCTGTGTCACCCAGCAGATACCACAATCCTGCATTTAGTGTTCAGTAGCAAGATGAACTAAAAAGTTTGAAGGTAATTAAAATATTAACGCCAGTATCATTATGACTGCCTAAAATATACATAATGGATGTAATGAGGACACATTTGCCTCTCTCCATTCTTTTTAGCAACCCTGATTGAATCACTGTAAAATAATTTGATGCGTCATCCATCCATTCAGCCTTACACGCATAGAAGAAGTGATAGGTGGGTAATCAGAAGTATGGTTTAAACATCCATTAGATGTTTGTGAAAAGTGGTCCTTTTTTAAATTATTGTGTATTTTGTTATATTGGTTTAACAGCGCATGACGAGAGATGAGTCCACCAACGAGATATTGGACGTGTATACCTTACCAATACTTACGTGTCCTGAAGATGGCTTAAGGGGTTAAACGATTCTGGGGATGGATGCTAAGAACCCTGTTCCCCCTATTCAGCCAGAAACACATGACGTGTTGACACCAGTAGTGAACTGCTATTCGACATACATCATGAATCACTTTTCACTTTATTACTAACATCACCATAAGTGTGTCTATGCACCATTAGTGTTTGCATGAAGCATTGGAGCTTCTACCTGTGTATTTTGTATTTGTTTGCATTGTTGTAGATTGTTTTGGTTTTTAACTTGTGTGCCTCTCTGACATCTGCAGAGATTTTACATGTTTCTGACTAAATCGCGTTTTTAAGATACCCTGACACGATGAAGCTGTTGACTAATGTATAGCAGTTTTGGAGCCTTAACACTAGGTCTGACCCCCAATTGTGTGTAAAGGCGCGGTAGCTTGTGGAGTTCTGTCGTGTTCATACTCTATATATATATATACCCTCCTTCCCCTGCTAAATCTACCCAGTGTTCTATGTATTTCTTGGGGTCTGGTGGGGGAACTGTGGTGATGTCTGGCAGGTGAAGGTGTTGCTCTATTGCAAACATGCGTGGCTTATCTGGGTCATCAGTTTGAACTGCACTATTTTCTGTACCACGAGGTACCTCTTGTACCCCAATTGAGACCATCATCATTGCGCTAATAGGTACTGCTTTGTCACAGCATCAAAGCCCCAGCCAGCAGGTGTAGAAGATCACCAACACAAACACGATCAAAGGAACCAGCATCTTCACGATAGCCCCCGAGCAGGATGGTGCCCAAGAAAAAAAGTTGTTAAGCCAATCACTGTCCTGTATGTAAGCTTCTGTTTGCATGTGAGAGTCTATGGTATGCAGGGCACCTATTATGTTGGTGAGGGACCCGTTGTCTGCGTCATTAGCAGGTACGTAGGTGCAATAGGAATCGCCAATTTTTTTGCATTTTTGCATACCCCTCCTTCCGTAGCTGTAAGGAGGTCTAACACAGAGCGGTTCTGCAACGTCATCAGCCGGATTGCAAGTATCTCCATCTTGATCGTGTTGAGCCTTATTCAGTGTCATTGGCCAGGTGGATCACTTCCCTTTGCACAATTTGGAGCCATTTGGTATTTGCGGCAGTCTGTACTCCTGGTAAGAGTAATGATGCGAAAAATGTTTCTTCTTTGCTGTAGAGTTGGTACTGATTTGGTAGTTATTTGAGTAACAGCAAGGGATCTTGATATAGATAATTGGACCTCATCCTTCTCCACAACTTTTCTTTTTTCTCCTTCTCTGGCAAGATACAGAATATGGGACGCTGCAGTAGCACTGTGGTGGGGACGGCGGGCACCGGTGTAGATGCTGGAGCTGACAAGCCACCTGGTCCCACTATCAAGTGTTCTTCAGGGACCACCAGGTGGGCCAAGTACAATGAGGCCAGTGAGCAGGTGCCCCTCCAGGATGGTGGGAGGTGCAGAAAAGCCTGCTGGCTGCACACCCAATAGCTATCCATCACAGCTGCTGCCCCTTTCTTGCGTCTGGGATGTATTATGTCTCTTTGCATCAGCTATTGGTTCCCTACAAAGACACCCTTCATTGCAAAAACACAGTTCATATTCTTCCTGCTTTTGCACATTCACTGGTTTCTCCATTGCCTTACTCCACGTGAGTTTCACTACTTGCTCATTGCAGTACCCACTGCATACATGATTCACCTTTTGGATCACTTCTTCTACAAACCCTACTAGTCCTCCTGACATGCAGTTCATTGTAGTTTCTTGCCATTTGCTTGCCGCAAACCTCACGCCTTCCAACTTTAGTTACAGTCTTTGCAAGCACTGCACACTTTTAGGGTTTTTAGCACATTGCAGTTGATCAGGATCCATTACTTCGAGTCACACGCTCTGTGTCTGGAAAGTCCTTCGCAGCCTGCACAAGGTAGATGAATTAAACATTGAGCCTACAAAATCAGAGTTTCCTGTGGCATTAATAACTTGGTGGCTCCCAACGTATGTAGTTTCAAAGAACAAACATAACAGCTACCATTAACCTTCTTTTTCCTCACTGAGCTCATGTCTGCATACCAACTATTACTTAACTCTGGATGGTGCACATCTTCTATTGTGTCTAACCCGAGTCCCCGGTACTGATCATACTCGACCCTTCCCATTTGTCCTTTAAAACGTTTTGGAAGAATAAAATGTGAGACACTAGGAGAGAAACTATCATTTGCAACTATGTTGGAAAACACAGGAAATAATGACAACATGAGTACATTTGTAAGCTTCTCCATGTGCTGGTGGGTGACAAGTGTATCATTAACAGATGCATTAGTCTGTATATCTTGTACCGCGGCTGTGTATTATTCACTTTACTTGCTCTTTTTATTAAGGATACATTTATAGCATTGTGAAGAACCAAAAGAACCATTAGTTAAAGAGCGATTCGTTATCTTTGCATGTCTTATCCCCCTTTTTATATGACCACCCCATATAAAACTACATCCCAGAAAAATGCCTAATCCAAACAGAGACAGCGAATAGACCAGCTGCACAGTGCATAACACAGATATATGTGGAGGAAAACACTGTTTTAAGAGATATTCTTGAAAACGAGAACTTGCTATTTATAAATGGAGATGTTAGACCTGTGTACGTCCATTGCAAAGTAAAGAGAGAGAGAGAGCTCTTTGTGTAAACCGTGCATAGCAATGTTTTCATGCATCGCATAGGTAGGTTTGTGGTAGGCCCTTTAAAAAAATAAAATCAAAAACAAACCAAAGAGGAAGCAGCAGTGAATATGCAGTTACACGTGTATCTTCAGAAACATCACCATGAGGAGAGGGTTTTAGTGTAGTACTCAGTCTACAGTTAGCATTTTACTGAACGGGGTGGGATAGGGTGCGACCTGGGGTGTAGCATAGACGGCCTCAAAGGAGCCGTTATATCTAGGCTCACTTCACCGGCTGACAACATTCTTTACAAAAACACAAGGTTGCCAGGGAAAAGCTGGAGAGGAGGTGATGTAGATGGAGAATCAGATGCAGGTCTGGTCATCTCTTAAGTCCTTGGCAGTGCGAACTGTTGAGAAATACATTTTATGGCTATAATCTATGTGCAGTTCATGGAAACGGCGAAGTAGGGCGGGGCAGAATACCTCACATAGTTCTTAGACTAAGTCCAGTACTATACGTCTGACATGTGGTGCAATGAATAACCATTGTAGTAAATGCCTCTTGCAGATTGGGGACAAACCAGTCCTCCTGTATATATGCAGCAATATGGTGTTTCGACACATGAGAAGGATGATGCAGATGGTTGAATGTGACCAGGAGCAACTTGTGTGGCATGACCGCTTTGCCAGAGGTTTCCTGCCGCCATAGTACATCTGTAGGGGACTGCTTACAGCCTGTCTTCAACCGTAGATCCTTTCCTTCCTGGCACGCCCTACCCTGCAGCTCAATAAGTTGTGCAATCAGTAAGGAATTGTAGAATTCTGGTAAATGCTCTTTGCTCTGCACTACTACTCAGTACTCCAAAACATTTGGGACAGGGAGATATTCTGCTTGCTTGACTGTCATGTCTACTGCAGCATTACCAAGTGAGACATTGTCTGTGTTTTTAGTATGGGCAGTACACTTTACCACTGCTGTCAAGGAGGCATGGGACAGTGCGTCGATCAGTTTATCTAACAATGCTGCATGCTGTATCGGGGACCCATCAGTCCTCCTAGATCCCGTCATCTTCCATGGTGCCAGTCCTGCGTGCACCATTGTGGTGACATAGGCCAAATCAAAATAGATGGTGACACAGCACCCTTGAGACACTAGAAGCACCTCGATGAGCACTATAAGTTCTGCTGCTTGGGCCAAAAAGTGAATGGGTAATCTTTTTTGCACCAATACCTCATAGACCCCCTTCTACTGGGCGGACCACTGCTGCCACAGTATGCCTTAAAATCGCTCCCTGGTCGATAGTTTCTGACTAGTCAACGAAAAGCACCTCCTCCCCTCGAGTGGGCTGTCCCTTGCCTTCGGGGTGTCGTCCTCGGCCTCCTGAAATGTCACACAATCATGCATTGCAAGGCCTTCCTCTGTACACTGTTCTGTCAAAAAGGTGGCAGAACTTTACAGTTTTACACCTCACTATATGAATGTTCAGGCTGGACTGAATGATCTCATATGCAGATGCCCGCTGCGTAATCAATGTTGGTTTGGAATGCTCCAAGATGGCAAACACTGCATGCTCCACGTACAGTGTTACAGAGCACGCCATGACAATTGTGGAGCTTTTCTCAGGAAATACAGCTGCATCAAGTGCTTGTTCCCATGGGAACTGGCCCTGCATCAAAGAATCTAACGGTAACTGTACTAGGCAGATGGCTTGTGGCCAATCGTGCTCTTTTGCATCAGTACTGCAGTCATTAGTTGGTCATTTGAAGGGGAAAATAAATAAAACTTGTGTGTAATTCTGTGTAATTGGGGGTAGCTAGCACTGGGGCAGTGGAGATCACTTTTTTCAGGGCATTGAAGCTGGTGAGCATGCCCTCTGCCCATGCAATCTTGCAGTCATTTTTTTGAGCCTTTTTGAAGCCCTGTGACGGGGGCCTGGTGTACGCTGCATAATATAGAATCCATGCTCCACAGGAGATATACAACCCTAGAAATGTCTGCATCTCTTTGACAGTTTTGGGCTGGGGAGTGCTGCGCACTGATGTGGCGTGATCAGGTATAATTTTCTTCCTGTGAACAGATATCAACTGGCCTAAATAGAGCACTTTTTGGAGGCAATATTGCAGCTTCGCCTTGTCTACCTTGAAACCATTGTATGCCAGCAGCTGCAGGAGGGTGATAGAGTCCTTCTGGAGCTGCTGCTCACTGTCACAACACACTACCAAATTGTCAACTTACTGAATGGTGGTACTAGGCACTTGAATGTTCCCTGAGCCAGCATGCAATATCCTGTTGAAGATGCTGGGGGACTTACAGTACACCTGAGGCAATTTTATGTGCTCAGAGCACATCCCCCATACGTGAACACAGTGAGGTACTGTGAGTCAGGGTGCAAGAGTATGAAAAAGAAGTTGTTTTTGAGATCCACCACTGTAAAGTGGGTCACCTCTTTAGGGATGCTGCACAGTATCATTGCAGGGTTCGGAACTACAGGAAATTCTGCCTGGGCAATGTCATTTAGAGGGCGTAGATCTTGGATCATTCTCAAACACCCCCCTTTTGCCTTTTTAGTGGTATAGATAGCCATGTTGCATGGGGAGTTGGGGGGCACAATTATTCTCTGATTCAGGAGGGCCACAATAGCATCCCATATTCCCTCCTTCGCCTCTTTAGAAAGCGGATACTGTTTCGATCGGGGCAACACTGCACCTGGCTTGAGTTTTATTCGGACTGGTGCCACCACCTGCAAGAGACCTACATCGCGGGCATTGGTTGTCCATAATCTTTCTGGGACCTGCTCTAAGTCTGTTTCAGTGAAAGGGGCGGGCAACAAGGGCCATAATGGAACACTGTACCTTTCGATATTGCACCATAATGTCACAGGGGATACAAATTGCTAACATAATCTCTTCATCATCAACTCGATCCTAAGCAATTCTGCATCTGTCACTTCTTTGTGGGGCACTGTTGGGTCAATGCACAATACATTATGCCACTTGCACCCATCAGAGTCCATGCCCATCACAACAATCCTTTTAGCTGACACAACCAGGCCCTGTAAATCTACAGAAAGTATAGTCCCTGCCACAAGCTCTGGGCTTAATACAGGTCGGAAGATGAAATCTGATGGTACCCACCAACACGCCTTACCAATTTGGGGCACTGTGTCAAGCAGTACTGTTTTCCTGTACATAAACATGTCCAGGTCGACAGGGATGCCCTGAACCACCATCGGCCCTCCTCTGTCCTGTATGATGACCATTGCCTTGAAGTGCATGCCTGGGGTGGCACATACCACCCTGTGCTCCTGTGGCTGCACTCGAATTGGAGGTGCCCCTGGACACGAGCGATGTCTGCACATGTCCATTTTTGCATGATGCACCTTTAATTAGTCACCGCTCCTGTCCGGACATTTCAGCACCAAAAATGGATGGGCCCCCGTACACGGCGCCTGTGCGGACATGTCCGCACCCAAAATGGATGTGCCCCCAGACACAGTGCCTGTCCGGACATGTCCAATCTTGGACATGTTCTAGGACACAACCCCTGTATGTGGATGTGGCCACCTTTCACCACCGTTGGAGGTGTACCGAAGGCTCATGAAGACAATGTTTGATGCGCCGAGTGCAAGCTTGTACTCAGTTACGGAAAATTGGGTCTGTAGTCCTATGGCACCACCTCCATGTGGTGCCACGCCACAATGAACCACAAGGACGCAGTGAGAAAGGTGGTACCTTTCGATGGGAGGAGTAGGCGTATGCCCTCTACCCCATCTTCATCGTCTGCTCCTGTCATCCTTTGGGGCAGAGGATCCCAGCAAACACCTCGCAGGCCATACAAAACACTGTTGACTCCTACCTTTCAAGGGTCACAGTGCTATGTATGTACTGCAACATGCTGCTCGGTAGGGGGGAGCAGTTTCAGAGTGCTTTCGATGCCGCGGTCAAGGAGCATGCGAAACACTGCCACACTACATGATAAAGGCCCACCTAACATCTTCCTGACTCCACCTGCCCATCCATACCTGTGGCTGGTGCCCCCTCCCTTCCTTCTCTTCCCTACCTTGCCTCTCCTGAAAATAAAAGAAAACAAAATCACAAAAACGCAATAAAAACGGTTACTTTAGGAGCCACCTTTCACTGTTGAAAAAAAGAACTAACAAAAAATGTTACAGGCCCCCTACACAGCCTGTAGAGTCTGCAGACAGCGTGGTAGTCCACCGACATCAGAAAAATTCCAGGCATGGGGTGGTGGCATCAAAACCATTGTATTTTTTTTGCATTGGGAAATGGTGGCTCTTAAAATAACCTTTTTTATATTTTTATTTTTTATTTTTAATTTTTAAAGTAAACTAAAAAAATTTTTACTGAACTTAACTATTTCTTTAAACTTTCACAAAAAGTAGGCATTTTTTCCCTCAGTGTTTCCATTTCTTTTTTTACACCTACTGAAGAAAGCTTTGTATATTTACAAAAACTGCTTCAAAGCATTCTAAATGTTTTGCTGAAAAATCTAGTTACCCATATCAGTAAGATGTACTCTCTTTCTCTGGAAAATGTTGGCACTGTCAAATTTAATATTCTCACTATGGAAAGACACCATGCCAACATCTCCCAAAAATGCACACACAGCCTTATTGATATTGCACCTATCCATTTGCGGACTAAATGAACTCAAGCGCATCTACATCTGTCTCTGGGCAGTGCAAGAAAAAAATCATTCTTGAATTGGGGAACATTTCCTTCAACTTTCCAAATGTCTCTTTCATTGCAAACTGCAATAAATTTCTGGTCAAATACCCTAAACTGTTCATTCCACAATGAACAACGATAATGTCCGGATGTTTTAATTTGACCAAATAGACACAAAATGGGAGCAAGTCCACCCACTTCATGCCTCACACTCCATACTACAACACTTCCAATTCAGAGAATCCAAGATTTTGGGCTGTTACACAGGGCTCAGCATACACCTTCAACCAATGGACCGAGGAGTCCCCAAAAATACATGCAGTCTGCCTTCTAAAAGACATTGCCATTTTCAGTCCGCAGACTCCACGACTGTCTGCAATCTCCGCAGTCCCCTTTCCATAAAAATAATAATAATAATAACACATCATGACAGGAAACCTTAACAGACCCAGATGTGGCACGTGCTGTCTGCGGACAGATCATACAATTAAAAGAAAAGGGGCGGAGGGGGAATTGAACACAATTTAAGTTAGTCAAGCTTTAGTGGTGGCTCTGAAAAGAAACTTTTTTTGGGGGGGTTGTTTACAAACACTTTTTTTCTTTGTTTTCCTTTTATGTACAGCAGTACTGTACACTCTACATCTTCCTTTAGAATTTCAATGTCTGCACATTTTAAGTTAGCCAAACTTTCACAGATTGAAAACAACCTTTCCTAGTTTGAGCCACAAACTGCATGCCACAAAAAATCCACTTCTTCCAATCCAATACTTCTAAAGATGCCATGATTTTCAGCATACACCTTCAAGGACTGAATTGAAGAATCCCCCAAAATGTACACATTCTGCCTTCTCAAACACATAGTCGTAGCCATTTTCAGTGCTCTCACAACTCCTGCAAATAAAACTCCTACAACCCACTCTTCCTAAACACCAAACCCAGCAAACCTGATGGGCTAATCCCCAGAATCCCCTTTCCATGCCAGACATCCTCAAAAGACCCGGATGTGGCACGTTACGTCTGCAGACTACCGCGGTGTCCACTGACCCATGACACAGCGGCAGACCTTCTACCCTTTCCACATTCATGTTTCTATCACTCCCTCATTGGCTGCTTTCAAAGTCATACATCCACCCGCTAATCACATCCAAAACCTCTACCCCTAACCCTGTCATCTCAGTTCAATACTTCAGATGTACACTTGAACTCTCGGAGTACATATCTACTGTTACAGCCACCTGCATCAAAAACTACTGTGAAACAACCCAAGACTTCCATTTCCATATTCAACAAGATCTACATCTATCAAGACATACTACAGGTATGACTATAAGTAATTGTTTTTAACACCTTCATAAATATATATATATATAAAGGGTTGCTCCTACTTACCCTGTAATAAACTTCTCAATCAACACATTCTCTTTTGCAACCACTCTACCAAATGCCATGGATTGCAACATTCAGCACACTTACTTACAATGCTGTACATTTAAAAATCTTTTTTAAAAGAATTTCCATGAAACTTACAAAATGCATGTGTGCATTTATAGCAGCACTCTGTGCTACCTTTTTCTATGAACAAAAGGAAAAGCAGCTTGAAACCATGTCTACAACATTTTAAAATGGCCCTTGCTAAATGGAAGTTTAATATGTTGGCAGTACATACCAACCAACATAGCCCATTACAATCTATAGGTGGTTATGAAATCATGTATTTCTTCTCTGCATTCAGTGACTTGTAATACCACCTCTGCCAATAACACATCTTGGACTACAACTCCCAGAATGTAAACAAACAACAACAAAAAAACACAGGACTACACTAGACGAGTCAAAAGTATAACATTTATATGGAATGGAAAATTTGTGTTTAAAAATCTTTTTAGGACCATTTCAATTCAAATTGAAAAATGCATATATACATTTGAAACAGCACTGTGTATAACGTCTATAGAAAAGAAACAAAAAGCAAATGCAAAAGATTTCCACAACATTTTTAAGTGCCACTTGGTGTGTGCATGTTTAATATCTTGACAGTACATGCATACTTGCTAACATGACCCGTTCCAATCGAACAGGTGCTTACCCTGTCCTATTTTTTTCTCTACATTCTGGGACTTGTAGTCCAACTTTTCTAATGCAGAAACTGCAACTACAACTCCCAGAATGCAAAGCAAAAAACAAGACTTGATAAGAACCTACATATTGCAACAAATTATGTTTGCAAGTATGCATCCACTGCCAAAATATAAAACCTCCACACACCAAGTACCCCTTAAACATGTTCTACAAATTGTTAAGCTCCACTTTTATTTTACTTTACAAAACCGTTACACACAGTACTGCTATAAATGCTAATATGCATTTTTTATCTTTCATAAAAATGCTCCTAAAAACAAACCTTATTACAGGGTCATCATTTTCCATTCCATATTAATGTCACACTGTCCAACCTCACTTACTACAATCCTTACACTGCCACCATTTTCATCCTGCTTACACATATGTATATGCTGCCAAAGTATCTATATATGACACTTCACCTTATACATAAAGTACTCTTCTTTTCCAACACTCTATTACAAGCCACCAAACACTGCTGCAACAACAATCCACCATTACATTACCACTAAGCCACAGTTTCCCTATTTGCTAATTATACTGCAACACATTGCAAATACATTGCACCACAAAAAAGCACTTCTTTCATTAAACTCAGCAGCATTAAAGTAACCTACACATACACCATTTCCTTACATCCATTGTTCCCCTTTCCTTCTAACCTCCCAAACAGCACTACTCATACTTCAATTGTACAACAACATAGTTAACATATTTCACTGGACTGTCCAAAACACAACTTTATTAACTCTATTTCCCAACACCTACTCCTACATTCATAAATAACCACCTCTCTTACTAAATGTACTTCACCATTACCAATATATACCCACTAACTTTCTTTTATAATTACAGGAAAAAAGAAAATTACTGAAGACACCAACCAGAATAAGACTAATCTTCACATCCTACAAAGTAAGTACGTTACTATGCTATTAATCTCTTTATTATGGTATCAATATACTTTTGCTATATATTAGCCTACAGTATTCCTTTCAAATCATTAACATTTATTTCACTCTTACTCATTACATTTCAGTATGAACACTCATTCTCATCCAAGCAACATCATTATAACACCCACCACACTCCTCAAAACATTATAATGTCCATACGTGTTCATTCACGCCACCACTCTCTTACTCACTACTGCAAGAGCTTCACACCTCTACACATATAGTTACTCTTACAACCTTCCCACCCACAACTATAATCCCATTACACAATCACACAGCCCTGTATTCATCTCTACCATCACATTCACACACCTTTTCAGAGTACATCTATATATATTCCACAATGTTCAAAACCACACTTTCTTTTTGTATCAGTAAACAGAGCAGAATGCCTACTAAAAAGCAACTCCATAGAAAACGAAGAAAAAATAGAGAAAATAAGAAAAAAAGCAAGCCATATAGTCATTCACCTCTAAAACAATGTATAGAAAATATTCAAAAAGACTGCTAACAACATCACTCTACAAAACGAATCCAGCAACCACTAAAAAATGTAAAGCCCCTCTTCCAAAACCTAAAACAAAAAAAATGTATAAACAAAAGCACACCTGCAAATAAACCTAACAGTATATCTAACAACGGTAATGTAACGCCAGTAAAGCATTCCCAAAAATTAATTTTTCAAAAGGCTTCCACCGTAGAGTACTTCACAATCTTATGAAAACAGCTGAAAAGTCACACTCTACCCTTAGAAATTACTGCAGAAGACTAATCCTCGAAGCTCTAATTGACAGCGCATTTCTGCTAAAAAGAAATGTGTTTATATTCATTTTAAACAACATGAAACCACTTAAAAAATGAATCAGTAAATTACAAAAAGTACTTCTAAGCATGTCAAGGTAAATAGAGATAACTTTTCAAACTTCTGTGCAGGTGAATAGATTCACACAAGCAGCATAGAACCATATACCCATGAGGAGGCTTATAAACAGGAACAAAAACAAACAATTGCTGTACACAGTAATAGCAGAGGGTATGAAACTGTAGGAGACAGCATTATGGCACAAGAAACCCTTATATAAAAAATGTCTCGAACAAACTTTCAACCAACTGTTCCTTTCACCCAAGACCGCGGTACGTTTTTCTTTTTTTTTTTCTTCATCCCCATCCCCTCCCTTCCGCCCTCCCGACCCCACTTACCTTCTTTTTTCTTCTGCTCTTGGAAGGGAACACGCTGGGAACATTTCCGTTCCCATCGGGTCCGCTCCCGATGGCCGGACTACGTTTTCCATTTCCATGGCGGCAGCCATTTTTTTGCCATTTTATTTTTTGTTTTTTTTTGTTCCGAGGTAATGCCCCGGGGGCATCACCTGGGGCGGTATTGGCCCGCCACCTCGTGGCTTATTGCCACATTAGATCTTAAAGCCAATGGGCAAACTCTGGGAACACAAAGGCCAATATATCAATATTTGATTATCCTAGTTAATGGTGTACCAACAAAAGACAAATTAAATTGGCAACAACTAGTCAACTTAAAACAGGTTAGACAAGCCCTACAATATCTTAAAGAAAAAGTATAAAGATATAAACAGAGGAGAACTGAACAGAAACCACCCAATTAATTGAGGATTCACCACCAACTGGCCAATTTTAACTTATAGATTCTATTACTGCAGCCACCATTTTGGACCAGTATACAATTCCCCCACTGCACCCCAAACACACCATAGACAATGCATTAGAATTATAGCAAATGCGTCAAGCCAAAGGATCTCCAAAGAACATATGGGAGACAAGTGTTGAAGCACGTTCTTTTCCTCTACTCTTTCCTACAGGAAAAGGAGGAAGATATGATGAAAACCCCACACAAATTAGTGCATCAGAATATCACTCTTTGCAAATATATTCTGAAGACCACAGATTCAGACAAAATGTAGAATATATTGTCCACTTCCTGTTTGAAAGTGAACTAGCAACTCTATGTTATGGAGTTGCACACACATTAAAACAGGCTTCAATTTTTAAAACATGTTCGCTGCCCACTACTTCAAAAGATAAAAGACAAAGATGAAGTTTTGCAGTCAAGTATCACAAATCTCTTTGCAAACATGCATGGTACAAAAAGATACTGGTTCCATTGCCACGGTGATGTACCTTGTATGCTAAGGAACCTAGGCCCTCCTACATGGTTTGTTACATTAAGTTGTGCAGAATATGCATTCGATGACTTGCACAACTTCTTTCTCACTACAGACCAAAATAAAGAAGGAATAGATATAAAAACACCAGGAGAACTCTGTTCTCTTGACGCTGTTAATGTGTCAAGGTACTTTCACCATTGATTTTTTGCCATGCTGCACTTCATCTGCAATAAATGTACCCCTCTGCTCGTAGAAGTAGAACACTACTTTTGGAGAAAAGAATATCAATCTAGAAGAGCACCACACATCCACATGCTTTTGTGGATAAAAGATGCTTTGAATGTTGGCCATGACAGTGATGCCACTGTTTTACAGTTTATAGAAAAAAACATAACCTGAAACATCCCATCAGAAACTACACCTAGTGATATACATACACAAATCTTATGCTTCCAAAAACATAAGTGTGGCAAATACTGCTGATGGGAGATATAAAAACAAAGGTAAATACTATACCAAATGTTGCTTTGGCTTCCCTAGATCAGTTTGCGCAAAAGGACAAGTAAATAGTGTCATGTCCTCTGTTAGACACAGTCTAAAAGGCATACAACATTAAAAGGGACGAAGCATCCAAGTATATTAATGATTACAATGCTATCATTGCTCTTTTGTGGACAGCAAATATCGGCATACGATACTTTGCAGACACTTCCAATGCTTTTTACAAAATATGTCACAGCCATCTAAACAAATCTGAGAAAACTGAGCTAAAAGACCTCTGAGATGACATATCATCTGATAAAACACTGTTACAAAAATTGTACAGCTTCACTATCAAAATGCTCTCCCAAAGAGAATGTGGGTGCTACGAAGCTGCAGACCGTTTAACAGGTACCGCCTTATATGGCAAATCTGAACACATTGTCTGGCTAAACCTTGGTACAGCTTCATCCAGGAAAAAGTACTCAAATCCTACCAAGAGATGGAAACAATAGCCACAAATGATCTCAACAGCCAGGACATTGTGAAAAACAATGTACTCTACAAATACTATCCAAACAGAAGTACTGCTTTGGAAAACATGTGCCTGTACCAGATGGCCCAAAGCTATTCCTACAAAAATAATGCCAAACCAGATGAGACAACTGGCAAATATGTATTCTCAACTTGTGAAGGAAGCCTAGTCAAACTTGCCAAACTCAGCCTAATTAATCACATAGAATTATCATTTAAAACTCCACAACATAGGAAACTATATTACATGGCCCTACTACAACTTTTTAAACCATGGAGAAAAGAAGAAAAAATATTAGGTAACCATGACTCATTTGAAAATGCATTCAATGCAAATGAAAGCAGTGTAACAAACGCCAATTTCAATCAATACAAAGAATTGTTGGACAATGAGCACCAAAAATAGGAAGACAGTGAAGCTCAACTAGATAAAGACATTTCTGAAGGCAGTCAACCTTCCCTTACAGGAAGCCAAGGACCACTTGGAGAACCACTCATTCTAAATGAATTAGAAAATACCATGTATCAATATAAACAATCAGAAGAAGATTTGTCAGTGCTGAAATCACAGCTAAATTATGAGCAACTCACCATTTATCTGCAAGTCACTGTAGAAATTGAAAATGGTTTTAAACATGAAACTAAAACTTGTAGCTGTACAAATTATAAACCTCTGCTCCTCTATGTAAGCGGTGAAACTGGTTCTGGAAAAACATAAACATTCTTAATTAAAATCATCAGCAAATTTCTACAAAACTTAAACAGCAATCTTTTGGCTGTTGTAACAGCCCCCGCAGATTTAGTTGCCTATAACATATGAGGTGTACGTTTACACCGACTTCTGCTCCTTCTAGTAGAACACCAAAACAAATGAGAAAACTACAAATTATCAACAGAAGCTGCTACTGAAGTATGCAGAATTCTGAAGCAAATTAAGGTGCTCCTAATAGATGAGGTAAGCATGGTTTCCCAACCTCATGTTGGCTTTAATTCACCTCAGAATACAAGAAGTCCTAAAAACAAACTACGATGAACTGTTGGAGGAAAACACGTCATTGTTTTCGGAGACCTCCTACAGTTAACACCAGTAAAAGGTCAACCTATTTTCAAAACATTAGGACCCAAACAATGCTGCAACACACTCAGCAGCATAGGAAAGAGAACTACCTCAAAACATGTCAGTTTGCAGACCTCACATATGTCAATATTTTAAAAAGCATTAGAACTAGTCTGCTTATTAAAGATGTGAAATCCATCTTAAATAATAACTAATTCATGAGCTATATGGGCATAACACATCTGCTGCTGATGTCATGGAACAATTAACTCAACAAATTATAAAATGCATATCCTTAATGCCAACCCTAGCAAGCTGTAGTCAATTCAACGAGACAATGATAAAAACAAATGCAACCCATACTGCATATTAACGCCACAGCCAAACTGGATGTGCCCATATGTGTCAAAAAGTAATAGCACGACTAAATAGCTTAGATAGATCTATCTTAAAGAAAATGTTCATATTGTGTCTAAACTGCAGAGTAATTCTTATAATTAACCTTGATGTAGAACAAGGTTTAGTCAATGGAGCAATTGGTAGAGTTGTTGGCTTCCAGACATATCCACATGACAACACATTAAGTTTTTCACCATCGACTTTGACAAACTTGCAGAAATTAAAAGAATAGGGTGCTCAACAGCACGATTCCTTCTTTTCAAAGACATGTATGTACGCAGAGAACAATTCTCTCTGTCGCTTGCATATGCTGTCAGCTTTCACAAATTGCAAGGTCTAACCCTAGATCAGGCATTTATTAACAAAGGCAGCATAGTCTTTAAAGAAGGTATAAGTTATGTAGCACTTTCATATCTATGTGCACTTGAAGGATTATTCCTAGTCAATTTTGAGGCAAACAAAGTCCAGGCTGACATTCCTAGCATCCTAGAGTACAACAGACTACATACACTCTACACACCCAATTTAGATATGTACCCTTTTACTCAAAAAGCTAAAGTTTAAAAAACAAAATCAATGCAAACAGAACTTCTAAAAGATCTACCAACAATACCACAAAAGAAACAAAAAACAACTGCTACTCCATCAAGCAGTACAACCACACAACTGTCTAGTGCAAACAGAACTGCACATCCATCAGAAGATAGAAAGAGTAATATTTCTTCTAAAAAACAAGTGGAGGGCCAGCAAATGACTAAACACAACACAACTTGTATGAATTGCTATGCAAATATAGCAATCAATCTTCTCTTCCAATTGCCACCAATTGTTCAAAACATTTACTTGAACGGATGTGACCAGTTGTGTTTGCAAATGCTCGTCCTTCATAGAAATTCCACAAATAATCCTGACAACACTTGCAGTGTCTCAGGAATAAGGCAAGAATTGTTTTAAATGTATACTGTAATATCTTCATATATGCTTGTTTGAAAATGACAAAGATGTTAAAAAATGTTTTAAAGAATTGGACTATTGTACAGGAATAATAACATTCACCAGAAACACACAGGAAGATCCACAATAATTTCTAATGTAATTACTGCAAGTACTGGAAACCAAAAACATACCTATAAATGAAATCTTCCAGATTTAATACACATGGAAACATACATGCAATCTCTGCAACCATGTTTCACAAGAGCCCATCCCTAATGAATGATTTGTGCATGTGTCTATACCAAATTGTCAAAACATTCCATTGCATCAGCTGTTGCAAAATGCAAATCCTGACATATTATGCACTTTTTGCAATTCAGACAACCATTCCACGATGCACATAAACTCACATAGCCAATATCTGATGCTAACGCTTTAAAGGTACAACGCAGATGGTACCAAAAACAACTGGAAGCTTACTAGCTTTACACACAAGCAAGTATCTCTTGGCAAGAAAACCTTCACAGCAGTAGGCATAATCTACCAAACTGATGCCACAACCACTGATACTGCATACATTAAAAAAATAAGTGGTTGGTTTGAATGCAGCAACACTTTGATTACTCTAAAACAGAGATTACCAGCCAATTTAACAATTGCCTACTTAGTATTCCTTAAACCTAAATTTGGTCACTGACCTGTAAAACTATCAACAGTTAGAATATGCCAACTGGTATCTAACCACATCCATAATAATACAATACTACTTTTGAAAAGCACAATAGTTAGAATACGCCACAGGTATCTAACTACTTCCAAAAAAAAAACTCCGAACTATGAAACTATCAACAGTTAGAATATGCCAACTGGTATCTAACTACATCTGCAGTACTGCAATGCTGCTTTTAAAATGCTAAACCATTTAAATATACTAACAGGTATCTAAGTACTTCAAAAATACCTTTACAAAAATAGTATAATGGTCCTTTTGAAAAGCAAAAGAATTAGAATACGCCAACAGGTATCTAACTACTTCAAAGAAAACCTTCTTACACTTCAATTCAAATACACCATCACGATTCTTCTTACTCCAACACTGCTTGTAATAACAAATACACTTACCCATGCACTTTAAACATTGCCTTAAGTATAGGACACTTCAAACAAAAATACTGTCAAACATAAACTCACATAAATATAGTATATTTTTTTTTAACCCTGTATGGATTTATTTTCCCAATGACCCAATTATTATGCAAACAGAAACAGCAACTATGCAGAACAAACAGTAATGTTATTCCAAACATAGTACTTAAAATTTACTGATTATGAGGGTCTAAAAAGTACATGAATAAGTGAAATTGTATGCAATGAAACATTTTAAAGTATCCTGCCTAACATATTATAGTGTGTTTATTTCACAGAGAAAGAAGCTAAGCTTTTTCCTTCATTGCCATTCACAACAAACTCAACCTATACCCTCAGTTGTACAGCTATCATAAGTCCTACTTGCACTTCAATTGTATTATGTCACCATGTTACAAATACTGTGTACTGCCCCTACACTCCTAGAATTACAATACACATATTATAATGGTTGTAGCCAGTGCCTAGATTCAATTACTATACACATAATGGTTGTAGCCAGTGGCCAGATTTAATTACTATACAGATGTTATTATAGTGGTTGTGGCCAGTGGCCAAATTCTGGTGAAGAATTTGGCCACTGGCCACAACCACCACAGTATAATTAAACCATACATAAGGATATAAAATACATATTGGAATAACACAACTGAACTCCCCCCTCCCAATTCAAATAACCTCTGCAGACATCAAAATGGACCGCAAAACCTATTTCTCACCAATGAAAACATCCCCATATCATCTAAATTCCACTCCCCTACCCTCACCAAGACCTCTTTCAGTCACCAAATAACCACAAATGTGTTTCTACAGCTGTCCACCAGGATGCTATCCGTGGACTACCGCAGACTTCTGCAGTGTCCGCGGACTATCGCATCACCCGTACGCTCTTTTTCCACCTATACAAAGAGCCCCATATCATTTTTGTTTCCACTCCCCCACCCTCACCAGTCCCTTTTTCCACCACCAGATGACCCTAAATGTGTTTCCCAGACCTCTTCCCTCTCTGCGCTGTGCGAGTCGCACCCTGGACCAATCAGAACTCGGTCTGTAGAGCGAACAGGGAAATGGGTCCGCAGACCAAACACAGATATCACTAATTTATTTGAACATAATTTTGGGCCATTTTAAAAAAAAATCGACTGGGCTGATTAACAACAATTTTACAAAAGAATGCTTTCGGGACTAAGCTGCTGCTCCTGCTTCATATTTGGTGAAAATTCGTCCAGCGGTTTTGGCTCTAGGTGCAATGGGAAAATTAAAAATTTTGGGACCCCCTATAACTTTGCACCCCCTACACGAAACCTCGCCATACTTACCAGAATCAGTCCGATAGGGCCATATACTTTTTTTTGCAAAGTTTTGTGCAGATTCGTCCATGGGGGCAAAATTATACGCCACCAAAGAAGTGCTCTTCCTATGAGTTGAGCAACTTAAACATAACTACAGGGCTGCTACTGAAAAAAATTACTTAAAGTTTAGTTAAGTTGACCAGATTTATTGCAATAAAACCCTTGAAATTCCACGCATTTGGAAATTCACGACTGACTTAACGTGGCACGCTCCCATTGAGGTCACCCATAATGCTATGTTCCTCATAATGCCATTTTGCATGTTATTGTGAATTCCTTCTCTTTCAATTTATATGTGCTCTTGGGCTTTCCAATGGGGACGTGCAGAGTTAAGCCTGCCATAATGTTCCAAATGCGCTGAATGTCAAGTGTTTCGCTGCAATAAATCTGGTCAAATTAACTAAACTTTAAAGTTTTTTCAGTGCATTTCAAGGATTTTGTTGTACCATATTGTTTTGCTGCACCACTGGCCATGTTCACTGAATTTTCTACAACAGTACCAGGCCACTAGCCATGGCCTTCGGAACACGGGCACAGTGGACAGGGTTTTATATGTTACCCCAATAGGTTTCCTTTATCCAGGTCCACTGCACATGTTCCCTGTCTACTTTGGGCCCACTAGCCAAAGCCTTCAGCCATGTCCACTCCATAGTTTAAAACACTACCTGGTCACTAGCCCTGGCCTTTGGTCATGTCCACTATACATGTGTTTCAGGCCCACTGCCCAGGGCCTTCTGCACTAGCTAATAGGTACAGCCCTTGGCAATGGCCAATTTGTATTTTAAAACACTACCTGCCCACTAGTCATGGCCTTTGGCCATGTCCACTATGCATGTGTTTCAGGCACACTAGCAAGGGCCTTCGACTGTGCCCACTTTTTAGTCTCTTATTTTGTTTTGTACTTTTTCCCAATAACCGCGGGTATAATAACACTGTACTATACATAGCTGTGGTTATCTATGATTATCCGATACCCGTGGTTATCGGGAAAAACAATGAAAAAATGCTTCCCTGCCCTCCCAGGCACTCACCAAGTGCCCAACTCATCTGTCCCTGCTCTCGCCCTCCCCTCAATTCCTCATCACCTCCCCAACCCACTCCCATTCCCCAGCGCCCCAAAGACTCGCTGTTTCTGTGATGCACTTTCATTCCTGATGTCTGATAGCAGCGGTTATCCCGCTGAGTAACTACGGCTACCAGAAAATAGTTGTGCTTTGTGTTCTAACCTTAGGCCCTAGACCCCCTCCAACTCCCTAATTTCACATGGTATCCCCCCTCTCCATCGCCTGATGACATTGCATCGGTTTTTCTTCTCCAAATGGCCTTTTTCTGCCTTTTCGTTTTCGGGTAGCTGTGGGGATGCCCATGATTATCTTGGCTGCAAAGATATTATTTTGAGAGATGGGGCACCCCCTTCTCGGTCAACTATATAAAAAAACTACTGGACGCAATAACCCCATACTCCCCCTGGAAATCGAGTCAATTATTCATGCCCAAGTTATTTCATACCTGGTGCAATTCCATCACCAGGCCTAGGTGGAAAGGGGGGGGATAAGTACCATTTTGTCTGCAAAGTTTATGCTAAATCCATCATACGAGTGAAGTTATTGGCAATTCATTTTTGAAATGTCCTATGTATCTTGATACTCAACTTAACTATAGTGCGACGACCACCGTGTTATTATTTATATATATATTATGATCATTTTTTCTCATTTTGGGTTTTTAAATAATAAACTTGTCATTGGGATGGAGGTCAAGGACTTGGAGTGCTTTTCTTCGCCCCCAAGGCATTTCCCTCCTTTTCGCTGCATATATTTATATATATAATTTTAAAATCGGTAAACCTTACAATGATTGGGTTAAAATTACCAAGATACTTATTGAGAACATATAAAAATCAGATAGACAAATATGCCTCTGCTGGTAATATTAAATTATATATAGAAAATGTATCTGATTAGGACAAATATACTTTTGTAAAATTAAAAACATTAAGAATTAGAGTATATAGTTATGTGGATAAAGTTCAACTCTTCAGACAAATATACTTACATGGATAAATCCAAAATGAGTAAACAATAGAATACACACTTCTGTTGATATGGTTAAACTCAATAAGACATTACATGTGACCTTGTGCAGCTAAGGTTTAACTCGGTAATCCTTACATATGGTTAAAAATCCTTAAAATATAAACTACATACTTGTGTGTGCATCTGTCTTACATTGTTTCAATTTCCTGGTAATACTTACTCATGCAAATGATCAAGGCGTAGATTATATACCCAAGTAGAAAAAGTTAAATTCAGTATGATACAAAATATATATTTTTGTACTTAAACTTTGAACTACAAACATATGTGTGTGGATAAAGCTTAACTAGACAAGGTATAGAAAATGAAAGTATCTGCGTAAATCTAAACTCAGTGACGCTTAAGGCCAGAGTGTTTTTCTATGGGATTGCGTCATTATAAACCGCATTGGTGAATCAGGCCCACAGTCTAAAAACTGACATAGATACAGTTTAACTCTTCAAAACAATTAAAAATGCACCAACCTGATTGTAGTATATGGAGCAGTGAGACGGGAAGGAGGTATCCCCCTGCAACCAATCAAACAATGACAGGACAACTGTCCACAGAGGTCGAATGGACACAGGGAAACTCTCTGGGGAAAAAAACCTGGTCTGGATCGGCACAGTGCTTCAATAGATGTGGATTCGGCAGCTTCTGTGTAAGCGGAATCAAGCAAAGCCTCTCTGGAATTCAGCGTCGGGTCAATCTCAATATGAGGTTGTTAATGAACTCGGGAAGGCAGATGAAGAGTAGGACGGTCCCTGTCATCTACATAAAGAGGACACGTGCATAAGTGGGAGGAGTAGAGTGCTATGAGGATACAGTCATTCATCAAAGACACCATACACAAGGAAACGAGATGCGGTACTCACAGCAAATGTCATGCTAATATTGTAGCGATGCGTCAGCATCTGACTCTCCAACTCCTATATGCGGCATCTTTGGCACTGGCTTCGAGGTACACGCATCAGTCGACGTACAGTCAAAGACAACCGCTAGACTGCCAACAGAGGCAACAGACGCCATGTTGGAATTCCATAACGCGGGACCAATCATTGCACATGGTAGACGTTGCCAACGTTGTCATAGGGACCAGTGAGCCCACTGATTTGTGACATATACAGTGACTATACATCTTCCTAATTTGGAGCGGGTAGGGATTCCATTCTTTATCTGATAACAATGAGAAAGCTTGTCAATTTCAGTGGGGTAGAGAAGCTCCTGGGATTGCAATATGGCAGCAGGATGTAGACCAAAGAAAATGGACATGTGTGCTAAAAACCACAACAGTAGTCTAAAGGTGAAGAAATAAAAGTGTTGCCCACAGTCACCTGATGCTATGAATTTGTCAAGCGTAAACCATTTTTTCAAAGAGCGCCTCAGCGAAAAATACTAGTTAGGAATACCAACTGAATTTCAATTTGCAAAAATGAAGAAGAATATTGCATTAATCCTGACGTTGTGTTGTGTTGTGTTGTGTTGTGTTATGTTAGATAGGTGGATTTTGTACCACGCACCGCTGCCATTTACATGGTCTCCAGGCCCTCATGTACCTTCGCTAAACAGGGTCACAGTTTCACTGAAGGAATATTTTGGGGATTACAGCAATGAGCAGTATTTACATTTTTGGAGGCTTACCTTTAAGATGGTTCTAAAACATCCACTCACTCACTTCTCTCGTGCATTGTCGAGTTGGCCTTCCCTGACCCCAAGGTCACCTTCCAACCAAAGAAGGGCCTGGGTGTCATTGGCAGTGCTGTAGTAATGTGTTCATGCCCATTTCATTGCAGGCCCATTTGCTCGAGGCAGATTTGTTTGCAATTGTGTAACACATTTCCTCCAAACATATATAGGGGTGGGTTTAGGAATTTAATTATGGTTGGGAATGTATTACAGAAAATAAAAAAATGCCAACAAATCTGCTTCAAGCAAATTGCCACATACAAACAAAATAGAACCATTGTAGAAGATGAGCAAATGGGAGGTGGTACTCATTGAAAGAGAGCAGTGATATGGCCGAACGGGTGAGGCTGGTTACTATGGATTTAAACTGTTCCCAAAGCTCGCCCCGGAAACTGGTCTGCCTCAGATGTATGGCATGTCCGACGTGCCTAAGGTGGCTGACAGAAATCCTAGAACCAGCTCTGCAGCACCTTTTCTATACACATCCACCATTCTCCTGGTGTAATACAGGTCGGCCATCATCACAGTCTCTGTACTCCTTCCGGGGCAATAACCTGCCAGGAAAATCGTCAAAAGGCACCCAGTCCTTGACATGTGGCTCTACTTCATCACTGCTACGTTGAGTAAATTTGCTTGAAAGTGCAGCTGCAAGATGGGACCTAAGTTCATGGGATCAGGGCCTGCTACAGAAGGTTTCTTCACTAGATGTGTAACTACAGTGGCCGCCTCGTCACCGAGAGAAAAGGGACCATGGCGGTAACCCACCAGCTCCTCACTTACTGTGACAAGTCTGACATTTCAGGAGAAGCAGCCAAAAGGACCTTTGTCCGCATATCCAAGCTACTGAAAGTAAGCATCCCCCAATAAGGCAGTTAACCCCCCTCAATGAGAGGCAATAAAGGGCACACCCGAGGAGGGAATGAGACCAGGACCAAGTGCAGTTGAGAGTAAAAGGTTTTATCTAAATTGATATAGGGCATGCAAAGGACTCTGCAAACTCCGAGAGAGCTCTGTCTGACAATAGCAAAGACAGTCAGTTATATTAAAAATACACGTCATGCATGAGCTAAGCTATAGGGGCCACATAGTCCTGGGGACTGGATGGCGAAGTCGAGCTACTATGTTGTCTATATGCTCGGTGCTCCATGATTGGCTGGGATCCATGTGGTGGCATCACAAAGTGCTTGGGTCAGCTGGGCTCGTCGAGGTGGAGGTCCAGGGCACTGGCTGTCAGAGATTCACCACTTTGTTTCTAGAAACTTGCCCTTGTGGCCTTTCATACCCATTCATCACACTCATCTATGCCAGGTTCTTATGTAAAACTTCTAACACATCAATCTAATACCCGGGTGGGGACAAAGGAAAGCAGTATACAATAAGAGGCTTCCTCCATACATCACCATAAAGTTGTCATTAACAAAGGGTCCAGTCTCATGGGTCAGGTGTCTTATCAGGGGGCACGGGTCAAGCTACCTTCATCATTGTATCCTGTTAGATGGAGGAAATGATGGCTCTGGGGGATGTTTGCACAAGGATGGATAACTGTCTTTGTGGTCTGTTGAATTTGGGGTAAACTGGAATACCAATAGGTCAGAGGGGGCATATAGCTGGCACCTCAAAGGCAGTGGGATTTAGGACCAGGTAACTCGCAATTCACGTGGCCTGGCCATGGCAGTACACAGTGGTTGTATGGCGGCCTCTGACATGGGGGAGGTAAATACTTGAAGCAGGTCCAGCAGGAATGTGGGGAGGTGAAGCTGTGCTGTTCGAACACCAGCGAGCCCCGGCGGGCCTTGGCGGGTGGAGGGGGAGATGACCTTGTAACTTTGTGCGAGTCTCTATTCACTGGGCTGCACAAATACTATTAGAGAGGACAGATGTTAGGGCTGGGGGCATCAGGTAAATTACATATTTCTGCCATTTTCATGGGCTCACAATACTTGGTTCATAACAATGGAGGTTTTTCATTGGCACATGCATTATATAACGTTAGTTGGTCTTATGCTTGCAATTCATGAGAAAGGTGAACATATGACAAACATGAGGTAGTATCAGGTTGGGTTATATACTCGGGAGCAAGAATGCAATGTGTTAATCTAACATTTCGATTATAGTAAAGACTGGCTCAATGCCCTAGGTGGCTTACATGCAATACAACATATTTCATCACATCATACACAAGTATTTTATATATTGCTTTTCCGTTACCCTTTGTTACAATAGCAGCAAACATTAGTTGGTACAAAGCAGATTTTCGAGTGATCGTACACTGGACCTTAGAACATGAGGGTGTCTCGGGGGTGGGCGAGGGTCACCTCGCTTTAATATGAGTGACTTGCATTATACGTTATAACACTATCTAACACACATCCTTTAGCAGCATGGATAAGACTGCGAGACTCGAGAGTTTAGCATATATGGTTTAAAGCTTCATCTGGGAGAACTGGGCTGGGGTCATGAGCACCATATATCACAAGTGCGGGGGGCTAGGCGCAGGGTCAGGGTACACATGTTAGGGACAGCATTTGTTCTTTCTCAGACCCCCAACTACAAGTCTGGTCACTTCTAGGGCAATGATGTACTGCGGAAGGTAAATGATACAGTGCTTGTTCTGTTACTTGTTCACGTCTAGTTGCTCGTGAGAACGGGCCTTCAGCGGATCTGCCATGGGGGGGGGGGGGGGAGTGCAGGACTCTCTGTGCGCGGTCAAGTAGGGGCCGAGCTGCAGCGTTTGTACGCAGGCTGTTCTACTGGGGCCTGGGTTCAGTGTGCTCAAAATGGAGTCTTGGTGTGTTATAAAATGGTGTTTATGTTATGCTACTCTATGGGCCGTGCAGCCTCACGTTTCAATCCAGAGCCACCCTGCCTCCCAGGTCCAGGCGCATGGGGGCGGCCGACGAGTCATGAGCCGCACGTAGGTGGGCAATGTGGGGGGGGTCCTAAAGACCTGTTCTCCCATACACTACACACAACCCTTTCCTTCTCAGGGGTGGAGGAGGAGTGTCCAATTGAGTTTCTATGAGGAGCTACAATTGTTCTTAACATGCTAGTTCTGGACAGGCCATTGCTGAAGGTCCATCTAGTGCTGTGACACTCTGGTCTACATTAGGGACTAGCAATTCCAAGCTATAGTGTTTGCCTTAGAAGGACTCAACTGGGCAATAGATTATTATAACCCTATGTGGTTCAATTTAAACTCATTAGGAAGAATATACTAATGTAGATACAGTTCCACTTAGTAAGAATGAGAAGATAAAGGTATGTGGATGAAATAAACTCAGTAAGATGAATAAACAAATGCAGATGAAGTCAATCTTTTGAAGACTTAACATGCGTACCCATGTAAATACACTTAAACTAGTAGACAGATACTTATGTAGATACAATCAAATCAGCAAGACATATAGTATAGACTTTGAAATGTCGATCAAATGCCTACACCTGTCAATCATCTTTATTTTCATAAGAATACCATCTCCCCTATTATTAATGAAGAATTACTCTATTAAACATGTTGACCCGTGGGGCACAGCACATGCAGAAAGACATGGTTGGCAATGTATTCTGAAGGAACTATGGGTGTGGACGCTAATTGGGATCCCGTATTTCCCATTGCTCACTAGGGTGGATTCAATTCTCTTTTTCACCCTAAAGTTGCTTGTTGTGAATGTGTCTCAAATGTATTATCCTTGAGGCACTGCAACTGCATCACACCTGGACAGAATAGCTCCACTAGTTCCCAATAGAAGCGTTATGCCCCATCCACCGGGGTATCTGGAACAAAGGACCGGAGTAGCTGACCTTGGAAATCCAGGAATCTCTACCTACAAGGAACCTCAGATTGGTGAAAAGTGGGCATGTTCATGTGATGTTACAAAAGTAGTGTCTGCAGTGCATTAAAACGGTTGGGATGCAGGACCCGCGCTCTAAAACAGCCACTAGGAAAACCTTAGACGCACAGAAAATCACCTGCACTTTTAAAAGGCTTTAGTCCCTTCTTAGTTTTGGCTATTAGGTGGGGCCTAAGCGCCACCTATAAGTCAAAACTATTGCATTGGAGTACAGCTGTACAGGTAGGAGGGAGAATACATGCGAGGAAGGACACACAACTTCTGGGTGTCATTTGAAAATGTACTGAACCTCTAACGACCAATTGCCATGAGCACCCCATACCGTGGGTAATAACAAGCAGCGCTCAGATACCTGAGGGTTTGTAGCGCTGCTAAATTATTACAATATTATTATTATTATTATTATAATCCCTATGGCCATCACTACACACTACCTGGACCTCCCTGCCAAAAACACATCCTCCTGGGATCTCTTTAAGCTAGCGCTATCAAGCAGTAACATTAAGCCGTGAACTGCTGGTGTTGTTTCTAAGTTTTAAACGCAGTGCTGCTGTAATAGAAATGTCTTAATCAAGGGTGCTGCCAGCCACGCAATTTAAATGTGCTCTTTGCATGGAAGAACTGCTAAAAACTAGCACTGACAAAGTCGACAATGTTGGCTTTTGAATAGGCATTAGCTGTGCATTTGGCAAGCTCTGCTATCACATGTCCAGGTAATCACACCATTTTCCAGCCCTGAGCCAGAGAGTACCGTGATAGCAGTCCCATGACCACACAAAGCCAGAACTGTTGAATTTGCCAATGCTGTTTTTTCTTGAAGGCTTCCCAACCTAATTATAGTTGGAACCACAATGACCACAAGAGTCTCTGCCCCAGGGTCCCTTCCCACCGGAGGACGGACTAAACCTTTGAATCTTCCAACCGACATATGGACCCCAGACCCCAGGGTCGTAGCACCTCCATGATATCAGCACTGGGCACTCAGCAAGGAGGCCTCTGCTCTTACCGTGAATGCTGTTGCTCTTAACCAGTTGCACTTCCCCCTGCCCTCCTGCTCCTAGTGTGCTGAAGCCACTCCTTATTGGTTGCAGCACTGAAAGAAACACCGAATCAAATGAATGAGGGCAAAGTGCCAAACAGGACAAACACTTCAGTGGTGGGCAAACAGCATATTCTGATTCAAAAGATTGAATTCTGATTGTAGCACAGTTTGACTTTGGAATTCTGGAGTCAAAGAAGGGTCTGCTCTCCAGATAAAGACCCTGGATATTGCATACCGGATTGGCAGTCTGCAATGAGTGCTTAACCCGGTTCCATGTAATAATGTCCCCGCAAAAATGTCGCCTGGCAAAAAAGTCGCAAAAGAATTGCCGTTTTTTGCAGGGACATTATTACATTTAACTTGAGGGGGTCACTCCTGCAACCCTAAACCCCCTTTTTTTTAAAGGAGAGCAGGGTACACCACCGCCCTCTTTCACCACATATATATGATAACCATATATAATGCCGCCACAACCTTTTCCCGGCACCTTTATGTATGGCGACCATATATATGAGGCAATATTATCTGATACCCTTATCCCACTCAGCTATTTAAAAAACATACTTTTTTCCAGCTGAGAAAAAAAGTTAATTTCTCAAATCAACTGAGACCCTATGTCAGAGGATGTGCGTTTAATTAAAGCATTTTCCCCAATCCTTGACATTGGCACGATTTCGTGTTAATAGATGAAAGCACAAACTCTTGGGACTTTCACTTTTGTTTGACTAAAACTCGTGTAGATGCTAACACTCAAACGTTCTAATAATAATTTACCGCTATGAACCCACGGTGTGTAGTGCTCATTTATCGACCTCGGAAGGACTCATTTATCGACCTCGGAAGGATGAAAGGTTGAGTTTGGCCCTGCCGGGATTCGAACCTGCATCATCAGGCTCTGGCACAGATGTCAAAGCGGGCGCTCTATTCACTGTGCTATTGGACATAGTTGTCGGGTTGAGGTGTTGCAGCTGTGTGCTACACGAAGTGCCACTAGGGCAGGGCACGTGTGAGGTGGGATGCATGTTTGGTACAAATTGCGATGCACAGGAAGATGAAGTATGTACATGTGGGAGGGTCAGTGGTGAGGCTACAGAAGAGGTGTTCTGACAAAATAAAAGTGGACCCAGCAGTGCTGATATTTTAAGGGTGAGACATAGTACAAGGTGAGTACAGACAAAGGGAGAACCCTGGGCGAGCATATTAGCAGGTATATGGGGGTGCCA
This sequence comes from Ambystoma mexicanum, assembly GCF_040938575.1. NCBI lineage: Eukaryota > Metazoa > Chordata > Amphibia > Caudata > Ambystomatidae > Ambystoma > Ambystoma mexicanum. The sequence continues at coordinate 136,670,490 of NC_090931.1, read as the reverse complement.
GAGTCGAGTCTGCAGTGGATTGGAAGGTGGTACTACGTAAATAAATTGGCTAAGGCGGACAGTGAGGAAGGCGTCCTGTGCGGTAGGTCAGCTAGTAGTTATACAGGTAGCTTGAGGAATAAAAACAGCTTGGGGGAACATCCTTGGTGGGCAGGGAAGATTTTTAAGCGAGAAGGTAGCCTAAGCGCAGTATGGGAGGAGGAGGAGCCAGGGTGTGGGTCTCAGAGCATGCATGCAAGATCGGACAGTGTGCTAAGATAACTAATCAGTGGGCTCAATCGCATAGTCAGCACAATAGGAAGGGAATATGGCAAGCAGTAATGAGGGCCAAGGCGGGCAGGTCACATATGATAGTAGCAAGCATTAAAGTGACTACGAGTATTAACAGTGTCGGCAGAACAGTAACACAGGGAATACGAGGCGTGAGATCATAGACAGTTATACAAGGTAGTGCAGTGTTCCAATGGGCACAAGGCAGAGAAGGGCGCGAGCGTGCGCAGCAAATAAGTGGGTATAAAATGAGCACGCATAAATGGCAGACGTGGAGAGGTGCAAGGAGAGTTAATACAATGGTAAGTACAGAAGCAAAAACGAGTACAACTAACGTTAGTGTAGGTAATTAAAGTTTGTAACGTTGGAAAGTCATACAGTGGCCGGATCGTGTTGGTGATCAGCGGCAGGCAGGGTTGGCAAAATCTCCGTACACGATGCAGCTAGTCGCAGAAGTAGCAAGGGGACAAATGGGCGTGGTATCTGGGCGAACGGCGAGGAAGGCCGTGGACAGGCAGAGGACAGGTGTTAGCCTTGATTCCGTGGGCCTTGTTGGGAGTGGGCCGGTTTTGCCTGCCGGCGACCGTTTGGGGGATAAAGATGGCACGGTAGCCAATCAGTGCACGGCAAGGATTGCTGGACCAGATTAGGTAGCACAGGACACACACTGGTAGCGGGCAGCCATCTTAAATGTACATGTTGCCTTGTGGTTCGTGATGGAGGTAGTGAGCACAGAGTTGTTACTACTGATCGGGTGAAGACACAGAGAGGTTTTCTTGAACGGGCATCACAGGCAGCCCATATAGGATACATTGAAATGCTTGAGCAACGAAATTTCAATTACTCGCACCGAGACAGACAGGGCCTCATTACACGGTAGACAGTGGACCAAGGTACTATTAGCACCTTGGTCCATTCCGGTAAAATACCGGCACCGCCTTGGAGGAAAGGGGAATTACCGTCCTATTCCAAGGTTGGCGGGTGGTAATTCCCCCTTCCCCCATTGCCCTTCCCCATTCCCATTTTTGCCCCAGAGGGCATAATGGGAATGGGGAAGGTGCTAATTACGGTACCGCAAATTGCGGTACCGTAATTAGCACCTTGGTCCGTTTGCGGGTTGGTTTTTAACGCCTGCTAAAAAGCAGGCGTTAAAGTACCAACCCGCAAAGGGACCTCTTAATTAGGCGGTAAGGGTTAACGGTCACTGGTACCATTACCGGTGACCGTTAACCCTTACCGCCTTGCGTGTAATGAGGCCCATAGGCTTACCGCAAGTCATGGGTAACACGCGTTGACTCACTCTAGAGGACCCACTGCTCCTGCAGGGTCTGGAGGAGCTCCAGCTCCGCAGCGGGGTTGTGTGGACTGTTCCACAGGCAGAGGACGTATTGTAGTAGGAGCCTTGGTGACTAGCCGCTTGGACTGTTGTAATACACTCCTGGGGTTACTTCAATGAAACCTATTACCAGACTCCAGGTGGATCCAAACTGATTGGTTTCTGAATGTTGCAAAGTGATCTTGTCCATGATGCTCATAGTACCGTGCTGCAGCTTCCAGCAGAATAGAGAACTCCATTGTAAATTCTCTGCTTCTTCTTAAAAGGCATCCGTGGAGCACTTCCTGCCTTATCTTAAAGATAGTGTCACACAGTAAATCCCAGGAGGGAGCATCTGTTTATGGAAAATTACACACAAAGGACTCTCTGTCAGAGCAGTGGAGATAAGACTTAAAGTCTCTGCAGCCAGGCTTTGGAATAAATTACCAAATTTGAATTGCTGCAGTGCACATTTTTCTACTTTCTGGCACCAGGGGAAGCAGCATCTGTTCAGGTAGGTGTTAGGTATGGGATGCAGTTGAGTCAAGATCAATGAGAAGAGGTGATTGTTTTCACATAGTCATATAGGCGATACCTATATTTATATATACATATATATATATATATATATATATATATATATAGCACACTTCGGTATGTTTCTGTACTCAGCTGATGCAATTTATCAGTGTTAGGTTGCCCTCTGCTATACAAACAGCAATGTGCACCTCTGTGTGCCCTTCCACTTCAACAACAGCTATAATTTTAACAAACAGAATGAGCACGGTTCTACGTGGTCACCTTCACTGTCCACTATCGCAAACATTCAGAATAATTTCAAGTTACTTCTTTCCACCCCCACTTCTCTTCACACAGGGCGCAGCAGTTCTAGAATCAATGAACAGTTATTACTAGCTCACATTTCAGTCTCTAAAGTGCAAAACGCGGTAGGACAAATGCCTCCTCACAAGCTAAAACTGAAAGTGGGTGCTGTAATTATGCAACCACGCAATCCTATGACATCACAGGGACTGTGCAATGGAACAAGGTTGGCAATTACACGTCTACAAAGACACATCACAGAGGCCTATGTAATCGATGGATTAAACTTAGATACTGCTATCATACCACGCATACCTCTCATTCCATGTGATACAAATATGCCTTTCAAGTTCAAAAGAAGACAGATTGCTATACATTTAGCATTTTCAATTAGGATTAATAAGTCACAGGGACCTACAACCCCTTTGTTTAAGCGATCAGTGACAATTCCGATATTTGAGAAGGGGGTCACAAGTCACCCTATGAATTACCAACTGATATTGATCTTTAAAATATGCTAGAATGGCGTATGTTACGCCGGGATCAGCTAGTATAAGTATACTAGAGTACAATACTTAAGTTGAGTAATAAGATAGATAGGAAACCCAAAAAGTGATTTGCTAATAACCTTTAACTTGCATGATGGATTTGGCGGAAATGTTGCCAACAGAAAGTGTGTCACGCCCCCACCCTAATCCTCCTGCCCCCACTTACCCCACAACCCCCCACCCAGAATGGACAGTTTGGGAAAGATTAGTTAGGAAATTAAAATGTCATCACAAAAGCAAAAAAACAGTGTTTCGTCCTACTCCCAATTAATTTTCTCATAGAGCAAAAGTCCACATTTCTCCAGCGCGAACAGCAAAAACCACGGCATGGAAATGGACCAGGTATGAAACAACTTGTGCATGTAGCGTTGATTCAATTTCCAGGAGGAGTCTGAGCTTATTCCATCAAGTAGTTGTTAAAATATTTCATGGAGAAAAGGGTGCCCCTTCTCCCAAAATTTTGGCTATATCGGCCATGGTTCTTTGCAGGATTGGTGCTTTGCAGGATTGAGGCTTTACAGAAATGAAAAAGCCGGCATTTTTTTTGTTTGATGCAAGAGACATTCACAAATATTTCAGAAATATTCGGGGTCAGTCGAAAACAAAAAGTTGAAAAAATTCCATTTGGAAGAGGAACAAGGATGAAATGGCATCAGACTAGAGGTGAGGAGGGGGAAAGAGGACACCATGTGAAATTGGGGAGTGGGGGGGCTTTTTACGAAGTTCAGAGCTTGAACGTTTTTGAATATTCAGGGTTATTTTCCACATATTCTGGATTATTTCTGAATATCTGGGGTTATTGGAAATAAAAGTGTGTCACACTGAAACTGCGGGCATTCTGGATTGTTTTTTGTATATTTGGGGTTATATGTCGTACATTTCTAATATAACCGTGAATATGGGAAAATAATTTAAAAGAAAAAAAGAGTTAGAAAAATTATATGAATACAGAAAAAGTGAAATTTTACAGCTATAGTGAGGTGGGTTTCATGTGTTAATATCCGCGCAAAAATATTGCGATACAAAATATTGCCATATTTCTGCTGCGATATTAAGCCATGGACCCTGAGGGGGACACCCCCGCAACCCCTGCATTATTTTAAAATGTGCGGGGGACACCCCCACAACCCCCACTCCCCACAAATTATCCCCCCCAAAAATATGGCCTATGGGGAGACAAACGGCCATGTGTACAGCACTATTTTTGGTGGGGATATTTTGTAGGGATACCGTGAGGTGTGGGGTACCCTATTGGGGCAACATGTCAAAGGGTGTAATATGTCCCTGGCCAGTGACCACGAAGGCCATGCTCACTGGTTAGGGTTGAAGGCCCTTGTTAATAGGCCCGAAAGACATACAGAGTGGCGACGACCAAATGATGTGGCCACCTAGGGGGTCCAAAAGAAACACATTGGGGAACATATACAGTGGATGGCCATGGCCAAAGGCTAAGGGCCCAAAGTGTTTTCAAATATATGTGGGTGCTTCCAAAGGATGTGCTCACTGGCCCTGGCAAGTGGCCCGAAAGATATGTATAGTGGCCAGGGCCAAAGGCAGTGGTCACCTAGTGGGTCCAAACGAAACATATTGGAGGAACATGTAAAGTGGACACAGCCAAAGGCTGCAGCCACTGTCCATGGCCAAAGGCCATGGCTAGTGGTTTGGTAGTGGTTTAAAATATAGAGTGGTCAAAGCCAAAGGCCATGCTCATTGGCCAGGGCTGAATCGGCCGTGGCACCGAGTGGGTCCAAAAGAAGCATACTGGTTGGAACATGTGCTACTGGCCATGGCCAAACGCGATGGCTCATGGATCAGTAGTGTTTTAAAATGTACAGTGGGCACCGCCGAAGGACCTGAGTAGTGGGGTCAAAAGACATAAAAAACATATTGGGGTGGGAACACGTACAGTGGACATGGCCAAAGGTGTGGCCACTGGCCATTGAGTGGCATTGTAGTGTTTTAAAATATACAGGCTGAAGGCCCAGGCTAGTGGGTCCGAAAGACATGTAGAGTTGCCACGCCGAAAGGCCGTAGCCGCCAAGTGAGTCCAAAAGAAACATATTGGGGGAACATGTACAGCCATGGCTAATGGCCTGTAAAATAGCAATGATATAACAACATCCTTGACATTCCCTGAAAAAACTTTAGCTAAGGTGCAGTTAACTTGAGCAGATTTAACGCAACAAAAATCTTCAAATTCAGCAGATGTGGGAAGTCATGACCAGCTTGTAGAGGAGCAGACGTATGTATCTGCAGGAGACCCTACACCCTGCCTCCCCTGTATTGGAGCCATGATACAGTGCCCTGTCTAACATCAGCTACTGTACCAATGCCGCAGTGAGCATATGGAAGACGGTATCCATTGAGATGACCGTATCGAATGTACCTTCGAACTGATGACAGCCTGCAGGAGGAATTCCTTAAAGGAATATGAGAAAGGGCTAAGAAAACAAACTGATAACACCATAAGAAAGTGTGTACGACGTCCGGAAATACTGAATGAAGACGATGTATGGATTCTAGAGGACAAATGGCGAAGTAAAGAATCGAGTGAACCTTAAAGTATAAAAGAAGATTACACGTTAAGAAAGTGCTGCAGAAATCAGAAGTTTAATGAATGTACAGATGCTGAAACGCAAGATAGATCAAGTTATCGAATAGGCTAGCCATAAGTACAAGTAGTGAATAGTATGCAGGCGAAGCCGCCATGGTATAGAAACTGAACATTGTTATCATGAAATAATAAGCCAGAGAATCATTAAGAAAGAATGAAAGGTTGTGTCGCAGTCGAATAGCAGGTTATCGGAGCAGAGGCTGTCCGGCCTGAAGTCAAGAACTGACAAGTCGTGGTCAGCTATCTACACCTAAGAAGAACATTTGTGTGGAGGATAAATCCTCTCATATTAAGGTGCAAGAAAGAACACAAAAGAGGTCAAGTCTTAATACATTTAAAACATTTTAAAGCTGCAGAATGAACACAATTGCTATCTCTTGTCACGTGAGTCAAGGATGGAAATAGGGCCTGAACTTGAAGTTCCAGACACGATAGCAAGTGCCCTTACGCCCCTGCATTCCCAGGACAAGAATACCCTGCAAGTCCAACTACAAATAGAATTTCATGGCAGAAGGCATGGGTGATGAGAGATGCTGGGCTAATTGGGTGTTAGGGCGCCTCAGGTCCCGTCTACTGGCACCTTGGTCTTGGCCTACATGCTGCTAATTGAACCGAAAGTTCCAGACATGGCACAAGCGTGCCAACCAATTGTATTAGTCAATATAACGAAGGACCTTATAGCTTGAGAAACCAATGAAATACTGTATAACTGATTTGTTTTACAATGACACATTCAATGAGGTAGTCATGAGTTGTCCACCTGATATCAGACAGCCAATAACACATCTAGCTCCTATATGAATGTATGTCTAGATGTGTCCCTTAGCCAATCCCAACTCTTGATAGGTTTTTCACTATTGCCACGTAGTATGACGTCACTCTGTTAGTGAGAAGAGGAAGAGACCACACAGAAACTTAGATTCAATCTGTATTGACTCAGACATGCACACTGATCACTGTGGGACGAGGAAGAGTGATGCTGAGTACCGAGACCGTTGTGAACTTAATGTGAATAGCCTGCAACTGAAGCCAAATGGGCCGCATAAATGGCCAACTCAGGTGAGGCTAGGAGAGATCAAGAAGGGAAAGGAGGAAGAGGCCAGGTGCTTAAAGATGGCGAAGTCAGAGGAAGATGAAGTGAGACGCACGTCTGAGATGCCGAGGGACAGCAGAGTCACTGCAGCGGAAGCAGAGTGTGGATGGTGTTGTTGAAAGGTCTCTGGAGGCAGAGTTCTGCTGCTGACCTCCAGGAGTCACGGGGACTCCCGCTCTGGTTACCCATGTTATCGGATAACCGGGACAAGGGGCTTTCCGAGCCCAGAAAAGCTGCAGCAGCCAACGACCGACCGAAGCAGAGAATGGCAAAGGAAGACAGCCTACCCAGTGAGGAGTCAAGTGAGGCTGAATGACTCTGGGGCGCTGTGGTGCGGGCTGCATGGTGAAAGAAGGTTGAAGCGCTCACAAGATAGCCAGTGACAGCAAAGGCAATGTGACTGCCAATATTGGAATTGTAAAACACTGATGTTTAACGGATATGAGAATGCGATGAAAGAAGTGGTTTGTGAATACCGAACTGTAACAAAGTTGAGAAGGCCAGAAAAAGCAGTAAACTTGAAAGTGAATGAGAAGCCCATGAGCAGGGTGCACGTTCCCAGCAGGAGAGTGAACTGGACATTTGTAATCATGATGGTTTGAATATGAAGGAGCTGCACTTTTGAATACCGAACCAAAGGAAAGCAACTAATTAGTGAATGCCACAAGAGTGGAAAGTGGAGAAAGGCATTCCCTGATACAAAGGAACTGGGAGTTATGGAAACACATTTAAAGCACTGTGAACTGAACAAGTTGAGAGAAAAGCAAGCATTGCCAAGAGCCATAAGGAAAAGAGGAACTGCACGAGTTACAAGTTGAAACTGCGGCAACGGTATGAGAAAGACTGATAATTTCAAAAATGAATGGTGGCAAAACTGGTGTTGAATAAGGAAGGTGAGCATCAAAGTTCAATACAACTGTTGAGCTGAATCAGTGGTGGTGCAACTGTGGAAAAGAAGCCAATCAGTTGTGTCGGTTGCATGACCTGCAATGGGTGGACCATGTGGTCTGACAACTGGGCATAGACCAAGCACACCACACTAAAGAGAAGCCACTTGTTTCATCTATATGTTTATGGTTGAATTTCCTGAGAAGCGAGCATATGATGAATTGACAGAGTTGAACTTTGTGATATTGATGAAAGAACCAAAAGGGCTGAAAGCTGCAAGAATCCCGAGAAATTGTGTTGTTGTGAAACCAAATAGAGACTTGAAAGCCTGGGGAAGGGAACCCCTTTGTGATTGAAAGTGAACTATTTGAAATCTTGGGGAAGGGAGATGCCCTTTCCAACCAAGAGCTGGAAGAAGCTCTACACTTTTGTTTGAACACTTTTTCATTTGATGCTGACATCCCTACACAGTTTGAACATATAGATGTGAGGGCAAGCATAGGTTTTGGACACAGACGGGTGTTTACTCTGGACATCCTGACACAGACTATCATTAGTTTTAGTTAGGTGGGGATATCCCACCTATGCATAGGGCAAGGTAGGCATTTTCCCAAACTCGTTGTGATTTTAAGAAATGTTTGTAGCCCAAACTGTACTCTGTTGTCTGTGACTACTTCCCCATGCCTTCAGGCCACCCAATCAAATATCAAGAAAAAGAAATCAAGAAAGCAGGAATATTACAAAAGAAGCGTTGAGGTTGTGTCAACCCCAAGACTGTGGGTGACCCAGGAGAAACCTGTCAAGAACATGTGTGGATAGGTCTAAGAAACATTTCTTTTGAGGTGACTTTTGTGGTGCCATGCAGCCGGGAAGAAGTCAGCACGCTAACTTGGTGAGACTCGGCGAACCTTTTTTTTCCTTTCTCGAGGGAACACGCCCCTGCCCCATCATTTGGTCAGCCACGCAGCAGTGGACCCGGGCACACGGCTGAGCTTTTGGGTGAAGCTATCCTGGCCATTCCTTGTGTTTATTATTTGTGCCCCCATTTACTACTTAGGCCCTTTGGTGGAACTATCATCAAGTAACTACTTGGAGACTAACATAACTGTTAGTCTGGCCTCTGATTGAGCCGCGTGACTTTTGGACAACACCTGACAAAGTGGTGCTCAAAGCCAAGCAGGCGGTAGCTCTACCCCAAGAAGGTGGCCTTAAATCTAGAGGGGAAACACGGAGTACCAGGATTTAAGGTATTCTAAGGAATCTTGAGTGACTTTTTCTTATTCTGAACAGTTTGGAGGTGTTTTTTTCTTTCTTATTTTACTCACCATACTCAAAACCTGTTTTATTTCAAGTTTTAGGGCAATCCTTTATGGGAGTGTCCAATAAATTAGGAGCAAAATCAATATTTGCATGCACGAAAGCGATAGGTAACATTTCCTTTTCCAGGAGCTTTTATTTATGTACTTAAATGCATTTATGTAAGATTTAGGCCCAATATTTGTAATCGGGAGACTTCAAGGGGATTAGGAGACTCCAACTTGTGCCGGAAGACCAGAGTTTTTCAGAAGTGTAACTAAAGTGTCTCAGGTTTTCATATAAATAAACCAGCAGACCCTCTCTGGCAGATCTGCCTCCAGTATACCCCTTCTCCTGCCCACTGCAATGCCTCAGATATGCCTGGGATCTTCTCCAGGTTATCTGGTGATAGGAGATGGGCGGTGGGATGGGAAGGGCCAGTATCAAGGGCTAGGAGAATAGCAGCCCCTCTGATGTTTCTCTGGCACAGGCCGCCTCCTTCTCTGAGACCTTTGCTTTAATCCCCTTCTAGTTTACCTTTAAAGCTTTAGGAATGGGCGGGGCAATAGCGATAGAGTCCGATTACGATGGATTCATTTCAGTTAATCCTGCTGGTAGCAGGTGACCCAGATTCTGCAATGAAACGCTGGCATCTATAGAATTGCAGGGAAACAGGACTCAGAACACGCTGAGCTTATAGCAAACAAGGGATTCGTGGGCGTGGCTTAACATCAGTACATCGAAGCTAGCAAATATCACTTTTGCACCACAGGGAAGAGGTGTCACTGTTATGCATAAGCTCCAGTGTAAATGCTTGCAGCATTGCAAATCATGTGGAGCAGATGTCACACATGTGTGGGGAGAGATATCACAATACCAATGGGGGAAGATATCACGCAGAGTAGATATCCATTTATACCAAAACAAGAAAATATCACCTTTATGTCAGAGGTAGTAAACATCAAACTTACATCACAGAGAGCACATCTCACCTTTGCGTCACGGGCAGAAGATATTATCTTACTAGGATAGGGAAAAATATCACTCATATTTTAGGGAATGGATATCACTTGACATGAGAGGGCAACCGAATTAGCCGCACACATAGCTTCTGCCTCTAACCTAACCGAAGCCTCTACCACTAAAAGTACTGGAAAGCCTTTGGACTGTTTAATCCCTTTGTCTATGTCATTGTGAATAGATGTGTGCTATGTTTCAGACTACGGTTATCGGGAAACCCAGTTAGGGCAGTAATGCACTACCGCCTTAACCAGCAAAGTCAATAGTCCAAAACATCTGGAGCACTGCTAGAAGCAGACCCCCTTCACTAGGGGATGGTCACCAAGTGCTGTGCAACTGTAATGATAATGATGTGTTATTTATATTGCGCCTTAAACCAAAGCGCTTTACAGAGAAAGAGAGGAGACATGACTCAGCGGTCCCTCCAGATGGTTCACTTAGCAGAAGTGAATCTAACCTGCACTGGTTACCTGGTTACCCTCTGATCTCGGGCCCAGGTCCCCTCCCCGCCAGTTGCACACCTGCACTGCCCCCCGGGTAACCCCTTGCACTCCGGGACTGTTTCTCTATCCCTACAGCCCCTACTAGCACTTGACCCCTGATGTCTGCACTTACCCTTGCACTTGCCACCAGCTGGCCGCACTTTTTATTTATTGTGTTATTTATTGAATTTATTGTCTTTATTTATTTTATTGTTACCCTATGTATTGCACTGCCCCCTTCCCTTCCCGCCACAGTTTTCCCCTCCCCCCGATAGTTGTCTGTCTTCCCTCTGTTTCCCCTCCCTTGCCTCTTCGTGCCTCGAAACACTTGTGTATATGCACATTATAAATGCCATATAATATCATATTAAGTACTCCATAACACCTACATGCCAAGACAGCAGAAAGAAAACAGCAAGATTCCCCGCTGTTTCCGTTCTGCTATCCGGGCAGGTAGGTGATATGGAGTAGCTCTTGCTGACCAGTGCTACAAGACCACACCCATCTCCGCAACAAAAAAAAGGAGAACGGGTGTCTGCAGCATTGAAAGCAGATTTCACCTTTATATCACATGCAGCAGATATCTCACATTTATATCACAATAAAGCAGATAGCACAACAGGCCGATATTCATTATGAATTTTATTGACTGGATGCACAACGTAGATGCACAATGTAGAATAACGAACGGTTCTGGGAATAGTTTTCGTGTGATCTTTGTACATTAACACCAGGTAAAGATGGCCACCGTGCTCCAGGGGTGACTGCTTTGGTTTCCCAGGACTGTAGCCATGGAAACACTGGAAACACAAAAACAGACACGGGGCACCCGACTGGTTTACCGGTTGGATGCCTTGCGGTCTGTATGAAAAATTACTGGAAACACATGGGCCGATTAATGGAATTTTCTGCGCAGAGAGAGGGTACTTCCATGCGCAACTACACGCAAATCCGTCTTTGTCTGTTAATGGAATCGAATGTGCTATACTTTTCCTGGACTTGCATGGAGTTCGCGCTGGCTGGGCACATCTGTGCGAGCCATCAAGGGCCTTGCGCGAGACTCCAAGCAGAGCGTGTGCGTGGCTTGCACACAGGGCTGGGAAGGGGGCGAAACAAAACAAATGAGGAAGAGCTTGTAAAAAAGTGGGTGTTCCGAGGGACGACCTGCAGGCAGTCCTTACCACCATAATTGTGCGGCACAAGACGTATTCATGGATTCAATCGCAGAACGTCTCGGCTTAGAAATGGCCATGCAAGTCCATCATACGTTCCGCCACCCGAAGGTAGGAGTAAGTACACCATAATGTGTAGGATTTCCAGCGTGCAGGTGGGGTCGCAGGTTGAATTTTGGGATGTGTGTAATCAATCAGGTTTCCAATGTAACATAGGGATGCACGTAAGCAGTGTAGTGGGGGCAGGAAAGTTTTACATGGGTTTGCACGCAGATTTTGCGCCTTATTGCCGAGTTACGATTTTTTATTCGTATGTTGTCGGGGTGCCGGATAGTGTTACGGGGGACTCCGCCCAGAGTCCCCGAATCGCAGGGCTGCTTACGATGGACCCCACGCACTGTTTGAAGGGTGCATGTATTCGCGACCATCAGAGCGTGCAAAGGTAGCTGATCTGGCATTTTTCACTTTGCGTGTGGGCGTGTCAAGGGCGTTCTAGTCATGACTTGCGCATACGGTTACTATGCACGAACAATTCCATGAATGCGCGTGGTGCACATTTTTTCTTCTGCGCACAGGCTCGCACAGTGTCTTTCTCGGCGAACGGCCCGTGTGCAATTTCTGCACAAAATTCCATGAATCAGCCCCACAGTGAGTACACCAGAGACTGGGAGAGGAAATGTTTGAGTTGGGTGAGGGCAGGTAATATCTGCCGATCGCATGCAGGGATCAGTATGCTAATGGGGTCTTTGTTCCCTCAGGCACGCCGCAGGCGTCTGTACTGGAATCAGAGCGGAACTCTTGCACAAGCGCATGTGTGAACCGACTGACAGTCGGCTAAATCAAGCAGAGAGAGGTTGTTATAACCATTATCAGCTTTGTATTGGACGTTGAGACTGGTTAATCGCATTAGTTTATCTCCATCTTCAGTTTTCTATTTATTTATTTAGACTAAGGAAGATATTCTGTGACACTTGGAGGTTAGTAGTATACAGCAATTCAATGGTGTTTATTTTTCAAGTCACTATTTCGTGAGAATAATTATGGATTGATGAATATGAAATGTGTTCTTTTTTAGAGAATATAAAGGAATGTGAACGGACACTGGGAAACCACATCAGAATAGCCTGTGAAGAAGTATAATGCAGATATCGGCAAAAACATCCTAACATGCACATTTCTATACTTTTACTGTGGCAATAAGCCACGAGACTGCGGGCCAATACCGCCCCAGGTAATGCCCCCGGGGCCGTAGTTACTTAACGAAGCCCCGGGGGCATCACCTGGGGCGGTATTGGCCCGCAGTTGAGGGGCTTTTTGCCATTAGTACCCTAGCCCGTTAGACCGGGGTACTAATTGCTTTTTTTTCTCTTCCGAAAACACGTTTCGGAAGTCGGAACAGAAAAAAAAAAGAAGAAAAAAACGGCAAAAAAATGGCCGCCGGGAAAGGGAAAACATAGTCCGTTTTCCCTTTCCATGGCGGCCATCGAGAGCGGGCACGCTGGGAACACTCTGTTCCCAGCGCGTCCGCTCCCGAGATAAGAAGAAAAAAGAAGGTAAGTGGGGTGGGGAAGAAAAAAAATAACAATAAAAACGTACCGCGGTCTCCGCTGGGGGACGATGGAAGCCTCCAGCTCCGAGTCTCCACACGGCTGGAGGTTTCCATCTTCCCCCGCCGGAGACTGCGAGATAGAAGGTAAGTGGGGTGGGGTGGGAGGAGGGAGGAGGAAAGGGCGAAAAAAAAGATATATGTCTTACCTGAGTCCCCGGCGGGGGACGAGGGAAGCCTCCAGCTATGGGGAGGCTCGGAGCGGGGATTGCCCCGTTTCGAGCCTCCTCATTGGCTGAGGGGCTGCCACGCCCCTCGCCGGGAACAGAGTAGCCAGCACGTACGGCGTGGACAAGAATACCATGTGGTATGGCTCGCAAATGAGCCAATCACCAGACAGTATTCCTGTTCAGCCGCGCGTCCTGGGTACTAATGTTAATTAACTCTCGATGTAGGGAATGGAATATGCATATCCAAAAAGAAGTGCTAGTAAACCTTGCGGCCCAAGTCTTGAACTGGGCTGGAAACTTTGGCTAAAGCCAGATTTTTGTTTGAAATTTGAAATGTAAATGTACATTTATATATGATTTGTGGAAACATTAAAAATGTATATTTTTTTAAAGAGATTATTCCTCGTTTTTGATGTAATGCTCAATAACAGCTAGATGACTGGTGTAAAGGGGGTCTCCCCGGGTGTAGTGCACTGGGATTATCTGTGGGCAACAGCGAATTTGGGATAGAGAGCCCGCTCCACTCTTTGCCCCTACTGATGCCTACATGTCTCCCTGCCTCCCTCCTACTACTACCTGCTTGTCTCCCCCTTCGTTTACCTGCAGCTAACTCTCCTGCCCGCTTCAGCCATCAACTCTTCTGTGAGCCTTCAGTCACGGCTGCACCAATACTGGTCTGTAATTGGTTAATCAGAATGTACAGCATTGTTATGCTACAAGCTCTACATCTACCGCTGCTGAGCCCTACCTCTAATGTTATGCCCAGGGGCTTCTTGTGATGCATCCATGTTACCTGCTGGGAAATGCGCCTTTATGTCGGGCATTGCTGGTGTGCCTATGGGAATGCGTTACCCTAATTTTCGCAGCCGTACGTGCTGCACTACGAGGCCCCGCTTATGTTATGTTACTGGGAATTGTACGGCACACCCCCGCTATTTACAAAACCCTATGGTGCTGATGCACTTTTCATGTGATCCGTGAAATAGTGGGCTCTAGTGGCAAGTCATTGGCCCTCGGCTTACCGTTTCCGCCATCCGATATCCCGCAATACCGGGACATTATGGGTGGCAGTAGAACAGTAAGTTCCCATGCCCGTGGAGTCCTTCCATGTGAATGGGAACACTGAAACAGTGTCACCGTTAGTAACGGTGCTGGTGCTCCAGTGACTTGTCTGCCAATGGCAGCTGTGAACTACCAGCAGATCAGGCCTGCCGGTAGTTCACAGCCCCTACCGGCAGACTAAGAGTGAGTCGGTCTGTTACCGGCTTCTTCTCACTCCTAATGAGGGCCATTGTGTGTATATTAGGGTTGTTGAGGGGACGGTTATTGCAGGGGGGTGGAAACCTAGCCGCTAACCCAATCAACTTGCAGTCTGAGTTAATGGCCGGTGGGACTGGTAGTGGTATGAGACCTAACAGCCCTCCAGTCACCTGCCAATAAGGGTTTGATGAGCGATGTGTGTTCGTCTATATGAATTCCTGTCTAATGGTGTCAGGTATAGGGCCAGACTGCCTGCAGGAGACGCTCAACTGAGAACAAACATGTCTAAATAACCTGTTCTATGGGTGGTTCCTATTCGAGAGGGTTTGCACCCATTTTTTAGCTGGCTGCACCTTTCACAACAGAGGAACAAAAACAGTCCAGCACCAAGGTGCGAGGCAATGCTCCTCTGACCTCTGACTCTGGCTGGCGGTCTGGTGCAAACCTATCTAAAGTGTGCCTGCTAGCATTTGCCCAACCTGCAGACTGTGGGTGCCAATCATTTAGGTGCAGAACTAATGACGATATACAATACATGTCTTTGGAATCACTCCACATGTTCTGCACGTCAACTCAATGTGCTATGTGGGAATCAGGGTGTTTCCTTTCTAAAACATCTGTAATGAAGTCTTGAATTTTACAAATGTTTTTCTTCTCAAGCTAAATATAATCGAAGACTATGGGAATTGTCCTCTACTCTTGTCTTTATTAAGTCGAGAAAGCAAAGAGTTAAGCTAACTTGCAACCATGATTGTATCTCTTAATTCTCTACCTGTGGAATACTGTGATTGCAGCTATGATTCTGAGGACTGGAAGGAAATAATATAGTCTGTCTTCTGTGTTCTTCTACTGACTATTAATGTTAATGAATATTTAGAGAGCAGGACACTCTCCAAATATTGACACCTTGGTGCTGAATACCCAAGAGCCATCATCATGTAGTGATAGCTGACTAATCAGTGCTGGTATAGCAAAAGGTTGATCCTAATTCAAGTGGAAGGACCTTCCATTCTATGGTTTCTAATCGGTGAAGGTGTGTCCATGGGTCCGTTCGAGCTTAATCTATGGGATCTCGACCAGAAAGGTGCCTAAAATCTCAAAGAGTTCCGGGATGATTCATACAGGCAGAACTAATCTGAGATTAAAGAAGGATTGATTTGTGGATTGTACAAAGTTTTAGAAACAATCCACTAATTGCCGAGGAATCAGGGCTGTGTGTGGAGTTCCCGTGCACAATGCACAACATGGTGTATTAAGACATAGGGTTGGCCACAGCAGAGCTTGCAGTACAGTTCTCGTGCATTTAGGGACTCCCAGATACACCCCATTAGCATAGAGCCTTCTACAGATGACTAATGCAAGAAGGTCAATTATACATTGAGGTCTATCCAGAGTCCAACATAAGTGCCCCTCTCAAAGATTTCTTTAGCCCAATGCATTCAAATGGGGAGATCAATATCGCCCTTATTTCTAAATCCAAAATGTTGCCAGCAAATTACCTGCGGACATCTGTGTTTTTAGAAGAGGCTCATGCGTTGGAATTGGGATGGGCCAGTTCAGTCTCAAGAGTCATCAATAGTGGGGAACAATGAGTGCCAATGAGTTGGGTAACGCTGTCATCTATTATTTAAAGGCCAGGAGCAAATTCGTTTTGTAGAATACGGTATATAAATGGCAAACATTATTAGCATTAAAGGCCATTTTTTAAAACATGTAAATGTTGGCAAGTGTGTAATTAATGTTATTTGAGTGAACTATTTAATTGTTGATCTTTAGTGGAATATTTTTGTCTTTCAATTATTGGTCCTGTTTATTTCCATGAAGCAGGAGCTCCTGGATGTAAAGATACGGTTCAGATATGTCTAATGAGGGCTATTGATGTGATAGCTAATCACATTATCCACTTTCCATTTGCAAAATATCTTCTTCCAAGGAAGCTTGGACCCCCAATCAATCACAGTCTGGTTACCATGGCAATGAAGATTCTGGACAAGCCTCCCAGAAATCACCAACGTGGTCCCCAATAGAAATACGATACACCATGGAACCAACCGTATTGCTTTCAACCCTGTTGGGCTAAGTGAGGATGCCTTCGAAATGGAAGGGAATTACCCCTCATAATTATTGTAATACATCTCCCACTGGCTGGTAGGTCATTAATGCGATGTCTGTTAAAGTTCTACTTACCGGGGTATCTCTGGTACGCATCCGAGCAGTTATAGGTCACCCCGTTGCTTTGATGGATGAGAATGGCCAACAGCAGACAGGACAGAGGCTTCATTCCTCCCAAACTTCCCAGAGGCCTCCTGGATTCCAAAAGAAAAGAAGTTGTAAATGCAATGTGGGAAATAAAATCTATTTATGCAGAATTAAATAAAATGCTCCCATTTTTTGTTAAAAGATAATTTTGTTTAAACATCCATGCCTCTCTGGAGAGGTTGCATGGAGTGCTAAAGACAGGATTGAGGTATCTCAATGTTGGCAAATGCTGGTCTAAAAATGTCATGTGTACTTGATATGGATGTGGGTTTGTTTTTTCTGTTTATAGCAGGAGGCTCCACCAAATTCCTTTGTCATTGCTGCGTCCCAGGCCCCATCACCACAGTCGTCTTTGTTTTTGAGGAGTCTTTGACTCAAGCATGAATACGGTGGTCTACTGGCTGGCCGGCTTATTTCAAGCAGCTTAATCACTCTGTACGAACAGCCCAATATGTAATATGAATTCTTTAATGCTTGGGCTGTATCTCAGCTGATCATCCTTTTGCTAATGATAAAAAGAGATTGAGTGAGTTGGTACTATTTGGCTATTATTTACTAACAAGGATTACTTTTTGCTTGGGGAAACCTCATAGTCTTTCAAATTTCAGGAGCTTGAGTTAAATGGATTCAGTGTGCCCAACACTTGGTCTAAGAAGTATCTTCCTGGTCGTGCCTCTCTCAAAGAATCTAAATGTGCTGGTTTAGGTGCAGCCAGGATAGCCACTGTTTGCCCAACCGGCAAGTTTCAAACGTATAAAGGAGCAGCAGGGCACTCTTTGCAGCTCCCCCAATTAGCAGCAAGATGGTACTTAGGACCCAACCAAATCCCAGCCGCAAGAACGGAAGACTCAACCACAGGGCAACGTTTACTATCTTTATTATCAATCAAAATGACCGGGGTCGCACTAGAACAGCATGTTTCCAAAAGCTCACGTCCTCCAATCATGTGTCACATTATGTTAAAGGCTATTGACGTCACAAAACAAGTTGCATTCCAGAAATACCTATCGGGAAGGAGATTGGTTAATTAAGGAAGTCAATATATGCAACACATAGGCGTTAGTATAACTATTGGATAGCCATATCTGGTGCCTCCTCCTAGGAGCACCTCTAAATGTAACAAACACAAAGTTGCAGGCTAGCCTGAAAGTAATTGGGTCGTGGAACTTAGTGCACCTTAATGTGAAATGCATCTAGGGATTGGGCAGAACAGGTGTGTGTGTGGACCACGAAATGAAGCTCTCCTGCCTGTAATTAAGAGGATTTTAGGCTATGTTCCTTGCAGGTGCCTTAGTGCCATGGTAAACCGAGAACTTTCTGTCTCTGCTCGTACTTGGAGAGGATGTGCACCGTGTCTGTGGCGGAAGCTCTGTCTGTCTGCCTTTAGCTGTGCATCTCTCATTTCTCTGCCTTTGGTCTGAGAGGCAGATGGGGGTCACGAGGGCCACACTTGGGCCTCCCTCTTCAAACGCCATTGACATGTGAAAGGTGACTTCTAAAACCTGGCCTTGATCCAAAAACAAGTAACAGAAAAAGTTCCCAATGTGTGGGAACTCGCGTCCCCTGCACACTATAATAAACCAAAGAAAGCCAGACTTTTAAACATCATGTAGTTAATTAAACTAAAGAAAATGTATTTAGAAAACTTGCATATCACGTAAAATCATAATAAGACTGTTTATAGTCTTCAGACAGACCCTTACTTTTGTTTGTGTCAGGGGGAACACCTCTTAATGCATGGACAAAGAGGCATTTTCCAAACCCCTTTTCTTTTGTGAATAAAATGTTATCTCCAAAACCATAAATCTCTGTGTCCGTGTCTCATTCCTGGTTCTTCACAGTACCTTGGTGGAGAACCCTGTTGTTGTTTTTGAACTACCACCCCTGAACATGAATATCCTATAAATGCATCTGTAACTGGTTCGGACCTCCCCTCCAAAGATGTGTTGCAGTCGGCATCTGTTCAATGGCAATCCTCCAACCTTTCAGTATAGGCAGTCTCATCTTTCCCCATCTCAGTATCTCCAACTCTTGGTCAGTTTCACTGGGTCCTTCTGTTGCAGCTCTTTCATAAAGGATTGTCTTTGGTCTTAGAGCACCGAGAAGAGTGGGTGGCGACCTTGACGAAACTATGAATGTTTCAGACTGGTTTTAGGAAGGGAACAGGAATCAGTTTACATGGCTTTCGTTTAAAACTTTTAAGAGACCAACCCTGACTCCAGAGCCGTCCGCCCCTATATATTGCATTTCTGGATTTACAGGCAGCCTTTGATTGCATGGTTCGCACATTGTGGAATAAACTCTGGAGATGGGAAGTGCCATGTGGCCTCTTAAAAATCACACAACTACTCCATAGTAAATTATATATCCATGTCAGGGCGAATGTGGAGGGAAACCTCACAAATAGGATCAGTACCAAAATGGCTCTCAGGTGGGAGGTTTGGGGGGGGTACTTACCCCCATGTCTTTTCAATCTATACATCAGTGATCTGCCTGAGGAACTGGATAAAGTAGGTTCAGGTCCACCAAAGATTGGGCATCAACACAATTATGTTCTTGGCTTTCGCCGATTCTATCATTGTAATGGATACCACAAGAGTAGGGCTTCAAAGAGCGCTGAACCAGTAGCACTTTTACTTGTGAAATGACAACCTGCTGATTAACAGCTCCAAATCTGCCATTATGATTTTGAAAAAGGGTAACAGGCATGAAAAACATGGATCATTCATGACAACAGGCTAAAGATGTATAGGTGTATGACCTCTCTGGGCTTCCCTGTGGCTAATTCTGTTGCCAAGATACATGCGTGTGAAAGACTTTGCATGAAAGGAATTCCGCTTGTTGCACAAATGAAAAAAGCCAAACAAAAGTTTTGCAGATTTTCACAACCGCCTGTGGTATAAATGTTATAAACAAAGAGTTGTGCCCTCTCAGGCGTAGTGGACATACCCAAGATGAAGGGTTGGTGTGGAAAAGAATATTATTGCATGAAATCCTATTGTAGTGGTTAGACTGGACTTATTTTGTGTTTGTGTATTGTTTATTTGTATAGCGCGCCAGGCCCTAAGGCATCAGGGCGCATATTGTAGGAGACAAAGATGCAAATTACATACATGGAAGAGAACACAGTGCCTGCGCACAGAAACGTGCAGGTGTAAGGCTCAAGTACAGGCGCACAACATACAATATATCAAGTACAGGCATAATGGAAAAGCAGACAGTTCCTCTAGCCAGAGGATCATAGGAGTACAAAGGGATATGCAAGGAAGCATACAAATGTGTTAAAAAACATAATACAAGAAGTGGATGCAAGGGGGTATACACACATTATATATATGCACAACAAAATTCTACATTGTGTGAAAAGAAGGCGAGAGCCCTAGCTTGACATCAAAGTCTCATATATTTTGTGCTGAGAGTCATCCTTTGATTTTGTTCATGAAGACTTGGAAGGAAGGAAGAGTATTCCATAGCTTGGCGGCAAGGACCGGGAAGCTGGCGCCGCCCGCTTTTTGTTGTTTAAACCTAGGGATGTGTAAGCTGTGCGTTTGGGTGGCTCCCATGGGCTGAATGGACATATGTGGGGGAATAGGTTGGCTAAGTAGATAGGTGCCTGGTGGGTCACTTGTGCGTCAAGGCAAGTGTTTTCAGGGAAATTATGTGCTTAACAGGGAGCCAGTGTAGGTTGCGTCTGTGTTTCGAGATATGGTGGTTTCTTGGTATGTTTAATGCTGCTCTAATGACATTATTCTGAATGACTTGTAGTTTGTTGAGGTTAGATTGACTGGTCCCTAGGTAAAGGGCACTACAATAGTCAATCTTGGACATGACAAGTGTTCTCGCCAAGGTAATGCAGTTAGGAGTTGACAAGAATGGTCTACAAGCCGTGATAAGTTTGCAGGTGTATGCAGATGCTGAAGTTACAGCAGTGGTTTTTCTGCATAGTGAGAGTGTAGAATCGAGGTATATTCCTAAGGTTTTAGTGTCCTTGGTGACTTTGATGACGTTGCCGTCAATGGTGATAGACTTGAAGGCAGGGTCAAGTTTGTTTAGACGTTGGTGTGAACCCAAAATAAACAGTTCCTTCTTGTCATCATTGAGGCAAAGCTCATGTTGCGCCATCCAGGTCTGAACAACCAAGTAGACGTCATTGAAGGCTCTCGTGTCAGCTGTATAGTCACCTGTGATGGGGATGAGCATCTGGGAGTCGTCAGCATAGTTAGTGTACGAGACACCCAGATAATCAAGAGCATCAAAGAGAGGTTTAGTGAACACGTTATAAAGAGTAGGTGACACACATGACCCTCGAGGTAAACCGCAGTTGATGGGAGCAGGCTCTGCTGACACAGACAAAACCTGCATAGATCTGTTGCTTAAGAAGGATCTGATCCATAAGGTTGCAGTGTCTGAAAAGTGAGCAGCTGGTATGAGATGCTGACAAAGGATGTGGTGATTAACCAAATCAAATGCTGCAGAAAGATCAAGTAATAGTAGCAAGGCTATTTTCCCTTTGTCTTTCAGTGTCTCGATCTGAGTTTTTATGTCGATGAGGGCAGATTCCGTCCCAGGCCTGGGCCGGAAGCCTGATTGCCTTAAACCAAGGAGATTGTTAGCTTCCAAATATTCCTGAATCTGGATGTAGGCTGCACGGTCCAGTATTTTGAGCATAAATGGGACTGTGGTAATCGGCCTGTAGTTGGTAGGTAAGCTTGGGTCAAGGGAGGGTTTTTTAAGCGAAGGGATAACCCAGGCGTCCTTAAGGTTTTTGGGTACTATGCCTGATTTGAAGGATGAATTTGCAAAGGCAGTAATGAATCGGGCAGTTCGTAAGAGGCCTCCTTAATAATGGGGGCTGGGCACAAGTCGCCTTCACAATTGGAAGGTTTGATTTTATTGATGAAGCATTCAACTTCAGCGATCGCGAGTGGGGAGAAGCTGAAAGGTTTGATGTTGGGAATGGCCTGAGGGGTTGCAGGCAAAAGAGTATTAAATTGCTTGTCTGATTGTATGCAATTTTGCTTAGCTTTAATTTTAGTTTGAAGTGTAGCAATTTTGTCCAGAAGTGTTTTCTGTATGTTCGAGCACCATTTGCTGTCTTTAATGCAGGAGTCAGGGTGTGTGGCAGGCAATTCAGGTTCCTTCAGGAGCTTGAATAATTCTTTAGAATTTGATTCAGCTTGTGTTATACGTTTGTTGAAGATGTCTTTTTTGGCCTGGAAGATGGGTTCTTTGTAATTAAAGGAAGCTATGATGAGACCGTCCTTATGGGTATCCGAAGGATGACTTTTCCAGCGGTTTTCAGCATTGCTTTTTCTTTGCGAAGCACTCTCAGATGTGGTGTGAGCCATGCGTTGAGGTGAGCATGCGGTTTAGATTTCCTGAGTTTGATTGGGGCGATTGAGTTCAAAGCTGTGAGCATAACACGATTGTAAGTTTCTGCTAGAATTGATGGATCAGCGCTTGATGCTGCCGCTTTGTTAAGGGAGAGAAGAATAAGTGGGAGAAGTTTGTCTTCTGTTATGTCCCTTTTATTTCTAGTAGACACGGCGGGAGCAATGGATTGTTTAAGGCAGTGCGTGGCTTCTATGTTGAAGATAACAGTACGGTGGTCTGACCAAGTGCATGGTTCATTAGCCTGAAGGCTAATGTTGCAGTTGGTGTCAGCTAACGAATCGAGGATCCGCCCTTTAATGTGAGTAGGTTCACAGATGTGGTGGGAGAACCCCAAGTCAGTTAAGGTATTCTCAAGATCAGCCGTAATAGGGTCATTCGGGTCTTGGAAACCCAAGTTGAAGTCACCCAGTAGGATGATTTGAGATTTGGTTTTTGATTTCTCTAGTAGTAAGGATGTTATGTCTTCCCTGAAGGAAGTTGCCGTGGTCTGTATAAGAGATGAAACGTGGCGGTTTGATTCAGAGAGATGGGAAGCTTGACTGAAAGTATCTCTCATGAAGGAAGCTTTTGACTAGGCATCGCTCTGAGACCAAGTGAATTTTTATGTATTAAGGCGACTACGCCCCCTCTAGATTGTGAGGTATTGTGGTCAAATCTAATGATAGAGTAGTCTGTTTGGTATGACGAGCGAGAGGAGTGGACCGGAGGCTGCGTAGAGCCAGGTCTCTGTTATGGCGATAAACTCGAGATCTTGGGTCTTTATAAGATCTGCAATGTCCAATGCATGTGCTGGGAGGGATCTAGCATTCATTAGCACACCCTTAATAGGCATAGCTTTTGGAGTATGTGGAAGGATGGTAGGTATAGGTTTGGGGAACGATGAAGTGGGCATAGAGTGGCTGTGGCTCTGAGTAGGTAATTTGGTCAGGGTGCAAGGTTTCTGTGTGCAGCTAGAGGTACGCAGGGTTCTAGAACCCAGCCTGTAATTTCGTAGGTGCTGAGCGCAAGGTTTATTGGGTAAGGGTTTCTTGGTGAAGTGTTCAAGCCATAAGGCAGGTGAATTTAGATATGGGTTGGTAGGTGTAGGTGAGATGCTGTGTATAGTGTCATTTGCCTAGAATCAGCCCCCAGTAACGTTTTGTGAAGGGCGAATCTGTGATGGTGGCTGATGCAAAGAGCGGCTATTAGCGAGATTAGTCATCTTGCCAATATGAGATAAGGGTGTAGTGTAGCTGGTGCTGGTTAAGTGGGCAATATATAAAAGGAGCCCAGACTAATATGGTAAGGAATGTGAGTAACATCTGAGAAGGTAATTGTAGGTGGCCCGAAGGCATATTAGGCGGTCGTAGTGTGCAAGGAGAAGAGTAACTGTAGTATATAGAACTGTACTCAAACTGTACTAGAACTGTAGTCAAATGTAATTATTACGCTAGAGGTTAGGAAATCAATAGAGTCTAGACTTAAGGAACATGCAAAGAAGTGTTGAGGGGCGGAGAGGCGATTCCTCCGGCTATTTGATATAGAGCCCCAAGTAAAATGCAGCCAAGATCATGTACACCTAGCACATAGGAGGCAGCAATGTTATTCTGGGACAGCACTTATAGGCAACAGCTAGGGTCATTTACCATGTCACGTGGCTTAAAATGGGCAGTTAAATTCGTTTAGTAGCCAACTATAAGTGCAACTAAAGACCAGAGCTCAAATCACATTCAAAAGGCACGTATTAGACAAGTCAGTTCGTTTTAGCCCAGTGTGTAAGTACATCTGACACCAAATCACGGTCAAATAGCAACAAAATCAATTAGGCACACACATAGAAGGCAGTTACACAAGTTTGGGCATGGCGCGAGGTAAGTTAGCTAGATATGCATTGACCAACCTAAGGGAGCCATTTAAAAGCAGCTAGGATACTATGGGGGTAGCACAGTCAAAAAGGTATCAGAAGCATAATGCACAACACGTCAGTGGGGACTACAGGGGGTGCAAAGTGAGCCACCCGGTACAATTTGTTAGGGGTAGCTAGGCTTATGTATCGATGTGCATGGAGGCAACAGAAATTAAAATAATACGACATGAAAGAGGCAGTACAGTCGGTAGAAAGCAATAATTAAATATAGATGGTTAAAGGATGATACATTCAACGGTATACAGCAGTATTAGGTGCACGTATTAATTACTGGGCGACTTACAAGCAACAAGCAGTGCCGCCTTTAAATACAGGGAAGGAGATGCTAATTGAACAGTACGTATTGCAAGTGGCACGCAACAGCAAGAGGTACGGTATGGGGTCAGTGTTGGTTAACATGTATCACATTGTTTGAATTGGGGCTCCAATCTGTTTCTTGGTAGTTTGCAAAGAAACTAATGATTTTCCATAAGATATTAAGTCCCTGGAACGGTTCGGTATCCGCAGTCACGGGGACATTATGCTAAAAGGGTCATCTGGTGGTTTTGAGGTCCTACATCCCTCTGGTTGTGACAAAGAGCTCCAGAGTGAAATGCAAAATGTGCAAACATGACCAGGTGCTGCAGAATGAAGCCTTATGGGCCTAGGCTTCCCTAACAGAGTGTGTGGTTACTGTATGGAAATGTGCTACCATTCTGATTTTAGAAAGTTTTTCCCTGTTCCAAAAGGCCATTTGGTGTTTATCGGCCTACAATTAAATCGACTACGCACTCTGGAAGTCTGGGGACCTTATAGGGGCCAGGAAAGATATTGGGCCTCATTACGAGTCCGGCGATAGCTGTGACTTGTGGGGATTTACCGGCTCCGGACTTGCCGGAATCACTGGGGCATTACAGGATCGGTGGTCTGGTAATTCCAGAGCCGACATTCCGTTACTCCCCATTCCTGTTGAGTCCCATAGGACTCCATTGGAATGGGGGCAGTGGAAACACTGGCACCATGTGGTAATGGTGCTGGTGTTGCCACGTCTGTGTGCAGACAGTGACGTTATGCCCGCCAGGTCAGACCTGGTGGGTGTAACACCACACAGCCACATAACTCGGAGTTAGCTGGTCCAGAAAACAGTGCCGGTACGGTTTTACCAGCACCGTTAAATCTGGACCGGCTAACTCGTAATGACGCCCATTGTGTCACTTTTGGGGACTGCAGAGTGAGTGAGAAACTTGTCTTGCGATAAAACCTGTCATATTGTATATTTATTTTTTCAGGAATTCATTCATACTGAATTTTTCAGATCAATGGATCAATGGAATTCTGGCATCAGTTACGTTGGTTGTGCTTAGAAAAAGTCATGTGACCAGACCATTATGCCATAGCCACAAAATTATCCCGAAGGGAACAGTGGTGGATATTCAACACACAAAGTCATATACTGGGCCTGAATGCCCAGGAAGAATGGCATGCGCTATCTCAATAGACCCCTGATGCCAAGTTAGTTCTCGGACCTGTAGCTTGAGAGCCAGCTTTTTGGCCCTTTAGCCCTTTGACTACCTTTGTGGTTTTCTGCCCTGCAACTATTGTCTTGGTTTGGGCACTCCACTGTACCCAATTCAGGGACAGTATGTGTTTCTGGTCGATAACATGGCAATGCGGTTTTTGAACACTGTCTACCACACTCTCTTAATTTAATACAAGCGCTTTTTTGAGCTTGTTTATATTGGACCACGTGTTATGTCACGTGATTCATGTGTATTGGTGCTCTGCAAGCCCCAGCCTTGCAATTTGGTTTGTTTTATTGTACGATTAATCGTGTCACTTTAAACGTGTTTTTCGGTGCATTGGATAATTTCGGGTCGTTTTGTTTGAGACGGCAGACCCGCTATGCCCCTAAGGCTGTAATGCTTTGCTCAGTTTCCTTTACTGCATGCGACACGTGGTGTCATATTAGACACGCCCTGCCCCGCGTATGGCTCTTTCGAGTCGAGACGCTTGTGACGACAGCTTTGACACGCCCTTTGGCGTATTTAACTCCAGTTGAACACAAACGCGGGAAGTTCGGTTTCCGACTTCCTGCACTGGCGTTTATGGCGTTTTTTGTAGAGGTGTGTGTTCCACAACCGCTAGCTAGACAGAATTTTCTTTGCTTCTGGTCTTGGACTAGGCTCATTTGGGTATTTTACGATCTCCTTTGACCGCGCAATTCTCATTATTTCTTTACACAGCCTGGCGATGTTATTTTTATGTTATGTTATTGGCGGAGGAAACTGATTTGGATTAGTTAGCCGGACTGACTTTCTTTCTCTCCTTTTTCCCATATAGTCGGTTTACATGTACAAAGTAAGTTTATGTACAATCACATTTGGGGAACATTAAATGACTTACCAGCTCTTTGTGTCTGCCATTATTCCATAGACTTTGTTTAGTCCTGAATGACATTGTGAGGTTCACCTCTTTTGGGAACCTGCAGAAATCCTGAACTGCTCGTGCATTTGAGGCCCTACCACGACCAAGGAAAGACCAATTGATGGTACTCGATTGACAGATGTAACTTTGATTACAGGTGAGCACAATGATGTTTCATGTGACTTGTGCATGAGTATACTGAGAACATATTGGGTGCTGTTTATGTACCATTCTCATCTGTTTCTGGAGTCTAGGGTTTTCTCTCTTCTTTATCACTTATTCCTAACACTGGTGATTTATTTCTATCACACTGGTGGTCTCATCTTGGGTTTCAAATGTCTGTTTAATTTGGAGCTAAGTTTTACCCTTTCTTTGGGCTCCTTTTATCTCACTCGAGCTCTTCTACAGAGAAGTTTCATGACCACACGTGGTCATTGTTCTTTTTTATTATATTATTACAGATCGAATTCATTTGAGATTTGTCTTCGGTGTGGCAGGATTGTTACTTCCTGGACTTCTTGTCAGGCTCCTGGGCCCACCTCTGAAGGGTTTGAGATCATGGTAATTAGATTTTCTCCCCCTAGTCACTTTGCATGTCCTGACCTAGCGTTGAGGGACCGGTCCTCTTTCGGGATCTTCAGATCACTTGTTTTTTTATATATAAGAATGATGTATGAATGATTGTATTGTTTACATGTATGTTCTTCAATTTAGGTTTTGTTATCTTCATATTTGTTTTAAGATAAAAAATTCCAGTAGAAAGGGTGTTTTTAATGTGTAACGTTTGTGTAGGTGTATTAAAGACACAGATGAATTTTCAAGAATGTATACACGGGAATGCCACGTCCTGACGAAGATGGACATCATCTGCAATTCAGCTAGATGTGCTTTCCATCGAAACTACTTGTTTTATGGTGCCAGGCTTACTATACTTTTTTCATGTATTTGTGTTCTAATTTGCATGTCACCGCAGTAGTTGACGTATTGCATCCCATGTTATAATTTTTAGAGTATGGGTTTAAATTTGTGATGCTTTTCAGTTTCCTGTTTGTTCTATTATTGAACTGCCACATTTGGAAATAACATCCTTTTTCCTGCCATTTTTAGGATTTAACCAGCCTATGAATGTATTTCTAAATCATTCAGACTTCTTCAGTTTACCAGAATTTTTCACTCGAGAGATTCCCGTCTCCTGAGTGTGTCCAATTCACTGGTACTGATCCAGATATGTTTGGGGATGATTGTGATCGCTCTCCAATTTGTGATTTGGCATTGGGTTCTAAGCAGTCTTTTTTGAAAATTAGTATTTGCTTCACATTATGCACTTTATTTGTGTTTATAATTGTATGTCATATTTACTCTTATTCATGTATGAGCTCTAACTTATTTAATAATCATTTAAATGTTTCTTATCTAATAAAGAAATGTATTTAAATAATACTGTTGTGATTCATGTGCAGTGATCTGAAGGGTTGATTGAGGGTCCGTTCCCGACTCCGCTGGTGGGATTGTGCTCCTTTCAGTGTACTTGCTTGTAAATCCACTGGCTTGATTCTTGTGCTTTGCTGCTAGTTGCTTCCCCTCTTGCCAGCGACGTAGGGGGTACCCATCTATTATATTGTTGTAAAAAACGTTACAAGCATGGCATAATATATACAGTTCGTAACAGGTATCAGTACAGGTAGATTACAGGTACATGGTTAAGACAAGAAAAATATAGTTGTCGTTCCTCTAGGTATCTTGGGAAAAGAGCCAGGTTTTAAGGCCTTTGCAGAAGGACCAAAGGGAGGAATCTGATTTAAGCGCTAAGGGCAGGGATTCCATTGTTTTGCCGCAATCACAGGGAAGCTACAACCTCTGGCATTTTGGCGCCTGTATCTAGGGATGGCTAGGAGGCATGTGTAGGCTGATCGGGAGGGTATACTGGTTTGGATCTTGGAGATTTGTCTAACTAGATAGATCGTGGCACTGTTTGATAGGCATGTGTGGGTCAACGATAAGGTTTAGAATGTAATGCGTTTCCGGACTGGGAGACTGTGGATATTACATCTAGTTGACGAGATGTGATCTATTTTGGGGATATTGAGAGCAGCTCTTACAGCATTGTTCTGGATGATTTGCAATTTGTTAATGTTTGCGAGTTAGATCCTGCAAAGAGGAAGTTACAGTAGTCAATCCTAGACAGTAACAGGGCTCTGGCGAGGGTGATTCAGTTGTACGTGGTAAGGATTGGTCTGCTGACATTGATCATTTTGGCAGTGTAGGCTGCAGCGGAGGCTATGGCGTTTAGCTGCCTTTTTTGGGAGAGTGAGGAATCTAGATATACTCCTAAGGTAGGTTTTTACCTCTTTGGCTACACTGATAATGTTTCCGTCAATGGTAAAGGATGTATAAGAGTCAGAGAGGTTATTTAGCCGAGATTTAATGCCAATGAGGAGTAGTTCCCCTTTCTCGTCATTTAGGGAGAGCTCGTGTTGCACCATCCAGGCTTGAATGGTTTAATATATTTTGGCTTAAATGGTTAAATATATTTTGTTCGGTACGTTGGAATTGGTGTAATAATTTACAGTGATGGGTAGGAGTATTTGGGTATCATCCGCGTACTTAGTGTATGTGACAACCAGTTTGTCTAAGAGGTCGAAGAGTGGCTTGGTTAAAATGTTGTAAAAAGTTGGCGAGACACAGGAGCCTTGGGGTTCTCCACAGGTGGCTACGGGGGCTGCCGCGGTGGTTGAGAACACTCTCATTGAGTGGTTGGGCAAGAAAGATTCTAACCATTTTATGGGTTTGGTCGAAAAGTGGGCAGATAGGGTGGGGTGTTGGCAAAGGATATCGTGATTTACTGAATCAAAGGCTGCTGAGAGATCGAGTAAGAGGACGATGGCCAGATTACCCTTGTCTTTGATCTCATTCATTTGGATTTTGAGGTCTAAAATGGCGGTTTCTGTTCCATGACCAGGGCAGAAGCCAGACTAATGGCGGCCAAGGAGGTTGTGCGTTTCCAGGTGTTTTTGAGTTTGCAAATAGGCCACTCTATCAAGTATTTTCAGGAGGAAGGTACAGTTGTGATAGGGTGGTAATTAGTGGGGTCATTGGGGTCCAGCGTGTTTTTTTTAAGAAGTGGGAGTACCCACGCTTCTTTAAGATTTTCTGGTACATTGCTTGAAGAAAAGGAGTTGTTAATCAGGGCTGTGATGAAGGGGGCTATCTCTTCAGCACAGTCATTTATGAGAGAGTCTGGGCAAATGTATCCTTGACATCTGGAAGATTTCAGACCTTTGATGATTTTGGTAGTTTCAGTGGTAGTTACGGGGGTGAATTCAAATCTAGGCATGGGTCTAGAGGGTATGGGTCGCTGGTCAGTGGTCTGGTCAGCTGGGGCAAGTTTTCTTCGCAGTAATTGTTTTTCAGAGTAGGGACATTTTGCTGAGGAGGGCATTATGGATATTTTTCGCACTAGGGTAGATCTTTAATACAGTGGTCTGGCAGGGTCTGGTGTTTCGAGTTTGCATACAATGGTAAAGAGTTCTTTCATGCCTGAGTTTGCTTTTACGATTCGCTCATTGTAAGAGTTGCCTTTGGATTGAATTATGGCTAGTCTGTACTCTTTGGCCACCACATTGAAGTGTAGTATGTTCGCAAGAGAGGTTTTTTTTTCTAGGCACTGTGGTGGACCTAGACTTGGGGTGGACCAGGATTTTAGGTGGGCTGTTGGTTTGGGTTTATGGTTGCCCAAGGGTGCTATGTTATTAACGGCTTCTTGGAGAGTTTGGCTTTAAAGCGAGACCATCGCAGTGGGATCAGTGTTGGTCTGTAGGAAGGTTGTTAGTGGTTGAAGCAAAGGGAGTATGTTGTCTGGCGTGATGTTTCATGAGTTTCTTCAGAGGGCATCGGAGGCTAGTTGAGGCAGGATATTTAGTTGAGTTATATCGTTGATAGAGAATATGATGACATTGTGGTCCGACCACGGCCATGGATTATTAACAAGTATATTGGTGTAGCAGTTCAGGTCTGCAAGCCAGTTTAGTGTGCAGCCTTTATCATGTGCGCAAAACAAAGCTTCCTCACTGCTCTTAGAGAATCACAGCTTCACCTCACTGATGATGCCCAACTAGTCTGAAACCCGTGTATGGGGTTGCTGTGGTATTCTTGTTCAGAGTAGAATTGCCTAGCATTTCGGTACTGGACTGCCCCTGGGCAGGACAAAGACTGATATGCAGGGCAATTTCTTCTCTGTGAAAAGAACAGTGAGCTAAAATCTTGGTTGAGACTCTCCCAGGGGTCATCCACCCAAGAACAAGTCAATGGGCTGTGTTTGTGCTGGTAGAGAGTTTCCAAGACCCCCCTCTGTTTTGCATACCAAGTAACTTTGGGTCTCATCCTAACTTACCGGGGGAATCCAGACATGGACCCCTTGCTCACTGCTATTAGAGAGGCACAGCTTCACCTCACTGATGATGCCCAACTAGGCTGAAACATGTGTATGGGGTTGCTGTGGTATTCTTGTTCAGAGGAAAATTGCCTAGCATTTTGGTGCTGGACTGCCCCTAGGCAGTACAAGGACTGATATGTGGGGACATTTCTTCTCTGTGAAAAGAACAGTGAGCTAAAGACTTGGTTGAGACTCTCCCAGGGGCCATCCACCCAAGAACAAGTCAATGGGCTGTGTTCGTGCTGGTAGATAGTTTCCCAGACCTCCCTCTGTTTTGTTTATCATATGTGGGGTTGGATATTCAGAGGGAGAAGCCTTGAGCTTCAATGGTGTTTGCAAGGGCAAGTGCCCGGGAGTCCGAAAGTGTCATTGAGGCCTAGGTGGAAGTCTCCCATAATGATGATTTTGGATGAGTGCTTGATGTTGGTTGAGAGGAGTTGTGCGATATCTTCCTCGAAGGAGAGCAGGGGGCCAGGAGGTCTGTAGTTTAGGTGGCTCGTGAAGGTAGTTAAAACAAATCCAGAGCTTTTGAGTGAGATCATTTCTCCAGACAGGATAAACTGGTTAGGAATTTCTCTAAAGAGAAGGCCATTTTTGGCGATGACGGCTATTCTGCCTCCTTTAGATATTAATCTATCTTTCCTGAGGATGATATATCCCTCTGGGAGGAGAGGATTGGGCCAGTGGCTGGGTGGAGCCATGTTTCCAAGATTGCTAGGAAGTCAAGGATGTTGGTGGTGATGAGAACGGCAATGTCGAGGGTGTGGGCCATGAGGAATCTGGCAGTAATGAAGGCTCCCTTGAGATGTGTTGTGGCATCTATTTCCGGGTCGTCAGGGGAGGTGCTGCTGACCGGTGACGAGACGAGATGCTAGACGCGTGTTCCTATTCTCAAGGGAACATGCTTTCTTAGAGTTTAGGGCTGTCTTGTGTGCAGTGGTCGGTCGGTTAGCTATGAAGTGGAGATGCAGTGTTTCAATAAAATGTGGAGCCTGTACCTTAGGTAGTACTGCTGAATGTCTCATCTGGCTGGGATTGAGTCAGTCATATGTCAAGTGGGGGTGACTCTTCCTTTCATCCATTTGAAGGTGGTGACATGAGCACAATTGACATGGGTGCTATTAAACAGGAAGATGGTCTATGGTAGGATGACTCCTCTGAGACTGTGGTTGGACTCGATGAATCATTCACATTTTGATTGTAACGCACTCATCCTTTCATAATTCATCCTTTCATCATTTTTCAACAACAAAGCAACGGGAAGCTTGCAGGAAACACTGATAGCTCTGGAAGGCCATAATTGCTGGACTGGAGTGAGCCACCGCCCACATGTACCTGACTCCACCTTTCATCCTTCTGAGGACGATAAACAGGATCGATTAGGAAGGATAACAATGAAAATGTGCAGATTGCATGACTGCACGGTACTTCTGAAAGGGCAGTAGAGCAGGGGCGGGGATGGCCTCCCCCCTCAGGGCGATACAACGTGCACGGTTCAGGAGGATCATATTAACAAGTGAGATTTCATGGCAGGCTTCTGAAAGGCCGCACCTTTGTGAAAGAAGCAGTTACATTGTGGCTGTACCTGACCGTAGGCTGGGAAAATGAGTAGGATTCTGTGGGGCGACAGTGACACCTTTTATTAAAAGCCCTGACAGGCTAGTATGTTTGCAGTAGGCTGCCCTCCTTGACTGTATATAACCTCAAACGTGAGTTTAAAAAAATATATAAGCTTTAGACGAAAGGTATGAATTAACCAAAAGGCTCAACCAAGACATTCATACAGCGGTGTATAAATGTATGCACTTACTCTTTGTGTGGCACTTGATTTATAAATGGTCAATATGCCAGCATCCTCCCTGCTCCATGTAGCTAATCTTGGTAAGATAGTGCCCCGTCTAAAGTGGCAAGGCGGTTACTGAGGACACCTGTGCTTATCATGCAGGCTTTAAAAGGATGGTTCCTGCACACTAAAGGCCTTAAACATGCCAATGTTCGATTATGTAAGCGCTCTGAGCTAGCACTAAGTTAAAAAAAGAAGTACCAGAGCTCAAATATGTTCTAATAGCATCCCTGCGACACTGCGGCAGGTGACTCCCCACCACTGCTGTCACCACCCACAGCTGCTCCCCACCACTGCTGCCACCACCCACAGAGGCTCCCCACCACTGCTGCCACCACCCACAGCTGCTCCTCACCACTGCTGCCAGCACCCACAGCGGCTCCCCAGCACTGCTGCCACCACCCACAGCGGCTCCCCACCAGTGCTGCCACTACCCACAGCTGCTCCCCACCACTGCTGCCACCACCCACAGCTGCTCCCCACTACTGCTGCCACCAGCCACAGCGGCTCCTCACCACAGCTGCCACCACCCACAGCGGCTCCCCACCACTGCTGCCACCACCCACAGCTGCTCCCCACCACTGCTGCCACCACCCACAGCTGCTCCCCACTACTGCTGCCACCAGCCACAGCGGCTCCTCACCACAGCTGCCACCACCCACAGCGGCTCCCCACCACTGCTGCCACCACCCACAGCTGCTCCCCACTACTGCTGCCACCACCCACAGCGGCTCCCCACCACTGCTGCCACCACCCACCCACAGCAGCTTCCCACCACTGCTGCCACCACCCACAGCTGCTCCCCACCACTGCTGCCACCACCCACGGTGGCTCCCCACCACTGCTGTGGCTCCCCACCACTGCTGCCACCACCCACAGCTGCTCCCCACCACTGCTGCCACCATCCACAGCGGCTCCTCACCACTGCTGCCACCACCCACAGCGGCTCCCCACTACTGCTGCCACCACCCAGAGTGTCTCCTCACCACTGCTGCCACCACCCACAGCGGCTCCCCACCACTTCTGCCACCACCCACAGTGGCTCCCCACCACTGCTGCCACAACCCACAATGGCTCCCCACCACTGCTGCCACCACCCACAGCTGCTCCCCACTACTGCTGCCACCACCCACAATGGCTCCTCACCACTGCTGCCACCACCCACAGCGGCTCCCGGGCACTGCTGCCACCACCCATAGCGGCTCCCCACCACTGCTGCCACCACCCACAGATGCTCCCCACCACTGCTGCCTCCACCCACAGCAGCTCCCAACCACTGCTGCCACCATCCACAGCTGCTCCTCACCACTCCTGCCACCACCCACAGCGGCTCCTCACCACTGCTGCCACCACCCACAGCGGCTCCCCATCACTGCTGCCACTACCCACAGCGGCTCCCCACCACTGCTACCACCACCCACAGCGGCTCCTCACCACTGCTGCCACCACTAACAGTGGCTCCCTGGCACTGCTGCCACCACCCACAGCTGCTCCCCACAGTGTGGATATATTTGGAGTTGAATCTCATATAATAAGTATCAGGGATCAAAAAGAAGTTCCAGCGCTGAGCTCTGGCAAACACCCCCACAAATTAAGCAAAGCTCTGAGCACCCCCTGCTTCTGGTTATGCCACATTTCTGAAACCTGCAGGGCACACACTTAAACCCATTTGTTTTTTTTTTGTTTTTTTCAATTTGTCATTTATACACCAAAGCACTGTACATCAAACATATTTACATGCAATTAACACCTAATCGAAGTTGGTACTCTTTAATCGACCTCGGAAGCATGAAAGTCTGAGTTGGCCTTGCCAAGATTCAAACCTGCGATCTGCAGTCAGCACAGAGATTGCAGCAGCAAGCACTCAACCCGCTGAGCTATCTTATCGGCTCCTCTTTGCCAACGTTGAAAGACTGAAATTTCTCCTTCAAGATTACTGACAGCTTCTCATTCCTGCTCTGCCGGCCTGGATTTGGTGATTAATGCATCAAAATGTGAAACCATGATCACGGGAGGAGGGACTAAAACCAAAATGAAATTCTTACTGAATGGAAAGAGGGTTGAAAGAGTACAGTGGTACGATTACCTTGGAATTAGCTTTTGATAAAAACAAATAGACAGGCTAAAAAAAGGTTCCAAATACTATGTAGCAAACCACAGGTGGGATTTTCTCCTTTTAGAAGAGTTTATGTTGCTCATCCCTAGGGTAGCCTTTATAGTGTATCATTCAAAATGAGCACTATTGGCCGGCGCAGCAGCCAGTCAGGTTGCTCAAATCACAGGGCTGAATCTCACGATCCAAGACCATGTCCAGAGCAACCTGGAGGATGCTGGCGCCCTGCCTGCCATTTTCCACCCTCATTTTCTTTCTGACGCTGGCTGGCTGCCTCCACGGTTCCACCTTCCCTTCACTCCACCCCTCCCACAGAACTGTTCTTCTTTGTGGCAGGTGCCGCCGCTCCCACATGCTGGGCTGTCATGGAAATGGAAGAGGAGCTCTGCATGGAGATGCACCTTCCATTTCCATAGCGGCCATCTTTGGTGAGTATTTGGTAGAATGAACAGGTCATGGCGAGCCATGACCCATTCATTCAAAGAAATACATTGCTACTAGCACCCCTAGATGCTAACCCAGGGAGCTAATAGCTATCCTGATTGGGTCCCTGAGCTGTACCTGCTGACAATGGTCTGGGAAAACGTGTTAAAGGCTCTTGAGAACTTGGGCCCTGGGCCGTTACCACCAGGCACAGTGCAAGGACTCGTTATTATTGCTTGAGTAAGGTTATAGGCGACCTGCGGGCGTGAAGTCTGGGGCCTTCAAGGTAGTGAGGAAGTAATTTGAGTGGTTAATCTCTACACTAAATGATTATCAGGGATAGCTAAATCAGCGAATAACGTAATTGCATGCTCTGAACTGAGTATCCCCAAAACCGATGACCTGATTTTGATAAGTGCCTGCAAAATATGGGCTGATATATAGTGTGTAAAGTCAGATTTGCTCATAAGTACCTGGTCAGTGAGCTCTGGTCCAGTAATTTAACCTGAAACATCACATTGGACAGGAACATGGAGCTCTGGGCCCTGGGATCTCTTCCACCCACCTCGTAAACCTCTCCCTGCACAGCCCATCCCCCGTTTTTATTTAGTTCTTCATTTTTGGCTCCTTCCTCTTTTTACCCCCCTTTTTTGTTCCTTCTTCTGTTTGCCCTTTGCCACTGTGGACCTTTGTAGGCCCTTTCCCAGTCCCACCTTCCCCCCTCCTCCCAACCCGCCAATGGTGTCCTCTGATAGGATCTGTGCTACTGCATGTGACTGGAGCTCTTCCTTTTCACTACCTCCCCCAGGGCCATCGGCTAAGGACCAGAGGCAAATAGCAGCTCCGCACTAAGCAGCTCCACTTTGTGTTTGCCTGGGGCGGCTTACTCAGACAACCTACAGCGACAGAAAAGGTAAGTGTGGTGTGGGCGGGGAACAGAGCCATTACTATACTCCAGTAAAACCTGACCACTCTTATTACCTAACATCATATGCCTACCTGCATCAAGCCCAACTTTGCAAACTGGGCATACTCTGCAGCTGACCTATGAGTGCAGGGGGCCCTCTCTGTTTGCACTTCACCTATTTGTTCAGGGCAGCCATATTTTGCATTTTACCAATTGTCTAGATTACCCTATTTTCTCCCTGCTGCACCCTACAATGGGCATTGTATAACATCCGTACTGTGTTGGGCGTTGCTACCCAAGATCGATTGTTCGGGGTAGGAAATGTACCAAACGTAGATGGAGTGTTGGGGGTAGGAAATGTACCACACTTGGATTTCTGGTGGTAGGAAATGTACCACACTTAGATGGATGGCTGGTGGTAGGGAATGTACCACATTTAGACTGATTGTTAGATGTGTTGTTGGGGTAGGAAATGTATCACACTTCGATGGATTGTTGGGGTAGGAATTGTATCAAATTTAGATGGCTTGCTAGTAGTAGGAAATGTACTACACTTAAATGGATTGCTGGTGGTAGGAAATGTACAACACTTAGACTGATTGTTAGATGCATTGTTGGGGTAGGAAATGTATCACATTTAGATGGATTGTTGGGGTAGAAAATGTATCACAGTTGGATGGATTGTTGGGAAGGAAAATTAACTGAATTTAGATGGAGTGTTGGGGTGGGAAATGTACCACACTTAGATGGATTGTTGGTGGTAGAATATGTATAAAACTTAGATGGATTGTTGGGGGTGGGAAATATGTTACCCCTAACAAACCATACTAAAAACTCTCAAACTCTGAACTAAACACAACCACACCTCTACCACACCACAAACCACATGCAATTCACAACAGCCAACACAAGACTATACCATACAGAATCAAACCTCAACACCACATGATGGCTACCAACCGAAAAAGCACCTGCGCTCACTGATCGGTTTTTCTAACTGAAATGCCAACAGCACATCATAGGTCTCTTACTCGTCTCCCTCTCGATCCCAGTAGCATCCCTCAGCCCTCCT
Source organism: Ambystoma mexicanum (assembly GCF_040938575.1). Classification (NCBI taxonomy): domain Eukaryota; kingdom Metazoa; phylum Chordata; class Amphibia; order Caudata; family Ambystomatidae; genus Ambystoma; species Ambystoma mexicanum. Next base: position 136,633,182 of record NC_090931.1, on the reverse strand, counting down.
TCCATTACAGACCCGCCAGAGCCCCCAAGAGGCAAGAGTGTGTGGTACAAGACCCATTAACATTAACATGAAAAAGAACAAGACGGACCAGTTCAGGAAGAGGGAATTGGTTCTTATCTCCAAATGAAAGTCGAGGTCAGCCGGCCATTCGCATCAGGGACAGAGTAACCACATTTAGGCTTATTCACCCGGACATGGCAAGCAATAGCGTCAGCTCTTGGGCTCTTGATGCTGTACCAAGGACTGCTGATAGAGGGATCCTTACCAGATTGTGGGCCTCATCACAAGTTGGGTGGTAGCTCGGTGGCAATACCGCCGGGATACCGCCCGGGCTAATAGCGTTACGCCATACCCTCTGGCGCTATTAGCACCGGATCACACCTTTGGCAGCAACAGTAATTCCCCATTCCTCATTGGGTCCACATTGGACCCAATGGGGGATTTTCAGCGCAATTAGCGCGCGCTAATAGCACCCAAAAATGGGAATTTTCCCGGCGCATTTACCCCCAGCTCAGAGCTGGGGGTAAATGCAGCCAAACCCATGATTTGGCGGACCCTTAAATGTGGTGGCAATAAGGGTTACCGCCAAACTTGTGATGAGCCCGAGTGTCTAAATCAAGTGCCATCGAGCAGCTTCGGAGCCAGGTGGGGATTACCATTGTCTGATGATCGGGGACTGCGCCTCTTTCTGCCCATGGTACGGCACTTATTCCGCTCCTGAGCGCAATCAGTTTGGTGGCTATAGGGATGCTGAAAGAAAAGTGCTTTGCCTGTCAGCCCCAACAGCATTGAACAAACGTTTAACTTTGTAAAAAAAATAGCTTTGAACACGGGAACTAGACGAATTCAGCCTTTTTTTAAAGACGACATGATAAATCGCATTTCTTATGTCTGTCAAATACTTTTTTTCTTTTTATAATTACTCATATGTTATGGAAATGTGCTTTGTATGACTCCATGCCGAAGTGAAGGTATTCATCGTCCCCACCAAGTCTGCTCGATGATTTAAAAGGTGTTCTGTTTTGTGAGAGAACTCGGATATGAGCTACATTCCGATATGGTCAAACTGATGTGGCCTGTGATGTAGTGGTGCAGGGCTCTGGTCATGCAAGTGCTCGGTTCACGCAGGGGCTCTGGTCATGCCAGAGCTCTGTTCATGCAGGGTATCTTTTAATGCAGGGCTCAGTTCATGCCAGAGCTCTGTTCATGCAGGGGCTCTGTTCACATTGGGGCTATGTTCATGCAGTGCGCTGATCATGCATGGGCTGTGTCCATGCAGTGGCTCTGTTCATGTAGGGGCTCCGTTCATGCAGGGGCGCAGGGGCTCTGTTCACATTGAGGCTATGTTCATGCAGTGCGCTGATCATGCATGGGCTGTGTTCATGCATGGGCTGTGTCCATGCAGTGGCTCTGTTCATGTAGGGGCTCTGTCCATGCAGTGGCTCTGTTCATGTAGGGGCTCTGTCCATGCAGGGCTCAGTTCATGCCAGGTCTCAGTTCATGCCAGAGCTCAGTTCATGCCAGAGCTCAGTTCATGCCAGGGCTCAGTTCATGCCAGGGCTCAGTTCATGCCAGGGCTCAGTTCATGCCAGGGCTCTGTTCGCGTTGCCGCTATGTTTTGCAGAGGCTCTGTTCATTCAGGGGAACTGTTCTTGCAGGGGCTATGTTCATGCCAGAGCTCTGTTAATGAAGGGGATCTGTTCATGCAGGTGGTCTGTACATGTTGAGGCTCTGTTCATGCCATACCTCTAATCATGCCATATCTCTAATCATGCCATAAATCTAATCATGCAGTGACTCTAATCATGCAGGGACTCTGTTCACATATAGGCTCTGTTCACGCAGGAACTCTTCACGCAGGGCTCTGTTCATATATAGGCCCTGTTCATGCTGGAGCTCTGTTCATGCAGGGGCTCTGTCCATGCAAGGGCTCTGTCCATGCAGGAGCTCTGATCATGCAAGGGTTCTGTTCACATATAGGTTGTGTTCATGCAGTGCCTGTAATCATGCAGGAGCTCCAATCATGAGGGGCCCTGTTCATGCAGTGGGTTGTTCATGCAGGGGTTCTGTTGCTGCTAGTGCTCTGTTCAAGCAGGGGCTCTGTTCAAGCAGGAGCTCTGTTCAAGCATGGGCTCAGTTCAAGCAGGGGCTGAGTTCAAGCAGGGGCTCAGTTCATGCAAGTGCTCTATTCATGCAGGAGCTCTGTGCATGCAGAGCTCTGTTCATACAGGGGCTCTGTTCATGCAGGGGCTCTGTCCATGCAGGGCCCTGATCATGCAGGAGTTCTGATCATGCAAGGGTTCTGTTCACATATAGGTTGTGTTCATGCAGTGCCTGTAATCATGCAGGAGCTCCAATCATGAGGGGCCCTGTTCATGCAGTGGGTTGTTCATGCAGGGGTTCTGTTGCTGCTAGTGCTCTGTTCAAGCAGGGGCTCTGTTCAAGCAGGGGCTCTGTTCAAGCAGGGGCTCTGTTCAAGCATGGGCTCAGTTCAAGCAGGGGCTCAGTTCAAGCAGGGGCTCTGTTCATGCAAGTGCTCTATTCATGCAGGAGCTCTGTGCATGCAGAGCTCTGTTCATACAGGGGCTCTGTTCATGCAGGGGTTCATGCAGGAGCTCTGATCATGCAGGAGCTCTGTTCATGGATCGATTCTGTTCATGCAGGGCCTCTGTTCATGCAAGGGCTCTGTTCATGTATAGACTATATTCATGCCAGGCCTCTGTTCATAGTGGGGCTGTGTGCATGCAGTGATTCTAAACATGCAGGGGCTCTGTTCACATATAGGCTCTGTTCATGCAGTATCTCTGTTCACATATAGTCTTTGTTCATGCTGGAACTCTTCACGCAGGGCTCTGTTCATATATAGGCCCTGTTCACGCAGGGGCTCTGAACACGCAGGGGCTCTGTTCGTGTATAGACTCTATTCATACGTAAGGGGGGTTCTGGGAGTTTCTCTCTACCGGCCCATAACCCGGGTTTGAGTCTAAACCAGAGTCTTTAGCTCACTATCCTTTCACAGAAGAAAAATGTCCACTTCACATCAGTCTTTGTCCTCCCCAAGGGTCGTCCAGCACCGAAATGCCAGGCAATTCTCTTCTGAACAAGAGTACCAACAGCAACCTCAGACACGTGTTTTGGCCTGTGTTTTGGCCTGGTTGACAGTGAGGTGGAGCTGTGCCTCTCTAAGAACAGTGACCTAAGTTACTAGGGTATTCCAGACATGGAACCCTTGAACTGTGATCACTTGTGTCTGTCTTCACTGTTTGATACCATGCCTTCCTTAAACTATTCAGACAGCCCGAAAGTATGACGAAGCCAACAAACAATTAAAACTCATTCACCAGGGGAAGACACTAAAAAGGATCAAAAGGGATTTCCCGTTCCCCTTTTTCCCCAGGAGACAGAAGACCCATAAGAGGCAGAAGCCAAGACAGTTTCCATAAACCAATATTAAAAGATCTTGGAAGAGGGGAGAGAAAATCCATAGTAGGTAACGAAAAAGGGGAAATAAAACCAAAAGAAGGACGAATGCTGAAACCAACCTGCATTGTATGTTTCTCCTGTGGACAGTCAAGCATTTAGCTAGGCAATGTCTGTCAAATAAGAAAGAGGAACCCATAGAAGGTGGATATATGACATGAATGCAGTGGGAGGAATGTAGTCTTCCTGAAGAGGAATTTGTTGAAAGAGCAAGTACCTTCTTCTGCAGGGTTACACCATTTAAAACACAGAATTCTGCAATAGTGAATGGGGTGCCAGTTAAGGCCTTAATCGACTCAGGCAGCAAACAAACAGCGGTAAGAGCTGACATAATCTCAACCAGAGATTTTAGAAGGGGACACCCTGTAAAAATCCCCTGCGTCCATGGGGATGAGCAAGTATATCAAAAAACACAAGTTGCAAACCAAAGATTATCTGCCCCGCCTGACCTTTGCCCGGTGGAAACAGTTCCAGTCTCTTCAATTGAGAAATCCTGAAGAAATGTTAATAAAGCAGTTTCAGCATTCATGACAGACCACAACCAATGATGCATTGCGAACAACAACATACAGTTCTACATGGCCAATTTCTATAGGCATGAACGAGTACACCTAACCGATGAAGGAAATGCAGTGTTCCTTCATAACATCAAACAGTACTCCTGATGTGCTAAAGTTCTACACTCAGTGTACCCCAAAACAGTCCTTTGAGGACTATTCATCATACATAAATAGGCAAAAACAATAAATAATAACTAAAAAAAAAATTATTATACCCCTGGCTACAGTTCATTGACTTTTAATTTAGCCGTGGCTACAAAAAGTCAGTTAAAAGTGAGACTGACTTCAAGGTTTATGCTACAATCCTACTTAAATGATGAATACAGAACAACACTCCTTGTGTAACAATGTAAAGTAACTGAAAAAGAAGACGCATGAAAAAAATACATAACAGTCGACAAGATAGGCAAACATTGCACACTCACATAACATAGTACTATAAGTTAGACTACACAACCTGAAGTACATTGTGAGGCTCATCTAAACCTAAACTAACATTTTCCCCTTTTTGTAATCATTTTGTTTAACTATTTTCTTCTATCTTTCTCCAAAGTCTCACATGCTGAAAAGTATGAAAACACGCATCCAAAATAAAAAAAAGACTCTAATACCTACCGGGTCACTGACCATGGCCTTTGACATCACTGTACCTAGAGAAAGTACTTTCAAAAAATTATAAAACACTGACACCCCAAATTATATATCAACAAACAGTTAAAGAAAACTCCAGCTCTCGATACTTCATACCAGATCAAAATTCTGAAAAACAACCATCGAAACTGGACTAAATCACAAAAAAGTCTCATTCAACAAGCAGATGCTGAACAAATACTGAAAAGCCACAAATCCCACAATACAAAAGAACTGTGGAACCTACTCAATGACAATCAACAAAAACAGCATAAGCTTACAGCTAATGTAACCCAAGAAAAATGGATAACGCACTTTACCACCATTTACGCACCACGAGAAACAGCTCAACAGAATACACAGACTACAACAGACCCAACATGGAAAGTACACGCAGAATTTGAAGATTTCATCTTCCTGATTAACAAACTCAATACTTCTAGAGCACCAGGCCCAGATGGACTATCTAATGCCATAATCAAAGAAGATCCAAACGCTTGGGCAAGCCTCCTATGCCACATCACAAACCTCATCAATAAACTGCATAGAATACCTAACTCCTGGAGAACAGCAGTAATCGTACCAATCCATAAACAAGGCCCTAGAGAAGACCCCCAAAACTTCCGTCCGATTGCCCTGCTCGATCCGCTAGGAAAACTATTCGCAACAGTACTTCTAAACCAACTCACTGCGTGGGCCATAAAAAACAACAAATTCTCGACCAGACAAACAGGATTTACGGCCAATGTTGGAACAAACCTCAATCTGATATTACTACAAGTAATTAAACATGAAGCTATCAACTCCAACTCGACAATTTACGCAGCATTCATTGACCTAAAAATGGCTTTTGACGCAATCTCGCGGGAAAAACTATGGTCGAAACTTAGAACATGGAACTGTCCATCGGACATCCTAGAACCGATTATTCTACTGTATTCAAAAACCACAATAAAAGTTAGATTGTCGAGACAAGGAACTACCACACCTGCCATACCAACAGAAAACGGACTCAAACAAGGCTGTCCACTCGCAGCGACACTCTACAACTTGTTCACTGCTGATATTGAAGACCATCTAAAATCACACAAAACCAATCCCCCTAAAATCAACTCGATCCCAGTGCCAGTCATGGCATACGCCGATGACATCGTGTTACTAGACAAAACACCGACTGGGTTACAAACAACACTGGCAGACCTAAGCCAGTACATGAAAAAAAATGAATTAACGATCAATACGGAAAAAACAAAGACAATGACTCTCACCAAACCACTAAAAAAAAGAACAAACCAGCGTATCTTTACGATCGACAATGTTGAACTAGAAAATGTTACTGCGTTTAAATACCTTGGGATCATAATAAACCAGTCTAAATCAGAAGAGCAGTGGCTAGACAAAATCGAACAAACATCCCAAACGCTATCAAGACAAGGCTGCCTCCTTCACAGAAAATACGGCAAATTCTCCTTCAAGCCAATTATCTCCTACTACAGACACAAGTACATTCCGATTCTCACCTATGGTACTGAAGCAATGCTGAACGCTCAGAGAGTCAACTGGACAAAATATGAAGCGGCTTTCTGGCGCAAAGTCCTTCGCCTCACGCAAACATTTCCAATGCCAAGAATACGCTACGAATTGGCAACTCAATCTATTGAATCAGTCGTACAATGGAAAAGACTAGACCTTTTTCGCAAAATATTGACAGACGGGAAAACTCCAGCAGTTCAAATACTGCGACATAAAGAAAACACCTTCAACATGACAATATTGCAAAAATGGAAAGACACAATGAGAAAAGAAATGGTTAGTGAAAATATCACAGAAGAACTACTCATACTTCGCCCACAACACGCAAAAACAAAACTGTTGCACAATGACTGGATAAAGACCATTCAACAAAAAAATACCTACAAACAGAACCTACACTGCACAAAAGACAACAGGAGAATCCACGAACCACCAGCCTACCTGCAAACCTTTCCAGACCAAACTATTCGAACAACATTTCTAAAAATTCGCCTAAACATACTTCCTACAAAAGCATACCTAGCTACAAAAAGACAGATCAAGCAGGAAGACAACTATTGCAGGTTCTGCAAAGACCAAAAAATCGAGGAAACCATATTCCACCTCGTCATGGAATGTAACGAACTCGCGTCACAACGCAAAGAATTTGGTGCCTTTTACCAATTCTCATCGATACAAATGTGTACGCAAGAAAGATGGACCGCTCTCCTCAGCGGCCACAACAACAAGTACACTTATACAATTGCTCTCTTTTTATCTTCTATACTCGAACTAGACAAACAAAATTAAAAAAAAAAAAAGCCAATCCAACTTAACCAAATGATGAAAAAGTTTTCAAATAAACTACAGCATCAAAAAAAAAAAAAAAAAAAAAAATCAACAAATACGGAACTACACATATGCTCAGCTATCTGTAGTCCTCTGTTTTTTACCCGCAAATTGCTTTTTACTGCAAAACTAATATATGACTGGCGGTCGCGCTCCACCCGTTAAATAGAGATAGAAAATAGGTCTGAGTCCGCAAATGGATTCTTAATCAAAATTCAAAGTGCAGCTGGTATGCAAGTAGTCGAAATTTCTTTAATAAACAAAAGATGTCAGCAGACACATGTTTCGACATGCGTCGTTTTCAAGGCTGGCAAAATGACATGGTTACAAGCAAATCAACAGCACAATTCATTGTATACTGTGAAATACAAGTGATGAAAGTAAATTGGACAAAATGTCCCAATAACAAAATAATGAATTGTACTGCATTGGCACAATAATAAATAGTTGATTAAAGTAATTACATACCCATGTAATATATCCATCGTATTTGTTAAATTGGGGGTGGGTGGAAGGACAGAACAAGAAGAAAGACATAGGGGGTCATTCCGAGGTTGGAGGTAAGGGAAAAATTATGCCGGTAAAGGATTACCGGCATCGCTTACCGCTCCGGGCTATTCCGACCTGAGACCCCGCTATTAGTGGCACTGTTAATAACGGTGCCTCTAATAGCTGCATGGGCGCGGGCACGCGGCCCATCATACCGTCAATACTGGCATGCCGCTAATGGGAGGAAATCACAAGACAGGCAGACAAGCAAATACCGGCATCATGACGGCGCTAATAGAGGATACCGGCATGCCGATAATGCCGGCATCTCGAACCAACCGTAAAAAAGCTATGTGCAATGTTCCCAACTGCCACAGATGCACACAATCAGCACAGGTGGAGGCAATGGAGTCTGGGCCAGTACGAAAGGAGCACACCCACACACCACACCCCTTCCCACACCAAGATGTTACTAATAGTAGTAGCAATACTGGAGCTGCAGGACATACTTGCATTGCAACACCAGCAACAACAACAGCAACAGCAGATACCACTGAGGAGACGCAAGAGGAGAAGGAGGGTGAGACAGGCCCAGCATGCCCCACCAGTGCAGCCAGCGGCACCACGCAGGCAGCCCCCAAACCCTTGTATCAGAGCCAGTCCTTTCAACCTAACCCCGGAGCAGATCCACACCCTGTACCGGGACACCATCACCACCATTGTGGACATGATACACAATGACATTGTCCGCCTCATTGAAATACGCACCGCCATCCCCCCTCTACTGATGGTGGTGTTGGTGCTCCACTTCCTTGCCACAGGCACCTACCAGCACACATTGGGGCACATGCATGGCATATCACAACCCTTATTTTCTCGCATTCTGAACCAAGTGCTGGATGCCCTTGTCAAGCACACAAGGGACTACATATCCCTACCACATACTCCCCAGGAGATTCTTGACACCAAATTTGCCTTTCATGCACTGGCAGGCATGCCAAATTGTATAGGTGCCCCCGACTGCACGCACGTGGAGTTGGTGGTCCCACATGCCATGGAGGGGGTGTACCGCAACCGCAAGCAATACCACTCCATCAATGTGCAGATGGTATGTGACCCCAGCAAGATCATACCACATTGTTGTGCCCGATATCCTGGATCAACTCATGACGCTATGGTCCTGCAAAAATCTAGTCTACCACGCTACTTGGAGCGACATGCAGTACGACGTGCCTGGCTGCTTGGTAAGTTGCATGACAGGCATATGGCACTGATTCGGGGGGAGAGATGCTCACACCACCATGATGTCAATGTTGTTGTCACAGCATGATGTGCACATCACTAAACACTGTGCCCCAAAGCATCCCAAACAGAGCATGACATCCAAATCCCATAGGACAGTAGTAAGGTCGACACCTATCACAACATGACAAACAGTAAACCGCCCCACATCCCACTAAACGTGCACCACTCATCAGCGGACCTCACCTTCCGTAACACCATCCAGCAACATGCAGTGAATATGCACTAAGTTGCTGTCTCCAGCAAATCACCACACTGGACAAGCATCCATGGGAGTGCATTGAACCAAACCACCAAGGGAATCCACTGTCTGTCACAAGGCTGCCACAACCACAGGAATGCAGCATGTCACCATGGCAAAAATAAGTGCTGAATGCCTAACATTGCAGAGCCTACTGCCAACGCTCCAAGTCAGCAATTCCTACAGAAGACAACAAATCACAAATTAGACACGAACACAGCTGAATGCGTACACGATGCATGTGCAACAAGACGGCAGTGCACACCGTATATCATCTTGAAGATGCAACCCACACCATTAGTCCAGGGCCTGAAAATAGCGTGCATACAACCAGGGGCATGTGCATGTGACCAACGATAACCTGCAGGCATGTGTGACTAGTACAGCTGTCCATCATGATTCGACTGACATGTACCTTTTTTTGCCTCCCATGCAGGTGACAGTGGCTATCCCTTGAAGCCGTGGCTCCTCACCCCTGTCCGTAACCCACAGAACAGGCACGAGGAGGACTACAATCGTTCCCACACCTGTACCCGTACGGTCATTGAGCAGACATTTGGCCTGTTGAAGGGAGGATTCCGCTGCCTCAGCCAGTCGGTGGGGCACTCCTTCACAGGCATGAGAAGGTGGCCAAGATCATCATGGCATGTGTAATGCTGCACAATATGTGTATCCGACGGAACGTGCCCCTGCCCCCTGACATTGAACTGCTACCACCTTGTGATGATGAAAGGGATGAAGAAGATGTGGCTGCACATCATGGCGGTGCCTATGCACAGGAGGGACGTTATGTGCGTCAGTCAGTGATAGCACAATATTTCTGACACACATGGCTGCAGAGGGTGACATGATAGTTTGACAGAGGGAACTGGGTGTGAGAGTAAATGTACACTATGCACTGTATATGAATAAATGACACATGCGCAATGATGAATGTCCACTCAAGATGTTTTTTTTTTCACACAACGAGTGTATTGAAATTTACAATTAAGAAGAAGAAGAATTTACAATGAAGAAGAATGTGCAGGTCGGCGCAGGGTGCGCACCGACCTGCACAGTGGGCTGGTCTAGGTTGAGCTGGAGGAGGATGGTGTGGCCGCCTGCTCCATCTAGGGTGCTGAACGTTCAGCCTCCATAGCATCAGCGATGCAGATGAGGACCTGCCACAGGGCGGATACCTCCTTGCACAGACTACTTGTATTGTCTGCAAAGATCTTGCCCAGGGAGGCGATGTTGTTGGCAATTATCTTGCCCAGAGAGGAGGTGTTTTCATGCCACTCAAGTCTTGATTGGGCATTGTCATCCACAAATTGACACACAAGGCCAATCAGCTCCTCGTGCTGCTGTGGCCCCGCCGGTGCACCTGTGGAGGTGGACGGTGCTTGGGTGTCATGTTCGGCTTCAATGGGCTCCACTATGGGACTCATGGCTCCTTGATTATACTCCCTCCCAGATGGCTCCGGGGTGGTGGTGTGGTCAGACTCTAAAGATGTGATCTGGGGGGGATGGTGCTGGACTTGGTGTGCGGGGCGGTTCAGAGGATTCGTCCTCCATGGGCACCCACACCTCTTCCTGCGCCTCCTCCTCAGCCAGGGGTGCTGTGGCTGTCGCCTCCCCGACTGAACTGGACTCTGCTGAGTGTGGATCCTCAGCTGTGTCCTGTGGCAGTGTGACAGGGGTTGCGGCTTCTGTCTCGACGGCCCTTGGCAGCACCAGTGGTTTCCTTGGTGGTGCATGGTGGGCTTTTGAGGTCGAAGGCCTGTTGGCCTCATCCCGGGCCCTCTTCCGGAGTGTGGTTGGCTGTGGGGGTGAGTCCTGCGCCTTGCTGTCATGGTCTGAGCCTGTGGGGGGGAAGAGAGGGACGGCATGAGTGATGGTTTGATAGGCATCATGCACACATTTGTATAATTGCTCATCTACACAATTGAGGGTAATAGGCATTTGAGTTTGGATGATCACGTTGCTTGCTACATGGGTGGGCAATGCAGGCATACATCGGGGTCACTCATGTTGGGGCCTGCATGCAGTGTGACTTGTGTCATTTACATCTTTGTGTGGTTTGTGTTAGGTACGGCATTGCCTTGCTGCAGGCAACTGCATGTGTCTGTGTTGTGACCGACAACTTTGCTGGGAATGTGTGTGTATTGGGCCATGGCTTGCCTCCTTGGACAGACATATTGGTGGACTTTCATCAGATTCTGCATTACAGTGTATTCTTAGGACACTCACCTCCATCCGCCGATGTCGTGGCACCATACTCCATGTCTCCAACCCCTTCTATGGCCTCCATGCCGATCAGGCTCGCACAGATGTCCTCCCAACGGGCCAGCTTAATGGGAGAACTTGCTCCCCCGCCAGTTGACATGGCCTGGCTCCTGTTGGCCGAGAGGATATTGCAGACCCGCATGCGCAAGTCATTCCACCTCTTCCTGCAGTCCTTTATTGTGCGGGGGTGTTACCGACCGCGCTTACTTTTTGCGCCACCAGTGCCCAGATCTCCTTCTTACGGATTATGGCCTCCCTCTTGAGGCTCTGGGCAAAAACAACATCTGCATTTTCTTCCAGGGTCTCTACTAGCATGGTCAGCTCATCTTTATTAAAGCGCCCCTTGCGCTGGCAGGAGGCGCCCTTCTTCACAGCCTTGGGCTTTGTGGTATTGTAGTGATTAGGATTTCTCACACAGCAGTATCCTACAGGTCCTGGCTGCTGAGGATGGCAATGGATTGTGTTTTTAAAGATGGCTGCCATGCTCCTTCCCGTTCCTGTGCAATGACGCTACTTCCGGTTCCACTTATTTACGGCGACCGTTATTAGCGGTGACCGCTATTAGCGGTGGCCGCTAATGCCGCATTGATTCATGCCGGTAGTGCAATCTGCACTTTCAATGATGCCGCTAAGGGCCTTTTACGGCATGGCGGTGATGCCCTTACCGGCATGGCACAATGCTTGTGCGCGCAAAGTCGTAATAGCCCTCTATTAGCGGGCTGTTACCTACACGGACACAGTATTTACTCCATGCCGGCAATGACAGTTACTTACCTCCAACCTCAGAATGACTCCCCATAGTCTTGTAAGTTTTAGTAACTTGATTATCAGTTATCAAAAACACAATTGAATTAGTGTGCAATGAAGGCGCAACGTGACACCCCCATGGATGCAGCATATGGCAACCTTATTATTGGAAAAAATCCACCAAAGCGTGAGGTGAAGTTATAAAGGAAATTGGAGCTAGCAGAATTCATCTATTCCGAGAGCGATGCTGTACTTGGAAAAGATATGGGATTTAACGCAAAATGTGTGAGTTAACATAAAGGACTGGTATATCACCAGCATCTTAAATTCATATACAGTGGTTAACTTAGAAAGAATTTACCATGGAGGATTCCCAGACGGTGAAATACTCCAGCGTGATCGCCTTGTGAATGCGAATGAAGTAGTGTCACATGGCAAATATATCAATGGGGACTAATAACTCACCAGACGTTACAGATTTATAGAGAATAGTATGCTGTAAGAAGGTTCGCCATAATGAAGTCACGGATGGTGAAAGACTCAACTGTGAGCAGGATTCTGTAAACAGAGAGTAATGCTGTTTTGTTATAAACAGCTGGTAATGTATTTATGCTGCGATACGTTTAGAGGTGTAATAGAATATCTCCAGAACACTCACCACGTTACTTGAATTGCATCCTTAAATGATAAAATGGTGTCAGAGTCTAAGGGTGTGTCCTGATGGGTCCAAAAATAAGGTTGAAATCATGAAGTGAAAACCTGCTGGTCAAAGTCAAATAGCCTCATATAAGTATCAAGATTAGAATGTTGTAAAGCTAGTTATCCTGTGTCTGTCCAATTAAATTATTCTTACCCGAGGGTTACCCGGTGATAGTGCCATCTATTAGGGACTGGATGCCCGCGTGCTCATGTAGAAGTCAAACGCGCGAGTGAATGAGGAACTAATGTATAACTTGTAATGGTGATGCGTGCGACATTACGATCAGCAAAGCTTGCTGTAATGTCCATCGCATGCAGCGCGCGCATGTCTCAAGAAACCACATATCTTCGAATGCGCTCATGTCTCGGTAGAGTTGTCAATACTAAAAGCGAAAGTGAAATGGTGTCACACACCGTAAAAATCAGCCTGCAGTAGATGCTTATCATGGTTGCGCAGTCTTGCACGGATTATACAAATGCAAAGAGCATTTAGACAGATTGCCATACTGGTCTCAAGGAAGTTTAAGCATATATGTCTCACATACTAGAGGTTAAGATTAAATGCCCAATGCAGATAATGGGACCTCTATTAAGAGTGTAATAACTGATATTTGAAAATTGTTAGTGAGCTGTAGGAAGGGAGTTGGTTCCTGGTTACCTTAAACAAACTACAGCTACCACAATTCCTTGAGACCTATTGAGACAAATTTGAAACACCTGAAAAGACAGCCTCCCTGATGATTGTAAGACACACAAAATGCTTGCAGGAGAACAGCAACTTGAAATGCAGCAGGCATCTAACACTGGGAACCAGAGTGCACTCCTCACCCACCCTCTGATTTTCTACAAAATTAGTGAGCTGTAGGCAATTTTAATGGGAAATGAAGAACAAAGGCAACATTTGCACATGGGTCTCCACAACGGATGGTGGGATGTAACTTGATCATTTAGGATTATGCATGAGATGCAATATTAGAGGTGACATATGATAGCCACATTCAATGGGTGCCACACTGCGCGCCTCAGGGCACACTGTGTAGTCTAAATTGTTACTATTATACACAGAGTTTGTAACAATTACTGTTATAAGCTGGTGAACTTGATAAGATGAATTATTGGCAATGTATCCATTAAGCACATATCATAGCAATTAAATTGTTGCTATTCCACACAAAGTTTGCAATAGTTGTTGTTGCAGATTGGTGAACTCCATAAAGTAAACTTATGGGAATTAGTCAATTGAGCACATAACATTACAATAATCAGATTGGCTGGTAGAATGGTATCAGGAACAAACAATTAATTCACAGAAAGACATACATCTCATGATCCGTATTTAAACCAAGTGAGGAGCATCTCAAAAGACAGATGCACTTGGCTTCCATTTGTCTCAATTTTAGTTGAATGTTGCCCCCCCCTTTTGCCCTTCTTGGCTCTCATAAAACCATGTGCAGTTTGCCAATGAACTGCTAGCGGCAGTTTAGGGTCTGACTATTTAAGCTTGCAATATGCTCCCTGATTCTAACCCGTAATTGTCTGATTGTTGAACCAAAATAGATCTTACCACATACACATAACAAAGCATACAGAACATACGTTGTGCGACAATTGATAAAGTCTGTAATAAAGAGTGTTTGATCAATCTGGTCTGTAAATTCTGTGGTGCCTTTATGTGTATTTCTGCACACGGTACAGATGCCACATTTGTGGAAGCCATTAGTTGGATTAAGCCATGCGGTACCACTCTCTTGTTTGTCGTTGGCAGATTGGAGAAGTGACATGCTATCTTCATCCCTGATAGTTTGTGCCTTGGTAGAAACAAACGTTGGCTTGTCTTCAATGACAGGTCTAGTATCCTGATCTAAAAGTAAGAGATTCCAATTTCTCTGAAGGAGTGCGTACAAGCAATGCAAGTCTTGTGAACATTTTGTCAAAATATCCACAGTTTGGATTGGCTTGGTGGCTTTATTGGATGAGAGTAGAGTGGTTCTTCTTTCAATCAATTTGTATTTACACATACTGGTCATGATATTTTCTTGTGATGTGTGTTTCTTCCATCTGTGCCATAAACAAGTTTGCAAGGGGGATATTTCGCACCAATGGCTACTCCCATAGTCTGGGCATAATACTTTTCAATAAACAGAAAGACATTGTTGTTTAGAGTTAATTTTTAGCATTTCTAAGTGTGTACGATGTGATGTTGATTCATTTCGGAAAGTGTAGTCCAGTGTAGCGATTGCGAGATCATGATTAATGCTCGTGTATAATGCTGTTAGGTCTAAGGAAACCAAAAAAATAGTGTTCTTGCCATTGGATATTTCATAGACTTTATAACACATGCGTGGCATCTCTAAGGTATGATGGCATTATTAGTACATACTTTTTAAGGGCATTATCCAAATATTTGAAGATTCCCTCAGTCGCCCAGCCAATACCACTCATAATGGGTAGTACTTCAGGAAGTCTGTCAAAGGGTTTATGGATTTTACGGAAAAAGTACATAGTGGGAATGGTTGGCTCAGTCATGCGCAAATATTTCTTTTCATAATCTGTCAGGTAGCCAATAGTGTGCCATTGATTAATCATTGCCAACATATCCTTTACAATGTTCTTAGCGGGATTTCCCTGTAGAGTTCGATAACAATTGGGATTAGCTAGATGTGTATTGGCCATGTCGATGTGGTCTGATGTATTAAGAATTACAACATTGCCCCCTTTATCCGCCTCTTTGATGACGATAGTGTTGTCGTGAGCTAGTTTGTCAAGGACAATCTGTTATCCATTGCTGAGATTTTAAAAGAGCCTGTTTCTCCTGGAGGCACTTTTGTCCATGTGTTTGTGAATGTCTGGGGTCAATGCCTGGTGGAAAGTCTCGATTACATTGTCTGTACCAAAGTACGATGTAAATTTAGATGTGGGTGTAACTTCATCTAACTTAAACAGTCTCTCATATATCCCTAAGTCTTTGCAGATGGTGTGCTGGTCTGTAGATGAATCCTCATCAAGGGATAAAAGAGCCAGAGTATCTTCAATATCTTGGATTGTAAGAGAGCTTAAAGGGTTGAAGGGTGGTTTTGGTATAAATATCTTAACCTGTGTAGCAAAAACATTTTAGTTTTAATTTTCTGATACATTTGAATAGATCTATCTGAAAGGCAACAAAGCTGGTATATGAACTTGGTGTGTAAGAGAGTCCTTTGTTAAGCACAGATATTTCTGTCTCCGTTAGAATTATATCTGACAGATTCACTACTAAGTTGCTAATATTTACCTCGCCTGTTGTTTCCTGGTATTCAAACGTGTTAGGATTGCTCTGTGCCCAGCGTCTGGGTCTGGGATTCCAAACCCCCTCCTACTCCTGATGTGGTGGTGGGTGTTGTGATAATAGATGTTGGAGGGTTTTGAAACCTTACTTGCTTGAGGATTCTCCGAGTGCCCCTTTTGTGTCACCTTATTTGGTCTAAAAAACCATTACCCTGGGTGGTAATAGCTCTTGAAGCGTTAGTGACTTCTTCTGAGTCCCGATCCAAACTAACCAGAGTGATATTATGTGTGTTTTCTCGCGATTTGCAAGTCATATTATCAGATTTTGCCTGGAAAATCCTATCTTGTCGATAATCTTTGTCATCTCTGAAGTACTTTCTACATTTTCTTAGCTTGATTTCATCCTGATATTCGCTCAGGATCTCATTCATTTTCTCATCGTTTTTCTCTTTGTGGCTTCTGCGTTTCATTTTCCCATAACCTCGACTACAGCCGCAATTATCTCTTGCATCGAGAGAAAAACAAGATGGCGGTCGTTTCATTTCTGAAAACCGTGATCCTGCAATGTACCATGGGAGATATAACTATAATTTTTGAGGAATGGTGCACCCCCTTCGCTGTCAAATTTTAAAATAACCACAGCACGGAATAACCCCAAACAATGCCAAGTTGTTTGGGACCTGGTCCAAATCCGTCCAGCGTTTTGGGCTGTGCGCTTTGGCAAAAAATGACCTTTTTTTTCTACGGGAAAATGAATGGGAAGTAGGCCGCACTTTTGGAAAATAAATTGTTTTTTGACGCTTAATAACTTTTTGATTTTTTAACAAATCTTAACCGAAATGTTGCAGTCTGGGGGACCAAATCCGTTGCTCGAATCAAAAGTTATTAACAATAGAATTTTCATTGGTTCCTATATGTCTCCGACTCAACTTAACTATAGGGTGGCTATCGCTGCCCATAATATATATACATATATATTGAAAGCCAGCTTGAACTGCAGAAATAAGCCCATGTTCCTTTCCTGCCTTCTGTGCTTTTCCCCGAGATGCTTGTTTTGGGGGGCTTGCGGGCGGTGCACCTGGGCCCCAGTTCCTACCTGTCTCTGACCTCCATCTCTACCTGCCAGTAAGTCACATTCTGAGAGAAAATCTTCATCTTTAATGCAATTATGGCGAACCCTGAAAAATTCCCCACCAGGTATGTTATTTATGGTAGATTTTGGATGACAACTTGCAGAATGTAAGGTTGAATTGGCTTCGGTTGGTTTGCGAAAAGTCTTAGTATTGATTATGCCTTCGGAGATAAAAAATGTTCAAGTCCACAAAGTTCATTTGCTTGTTATCACAGTGTCCTGTAAATTTAATGCCAAACAAATTCCATGTACCATGGGAGATATAACTATAATTTTTGGGGGAGAGGGCATCCCCTTCGCCGTCAAATTGTAAAATAACCACAGCACGGAATAACCCCAAACCATGCCCAAGTTGTATGGGACCTGGTCCAAATCCGTCCAGCGGTTTGGGCTGTGCGGTTTGGCACAAATTGACCTTTTATGTCTACAGGAAAATGAATGGGAAGCAGGCTGCACTTTTTGAAAATAAATTGTTTTTTGACGCTTAATAACGTTTTGATTTTTCAACAAATCTTTACGAAAACGTTGCAGTTTGGGGGCCTAATACGTTGCTCGAATCAAAATTTATTAACAATAGAATTTTCAGGGGTTCCTATGTGTCTCTGACTCACCTTAACTATACGGCAGCTATCGCTGCCCATAATATATATATACATATATATTGAAAGCCGGCTTGAACTGCCGAAATAAGCCCATGTACCTTTTCTGCCTCCTGTGCTTTGCCCTGACATGCTTTTTTGGGGGGATAGGGGCGGTGCACCTGGGCCTCACTTTTCTACCTGACTCTGACCTCCATCTCTCATTTAGATTACCGCAGTGACCAGAAATCTTAGTCCCTTACTCGTCTGTCCTGTCTCCTACCTCTCTATGCTCGTCTCCTGGCCTCCTGCATCATGGCCCCAGAAACAGTAAAAGGACAACCACCATTTGCTGTTTCTGGTGTCAGCCATTTTTGGTTATATTTTCTTTTTAAGGAAATCGGGCATGCGTAAAACTATTACCCCGCCTCTGCCTCCTCCACATACCCTCCCGGACAAATGTCTTGCATGCTATTCGTGGTAATTACCTGATTCTGTGGGGGGGGGGGCAGAAATGGGCCTTAACCCTCGCTTCACGCTGGCCTAGGGCTCGGGCGGGCAGACTAATAACTCAATGTTAAAAGTGGCCTTTATAGCTTTACCAGTGTTTAATCAACAACACTTCACTAAATGAACGACCAGCATCTGCACAATATTGAAGAAGCTTTGCTCTTGGGGAATTCCTTGCACGCAGGAGTGACACTCCCTCATCAGACGAACAGCCACCAAGACACATCAAAGACTGTAAAAATGTTTACTCAACTAATGGTGGGTTCAGAGGTTACTATCAGTGCGAAAGCCTCAAATGCCATGGCGGGACTACAACCCAAAGCTGAAACCAGGCCTGGTTAAGTCTTTAGCCTAGCAGAAGACTGGAAAGAATAGAAGGGGTTTGGGTTAAGTTGTAAAACAGTTATTTGTTACGCCATTAAGACATCAGGCTGTTATCAGAACGCAAACTTGTCACACGCCACTATCCTCTGGTGAATCATAATTCACTTTCGGCAAGTAAGAAATGGTGCACCCTTTGCA
Source organism: Ambystoma mexicanum (assembly GCF_040938575.1). Taxonomy (NCBI): domain Eukaryota; kingdom Metazoa; phylum Chordata; class Amphibia; order Caudata; family Ambystomatidae; genus Ambystoma; species Ambystoma mexicanum. The sequence goes on along the minus strand of NC_090931.1, from coordinate 136,614,402 downwards.
CGTGGAGAAGTAGCATACAAGCCAGGGGTATAGTGCCTATTACATCTGGCTAGTAGCTTGCTGCTTGACATGCCCTCCCTACTATTGTTAACCAGTGATCAGTTCTCCATCCCTACCCTTCATTACCTTTCTTCCTTGTTCATATGTTTCATAACTATTTGAACCTAAATCCCCCTTTACACCCTAACACATTCTGCTGTCCTTTCCTTTTCTCTCGTAGACCAAGGTCTGGATAACTTTAGCAAGGGCACAACATGCAATCAGGTAAGCCTCTGTGCTGTTAGACCACTAGGACCAAACGACCATAAATCTCTTTTAGATATTCTCTTTGTATCCTAATATATTGCACAGACACCCATCCCAAGACCCACACAATTTGATAACACAAAACATTTCATACTACTTGGTTGCCCAGGATTACACAGCTTCCTTTCACCCGCCTTCCCACGTGTGTCATTCGTTTTCACCCAGCACTGTCCAACCTGGACCTTAGCCCTTTGGACAGCAGTCCCAGAATAACTATTTTGCTGCTGTTTGTTTTGTCAGACTATATGTAAGCACTATCAAAATAATATATATAGTCAAGGGCTACCCCTTTCATAGGCACAGAGGAGGTACAACTCAACTACAGTGATGCAAGATTTACATATGCTAGCACAGAGATCAAGGTAGGTGTGTCATAAAACAAAGTTTAATTGTTGACCAAAAAGAAAATTAAAAATAGGCAGAGACCTATATAACCCAAAAGATATAAGATACAAATAGAACCAAAAATTACAATTGTGGGTTAGTAACAAAAGTGCTATTTCATGGGCTGCTGTGAGGGTAGCAGTACGAAGTCATTGTAAGCACCCATGCTTCAAGGGGTTGTTTGAGCTCATACTGAAGCCATACACTACAGTTCATAACAGCTTATATTAAACTGCCCTCAAGCAAACTCATGTATCTGCAGACGCCGTATAGCATGTGTCTCACTGTCCACACTATTCCTTCACCTTCTCTGCTGATTGGAGTTTCATGCATCCAAGCTGCCAGAATCACTGCCCCTCCCTTCTTTGTTAATGTATCTTTCCTTTATTGGTACCCCCTTTCCCTTTCTAACTATATTCCCCTCCTTCACTGACTGGCAAGGGCCACGTATGTCTCTTCTGGAACTAACTTTGATGCATTGAGACCACTCTGGTAGAGATTTGGTGCATAACACATAACATCCTGGGGGGACAAACAATTCACCCAAGATCACACAGTTTTGTCAAATGTGGATGTTTGAAATAGTATTAAGATGATGATGTGATACAAATTAAGAAATTACATGGTAAAAAATTGTTTACACAAAATTCCACAAAGTATGTGAGCAATAAAGCAGATTCCTGTATTGTCCTCACCCTGCGCGGGGGTCTTTAATAAATCTTGCACTTATCTGCTAACTACCTGTAGGCAGCATTGTGATTCAGTATCTTTTATGTTCTTTTACGTTCCTAAGTACTATGAAGTTGACCAACAAGGCATCACTGTAGCGCTATACAAAACACAAAACAAAATATTAATATAATGCACTGGGAAAGGGTCCTGGATAGACCCATGTTGACTACATATATAATTATTGCTTCTTTTCCTGGTTATGGACATCTCCAGACCTATACAACTCCCTTTACTCCTCTATGAGAAGCAAGGCCTTCTTCGGGCATTATGGAATTATTTCTAAAAAGGTTATGGAAGTGAAGTACAGCACACATTCTAATTTCTCTTACCGTTTTTTCTTGACCATTTTAGATCATGGTTTGTGCGATCTATTGTTTCATTCTACTTTTGGAAAATCGATATCATTTGAAAGGTCCAGTTCGAACTTCTTAGTAACCCAATATGGCTATCAACCCCAACACGAGCATAGGCTGGCACAGGAAAAGCCAGGGCCTCGGCGAGTGCTTTGGGTCATTCCCCCGAAAAGGGGGTAATTGCAATTCGCACTCCGGTGCTCTGTCTGGGTACAAATAGTTTTTGGCCCATGGAGAGTTCTTCGCTGATTGCGTGAGCCTAATCTCCCATGAAAATGTTTTTTAAAAGATGTCCACCGCCATAGTAAATAGAAAATGAACTGAGTTCCTCTTCTATTTTCATTGCAGGACCTCCGATGATAGGAGGGAACACCGGACCGGAGTAGAAAGCTCCAGTCCTGCAGGTAAGTGGGAAGGGAGGGAAAAGATGGGGAAGGGTGCCTTGGAGTATTTGGGGAGTGTGGGGGTATAGGGAGGCAACAGATAGAATCTCCCTGTTACCTCCCCAAAATCATGATGGCGGCACCCAGGGAAGGGCCTTGGGTGGCTGTAAAAACACAGGTGGTACACTGTGTATTCTCACATGCATTTCCAGCCACCTAATTCTCTGACCGCCCTTCCCCGGGTGCGAATAATTAATATGCATGCATATCATTCATTATTTTATAGGGCAGGCCATGGTTATGAGATGGCCTGGGCATTTTGGTTTACCATCCCTGGGCATTGGCAGAAAACCTCAGAATTTCATTTGTTGACAACGAAGTCTGCTCTTTTCTATCGAAATAATCCACTACACTAAAACAGACTCTTCACGTGGCTGGTCAATATTGGCTGGTTGAGACGACACAAAATGCCTCCGCCTACAACACCAATCAGGCCCTGGCTTGGCTGACTTCTTTCCTCTCCGATAGTCCCTCCCAGGTCCAACTTGGGTCCTTCCTCTCCTCTATTTCTATCTCTACCTGTGGGACACGGTCAACCATGCCATCCTGCTCAACCGTCTCCGTGATAACCTGGGTATCACTGATCAGGCCCTGGCTTGGCTGACTTCTTTCCTCTCCGATCGACCCTCCCAGGTCCAACTTGGGTACTTCCTCTCTTCTATTTCTATCTCTACATTTGGTGTTCCCCAGGGAGTCTAACCTCTCTCCCTGGCTGTTCAACCAATACCTGGCACTTCTTGCCCACCGCATTGCCGCTCTGTACCCCAACTTTCAGTGCTATGCGGATGACACTCAACTCATTTTCAGGCTCCCATCTGCCACCTCCTCTCCTTTTCTCATCTCTGACTGTCCGCTATCCAGGAGTGGTGTGCCGCTAATGATCTCTGCCTTAATGCCAGTAAGACCGAGATTCTCCTCATCCGCACACCGGCTCCCTCCTTTCCTGTCACTCTCTGGCTGGCCTCTCTTGGCCCTCTTCGTGGTCTCACCTGTGAGGCTAAAAACCTCAGGGTCATCTTCAACTCCACACTTTCCTTCTCTCTGCACATCTCTGACATCTCTAAGAAGTCGCACTACCAGCTGCACCTCCTTGGAGGTATTCTTCCTTTCCACTCCTTCCCCCAGAAGCTCACTGTCTCCAGAGCTCTGGTTCTCTCTAGGCTGGACTATTGTAACAGCCTCTTTCTAAATCTGCCTGCTTCTACTCTCCGCCCTCTGCAACTTATCCAAACTTTGAGACTTTGTCCTTGGCCTCAAGCCCAGGGATCGTATCTCTCCAAGACTGAAATCTCTGCACTGGCTCCCAGTGGCGGCGAGGATTAAGTTAAAAACTCTCTGCATTGTCCATAAGGCCTTCTGGGGCCTGGGACCTTAATACCTTCAACTCTCTCTTCCTTAATATCTTCCTTCTCAAGCTCTTTGCTCATCCGCCTCCAACTCCCTCAGGGTTAGTCGCTTCTCCAAGCAGCGAGTTGGTGGTAGATCTCTTTTTTCAGCTGGGGCCTCCCTCTGGAACAGACTCCTTGCCTCTCTGAAACTTGAGGAGAACCATCTCCGGTTCAGGAAGCACCTCAAGACCTTCCTCTTTGCTTCTGGTTTCTCTCCTCCTCTCCCCTGCTGAGCTCCTGGCTGAATCTGTAACTGCACTGGTTACCCGGTCACCCTCTGATCTCAGGCCTGGTCCCCTCCCCTCCAGTTGCATAACTGCACTGCTCCCCTGGCAACCCTTGCACTCTGGGGCTGTTTCTGTATCCCTACAGCCCTTACTAGCACTTGACCCCTGTTGCCTACACTTGCACTTGCCACTCGCTGGCCGCACTTTTATTTATTGTCTTTATTTATTTTAACGTAATCCTATGTACTGCACTGCCCCCCTCCTCTCTCCCGCTGCACTTTTCCCCTTCCCCACCTCCCCTGCACTTGCGTGATCTCAATGTCACCTGGCCTAGTAGGATCATTGTCTGTCTTCCCTCCGTTTCCCCTCCCTTGCCTCGTTGCGCCTTGAAACACTTGTGTATAGGCGCGTTATAAACGCCATATCATACCATATCATTCTTTTTCCAACTAGTCAAACAGCCATGATTGTTTTAGCTTTGCTTATACCTATTGAGGCAAAACTAGTGGAATAGTATGTCTGGAGAGAGGGGTGGCACTGCAGGGGCAGAGAAAGTCGATAGCTGTGCTGAAGCTCCTTAGTTTTGCCTCATAGTTGGTGTTTTAGCACCACCATTAGTTTTGACGTGTCTTACGTATGTCGTGTAGGCAAATAGTAACTACGCTAGCACCACCATTAGTTTTAGTTAATAGGCGGTGAACTATGACCCAGTTAGGCTTCATAGTTCTTGGTCATGGACGGCGCTTGAGCCCCACCATTAATTTTGGCTTCTGCCTGGCACTTTAGCTCTACCATACGGAGATACAGCAATGCTACTGAGGCGCACATGTTAGAAACAGTTTCCGACTGGCCCCAAGTCACCTGGCAATTTAGCCCACAGCGCTTTGCATGCTGGACTTTTAGTTTTGCCTTTTCCAACATAGGTATGGGCCTGCGAGTCCCAGCTTGCCGATTGCTTTAGCCTACACAGCTGGCCGTGATAAAGGCGCCCCTGAGACATGGTCTATTCTCAGAGCGGGCATGCACACAACATTATGCACTCAAGATTGCCAAAGGAATCAAGGTATGCAGGCTACAAACATGCACATTATTCAAGGAGTTGTGGCCTAGTGGTTTTAAGTCAACACTCGTGTTACCAGTACACCAGAGTTGGAATCCCCGCCTTCTCACCTGGCCACCTTGTTTGATCTTGGGCAAATCACTAATTCTCAAAATGCCTCAGTTACCATCTCCCATAACTGGATGGGCTGAGAAATCGGATAACCCAAGAATCAAAGGCTAGAAGAGGAAAAATAAATGTTCCATATATACATATGAAAGTTGGTTCAAGCATAAATATTGCCTGCACATTGAACATAATTTGACATCAAAACTGATCCTAGACTTTAAAAACAATAGTTCCGTAGCAAAGTAACTGTAATTAAGCAGTGTTGATCCATAAAAGTGCGTAGAAACTTAGGCCAGTTTTAGGCTGGCCTGTCTTCAAGTGCTTTCTCAATTACAACAGACCGGAGTATTTTCTAAGGATAATCAGAAAAGGTCAATGTAAGGCATAACATGTTATCTGGGTCACGTCCTACAAGATACACTTCTAAACCTCTAACTGGAAGTCAGTGCAAAGAGCATGGGCCACACGTTAGCTATGGCCGGGTCCAGCCCTGATCTGTGGAAAAGCCACGCCATGGGTGTAATAATGGGTGCACTCATAGACAGCTCGTTCAACAGGCGCGTAATAAGCTCTCCACTTCCTGTTTATTTCCTGAAGAACAATTCTCTCTACGCCCCTGTGCTATAGGCCCTCTGTGCCTTCCTACGCGCGTGTAAACAACTGAGCGCCTTGTAGGCCACTCACACGCGCACAGTAATGCCTACTGGAAGTATATATCGCAATATTACCTCCAGGAAGGCTGGGTGCCCAGGCGTCTCTCTGCTGGCCCAAGTGTCGCTCGCGAGTGAGTGTGTCCTGTACATTACAGGCGTGTATATACAGTGTTAAGTAAGGGAGGAACGCCAGAGCATGGGAACTGATATCGCACTGCAGAGCGAGAACGAGGTTTCCATTTCACGACCCACCCCACCCTGGGACACCCTCAGATGTTTCTGAAAGGCAGTCTGTTCTCGCAGAGAAAGTGTTTTCGTGCACTCACCACGAGATGTTCAGCGGAAGAAAAGAACGACGTGGCGAGTACAAGGCAAACAAACAGATTTCACTTTAAGGATTAGGGAGTTCTGATTTACGTAGCCATCTTTTTTTGGGATAACAGCCACACTAGGACTTGTGTAATTGCTAATTGGAGCATGCTTGTGCGTAGAGTGCAGTGCAAAACCAAGTGGACCGTGGAAGTTGGGATGTTAACCGTGTTATATATTACGCTACACATTTAAGTATTTCTTGGTGCTTAAACGGAGCTATGCCATTACAGAGAAAGTCACCCAGTGCTGTTTTTCCTTGGAATTTTAGGGCTTGCAGTTCTCCTACATTTCAAATGGGAAAGAAAAAAAACTACAAGTCCCACAATTCAAAAAGAAAAAGCAGGACTGGATGACCTTTTCACATATTGCAGGGGGAACTCGAGAGCTCTGCTTACATTTATTTATTTAAATTTATATAGCGCGCGAGCAGCCCAGGGGCATTGAGGCGCTGTTACTTACATAATAGGTTTCTTGTATCACTCAAACCACTGGTACTCATTGTTTCAACCTAAGCGCCCAGATGTCTTCGGGTTACGTGCGCTATGTGAATAACAAAATAAATAAATAAGAAGGATAAAAAGATGAGTGGGGACTGCAATGATTCGGAATTGCGTTGGAGAACTTACACAAAAAGCTGTGCCGTGGAGGATCAACCTACTGAGCTGCCTCATGGGCTTACTTGTCTCTGAGAGCATAGTGTGCAGCTGTTCGAGTGCTCACCTTGTAGTACGCAGACTGGGATGTTTGGCAAATCGCTGTCGGTCGAATGCCTTCATTAACCATGTCTAAGTATCTTCTTGACATGGTATGCGGCCTATCAAATAATGAAAAAACTTGAGCGTCTGGGATAAAACTTTTTATTAAAAAGCACTGGCAATGCCAACAGTTTGGGCTTTTGTCTAGTCATGGGAAAGGTACTGGCCAGGCACTACCATAGTGGTATTAACTGTCTATCGATGGTAGCAGTTTCAAAGTAGTGCGAGTACATGGGCATCTAATAGCAGTGCCTGGCAAATGCCTAATTCTTATACCCAATCCAAAACGGTTGGCTTTGCCAATATATGTTTTTGATAGGCGTTCAGTGAAGGACACACATACTGCTTATAAAGAGAGTGGCTAAAGCCAAAGCTGGTTAAGACATTTTTATTACACCAGTTGCCCATTTACATCTCCAATTAAATCATTAACTCTCAGAAGACTGCTTCGAAAAAACGCTGGCAAGCACTTTAAGTGCACAGTTTGAAGGTAAGGGTTGAATAAAGTGAGCTGACTGCTTAGAAAAAACACTGGAAAGCACTTTAAGTGCAACGTTTTAAGGTAAGGCTTTATTAAAACGAGCTCAAAGAGTTCCCATGAGGAGGTGTTTTGTGCAGGGATGGGTAGGAACTGGGTGAGAATGGCCATAGGGATTACATTGGCCATGGGCAGTCAATGGGTGGGCAAATAACCAAACAACACCTACAGGCTTTGTGTCCCTCCTAATATGCCATCCTTCTCTAGCTCTACTTTAATGCAATAGTTTAATTTTCTTACCATTGTGCTTTTCTACCGCAGACTGAATCCTCAGCTGCAGTAGAGCACCCATGGGTGACCATCTCTTCTAAATGGGCCCGGATTTTTTTTTCTGCCGTTTTCTATTTGTGAGGTCTTTCTTGAGTTTTACTCTGTGCGTTGAGCTAGGTTTGAGCCCTTTGTTCATTTTGCCTTTGGTGGGCTTCAGCCCTGAAGCCCACCTCTGGCTCCAGTGTGTCTGGAAAGACAGGATGTGAGAGAGGTACCTGAAACTCCCCTGTCCTTTGTCTCTAGGAATTCCTGAATTCACCCAGTCCTGATTGGCTGGCTGGTTGTCCATTCAGAACAGCCACCCTGCTGTGTGATTGACAGCCTAGGCTGTGCATGAATGGGAGAAACCTGCTTAAAAGGCAAGGGTTTTGGTACTAGAGGCAGAGTCGACCATTGGGAGAAAGACCCAATGAAGAAACCGTGAACAAAGCTTGCTGCATCGTTCTGGACCTTTGAACTGCCCGGTGAAGCCCTGCGGCTGTGCTGAAACTCCTTTTTCAATTTGACAGAGAAGCCCCAGGAGGGACGACTTCTTCCCTTCGGTTAGTGGGACCAATTAACCCTGAGACAAACTCCACTGGACCACCATGCACGACTGGCTCTTCTTCTTTGCTGCTGAAAGAACCGAGTGCCAGGGGTCGAGAAATCTGTAGTCGAGTGCAATGTCTAAAATCCAGACAGAAGCTCCAGGAGTCTCCTAAGGACCCTCCAGAAGCAGGACGACCAGAGCTCGAGTCCCCTTACCTGAGTGCAGGACCCAAGGAGTAAAGGAAGCCCACCCGGTATTCGAGATCGGCGACGGTGCTGTTTACTATGCGGTAAAACTGTAAACTGCTGCTGAACCAAAAAGGGCCTGTAGCTGCCGACGACCCAACTACCACAGCAGGGGCCCTCCAGACATCCTCCCTCTTGTCCCCACGACTGAGGCTCAGGAACACGGCGTCTGCACGGCTGTAACAGGACAGAATACAGATGGACCACTCTTCTTCAAACCAGAAGTACTGTCTAGGCTTGGGATACTTAGCTGTGCTTTTCTGTTGGGAATTGCAGTGGCTTACCTTTGGAGTTGATTCCAACTCTCCCTTTTCACCGGCTTAACAGCGTGTGACGCTACAAGTGAGTTTCTAATAAACTCACCAACTTTGTGCAAAACTTTGATTCTAAGAAGTGCCTCAGCGCCATAGACTGGTTCAAATTGACTTTGACTGTATTGGCTCCCTGCAGACTCCTCTAGCCCATTGACTTTGATATGGTTTGTCCCTCATAGGTGATAACTTGTTTTAGACTGTTACTGCTGGGAAAGGCTTATCTAGATTTCATTAGAAGATTTAAGTGTCCTCACATATACTGAGAACCTATTTAACCTTTTTCCTTCCTTAAGCCTTTACTTTCTGCAACCTCAGAATCTGCAAAGTATAACTAGTGTGATATATAAATGCCATTCATGTCCTTGTGAATGAAGCCACCTCAGGGTGCAGGAATTGTGTAAGGAGCATATCCAATGATTTTCCACTAACTTGTCTTGATTCTGAAAAGTATTTTTAAAGTATATTTACATTGTTACATGAATTGCCTTTTTAAAGAATGCTTATTTAAAAAATGATGTTAATTAAATAAATAACTATTTATAACAGAAAACTTGAGTGTAAGTGTTATTTGATTACTTGTATTTACAAATTTCATTTCTACAGCTCACTACCAACGTGTGCAGTACAGACCTATACCAAAAGGTGGGTTACCTAATACCAAGCAGATAAGTGTTGTGTAGTCTCACACAGTGTGACTGCACCAATTCTGACCTAGCAACTGGACTACTGCAACAGTTTCTTTCTCAATCTGCCTTTCTCTACTCTTAGCCCTCTGCAACTAATCCAGAATAGGACTGCAAGACTTGTACTTGGCCTCAAGTCCAGAGACTGTATCGCTCCAGCTCTGAAATCTCTCCACTGGCTTCCGGTGGCTACAAGGATGAGGTTACAAGACCCTCTGCATCATCCACAAGGCTTTCTGCTGCCGGGGACCGCACTACATCCAACTCTCTCTTCCAAAATACCTTCCTTCTCTAGCCCTTCGCTCAGCTACCTCTAACTCTAGAAGGGTTAAACGCTTCTCCAGGCAGAGTGGGGGGTAGATCTCTCTCCTCTGCAGGTGCCTCCCTCTGGAATGGCGTCCCTGCCCCTCTCAAACTTGAGCCGGACCACCTGAAGTTCCAAAAGCAGCTCAAAACTTTCCTCTTCTCCTCTGCTTTCCCTCTCTCCCTCCCCTGCTGACCTACCTGACCTACCTGTCTTCTGTACCAACTGGTTGCTTGGCTACCCTCAGAGTCCACTGGGTACCAGGCTCTTTCTTGATCAGTCACCCTTGCACTGCCTCTGGGCCTACCACGCACTTAGGGGCTGTAATTGTAACCCTACAGTCCCTTGTTCTCCTTACACTACCCTGAGATGTGCTTGCCCTGTTTTCCCATCCCCTCTCCCTTGCACTTCCCCCTCCCTTTCCCCTTGCACTTCTTGTTCTCACACTTGCACAACCTGAATGACACAAGGCCTAGTAAGATCGTTTGTCTTATCCTCTCTCTGTATTCCCTCCCCTGTCTTGTCTCGCCTAGAAACACTTGTGTACAGGCACATTATAAATTACTACAATAATATCATATTACATTGTTTCTGTTAACAGGAGTGCCAGGGAGACACACCCTTGTTTGGCTCTACTGAGACTCATGTTCTTTCTGTTTAAATTCCCAATAGCAGTAGAGTTGACTGGGCCACTCCCAATCCTTAACTCAACTATTTAACGTAGTCCTGCAGCAGCTCCAGGGACCATTTTAAATGGATGGATTACAAAGAAACTTGGCAGGATGATGCCAGAACACTATTTCTCCCCAAAGGGAGTACTGAACATGCTTTCAGGACCACCTCACAGGGTCCTGGAACTCTGAGTCAAAACATTTTTAAATTAGAGATTGAGTAAGAAGGAGATTATCAAATTTTGGGGAAAAATATATTAGAAAAATACTTGGACTGTGACAGGATCCCCCGGGAACGTCGACTGTGTGTTTTTCCCAATTTTGCAGATGAGGAAGAAGAGGAACCCAGTAAGGAAGAACACCTTAATAATAGCTCAATTGTCATGGTAAAAATGCTAATAGAGCATGCTGAGAAAATCTTCATAAAACGAGCGAGCAGATATCTGTAATTCATACTGAAATTTACAATATTGATTTGCGAGAGGCCAAACGAAAAAACATATAGATTTTGAACAGATACTTGAGACAACACCAAGATGATATCAAACAGAAGAAAAGTTAACACACACAATTTGCAGCTGAAATCAAAAGACACATAAGTGCCAATTCTTTAGAGACCAGGAATTATCTGAAAAAGAAACTCATCTTCTCAGATACACCAGTGTCAAACACAGTTACATCAAAAAACAGAGGAAGGAGAGGACAGGGCAACAAATACAGGTCTCGCAAGAGCAACAGGACATGTCATGACGACCAGGCCCAAGGTCACAATTATTGAATTCATCTAATTTTGTTATGAACCTATCCTCTCAAGTCCTCAGCCCCAGTGAAAAATCTGTACTTAACATGAACAGGACATGTCATGATGACCAGGTCCAAGGGTCGCAATTATTGAACTAATCTGATCTTGCTATGAACCTATCCTCTCATGTCATCAGCACCATTGAAAAATCTGTACTTAACAAAGGTCTTTCGTTCTGCCCTTTAGATGCAGTCAACATCACTGACACATTCATAGCTCTTTACAAATTCATCAGGAACGTGACATTTTATTTTATTTTCTTAAACAAGGATTTTCAATAAGGTGAAGTGCCAGAGATTAGGACACTCACGAATCACACGCTAGGGCAATTAGCCCATATTAAATTACTGTTGTCCTTAACAGAAGATGAGGCAATTGATGACATTACTCCTTTATCCAATCTTGACATAGAATATTATATACGACGTCCGAGTGAACTTAAGAAAACTTAAGAAAAAATCTAAACTTTTGCCACCTAGTTTGGAGAATAATCACATAGATATATTTTTTGAGTTGGTTACCCAGGATCTCATCAATTTGAAGAACAACTTAAAACACACTAGAGGTAATCTGACCCAGGAAGAAAGAACAGCTCTCAACAATTTCAGGGACAATGATCATATAGATATCAAACCAGCAGATAAAGGGGGCAATATAGTAATTATGAATACTGTTGACTATATTGCTGCTGCAGAAGATCATCTCACAACGCCAGGTTGTTACTCCAAAATAGAGGCTGTTCCCACTCTCATTGTGAAAAAGAAGCTGCCCCGTCTGATTGATAAGTGGCATTCTTATGGAATCTTGGGGAAAGATGAGAAAGATTTCCTTTTACACACTCCAGGTCTCATGCTGACGATCTATCTTTTACCGAAGGTGGCACAAAGAGTTCCAATCGGTCCCGACATGAACCCCATCATGTCGGACAATGCCTGGGTAACCAAACCCCTCTCCAAATATATTGATTTATAGTTGCGAGAAGAGGTCTACCTACTACAATCATACACCAGAGATTCTATGGACGTACTCGACACATTGCAAAACATCATGTGGCCGCAGTATTACTTTTTGGAGATGTATGACTTCAGAGCCCTGTATGCTAGTATTCAAGACAACATAGCATTGGCCACTGTTGCATACTGGCTCTCAAACAAATCTATATCACATTGGTAAAATGTTGACAGAAATGCTTGACTTTGCTCTCTCTAATAACTATTTACTGTTTAATAGATCATATTAGACACAACGAAAGGGAGTAGCTATGGAAGCAAAGTTTGCTCCCACACTATCAAATTTCTTTACGGGAGAATATGAGACCTTACACGCACTGCCCCCAAGTCCTGATGGTTTGGAGAATAATGTGTTACTGTGGAAACGGTACATAGATGATATATTTATCATCTGGACCAGGAACCACCATTAGCTTGACGCTTTAACCAGAAAACTGAATGACAAAAGATATGGCATTGAACTAACTTGCACGCTTAATCACAACCTTATTACAATTCTTGATTTAGAAATTGTCATTATTAACAACACAATCACAACCTGCATCTATAGAAAATAGAATGAGGTGAACTCTGTCCTTCATGCCCTTAGCGATCACAAAAAAAGTATCATCTGCAAAATTCCAAAAGGGGAAATGCTATGGGTGGGACGGAATTGAAGGAATTTGAATGATTTTGAACTTGAGATGGCCATGAATGCCAACAGATTCAAGGACAGGGGATATAGGTCCCAAGACATTAACAAAGCTATAACCCAGCCCAACTCAATTGACAGAAATAAGCTACTGTCACCTAAAAATATTTCTAGCAATATGTCACAAAATGTTCAGCTCACCATAAGGCTATTTATGAAATCCTTAGGCAGCACTGGAGTGTTGTGAAAAACCAAAGGGTGTCTCACTTGCTAGTCCCCATGGATCTCTCTCTCAAGTGGCCAGTGCACGGCCGTCACCTTTGGATCCAGACCTTGGAGGTGGACCAATGTGGGAGGATCACCTGAATGGGGGGTCTTCAGGGAGTGGGAGTGAGGCAACCAATGGTGAGACGCTGTATTCCCCCCTTTCCTGTACCCATACCCCATCCTATTTTACAGTATTCTCCAACATCCCAATTCCACCTATCCCTTTTATACACAAACAATGGGCCGACGAAGAGGGCGGCTGAGGGTAAAACGGCTAACACTTACATATCTCATTGGACATGTTCCGCTAATCAGGTCAGGCAAAGTCAAGCACTTGACTTTAATCACCTACATCTGATACCCATTATCTCTCCCCACATGGGTAAAAGGCGGAACATAGACACACACTCTGAACAAGGTGGAATACGAGAAGGAGAAAATTCTCCAGGGTGAAGGCAAGCCCACTGGAGCAGGATGACCAATCGAGGGACTAGAGCAAAGGGTAGAGAAATCCTGAAGTTCCATGCAGGAGGTCATTGCCACTGGGAAGTCATGAAGGAGATGCAGAGAAAGCCAAATCCCAGACAAGAAGAAGCCTGCATTGTGTTTCGGGGATGAAAGAGGGAGGTGAGGCCAAGCCTGTGGTATTAACCTTGACTCATGAATCAAAGCTGCAGAAACAAGAAGGGAATGCACACAACCAGTGAGTCAGTGAAAGCCATGAATGGCAGGTTTATGTCAAGGAAAGATTGAAGCTGCAACAGTGTATCTCACAATTGAAGTTTGCACACATACTGATGAGATGCTAAAGAAGGCAAACCAGTGATGAACTTTTAAGTTGCTGATATCTGTGAAGCCAGTGATGAGTAGCGGAGGGGTCCGGCGAAAGGAAGCCTCAGTGAAATGTTTGATGTCTTGTTAATATTTCTTTGAACCTTTGTGCTTGGCGTATGGAACTACCAAGACCAAGAGACACTGGCAAATGACATAAAGGGAGAGCCGGAGTGAAAGTCGAAGTGGTCCTGCAGAGGTATGTAATAAAAGCCTGCACATCCGAAAGTCTTCAACGTCATTGAAAGGTCTGAGCCCAACTGAGGGAAACCTGGAATATAAAATAAGTTAGGGGAAGGGAATCCCTAGAATGTGAATAAAGCTTGGGGAAGGGATCCCCTGCAAGTGCTGTGATTGGGAGGTCTGAGCCCGGCTAAGGGGGATCTACATTGAAGCAGATACTTTTTGGTTGAAAGGTTATAGCCCAACTGTGGGAGACCTATGTGAACTATTGATGCCTTGAAAGGTCTGAGCCCGACAAAGGGAGAATTATTTGAGCTTTTGTTGAACTGCGAAAGAACTTGTGGAAAGCTAGACTAAGCGACTGTAATGTGGAAGGCCAAGCGGGCCTCGACCCACATTTTGAACTGCCTTTTTTTGTTAACCTGAGCCCAACATGGGGAGGAGAGCTGACTAAGTCACCTTGATCCTTTACAGTACAACACTGATTTTCCTTTGCATACATATTCACCTTTACACACTTTTTGCATAAGATATAGGGCAGACATTAGGTTTTGTTAGTATAGGGCATTTTAATTTGACAAAGACTGACTAGGACTGTGCTTTCTTTATTATTTGATGGTAGAGCCTTCTCCCATCATAGCTATAGGGCAAAGTTTGAGTTTTTCCAAACCCCAAGAAATTAATAAAGGTTTTGAAACTTGTAACTCTTGTGTCAGTGCCATACTTGTGATTGTTAAGACGTGGTCTCCCGAGTGGACTATACCTCCGTCCCCAAGCACGAGTCAGAGAAGATAAAACAACTCCCTCACCAGTTAGTGGGGCCACAGTTGGACTGGAACTGCAGCACCAGATCCCCAAGTAGCTGGAAAGGAAAGGCCACTGTTAGGACACCAACAATCTACAGAAGCACTAACATTATAGAAACAGAGATTGTAACCTACCTAATGGGGCACCAGCTGTAGATCAAAGGAGGCAAAGGAAAAATCCAGGAGGTGGAAAACCTTTCCTCAGGAGGTGAGAGCGCAGATTAAGGAAATGTTCACAGTCAATGTTCCAATGGCAAGTTCCAGGGAAGCAATCCAAAAGGGAAAACCAGAATCCAAAGTACCTTCTATGTCCAGAACGAAGTCCAGGTCAGCAGAGCACAAGGAAAATCAAAAATAGCAGTCCAGGAGAAAATACCAGGGTCAAAAACCAGGAGAAAAATCACAGGGCAGCCAAATCTAGAGGAAAATCCAAGAGACAAATCCAGAAAAACAAAGCCAAGGTCAAGAGTAACAAAAATCAGGAATCAAGGAAGAAGAAACCAAAACACCACTCACAGGAACGCTAAGAAGCAATAAGGAAAGTTTGGCTGGGTCTTTCAGGGGCTGTTTCTTGGTTGTATAATCGCGTGACTGGTGCAAGTCATGTGAGTGGGAGGATGGCGTACTTGCCGAGTGTCCAGGAGGCACCATGGCACCCTCCAATCATGCTGCACCGAACGCTATGCAGGTTCAACCCCAGACAGATGGCAGGTAAGCCCAAAACACTGAGGAAGCTGAGCGGGAGACCCGGGGTGCCCCGGCGACCCCAGTGGGCAAAGCAGAGAGAAGGCAGGATGGCCCTGGAACCGGCGTGGAAGAGTGAGCCGAGGAGGAGCCTGAACCTTGGTCCGCGGTGATGCTAAGTGCATGACAGTGATACCATGCCTCCCTTACAGAGTCCTGAGACTTGATAAGATTTGAATCAATTTGTTACAGACAAACCTCATACGCTACTCACTAGAGCTCAAAGTGGGGGCAATGTCATCAGTCCAAGCTTTCTGAAAAAATACTATGATCCACAAATTATGACATGGCTGCCACCTGCCTTAGGCTTTCATACATGTGACACATGTAACTTTTGCAAATATGCACTGAGCATTATTAGGCGCTATGTTACATACAATGGCCGTAACAACGCTATACAAGGATTTATCAACTTTAGATCCAAATATGTTGTTGACTGCATTGTGTGTGCCTGTCAGACGTTGCATATAGGCAGTATCAAATGGGAACTGAGGGTACAAATATAAGAACATTTATACGCAATAAGGACCCAAAATGGTCTGAACACATTAGCGAACCATTGGAATCTAGAACATAGGGGTAATGATGCCAGCTTTATCAGATTCTTTGGCATCAATCAGTTCAAACCCAATATTAGATGTGACAATAAACTGCAGGCCAGGAGGCAAAAAGAAGCCAGATTAATTTTCGAATTGAAGGCCACCAGAGATGGTTTAAACATGGATCATGAACTCCACGTGTTTATTAACCCTTGACGTGCCTGTTAGTGGCTGAGGCTACTTGCCACTATAAACACTGTTACCCGAGGCGTGGGAATTCACAATGCAGCACAGCAGGTCAGAATACATCATTGTTGATCCACATGCCATTGGCTAACATACCAAGCTCCCCCAGGATCAGAGACACAATCACAGTAAGAGCATACCATTAATAATAGGCACACTCGCAATGCAACCAGTACGTGCACCTTAATTATTGCTTGGGCAGCTGCTCATGTTACACAGTGAATCTGCCTAGTGCACATGTTTTTAACCATGTGAGCGTGCATGGCTAGGTGCATACCAGGAAGAAAGATTCATCGCGGTACATGGGCCACAGTGCCCATGTGTCCCAGTTATCTGGCTGACAAGCTTATCAGTCCACCCCAAAAAAGAATGTTTGGCAATGATTTGTTAACATAACCATGCTATGTTATGCTCATGATTGCAACAATGACTGTGACATTCACAGCCCTAAAGAATAGTGTCTGCTCAAAACATGTGCACTGGGCACACATGCTTTATGACGTTAATAAGGCTTAATACATGCCACCTATGTCCATACTAGACTCACATGTCTTATAAATCCAATAAGGTTCACACTTCTTTCTTAGGCAAAGTAAGATTGCATGGTTGTAAGGTACAACTCACTGGCACCAGCATTCAATAATCCTGGAGCTTCAGGGGTCTAACCTCTCTCCCTGGCTTTTCAACCACTAACTGGCACCTCTTGGCCACCTCAGCGCTACTTTCTGCTCCAATTTTCAGTGTTATGCGGATTACACCGAGCTCTCTTTCAGGCTCCCCTCAGCCACCTCTGCTCCTTCTCTCATACCAGAGGGTCTGGCCGCAATTCAGGAATGGTGTGCCGGCAATGACCTCTGACTTAATGCCAGTAATACTGAGATCCTCCTCAGTGGGACACCTGCTCCCTCCTTTCCTCTCTCTTTCTGGATGCCCACTTTGGGCCCTCTTCCTTCTCCTTCCTGTGAAGCTAACAACCTTCGTATCATCTTCGACTCCACAGACCGTAAGGCCCTTTGGGTAGCGTGTCATGTAGTGGATGGGAAGCAGAGTAACTCTTACACCAACTCAGGAAGATGGCAAAGGTTTTCTGTTTTAATATCAATTGTCTAAAACAGGGAGTTACAATGGACATCAACGGACGTAGCACAAGCTCTCGGTGCATCATACAAAAAATCTGTTTTATAGTAAAAATTGTCATACGTGATGTCATACTACGTGGCAAATAAGAGAAACCTACGAGGGGTTTTGATACATTCAAGGGGAATATCTAAGTATACTTTCTATAAGGGGTCGGGTTGTGATTGGTTCTCTACTGTCAGGTGGACAGCTTGTGCCCTCCTGTAGTGCAAGTCATCCTCATCATTATTAAATACACTGTATATAATTGGCTCTCAAACTATAAGGCCCTTCGTTATATGGCCCTCTACAATTGGTTGGCACACTTGTGCCAGGCTGGAACATTCGGCTCACTAGCAGCACGCAAGCTCATACCCCAGGTGCCAGGAGGTGGACTTGACTGTACCTCCCCACCCAATTAGCTCAATGTCTCTCATCACCCATGCCTTCTGTCATGAAGATTGTCTTTGAACTTGACCTTACATAGTATACTTGACTCTGGGAATATAAGGGAGTGCGGGCATGCACTATCGCTTGCTCTAGAACTCCTCCCCCAACTCTATTTCCATACTTGGCTCACGTGACAAGAGACCACAATTGAAATCATTTTGCGGCATTTAATTGTCTTAAATGAATACAATACATATACAGGCACAGATACATTCACACTGCGCATGTGTCCGAAATTTTAAATGCGAGGTCGCAAAATAATTTATTGCGTTCCAAGTCAACCTGACACGTGTTTCGAGCCAATGCTCTTCTTCTGAGGCTGAATTAAAACATCACATGTGATTGACAATAACATATATAAGTGTACATGAAACACCAGCAACACAAACCCGTGTTTGGGGGTATATATGATATGGCATATATCTTGACTGTATAAGCGCTTGGGTCTCTAGTCTTTTCTGATACAGTTATGATGAAATGAATACAACTTGGCAATCATGGTGTTCTTTCTCTGTACGTTGCAGCGTAACAAGGGATGATTCAGCATCTCAAGTCCACCGCCTTCATGAATAGATAACGAGTCTTGGCTGCTACAGCCTTGACACCAGGCCAGACAGCCCTTCCAGACTCATCCATGATCTCAGTTAATTCTTTGCTGCAACACAGCTCTTCTCTTCATGGGTTTAAACTTACTAAAGTTATGACACTGATGTCCAGTTTCTATACAATGGTGGCTTCGCTGCAGACTATTCACTACTCATAGCCAGCTTCTAAGATTACTTCATCTACTTGCGTTGCTGCATCTATACAATTATTAAACGGCTTGCATTTTCTGCAGCGCTCTTCACACGTGCAATCTTTTTTTCGGATATGAATGTTTACTTGATTCTTTATCTCGTCATCAGTTATTACAAGGGCCATACAATTCTTCAGCCAGTCTTCTCTATGCATCACACTTCACTTCTTGTGATGTCACCAGCTCCTTTTCTTGCTCTTTTTCACATTCCTTTGGGGACTTCCTCCATTAGATTGTCATCTCTTCGGGAGTACATTTGATAGGGTTTTCTTAATGGGTACAATCTCAGGCCTCCAACATACAGGTGTGAGGGGCAGGACTTCCTGCAGAGGCATTTGGCTGCTCCTCTACACTCCCCCCTCTGGTCGAGCCATTGATCACACCTTCACCGGTCTCCACATCTTAATACTTCCTCTCGGAGAAATGCTTCTTTGGAGTCTAACTCTTCATTACTACCTTCAGGGACCCGGCTGACTTGTCATGTTCATCCACACTCCAGGTCATGTAACTGCACTGTCCATTTGGAATCCAATAGACACATCGTCCTATGTACTTCTTGTGATTATTTGGGTACAAATACTTTGTTCCCTCAGGTGCTATGATGCTGGCCTCTTCGTATTTTCGGATATCTTATTCTGTCAATTCCTTGGGTCCAAACCCTGATTCGACATCGATCATGATCTTCATTCCTTCAGATTTCTTTGCAGTCTTCTTACACTGGGTAATTATTATCCTGATCACACAAAATCCAAACATCATCATCACTAATACTGCTCCAAGAAACTTGAAAATGTTTCCCATCCATTGTGGAATCCATGAGAATATAGATGCGAACCAACTGTCAATTGCAATTTCCTCTGTCTCATCTTCCATTTTGGTGTGCATATTTGTCAACAGCGTTATGACCTCTTTCAAGGTTCCATTCTCGTCATTGTGAGAAGGCATGAATGTGCAACATGATGGCCCAAGTTTGGCGCAAATCCCTCATTCCATCACAGTGATCATGTCAAGGACATATCTGTTCTGCATGGTCATCAATCGTATGGCCCTTAGCTCTTCCTTGATAGCATTGAATTCCTTTATGGTGGTGTTGATTATCTGCAGAGGCTCCATCTGGTAATCTGCAACCTTTTGGCATTAGCCATCGTCTGACTCTCAGGCATGAAGAAAGTAGTGAACATTGAAGCAGTCTTACTAAACAACCTGTGCTCATACGGAATGGCCTCATATGTGTCTTTTGATTTTGCTGAGAAGTAATTCTCCCTTTTGGTTCGATTGAGAAATTCAAGTGATCTATCCACCTTCAGAAATTCTCCAATGTTCAAGTCACTCTGAGGAATCACTAATGCTGGAACATGAATGAGCACCAAGGAACACATTCCTTCCCAATTCTTTGTCAGCTTCATTTTGGCCCAAGGCCCACAAGCCCAATATCGATCCATCAGGGCTGCTGTCTATGCTCCCATTCGGGTAACGTCAACCGTAGTTCTGCAGCCTATGTTATCTCCCACATGCTCCCTTCCTTCTCTTTGGAAACACAATGTCACATTCGCCAATGGAACCACAATCATTGGACCGGATTCATCTTCTACCCATGTCAGCAGTTTGGCATACTTGGCCCAAGACTTCAAACACCCATCGTTTACTCTCTGGACCTCTTGCACATATTCTGGCCTCAGTAGATGAGCTGCACAGGACATCAGTCCTCCTTCCCATCCCTTCTTGGATTTCACTTGTCCATAGACTAAGAGTTGAGTTTGTTCCCAACATCCAGGCGATCCAGATATTTCTGTTATATCAGGGCATTCCATACTATTCATGTGTTTCATAACTACATCTTCCTGTCCACTTGTAGGAGACACAAACATCTTGCTCTCCCATCCAGGTTGTCTTTTCCATCTGTGAAGTCTTAATATAATCATCCTGGAATGGAAACAACCATTTTGATCTCCACTGCAGAGTGGCCCAACTTCCCTGAAATTGTCCTCTGGTGATGTGTGCTGCAAGATGAAGCAGCTATCTGGCATCGTGTTCTGGAACCTCTCTTGAGATGAAAGTTTGTACTGTATTCATGGCAAAGGGTATGAGAGCACAGACGTAATAACTCTCCTTGGAAGTTCTCTCTCCCACCTTTCTCATGTGCTGATACCACATGTTATTACCCACGTGCACTACATTGTCTGGATATGTATTTATCCCCTCACTATCTTCCTCTGCATTTCTCCTATATCTCCCATATGCAAAGTTTGTATACTGCCCACAAAGTGAGTCAAAAGCAGTTTTCATAGTGGGGAGAACCATAGGGGCCTTTGTCTCAGCATAAGTATCAGTATAATAGAGAGTGTGAAAGAGGAGGAATAGAAAGACAAAAAGAGTAATCGTACAGGCATACACTATGCACAAGACCATCAATATCCACCTATCACACCAATCCTGGTGCTGGTTGCACACATTCATTCTCAAGAATCGTGCCAACTTCTATCTTTCTCATTTTTAATACACTTTACCAAATTATTTTACTCCTGTAGTTGCAGTATCTGCTCAATGATTGCAATCAGCAGCCTTCAAATCACAGGGCCATTTTTAGGATCCTGTAGAAATGTGTGAATAACAACGTTTCTTCTGACAAGAGCAGGATAAGCTTAAAGGATGCATACAAAAACAGCAAGCACAGGCCTATGTACATCACTGTCTGTGAGAACCATGTTTTGGACGAAACAGATATTCAGTGAGAAATTAATCTGGATATTGAGCTTGTTTCCAATTTCCAATCAAGAACTGACGTTTAGGCATAACTTTGATACGTCAATGTAATTCTAAAGTAAATTTTTCAAGAGTCCTAAGACTCTCACCAAGGGTTCGCACTCCAGCTATAATATCTATAAGGTGTGTCCTTCTGAGTCTTGGTCCAAATTCAAAATCTGCATCAGAAGCTGGTTGTCTTATCATCCTTCTTCTTTGCCATTGATCGAGTCTGCACACACTGAATTTCTTCTTCTTGCCTTGTTTCTGGATCAGCATCGGTGGAAGGGTAGGTGTCGCCTTTATATATGTTCACATCACTTAAATGAATCTAAACTCGCCTGCCTTGCACTTTTACTGCTAAGGGGCTTATATCTTCAATGCAAAAGGAGCCATGGAAACCTGGCTCAAGCCACTTTCTGGTGACATTCTTAATTAGGATAGAATAAACAACAAACAACTTGGGTGCCGATAAACGTTTGAGTGATCCGGTTGCTGAATTGTCTTCATCTGTGTTCTGAGACTGACCCCTCTCATGCCTGAGTTGATCTGAAATGAGAGAGATGCTAGTGGTCATACATGTCAAATATTCTTTTAATTAATCACCTAACATTTGGCTACGGTCTGGGTAGCACTTCTACTTCTAGATGGAGTTGTAAACAGCATTCTCATCCACCTCCTTGTCACTAGTTTATGGGGGGTGAGGTGATGGTCTGAGCGAAGCTGATTCCAAAGGGCATATAAAGCTAATGGTAGGCAATATAGCCATCCCTTTTTTAATTTGATTTTGGCAATCCTTTCTTTAAGGAGGCTGTTGAGTCTCTCTCATATTCTGTTTCGTGCGGGTGGTAAGCAGAAGAAAATGTGTGCTTAATATTCAGTAAAAGTCCTACCTGCTCAAATACCTCACTTACAAAATGTGTCCCATTATCGGAACTCAGCACTTCACACACACCCCTTCTTGGAAAGACTTCACACACTAAAGACTTTGCTGTGCAAGTGGCATCAGGGTGTGTACACAGACCTACCTTGGTCCACTTAGAGAAGGGACACACCACCACTATCAGATACCTATATCCATTACATACCTGCAGCATATCAACATAGTCAATATTTAAATGCTGAAATGGACCATTCGGCGGTCAAGGTATTATGCCCCTAATTGTTCTCAGTGTATGCCCAGCAGTAAACTTTTGACACACAATGCAATTTAGTATAAATAGTGCAACGTGCTCCAATAAATTCAGAATAGACCAGTCTTCTGCAATTGTTTCAGCAAGACTCTCCCTTGTTATATGCACAGGGTAATGCAGCTGCTCAAGCGCAATCTTTCATAATGCTACTGGGATCACCTGCTTTACAGTGCTATCCTGCACCATAATGCTTCTGTGGGGGATAAAAAAACACCCCCTGCATTTCCATAATTCCTGCTCTTCCTGTGATGCACTTCCTTGAATCTCCATTAGTTGGGTCATCAGTAATTTATTAAACCCTTCTTGCATCATCATAGCTGTGACAACTTTCTCTTTAATGCTCCGAGTATCGAAACTCAAAATATCTGGAGAATATGCAACCCTCTTGGCTTATACATCGGCAGCTTCATTTCCGCAAGAAATAAAATCTGTTTGCTTCCTATGAGCTGCGCACTTAACGACCGCTATGGCTACTGGCAGTTGTAGTGCCTCAATGAGCCTGTCCAATAAGGATGTGTGCTGCACTGGAATGCCATCTGCACAGAGGTAGCCCCTCCTCTTCCAATGTTCTAGCCCTGCATGTACGGTTGACGTCACATAGGCGGAGTCACTGTACACCATCACTTCCTGCCCTTCGTGTTTCTCAAGCGCAACAATAAGTGCTACCAATTATGCTGCTTGTGCTCAAAAGTGAGGCAGTAGCCTGGCAAATGCTACAACTTCAAATTCTCCATTTAATCTATGCCTCACTACAGCTGCACCCGAATGCCTTTCCCCACTAGTCTGATCAATTTTCGAACAACCATCAATAAAGAGAATTTCCCCTACTGACAAAGCATTTCTGTTACTCGGGCTATATCATCATAAAATTCAACAATATGTGCACAGTCATGCACATGATCACTGTCAGCTATTGGCTCAGCTACAAACGTGGCAGGATTCACTATTTTGCATCTGACAATTTTGATTGATGGGTTCGAAATTATTACTTCATAGGCAGAAGCTGTTACGCTCACCTGGTATCCACGGGGGCGCCACAAAATACTGGATGGAGGTCTAAGCGCTATCCCGGACCCCTCTCTGCTTGGTTATGTGCCAGACATTGGGTAGCGCCTATAACAGGAGAATGGAGGGTTAAGATACTGGTTCTGTGATGGGTGGACTCCCACCTCCCTCTGGTCCAAATACCCTCCCTTGGGGTTATTGCTCACCTTAGGTTTTCGTGCGTTGAACTCTCCATCCTGCGTCTCTGTGCAAGGGCGCGTGTTTGGTGAGGGCGTTCCATGGACCTAGTTGCTTCACTTGTCCGTGTGCCCTTATGTTGGGTCCAGACCAGCTGTAACTCTGACTCAGCTTGCTGTCTTCCAGGTGAGTTATAATGTATTTTCTGTCTTTATTCTGTCTCTTTCTTTCCCTCCATTTTCTTGTCTTCTCAGTGTCTTGCTCCACTACGCTGTTCCCTAACAATGTCTCTTTTTGTTTTCACAGCGATGGTTGCAATCTTAGAGTTGCTGCGCCAATGGCGCAGACCACAGTGAGTTATTGATGCGCGGAGCGCTGCGCTGTTTATTGGAGTTAATTTCTAACATGTGTTCTCTTCTCTTCTTGGTACAGGTTGCGGTGATGTTCTGGAGTGATGAGCGATCGAAGCGCTGCTTGCCCAGGTAAGTGCTTTGTTAATGCTGACCTTGTTCCTTCTCCCTTGCAGGTTGCGGTGAAACCCGGAGATGGGCGAGGCAAGCGAAGCGCAGGATGGATTGAAGGCCGATTACTTCACAGGTAAGTGTTCTTGCTTGCTAATGCTCTTCTTGTTCTTCCAGGTTATTAGTGGAATCTGGATGTAGGGCTTCAGGATTGGGCCGCCGGAGAAGCAGATGAGCAGGTGCTGGACACTGTGAGCGTTACGCTGCAGGAGTGCAGAATAACGCGAAGCATGTTCTGCTGTTTGGGTGTGGTTTAAATAGCCCCGGTAAAGTAGTTCGAGGCCAAGTAGTTCCAGGCCCAGCCACACTCAAAACACTAGACCGCATGGCTTGGTTCTAAAGAACTGAGCTGTGTAATAGGCCTCATTGTTGGATTAAGGTCCAAAACTGGTATTGCTTTATTCCTGACGATGAGCCTGGCGCCAAAGGCGCCAGTACTGACTCCATGTATGTTTCTGATGGAGTTTTAAGGCTCTTGGGGCCAGTGTGAAGGGCTTTAGCCCTACTGCTGCCAGGGGGCTGGTATACCTGAGGGGGTCAGGGGCATGTATCGTGACAGAAGCTCTCTGGGATGTCAATGTACCTTTGGGCTTCTCTAAAATGGAAAACACAGAATGTTCCACGAAGAGAGTCATAGAGCAGTCCATAACAATACTTGTAGACCTCTCAATTGCGAATGCGGTGGCTGCCAATGACTGTTCTCAAGGACAGTGTGCTTTGATAATTGGGTCTAAAATCCCACTGTAATATGCTAAAGGCTTGTACCGCAATGTAGTCCTTGTTTGAGTACTGCTGTCATAACTGTCCAATTTGTCTGTGAAAATAAATAAAACTGCTCAGAATAATTGGGAATTCCTAAAACTGGGGCTGTAGAAATTGCTTTTTTTAATTCCTCAAACCATTCCTCCATCTCTTCAGTCCACTCTATTTTCACTTTATCCACCTGTGCTTTCTTTAAAGCTTGCAAAATGGGTCTCATACATGAACTGTAATCAAACCACCAGACTCTAACATAGTTGCAGAGCCGCAGAAACTGCTGCATTTGTCTCACTGTAACTGGCTTTGAGGTTTTCATAATCGCCTCAGCTCTTTGAGGTGTCACCTTTTTTCCTTCATGTGAAATCAACTGCCCTATGTATAACACCTCTTCTTGACAGAACTGTAACTTCTCTTTGTCTACCTTGTATGCTTTGTCTTCTAGGAAAGTTCTGTTGAATAGAATCTTCTCTGCACTCATCTTCGGCCATGCTACAAATTAAAATGTCACCTACGTACTGTATCACTGCACTCTTAAGATCAATATTGCCTAAGTCCATCTGTAAGACTCTATTAAAGATTGATGGAGACTCAAAGTACCCCTGGTGCAAACGAGTATGTTTCAGTCGAGTTTGGTGAAACGTAAAGGAAGTCAAGTCATGCGAATATGTGTGCAAACGGGATTGAGAAAAATGCATTCTTCAAATCTATCACCATGAAATATCGAGCTTCTTCTGGGATACTGCATAGTATTGTCGTCGGATTATAAACTAAAGGAAATTCTGCCTCTACAATCTGGTTAATTGGTCTCATATCTTGTATAAATCTACATGACCCTCCTTTCGATTATTTTATAGTATACACTGCGGTATTGCACGATGATTCCGATGCCACCAGAATACCTTGTTTCATCAGTGCTGGAATGGTCATAAATAGACTCTCATAAGCCTCTCAACACATGGGGTACTGACTTGCTCAAGGTAAAATTGCTCCTGGCTTCAGTTTTATTTTGACTTCCCCTATTACCTTTAACAACCCTATGTCATAATGTAGTCCATAGGACGCTGGGCACCTTCTCCAAGTCTTCCTGAAAAAATTCTGGATGCTGCAGCATTATTGCCATTCGCTGTGGGACTTCCCTCTTCTCTATTCTTATCCATTATGTGATGCACAAAAGAACACCACTTCATCTGTTCGGTCTTCCCTGAACATGGCATCATCAGTTATTTCAGTCAAGCTATACCTCTCTTCGAGAGCTATTACTGTCCTCCATGGTCTACCCTCATCATTGGTTCCTTCAAGCATCGCCATTTCCCTTGGTACTATGGCTGCTTCCAATTCTATAGGAATAGTCTGTCCCCCCTCTTCATCCATGGGTATTTGTAGTCTAAACAGCAACTCATCAGGTATTTTCACAATTGTTCCCACTAAACCATGTAGCCATTTCAATAGAATGCTCACCCCATATAGGAAAACCTCTGCCTCTACTGGAACGCCTCACAGAGCAACTTGCCCTGTGAACGTCAGCATCATTTCTCCCACTTTTAGATAGTGTATTCCTGGAGTGGAACACACTCTCCCTTGATCAGTAAATGAAATTGTCATGTTTACTTTTGTCATCAAATCTCTTTCCAAAATGTTAACTGGTGTCTGTCATGAATACAACAAAGGAACATACATGTCACACTCTCCTATAGAGACTGGTAATTCATCAATAAAAGGAACTTGACTCGTAGCGTCAGAGAACCCTTGAGCATTCACGGCAGTTCCAGACATTGGATATTTTCCCTCTCATATACATGAACAAGTAGCCCCAGTGTCTACTAAAAAAATGCAATGATTTGCCTCCTATCGTCACATCGACCCTTGGTTCCTCTTGGGGTTATGGTGTCACTGATAGTACTGAACACATCAAGTCACCCTGTGAGCTGACCTATTGTGGGTACAGGCTCATCCCTGTTCCAGTGAAAAGATTTCCTCCTAACACAGTGACAACTCCTATTCTGGGTGTTTGCGTTCTTCCCGTGTTTGCATACTGTTGTGTTTGCATAGGGGCTTGCTATGACTGTCCTTGTGGTGAGTTTATTTGTACTTGCTCTGGTTGCTGTACCTGCTGCACTCGCAGCGCTTGTATCTGATATACAGTATGATCTTGGGCATACCCTTTCTGCATCTGTGTGCTATATGGTGGAGGAGCAGCTGTCCCCCCCTCTTGTGAATTTACCATTCTGTACATTCACTTGGCTCCCACATACACATGCAATGTGTCCTGTCATCCCACAAGTCCAACATACAGGGGGAGCCCGCTTAACTAGTCCCCCTTGGTAAATCCTCCCTGGATATTCTGACTCCCATTCTGTGCATTCTGAAACCGACCTTGATGATTTTGGAATCCACCCCTTCCTGTATAGCCCATACCTCTGCCTCGTGGCATGAACCCATAAACACCATGGCCCATCGGTGCTTATTATTTGCTTGTGATGTACCCACTGCTTCCTGCATTCCCAGTCCTTCTCTGCTTGTCAATACTGCCCCTTCCATGGCAAACTTTGACAATTATTTCGGAACCAACTTGGCTTCCTCGATTTTCCTATTCTCATCTTTCTTCTTATTCTTCTCTTACAACAATCAACAGTGATGCACCATTTCAGTTGTATCTCAGCCAATGGTTTTGCTTCCATTCCCACTTGTTTCTTAATTTGCCTTTGTGCTGGCTGGGGCAACCCTGACATAAAAATGTGGTAAAGTAAGGCTAGGTTTTTTTCTCACGGCTCACACGTTTCAAGTTTCCATCTCTCTTGAATATCCTGAATGTAAGCAATATGGTCTTCATCTTCCTTCATTTTACGTGTCATGATTGCACCCATACCCCGATGTATTAGGATACTGTACTCTAAGAGCCCTGCACACATCTGCTCTGCAATTACTAAATGGTGTGCCATCATGTGCTGTGTTTTGTTCTGTCACACTTGAATACCCTGCTCTCCTCCAAATGTCATCCGCCCTTTCTCCAAGGGTAGCTGCCAAGAGACCCTTAATGTCCCCTATGGCCAATGTGTTTCCTCCTGTCATTTTCTCTAACTCGTATATCCATTTCTTAGCTCCTGAAGTGAAGCTTGGGAGCTTGCACCTTAGTTTATGCTTATCCATCGGCAGCCATGGGATATACTGTGATCTTGCTCCCCTTTTCCCAATAAGGGAAACTGTGTAAACCCTTAACCCATCTTAGTCTGCTCACATATGGCGGTGATACTCCCTTCTCACTGTATGATCATCCTCGGGACACTCTGGAGCATCCTATCCTTAGGTTGTTCTAAATCTGACCATCTTACTTCCTTGTCCATCTGCAGGCTTCCCACGGGGGGGGTGGGGTGATTCCTCTCTCTTCCCCAATGAAGGATTCTCTTTCCTCTTCAGACATGTCTCATCCCCAAGAAGTGTGACTATCATCCCCTTCCTCGCTTCGTGATTGGAATCCTGGGGATTGCTCCCTCCTCCATCGACTTGCATAGTTGCTACCTTCCTTCAATTCTTGGTAGGCCTTATCGATCCTATCTCGGATGCTTCCTATATCAAAGTTTTCTTCTTCCAATACTATTCTAGATGCCTCTGATGTTGCTTCCTTTATCGGAAGGAACTCTTCTGTTCTATCCCATCGTATTGCTGGGCTGGGCCCTACTGTCTCCTTATGAATAAGGCTAACATCAATATCCTGCTGTCTCCTTCTTCCTTCTAGCTCTTCATCTAATTGCCTTTGTTTTCTTGCCTCCCTTCTAATTCTGTCTTCCTCTTGTCTTTGTTCTTCTCTCCTTACTCCTGACCTCCTATCCTCCTCCTCTCTTTGCCTCTGTATTCATTTGTCCTTTATTTTCTTCCTTTTCCTTTTATCTGTTTCTTCTATTGCATATTGTCATACTTTCTTTGCTCTTCTGCCTGCTCATCCTTTTTCTCTTGCTCCTCCTTATACATCTGTTCTCATTGCTCCCTGCTCTTTCTCTTATGCTTGTTTTCCTTCAATCTCTTTTCTTGCTCCAAGCCTTTTCTATCCTGTTCATCCTTGTCTTCTCTTTGCCTAACTTCCTCGATGCTTTTCCCATCTAGCTTGAGTAATGTCTGTCCTCCCATCCATTCATTCTGCACGAACGTTGCCTTGTCAACTTTATCCTTCTCTCCCTTCCATCTCTTAATCTCTCTTTCTATTTCTGTCAATACATTTGATTGCTCACTCTTCTCTTGTTTGTCTTGTATGATCTTAAAGATCTTATCTTTTCTTTTATTCTCCTCTGGACTATTGTCACTGCTATAAGCGGGTGGTTTGTATATTGGATTACAATACCCCATCTCTGCTTTCAGTTCCTTTAAAGGATACAACCGTGCTTCTTCTGCACTAGCGCCTTTCACTGCAGGCGAGGCAAGGGGAGCTGAAGGCTCAACATTCCCCCTTACAGTCGCTAAGCATCAACTCCTCAGGTGGCGGGTCTTCCCTTTCTTCCTGGCAAATTTTTCATAGCTCTAGGATCGCTAATCTTTTCTCTAATTTCTTCCCTGTGTACGCCACGTGCAAGTATGTGGTCATGTGCTGCAGTACCACTTTTGACAGTGATTCCCCCTTGTGGCCACGGCATGAACATCTTATCTGCTGTGCCTTTTACCTACTCCGCTCTATACGGTTTGAGCTTGGGCATGTGTTTTGGCAGTGTCTTGCATAGGTGCATCAGAGAAGTATGTTCTATTGTGACAAGTCTCAATCGACTGTCAATACATACCAGACTTTATAAAATACTTTCACCACTTTTTCAATACTTTAAAAACAACAAATATAAGTGCACACCAACACTCGCCGCTCAAGCCTCTACTTTTTCACTTTGCTATGTCTACCTCTGGATTGGTACGAACCACTTCACTAGGTAGTTACTTATAGCTCCGGAATTCTTTTCTCAATGACTTCACAACGTCTTTCATTTTTCAATATATCTACTCAACAAACAACAAACACAAAGACTAGTTGACTTTACACATTTAAATAAACATTGTGATCACACGTTTTCCTTCCACTCGCCATTTCTTATACCCTGTACAGGGTTTGAGATGTCACCTTATGCAAACCTGTTTGCATGTTACATATTTCACTCTACTCCGACTGGAGTTTGAAATGTCTCCTTATGAAATGCCCTTGAGCCAGGACTCTCTAGGCGCTATCTCTATCTTCACACACTATTTCCCGTTACTCAAAATTTACTACAACTCTGTCCCCTTAATTTGCCATTCCCCTTAGTCTACTCGCCATTAGTTTGTTAATCGACTCAAGTCCTTCGGTATCGTCTCCTCCTCCAACCAACCACTTCACCTTTTGTCTGCAGAGCACCGTGGGGGTTTTCGTCAAAGGGGAACCTGCCCACCATCTTGGTTCTTCTTGCAAGATTTCTATTTGGCTGCTCTCCAAAGGAAACCCTGCGATCTTCCGGCACAATGGCGGAGGATGCCTGATCATCTGAAACTCTGGAGCTGAACTTATTTGGATCTTTAAACCATCCGACATGGCTACCACATGAACGTGAGGCCCTTTGGGTAGCCTGTCATAGATAGGAAGCAGAGAAACTCTTACATCAAGTAACGGAACCAACTCAGGAAGATGGTAAAGGTTTTCTCTTTTAATATCAATTGTCTAAAACAGGGAGTTACAACGGACATCAACGGACGTCACACAAGAGCTCGGCACATCATACAAAAAATCTGTTTTATAGTATAAATGTGCCATATGTGATGTCATACTATATGGCAAATAAGAGAAACCTACGAGGGGTTGTGATACATTCAAGGGGAACCTCTAAGAATACTTTCTGTAAGGGGTTGGGTTGTGATTGGGCCTCTACTGTCGGGTGGACAGCTTGTGCCCACCTCTAGTGCAAGTCATCTCCATCATTATTAAGTAGACAGTATATCATTGGCTCTCAAACTATAAGGCTCTACAATTGATTGGTACGCTCGTGCCAGGCTGGAACATTTGGCTCACTAGCAGCACATAAGATCATACCCCAGGTGCCAGGATTCACTGTACATCTCCACCAAATTAGCTCAACGTCTCTCATCACCCATGCCTTCTGCCATGAACATTGTCTTTGAACTTGCCCTTGCATAGTATCCCTGTCTCTGAGAATATAAGGGAGTGCAGGCACACACTATCCCTTGTTCTAGAACTCCTCGCCCAACTCTTTTTCCATCCTTGGCTCACGTGACAAAAGACCACGATCGGATCCATTTTGCTGCAGTTAATTGTCTTAAATGAATTAACCTTGGCACTCATGGTGTTCTTTCTTTGCACCTTAACAAGGGATGATTCAGCATCTCACATTCACCGCCTTCAAGAATAGATAACCAGTCTTGGCTTCTTCAGCCTTGACACCAGGCCAGACAGCGCTTCCAGACTAATCCATGATCTTGGTTAATTCTTTCCTGTGATACAGCTCTCAGCTCTTCTCTTCATGGGTTTAAACTTACTAAAGTTATGACACTGACGTCCAGTTTCTATACAGTGGTGGCTTTGCCTTTAGTCTATTCACTACTCATAGCCAGCTTCTAAGATTACTTGATCTACTTGCGTTTCTGCATCTGTACGATTATTAAATTACTTGAATTTTCTGCAGTGCTATTGAAACGTGCAATCTTCTTTTCGCATATGAACATTTACTCAATTCTTTATCTCGTCATCAGTTTCTACAAAGGTCATACGTTTTCTTCAGCCCGTCTTCTATGTGCATCACACTTCACTTCTTCTGAAGTCACCATGTCATTTTCTTGCTCTTTTTCATATTTCTTATGGGACTTCCTCCATTAGATTGTCATCTCTTCGGGATTACACTTGATCTGGTTTTCTTAATAGGTACCTTTTCTCAAAGACTCGCTGCGGAATAGTCACAACTTCTGGAGCTGAGCCTGGCACAATCTCAGGCCTCCAACATACAGGTGGGAAGGGGGTGGAACTCCCTGCAGAGGCATTAGGCTGCTCCTCTACACCACCCTCTCCCTCTCTCCTCACATCTCTAACATCTCTAAGAAGTCAAACTATCAGCCCCACCTCCTCAGAGGTATTCTTCCTTTTCTCACTTTCCCCCAGAAGCTGTTTCCAGAGCTATGGTCCTCTCTAGGTTGGACTACTGCAACAGCCTCTTTCTAAATCTGCCTGCCTCTACTCTTTGACCTTTACAACTTCTCCAGCACAGGACTACAAGACTTGTCCTTGGCCTCAGCCCAGGGATCGTATCTCTCCAGCTCTGAAATCACTTTGCTGACTCCCTGTGGCTGCAAGGATCTAGTTGAAGACCTTCTGCATAGTCCACAAGGCTCTCTGGGGCCTGGGACGGCTCTACCTCCAACTTTCTCTTCCAATACATCTTCGTTCTCGAGTTCTCTGCTCATCCACCTCCAATACTCTGAAGGTCAGATGTTTCCCCAAGCAGAGAGTTGGGGGCAGTTCTCTCTCCTCAGCTGGCTGCAATTAATAGAGTTACATGTACCTGTACTTCTCCCTTTCCCTTCCCTGCTGGCACTTCTCCCCTTCACTCTTCCCTGCACTTGCATGATCTGAATGACACAAGGCCTAGTAAAATCGTTGTTTTGTCCTCCCTTTGTTTCCCCCTCCTTGTCTTGTCGCGCCTAGAAACACTTGTGTACAGGCACGATATAAATGCCATATCATATCTTTACTGTCATGCTTTGTACAAATCCATGTTACCAACTGTATCAACTTATTGTACTAACCTCTTATACTTGCGGCAAAATGCAGATGCACAATACATCCAGGACGTTTTTAACCTCAATTTTCTCAATCATCTACATTTCGAGTGAGGCATCTGGTGAGATATTGTGCTTGTACCACGTAGTTTGTGTTAACAGGTGTGCCAGGGAGACACACCCTTGTTTGTCTCTAGTGCGACTTACGTTCTTTCTGTTTAAATTCCCGCTAGAAGCGCAGTTTACTGGGCCACTCCCAACCCTTAGCTCAACTCTATAATCAAACAGGACAACACTGTATGCGTATAGTAACCTTTGGATGCCTGTCTCGGCCAACTTTGGCGGATATGCCCTAACCTTATTTAAGGCTTCCTCAATATCCAAAATATACAATGTGAATTCATTTTGAAAACAGGAATGAACACATCAAGAAATGGTTAGCTGTACTGTTTTCCATACTACACTTTCAAATGAAAGGAAAGGAATGCAGTGAATAACTATCTGGGAAGTTGGGCAATATTATTGTAATAAATCATACTTTTATATGTTAATAGATGTGATACAATTGACCTTAGCAAAACAACGTGGCATCTTATTCAAAGAATCTGCTTTTCTGTTACAGTGGTGCAGCCTCCTTCATGTAATGCATCAACATGACATGCCAAAGTGCCACGATGTTGTACAAAAGCAGGGAGATGTGCTATAAAAGATCACCCAGCATAACATTGCACAGCCCCAGTGGTGTGAGGTTGACATGGTGAGAAGAGCTTAACAAGAGAGCCCATGGTATGGTCCAATCAGCTGCCGAACAATCAATTCTATAGATGATACAGTCTAGACATAAATGCTTCATATTGATGAGTTGAAATTATCACCTAAGCCATTAGAAAAAACATGTCCATCTATCCGAGAATATGGTTATATAAAGATAAAGATCTCTTATCCTTACTGGAGATACCTGATCAAATAAAAGCACCACCTGATCAATGTGAGATTGAATCGATTTTTTTGTGCAAAATAATTGCTTATTTGCATCAATAAACCAATGGCTAATTGGAACTTTGAAATGGATGCAAAAGTGATGCAAGAGTGATTGATAGCTTTATATCCTGTAAGGCAACAGGTAATTATAGCAAGATTTTACAGGTCATTCAATGATTTGGAGAGAATGGAATCAAAATCATCTGTGCATGTTATCCAAAATCATATGGACAAAAAGAGAGAATAAACCAAAACATGTGGAATGTTTAAGGTGTTTCATATGTGGTGATGAAGATAATTGGCCAAATGGTATACTATAATATAATACATTTCTTCCTTCATATGCTGTTTCCCCATGTTCTGAAAGGCACATCTAAATTTGAGGTACAAGACATTTTAAAGTGTGTTAAATATATTGTTTGATTTAGTATAGAGGAAAGGGTAAAAGAAAATCTCCCTTGTGAACTCGCAAGGCACCATGACTTGAGGGTGGTAAGTAGTATGTGGGTAGAAATTAAATGGGGACAAGGCCATTCCGTGCCATTAGAAATTCCTGACTGGCTAGTTGGCGGTTGTGGTGAAAAATGAGGCTATTGCTTGTTGCACTTGCATTTGCTCAGATATAGTATTTAAAGTATGATGCAGTTGTGTATCAAACCTGCTTGCAGACTTGTTTTGAATTGAAGATGCAATTGAGTATTGTCAGTGACTTGCACAGAATATGTAAAAACTAATTTATGGTAAGGATTGAGAGACAATGAAAGAAATATAGTGATGGGTGGCTATGCCTGGGAAGGAAGCAGGTGCAGTAACATTTGAAGACTAACACTCTGAGAATTCTCCTGTGTGGTATAGCAGGCGTTTGGTAGCAGCAATACTATTTTGCATATAGCAATTTATAAATGGATGGATTTTAGCATATTCAGAAAAACAGAATTATGAGCAGAAGGCAGACTTGGTGCTATGGGTAGCGCATTACAAACACTTAGCAATGTAGCAGTGGATTATGAGGACCTTTCTTCATCCCTAAAATAGGGGGTAAGGCTATAAATTATATATTAGATTTCTACATAGAAGTACCTGGTCTTGTTCACCTGGTGGAACCCTGTTGAAGTCTGCATTGCTCCTCATATGGACTTCAGGAATTTCACAGATTAAGACTGAACATAGGAAGTGAGTCCTTAAAGGTACCTTAATTAAGGTACAGCCTGTTCATGGTTGTAAATGACTAATGGTGGTGGTAGCCCCAATCTCACCCATGAAAGCGTTAAGGTTAACAGCAGATTCCTAACAGACCACAGATACTCTCAGAGGTCATTGTTACATTTTTATGTACAGTTAATATGTATTTGTTTATCAGACATAAGATAATACAGCCACTTGGGGGAGGGTAGAGTGTGAAGAGAGAGCGAGAGAGAGATGTACAATTACTGGGCAAATATCAAACGATGATGGTCTTATGGAATAATATTTGGATATGTAATTGTTGTTGTTCTGAGTACTCCATGCATGGAAGGCTGATCCAAAGAGGAGGAGTAAGGATGAAAAGGACGAAGAAGCACATCGACCAACCCAAACCTAGTTCTTCTGTGGAGTCTGCAGTAGTCATGATGAGGAAGTGCCAAGAGGTCTTGTTAGTGTGTACAGATTGAATTTCTGAATGAGGAACAGGGTCCGTCTATAATGGAAGGTACAGTAAAGGAGCTATCAGAATCCACAAATTAGATGCCAGAGCAAGGCACATGTGGTTATGTCTCCTGAGACCCATTAGAAGGGGCGCCATGAAAGTCTGAATTTTATGCAGCCAGTATAAGGGGAAAATGAATGGGTGACGTTACTCGAAACAAAAGAGATGATGGCTGGAAGGTTTGGAATTAATCCTAACCTCTGGCATGGCTTTGGGCAATCCTCCAAAGCATCAGCCGCTAGCCTGTTAAGCCATTATAAAGGGGAAAGACCATATGAAAATCAGGCTTGATCCCACTCCAAAAGGGGCAGATAAGTCCAAACTGCTTGGTCACATCCCTTCTGCACGAGACCACAAGCATACCCAAACTTGTTTCGGCCTTGTTGGGCCTCATCAGTGAGTAGTAACTTGGGTCTCAAAGCCTAGCAGACACGGGCCCCACATTTGGGCATACCCTTCCGACTCGGGGTGACATATGCAAAACTAAGAAGTGATGGCTGGAAGGTTTGGAATTATTCCTAACCTCTGGCATTGCTCTGGGCAACCCTCCAAAGCATCAGTCGCTAGCTTGCCAAGCCATTACAAAGGGGAAAGACCATATGCAAATCAGGCTTGATCCCACCCCAAAAGGTGCAGTCCTTCCCAAACTGCTTGGTCACACCTTTCTGTACAATTTGCATCACATTTTATCAAACAACTCCCCCGTTGGTGCTATTCAAACAGCCTGTCACAAAAGGAATGAATTGCCATTTGCAATTTTGGGCCACTTTTTGATTGGTGCATGAGACAATTGTATGCCTCAGTACGACCCTGGACCCATCATTCCCAAGCTTTGCCCTCTAAGAACTTTTAAATCTTTCTACCCACCGTTGTTGCTGAGTTTGATGCTCAACTCTCAATACAGTGGGCTTTTTAAGTTTAGTTTCCACTAGAAGTGGGTTCCACTAGAAGTGGGCAGTGATTTCTTCCCAGCAGTTGAACTGTGTGCAGTTCACAAATGCAGAGCTATGCTAAGTAGTGAAGATTCGATTTGTTTTCAGTTTCACTGCCAGGGTAGACGTTTGACTGTAACACATTTTCGGTGGTTTACATCTCACGCATCACTGAAACCTGAAAATGTGTAACTTTGGACCCCAAGAACTTCATCTTTGCCTCTGCTTTATCTCTGCTGAACTCCTGGCTGAAACTGATACGGAAACTGCACTGGTCACATGACTACCCTTTGTTCTTGGGGCCAGGTCCCCTCCCTGCCAGTTGCACACTCACCTGCACTGCCCCCCTGGCAACCCTTGCACTCTGGGGCTGTTCTGTATCCCACAGCCCCTACTAGCACTTGATGTCTGCACTTACCCTTGCACATGCCACCAACTGGCTGCACTTCTTATTATCGTTCCTACTTATTGTTCTAGTTATTTCTGATATCCTATGTGCTGCGCTTCCTCTCCCCCTTCCCCCTCGCACTTCTCCCCTTCCCCACCTCCCCTGCACTTGCGCAATCTTAATTTCACCTGGCCTAGTAAGATTGTTGTCTCTGCTTCCCTCTGTTCCCCCCCCTTGCTTCATTGTGCCTTGAAACACTTGTGTATGGGCGCGTTATAAATGCCATATCATATCATATGGATGTGCTGAGTATGAAATACTCAACCTCATTTGCGGACATGTAGCGGAAATAAAGTACTGGTAATCCCATTTACAAAGGTTTACTTGCATTTAGTGAGCACAAATGACTGGCAATAAAGGAAATATGCAAACTATTACAGAGTGCACACCTTAATATGTGTATTTCAAGAGAAAAATGTATTGAGAAATGTTATAAATTGTATGAATTCAAAGTGCGGGGAGAGAAATCAGTACTGGCACATGAACTGAACGATAATAGAAAATAGGATAAGATCCCAGAAGCAGCGAACTCACATCCCCTGCACACTGTCACAAGCCAAAAATTGTGCCAAACTCTTAATGAAAAGTCTCAAAAACTTGTATGCGTCTAATTATCTGATTGGTACAGAATCATTTTGTGAACATGCAACATTTCCATGAAAATTCATACACCATGTTTTTCAAAATAAGGATTTGTATTCAATAAAATGTATGTATTGTGATCCAACGTGTTTTGAGAATTCATCTCTTCATCAGGGGTCTTCACAAGTTATTATCTCTACAACAAATGATAATCTTATATAGGTGTACTTCTTAGTATTTTCACAGACAATCAACAAGTGTTACTTAATGTCAGTACACTCCACAAAAATCGCTGAATTAATAGTTATAATTCCAACTCTTGAAACATGCATTTGCCTATAAACATCTACCTTAGGATCTCCATGGTCCAAACAGCACCAATGCTATAAGAGGTTGAATTCAAGGGGTTGAATTATGCATGTGCAGGACATTCTGTCTCTGGTAACCTAAACATCATAGAGTATTTTGGTCTCCAAAAGCATGTCATTTCAATAATGAAAGGAACAAGTTGGCAAAAGCCTCACCTCTCCGTTTGCAAATAGATGCACTTGAATTCTTCTGGTGTAGAGATAGAATAGTAAGAGTCATCTCCATTCAGTTTTGTAAGTGCACAGAATGTCTTACTCCTGTAAACAGGATTTATACCAAAATACCGAAGGTGATTGTAAGAACTTCCGAGTGAAGTGAAAAATGTACCTATAAAAATGATCCATTAAAGCACTCACCATAGCTGTGATACCACGAGCTGAGTAAGGATGGCTGAACTCTGCGTGAAATGTGTCGAGAATAAGTTTAGACCCAAGGTCTGTCTGTGAAGTAAAAGTGTGTTGGTATCTTATAAATATGTGGGCTGCAATTTAGATCTTAATAATATTTCCCAACACATGCACACAGTGTTATGGTTTAACCACTCACCTCCTCAGAGGCATTCAGGGTTTGAAGATATAGTTGCATGTATTAATTACTGACTCAAGGTGGAGACTACAATCATTGTCCCCTAGAGTACCAAGATACAAGTAAACAGTGAACATGGCGGTCTTTACCTTTTAAACAGAATAAAAAATACAAAATAATCTCAGATCCTCATTCCCGCGTCTATTCGTGATAGCCCGACAAGTGGAATGGACAAAATGGCCGCTATAAGTAGTGGTGTGTAAAAATGCTGTAATGACAGCAATGACTTCATTGGGATGAACAAAACGGGGCACATTAAGTCCATCGCGGATCCCGGTCGGGCCTCAAAAATGATATGCTCCATGTATAGATATCATTATCTCTAGCTCTAGGTTTCCTTAATGTTTAAAGGTGTAAAACGATCTCTAAGCATGGATCAAGATCATCCTCTGATGATAAATCATCATAATACCATTCTGATGATTGTATTAATCAAAAGAAACAGAGGAACACAAGCTAAGACCCCCTCTATAGTTCTTGGTGGAATGTGATCATCACGCTAATGATCTGAAAAATCTTTTGTTGATGAAATATGATAATCCCATTCTACTAAAAATAGATTACTATAGTCCTTACCTGGCAAGACATCTATAACGCCAACAGGCAAGCGCCATACAGACAACCTAGACAACCTCCAACATCTGTGAACACAGATAGCAGTGACATCGCAAGTGGGGAGGGCGATAACATCATCAATACGACTAACACCACTGTCACACAAGTGGAGGTAACACCTCAGACACAAACAAGCACCAGTACCTTGATAAACACTCCAGCATCAGCTTCTTTTTTAGATGGGGGAAGACCAGAAGTGGGCAAAAGAAAGCCAAGGACAAGGAACAAGTGACAGAGTCCATAGTCATGAGCATCTCATCCAAACGCCTAATCACGACACACATGGACACACTTAATTTATGCTGAACATTTATACTGATAACAAATAGCTCTAGCTTTGAAGAAGAGATTAATCAGTTAAAACTGATTAGAACAATTGAGCTTAAAGTGTTCTTTTAGTCATTACCCAAAGTACAAGAAAGATCAACATCTTTTGACTTCTTAGAAATTAAATCAAAAAGTTCTTTCCATTCTCAAATCAATCAATCAGTGATAGATATGTTCAAGTTAAAAACCACAAGGGATCTCAAGAAGATTAACTATAGCCCACACCAACGTGGTAATATCAGTAAACACTGGTATCCGGTCATTGCATTGACAACCAAAGCACCGACAGCCAAACCATCTAAAAAAAAGCAGCTAAAATAAAAAGCATCTAATGCATTTTTTTTTAGATGGTTCAGGGTTTACTTTAATAAAAATTGTTTTTTAAGGTAAAAAAGGGGGGTTAATGGGGGACCCCCCATTAAAAAATGAAACATTAAAAAAATTCATTAGATGCTTTTTTTAGATGGTATGGCATTAGATGCTTTGGCTGTCAATGGAATGACTATAAAACCGAAAACACCAGGTACAGCTTATTAAACAACTGCCAGAGGATACTTCTTGTCATGGATACACCTTCTCAGACTCCTTCGGCCATTCATACACAAGATCAGGTATTCTCCCTAGATCACAGACATCACTCAAGTTCAGACATTCTGTTACTCAGCTGCAGCATCTAGGGTCTATTCCACAGGCTTTCCGGCAAAAGGGTATGCAAATAACATGCTGGGCAGGCCATCATCGCCTGTTTCATAAATAGCAACTCCCATGGCGATGGTACACGCGAACAATAAGAAAGCATGTTTCCATGGTAAACCCACGCATGAGAAGTCATCACTTCCTGAATCCACGATCACGTGACATGGTGTCTCGAAGTGCCTCACACCCACCAAACTGTCATGCCTTCCTGGCAACAAACTGCCGGCCCCGACTCGTGATACATGCCTTGCGCTCACGTAACCTGCTTCCCATAGCAACGCCTTAAAACAGCTTCGGGGTTAACACAGCGTTTGGCGTTTTGTATTCGGGACCATTGCTTCTCTGTTTATGTGATCTTGGATAACGTTTTCTTGGATTTTCTTTGCCTTGCCCTTACCTGCTACGTTGCCTCGTTACAAAGACTTCCTCCACTGCTCGACCTTGGACTGAACAACGGTCGTGCCTTTGGATTCTCCTTTTGTACTCAGCCTGGACTTACCTTGAATTCTGTTCTCGGAATCCACGAACTCTGTTGAATTATACTGACCAGTCTTTGCCTTGATATCTCTTCATGATCCTCAGGTGCTTCCAGTGAGTTAACAGAGTGTTTGTCCACACATTCAGGTACACTGCTTGCTTGCAGCTTTAGCCCACTGAGGGAGCGGGTTCCTTACCTTGCACATTCGGTATCACTTCCCAGTTCCTCCCGGTAAGTGACCTGCAGCTTGTGTTCTGGTAGGTGCCCTTCTTGTTGTTCTATTATCAATACACTGCTTCTAGTCCGTTCTATACCTAACCTGCCCCTTCCTTTGCAGCAGCCATTCGGAGGTCATTTTGTTCCTGTTCCTGCCTCCTGTGGCCCTAATCCTCGAACAGGGAGTTATTTGTATCTCGCTGTTGGTTGCTTAGGGACGGAGGTATTCATACTTCACGCGATCCTCGAGTCTTGACAGACTGAGAAGCCCTATATTCGC
The DNA here is from genome assembly GCF_040938575.1 of Ambystoma mexicanum. NCBI lineage: Eukaryota > Metazoa > Chordata > Amphibia > Caudata > Ambystomatidae > Ambystoma > Ambystoma mexicanum. Next base: position 136,573,325 of record NC_090931.1, on the reverse strand, counting down.
CTGGAGTATGGATCCCTCCGCCGAGGACCCACTGGCTGCTTTAGTACAAGCTATCAGAGTACTACGCTCTGATATGGCGGCTGCCACAGCAGCAATCCATCAGCGCCTTAATCTCATCCAGAGTGAGCATCACGCATTACCCATAGATCCTGTGTTTGGGGATCCCCCAGCATAACGAGGTGCTCCCCAGGTTCCCCCATCTGTCACTTCACAAGTCATTGTACCCACTCCTTTTCCTCTGGCCACACCCGAAAAGTTTCAGGGAGACCCCCGTTAATTCTGCACCTTCCTAAACCAGTGCAAGTTCCACTTCTTGTGTAGACCTCAGTAGTTTCCGGATGCTACCACCAAAGCAGCCTTTACTTTGTCTAATATGGGTGGCATTGCTGCCACTTGGGCTAATCCATTGCTCGAGAGCAACAGTCCTGTATTGTATGACTTTGATCTTCTGGTAACAGAGATGACCAAGGTCTTTGACATACGACACAAGGCGCAATCCCGGGACCTCAAATTGTTAAATCTCTCACAGGGCAAGTCTTGCCAAATTGAATACATCACTCGTTACAATCAATTGGTGGTAGAAACCGCTTGGACCAAAAATAAGAAGGCCGTGTTTTTTTTACAAAGGATTGAGTGATGCCATGAAGGACGCAGTAGCCGTCGTTCCCTCATTGCCCGTTCAATACCACGAACTCGTAGACCTAGCCGCACTGGTCGATGCCAGAAGGTCTGAACGAAAGCTGGAATCTGGTTTTGGCCCTTTCCGGTCCACCCCGGTTACTGAATCTCAAGGGGAACCCATGCAAAAAAGGGGGTTCCATAGTCCTAGTGAGAGAATGCAGGAAGTTTGCTAATGCTTGCGTCTATTGTGGCCTTAATGGACACTATGTCAAAGAATGTCCCCACAGACCAAAACTCAAGACCCGGGTTTTCCGAAGGCTCGTCCCTAGACACGGGGGCACGGACGAGCCAAGACTTGACCCCCTCACTGACCACACCCACCTATGGAGGTATGCGACCCATATCAGTACAGGCCGATTTGTATTTTACTCCTGACATAAGACACATGGTTCATCTATTTATTGACTCTGGCTCCACAGGTAACTTTATAGACAACTCCCTGGCAGCCATACTGAATTTGCCATTACAAAACAAGAGACGACCAGAGCCGGGACAAGCAGTGGATGAGACGGCCTTAATCTCGGGACCTATTAGGCAACAAACACTGTTGACTCTAGAAATGCAGGATACCCATAAGGAGATGATCTCTTTTGATTTAATGACTACACCTAAATTTGGGCTCATACTTGGGATTCCGTGGTTATGTGTCCATAATCCTGTTGTCGATTGGGCCTTTTGTCAGTCTGCATGTCTTACCCAATCTGACCTCAATAAGTCTCCATCCCAAGTTCTAGGTGCCATGGCTAGCTTACATTGACTGGTCCGTTGCCCATGGATCTTGATCCCCCTCAACATGTAGTGGGCACCATAGCTTCAGTTGTTCCCCCCGAATACCAGGACTTCCTGGAAGTTTTTGATAAGGGTTGTGCAGAGGTCCTCCCTCCACATAGGACCTCGTGATTTGACACTTCTATAGTCATGAAACCGGTACACAAAGGGAGAGCCCTGGTGATAATGGATTTTCTACTTTATCATCAGGGCTGCCTGGGACTATTACAGGATCCCAGGACATATCTGATGTTAGATCATGACCCAACAAACATCATTGAAGCCTTGATTGAAGAGTGTATCGACAAATATAATGAGTCAGAATTGATAACTCCATGGACAGAGGATTTTTTGATAAAAAGATATCTCATTATTCCAGGATTCAATGCACTCCCTGAGGAGCACAACACCTCAACCAATCCCCTGTTCTGCCAAATACTGGCAGGAACAGAGAACGTGTTCGACCCTCTGGTGATTTACTTGGACATGGCCTTACAACCATTAGTCCAACAGAGTACCACATACCTCAAGGATACTTCCCACTTCTTAAAACTGTTGAGTGAATTACACCTCACAGACCCTGACCTTATCTTCTTTTCTTTAGATGTCAGTAGCCTCTACAATTCTATCCCTCATGGTGAAGGAACTGAAGCTATGGAATGGTTTCTGCTAGAACATGAGAATGTTCAGATCCATAAGATCTTTGCTATGGAACTTATTGATCTGATACTCTACAACACATTTTTTAGATATGATGGAAAGTTCTATCTGCAGATATCAGGGACATCAATGGGTTCCTCAGTGACACCCATGTATGCGAACATATTCATGTTCCACTTTGAGAAAACTTACATCTTTGTGATTAAACCTTGGTCATCTAAAATAATGTTCTGGAAAATATATATAGATGATGTGTTCGATATTTGGAAAGGTACTAGGTCAGAAGTGACTGAGATCTTTGAATTCTTCAATGGCTTTCATAAGGATATCAAATTTACCCTGGATATAGGGGAACCGAGTAAACATTTCTTAGATGTTCTTGTCCCTTATACAGGAGGAAAATTGCTTACTAGTATACATAGGAAGCCGACAGATGGCAATAATACACTTCGCTTCAACAATTTTCACCCTAGAGACCTGAAAGACAGTCTGCCCTACAGTCAGATTTTAAGATTGAAAAGGATCATTTCCAACACAGACATCCTAAAGAGAGGTTCAAGGGCTGAGGATTTCCTACTGATATCCTTGAAAAGGCAGTTGCAAGTACAGAGATACACCGATGAGAGGATCTTCTCAAACCAGGTCCTAACAAAGAAAGCACTGGAATGATACACATCTTAAGCTTTTCAGCGCAAAGTTATCAGGTTAGCAGAGGGATCAAAAGAAACTGGAACTTCATAAGGCTAGATCCCACATTACATCACTTGTTCCCAGATCCAGCCATGATGGCATATAAAAGGGGTAGGAATTTGAGGTACTCACTGGTTAGGGCAGAAAGACCAAAACAACCTTTTCAGAGAGTGCTTCAAAAAGGAGAGGAGAGGTGAAGCGTTTGTCAACATTTTCCTTTCATTATTGACATATAGTGGTTTTGGAGACCAAAATACCAGATTATCCTATCATGATTAGGTATCTGGTCATTGCATTGAATGCCATTGCATCTAATGCCATTCCATCTAAATGTTTCCATCTAAACGATTTCCATCTAATGCATATTTTTGGGGGGTAAAGGGTTAATTTTTGTTCAGGTGCATTTTAAAGGGGGTTTGAGGGGGAGCCCCTGCCCACAAAAAAGAAATAAAAAAAATGCATTAGATGGAAATGTTTTAAATGGAAACATTTTGATGGAATGGCATTAGATGCAACGGCATTCGATGCAAAGACTGTAAACCCATTTTTAGGCTACCAAGGACAGAACATCCCACATATGCATCATTCAGCCTCTTGAATTCTACCTCTTAGAGCATTGATGCCATTGGGACCATGGAAATCCTAAGGTCAATGTTTACAGACAGATGCATGTTTCAAGAGTTGGAATTATTAATTGAGCGATTTTGTGGAGTATACCGACATTAAGTAAAGTTTGTTTATTGTACATGAAAATACTAAGATATAGACCTATATAACATTATCTTTCTTGATTATTTGTAGAAATAACAATTTGTCAGGACCCCTGATGCATTCTCGAAGCACGTTAGATCACAACAAAAATTCATTTTATTGAATACAAATCTTTATTTTGAATATATGATGTATAAATTTTGATGGAAATGCTGCATGTTCACAAAATGATTCTGTACCAGTCAGATAATTAGATTCGTAACAATTTTGGAGACTTTTCATTAAGAGTTTGGCTCATTTTTGGGCCTGTAAAAGTGTGCAGGGGATGTGAGTTCCCTACTTTTGGGAACTTATCCTATTTTCATTAAAAGAAATATGGCAAAGAAAGGCTAAATTAAAATAACATATATTTTGCTCTCACTCTCTGATTCTCCATCCACCAAAAAGAAGGTACTATTTTATATGAATGCAAAAGTCTGATGCACACTCAGAAGCTGAAAGGCTGGATTCAAATTCTTCCAGTCATGTGGATGACCTTCCTCAACACTCCTCACCCGTGAGGGGAAAACAGGAAGTGCAAGTGGTGTACTCTTTTGCCTGCCCAGATACCTGCAGTGAAAGCAATTCTTGCATCGATCATCCTTTTGAACTGCAAGTATTTTCTTAGTGATTTAGAAGAAATATGTTCACAAAGTAGGGTCAGCAGAGAAAGTGTAACTATAGTCATTTTTGGTTCAAGCCACTAGAGGAAGAAAACAAACAACTTCTTATCCCCCCACCGCCTACACCATTTATCCTGCTAATATCACATATATTTACTTAAACGCTTGCAAAGTTACATTTTGCAGAGTAAGCTGTAAGTGATTTCAATCCGGCATACACCTAAGTCAACGCCTAGCATGTAGTGCACAACTGAAATCCTTATTTATTTTTGTCTAAAAATTCTTTATTCTGAACGATATACCACTCATATCACGCCCTTCTCCTGGAACCCCCCGGTCACACTGAACCAAGAATCAGGCTGGTTTTCAAAGGTAAAGATTTATTTATGTATTTAAAATGTTATCACAATAGGTTTTAATAGTTACACCACACTCACCAATGGGGTGAGGTAACACAGAATAATCTCTTTAATACACAAGGAGTAACAGTGAGCAAACAATTCAGCACAGAAAATAATACTTGTGTGTGGTTTCAGATCGGAAAGCACTGTGGTTAAAGATTCCCTCTGCACACCCCTCAACCCCCCGAGAGGCAATGTAAAGAGATAGGAGAAGAGAGCAGGTATTCAGGAATGGCAGAATTCAAACAGAATATCATTCCCACTTTACCCCAGCAAACACAAGAGAAGCTGCCATAATGGTTTTTAAAGTTATCTGTAGAATGGACTGGGCAAAAACACCAAATATCGTCAAAATTACTGAAATTGTTATAAATTCTTATGGGAGCCGCTTTGGATAGTTGCACACAAACACAAGCAATGATTTAATACCAAGAAACAATTTAAAATCTTAAAATTCAAGTCGGAAGCAATTAAAAGCTGTTTTACACGTGTAAGAATTTTCCAAAACGAAAATTTGCGGCAAACATTTCACTGCGCGATATTCACGATAACGGGAGAAACGTGCTGATTTGGAATGCGGTTTTAGGTGCGATTTAAAGCTATGGCTATTAGCTACGATGTTGAAATTTTGTTTCTAGCACAAAAACTGAGGGAGTTATGGATGTTTTAGTAGAGGTCGTTTTTTTGAGATAGGCGCAAGAATGGAAAACGGGAATGCACTTTAAAAATGACGAAAGGGTTTCTTACATTAGCGATGACTATGAACAAAACGAATACCACACAATAACACAGCCACTTGATCATGATGACTGCCTGCGGAGGAAATGCGCCTTCTTCAGATGAGAAAAGATCACTGCAAAGATAGTTTTAACAGTACTAGTATAGGAGGAAGATGGGATGGTTTGTATAGAGAATTCAGACAATTCAAAAATACTCCTAGCAACACAGGTTCTGAATATAAGCTAGGACGGGTTTAAGATAGGGATAGACTATGCAAAGTACATTTGCCAGTGACACAATTCTTTCTATAGATACTCACTGGATATGTTTTTAATGGAACCGTCAGGCTTCTGGTCAGTCAAGATTCTGGTCAGTGAATTGGATCTGGTTTATGACAGACGGCTGGGCTCATCAACTGGGCAGCGTCAGCAAGGCGCTCTGGTCACGGCACAGGACTGGACTGGATCTGCAATGCACTCTGGTCACAGCACGGCACAGACTGGACTGGATCTGTCTTTCTTGGTTCTGATGATAATTATTTTCACCAGGCAAGCAGTACAATGCAGCCCGGCTGTATTATGATGTTTCCCCTTTGGTTTGTGGGGTTCTGTTCTAGAATTTTGAGGCCTAGCTGAAAATGGTTCAGCTATGCAATGGGTTTCTGCTTTGCCAAGCTTCAGGAGTCTAGAGCAAGGAAGATGTAGAGTTCAGCAGCAGGGTGCTCCGTCAGCATCGGGATAGTGAGTGAATCTGTCTGCCTTTTTGAGTGGTGAGTTGTGTCTATTTATGCTATAAACAGGCATCATAAAGGGGGTGTGTGGGCTGGTTTATCCTAAGCTTGCCCCTTTTGACAGGTGATTGAGTCAGAGTGTACTCTCTGCCTTGATAGGAGGAGAGAAACAGAGTGTCACCTTTATGGTGTGATTTTATGAGGCTGAGAATCCACCCCTAGAACTCTGGAACGCAAAATCTACTTTTGGCACAATACATATTTACACATGTGCAACCTTTATAATAATCACATATACAGATTACGTATTTTAAATAGCAGCTACTCATCAAGTTTCATAATTCTAGCAGAAATACATTTTGTGTAAAATCACATTTCTTGCCGTTTCTTTCCAGAACATGTCACACAATTTTGCCACATCTTGAAACGTTCAGCCAAAATTTACATTTACAGATCTGTTACTTTTATATTTTTCACAATTTTAACTGACAAGTTATAAGTCTTTTAGAAAATTGTTCTTGTTAATGTTCAGCCACAGATGGTTGTTTGGGTCCGCCTCTTTTTGTCTCCCTGCAGTTTAGGAGCAGTCTCCTCCCTGCTTGCTCTTGGCAGAGGCCATTTACGACTGTCCTCACACCTCGCATTTCCTTAGTTACAGCTGCTCATTGTTCCTCATGCCTCTGTAGACCAGGTTCTTTCCCTACCCCATAATTAACGCTTCTGTGTGATTTCCTGCTGGGGGAAAGACCTTCCTTCTGTGAGAAAACCTGTTATTCCAGTTTGGTAGCTTCAGCCAAGCTTATTTTAATTGTTACTCTGTTGAATTTTTCCTTAGCTTAAAAAAAACTTGGTGTATCAAATCACAGCTAGAATACTCATTGAAGATTTCAAACCATGGGATCAAAACAATTACAACATGGGTTACAATCAGCAAACATTTCATTTCAGTTTATACATGTTAAAGTTTAATCAGGCAGGCTCCTGACAGCTGTCATTTAGGTGGCCGACAGTACTGCACCCAGAGATTTTTGACAGATCCACAGACAGGCCACTTTTGCTGTGGAAATCCCTTTATTCTCTCAGCTTTTCAGGACTTTGGAAGTTCACAATGATTTCTTAAACTAAGTGAATTTTAGCATCCAGCAAGAATTTTGGATGTTTGAGGATGTTCTGTACCAGCATTCTGAAGTTTCAGCCACAAAGAAAAGGGGATTTAAAGCCAGATTCTGGGTTTCATTTAGCAAAGCGCTGCTTTTTTCTTCTGTACTCCATTTTCACTTGTTGTGGAGCCCAGTGACACATTTCAGGAGTGAGAGCTCTGTTCCACCACTGACAACGTGCATGGCAGATTGGGCAGCCATCTTTTTGTGCATTGCAAAGCGCGATTTTCAGAGGTTTTGCGCGCACAAGGGTTTTGCGGCCATTGTGCTGTTTTCTGGCACCATCAAAACACAGTGATGCAGCATAGCAGAGCAAAAGTGGGTCAAAACATCCCACAGAGCCCTCCCTCCCGACTTGAGTTTGACCTCCCGATCAGGGGGAAGTCAGGAAATTGGGATGTTCTTTCTTTCTCCGGTCCAGGTGGAAAAGTAGTCTGCTTCTCCCATCAGTGCTGGATCGGCATGCTCTCCTCGCCGGTTGTGGATGGGAGTATCGAGCGATACTCCAGGCTCCTTGGGTCTTTCCTTCTGGTCCCCGAGTGGTCCTCCTTGGTAATTAGAACTTCTTGGTTCCAATGCTATGAGACAGAACAGAGCATGGTTATGGAGTTTTCCCCATTACTAATCGTGTAGTGGGGCAGATGCATACATTGAATACAATTTACAATATTCCCTGCCTGTATTTACTAATGGTTTTAACAGGTGGATTCTTCTAGGTTGCCAGAATTTGCCCCTCTGGGTTTCCGGTTGATCCTCTATTTGCCGCAAATTATGCCTGGGATGGCAACTCTTTAGCTGGTTTATGTGGACCCACTTATCTTCCCCTTCTGCCAAACTGCCCTTGGGGATGCAGATTCTGTAGGTGACTGGTGAGATTCTGTCTGCAATTTCAAAAGGACCCCAACAAGTTGGGAGGAATTTGCTCTGTTTGGCTTGGTTCCTTTGGAAATTGTACAAGTAGACCCGGTCTCCTACTTGGTATTATTTTTTTAGTTGTCTTAAGGTCATAGTGGGTCTTCATACTGTCTGCAGATATCTCTAGATTCCGCTGAGCATAGGCAAAAGCATGTTAAAGGTGTTTTCTCAGATTCTCAACATACTCATGAGATGTGGAGGCATTTATCAAGGTCTGCTCTTGGGTTCTGTAGAGCAGATGCTGGGGTAGTACCATCCTTCGTCCAGTCAACAGTTCAAATGGAGACATTTTTGTTGCAGAAGAAGAGGTAGATCGGATGGCCATCAGGACAAGAGGTAATCAAATGTCCCAATAGTCTTGTTGTATCTCTCAACAACACCACTAGAGACAGCCGTTAGGCAATGTGTAGTTTCCTTTTGACCCCAAGTATCTCCCACATCTTTGTCATCACTTCGCTAGTGAAGTGACTACCTCGGTCTGACTCAATCTTTTGGGGCAGTCCAAAATGTGAGAAGATGTGATTGATCATCAGGTAGCTGCTGTTTCTGCCTTGCAATTTGGGGCCGGGAGACATTCCCCCCATTTAGTGAACAAGCATGTTACAGTCAACGTGTGCGTGTTTCCCCTAGAGGAGCGAATCACCAGCCCGATAAAATCGACTTGTATATCTGACGAAGGCAGTGTCATCCCCCTCTTTGAAGGGGAGCACGGTGTGTGAGAGATGTTGGCTGAAATTGTGCACACACAAGACACACCTTCAAGTATTGGTCGAGGTCTTGCCCCATGTGTGGCCAGTATGCAACCTCTCGCAAGATTTCTAATGTCGTATGAAACCCCCGATGACCGGCTGTGGCCGCATCATGGACGTGACTTAGCGTCAGGCTTCGGAATGAGGTGGGAACCACCCATTAGTCATGGCCAGCTATGGATCTCCTCACCAACAAACCGTCTTGGATTCGGAACATTTTTGGAAATTTCATCAACACTCTGAGGTCCTCTTTCCCAATTTAATCGGTATCCATCAGGGGAAAGTTCTCAGGGTCCTCAATGTGTTGATAAAACTTACCAATTATTGGATCCCCTTTTTGAGCTGTAATCAAATCAGCATCTTGGGTCTCCGTACTCCATTGTGCAGTGGAGAGTTCATTGTGAACATTTGTCTGGGACCTAGTGATAGCAGTGACCTGGATTTCCCCCAACAGGGACTCAATCGCAGGTAGATCCCCTTGGATGGCTCCAGTTTTGGCCAACTGATCAGCTAGATCATTTCCAGTTTTGTCTGGTTCCTCTACTTTAGAATGACCCTTGATCTTTTTCCCATAGATGGTCAACCCATTCGAGGTGGCCAGATCATCAATATTTTGTATTAATTTTCCATGTTTTAATGGTTTATTATTAGCACATAGCATGCCTCTGGTTTTCCAGTTAACCAGGTGCTCCACAAACCCGTTCCGTACATAATCTGAGTCTGTGATTATTTTTTTTTTGTAAAGTATTTTATTGGTTTTTTCAAGAAAGTGAGAAACGTTACAAACTTACAAGTGTGGTAATAAAGAAGCGATACAACAAAAAAAAAAGTAACGTGAGAACAACCAAAACAACAGCAGTCTACATGTAGCGTTAATTATGAGATGTTTGGTGGCAAGTAAAAATTATAGTTCCGATGTTACAGGAAGCGAGGGGAACAGATTCGGGTAATTCCATCTCTGTATCAGTATGAAAAATCGGGTGTTGTAGGACGCTACAGTCCCTCAGGGAGGCTTATAGTCTGCCTTGAAACGCATGTCACTCAGGAGGGCTTTCCAGGAGTCCAGGGTTCCACTTGTGGCTTCTCCGCTGGTTGTGATCCCGTCTTGCCAGGCCCTGGTTTCGGCAGTCGTCCATCTCGCCAGCTCGCTCAGCCACCGAGCATGGCTGGGGCTCGCTGGAGTCTTCCAGGCCATCGCTATTGTTCTCTTGACCAAAATGCATGAGATGTCCATTAGTTTCACCAAATGTTTAAATTTGCCCGGTCTAGGATATATACCTAGTAGGCACTCTCCGGGCGTCCAGTCGTATCTTACCATGCCAGCTTCTGCGCAGGATTGTTTGGCTTTGAACCAGAGTGATTTCACTTTGATGCAGGACCAGAACATGTGGATCATGTCTGCCTTGTCATTTCCGCACCATGGGCACGTCGGGGGTATTTTCGGGTTGAATGAGGCAATCCTGTGGGGAGTCATATATGTCCGGTAAAGGACATTCAGCTGTATTTGTCCGAATCTGGAATTCCGGGACACTTTCTTGGGGTAGATCAGTGCTCTCTCCCATTCCTTGTCAGTAAGTGGTGATTCAAGATCTGCCTCCCATTTCGCCTTCAGTGCCTGACCTTTGGGGTTAGGCTTGTCTATGAGTCTGTTGTAAAGTCTGGAAACTGGTCTCCACCCATCTGAGAGGTCGTGCATTTCCTGTAGCAGTGGGTCTGGGGTGGGCTCTTCCGGCCAACTGTTCCACTGCTTCTTTGCAATCTGTTTGATCCTGTGGTACCAGAGGAACTGGCCCTTGGATAGTCCTTCAATGTTCTGTAACGACTCGAAGTCCCTGAATTCCCCATCAGTGAACATGTCTCCCCATGTATATATGCCTGCTTCCTCCCATCTCCTGGGAGTGGGAAGTTCCGCCTCCGACTTGCACACATCCACCATTATGGGGTTATCCGGGGAGTACGGATGTTTCATTTGCCTTATGTGACAGGCCCTGGCCCATATCTGCCTGCCCAGCTTGACAATCAGCGGAGTTTCGGGAGGTAGCCGAGGGGGAAACCATAGAGTTTCTTTGGGGATTAAGTTTGTGGAAGATTGCCTGAGTAGTTCCAGCTCGGCCGATGCGTCATCAGACAGCCACTTCGTAATGTGACTGAGCTGGGCCGCCAAGTAGTAAAGGTGAAGGTCTGGGAGTTTTATTCCGCCTTCCTTATGTGGGAGAGACAGCGTGGCCAGTGTGAGCTTGTGTCTGCGCGGACCCCACAAGAAGTCCTTGATGATGGCCTCTAGTGTCTTGAAGAAAGGCGGGCGAACGTAGTGGCAAATAGTGGCAAAGAAGTACAGGAATCGAGGAAGGATTATCATTTTGGCAATCGCCGCTCTACCCACCATTGACAGTGGTAGTTTGGACCAAAATTTGATTGAACGCCGAAGGCCGGTGACTGCTGCTATAGTGTTATGTTCGTGTGTGAGTAGCGGGGTGTGACCCACATTGATTCCCAGGTACCGGAACTTGTCAGGTTGCCACTGTATTCCGATAGGCGGGAGGTCGTCTATTGCAATGCCTCTCAGGCTAGCTAGGGGGAATGCAGTTGATTTGTGTCTGCTGAATCGTATCCCTGAGTACTTTGCATAATTGTCGAGAACTTCTAGCGTTGTGGGTGCGTTGATCTCAGGGTTCCTCAAGTAGAGAAGTACATCATCCGCGTATAATGAAATTATGTTGTAAACGTTGCCCACCTTAATGCCCGCATCAAAAAACTGTTGGCGAAAGTATATGGCTATTGGTTCTAGGCCCAATATATACAGCATGGGCGAGAGAGGGCACCCCTGTCTCGTGCCCCTTTGTATTGCCCAGGATCCCGAGACAATTCTGCCTGTTTTAACCCTTGCCATTGGCGAATTATAAAGTACCTGGATCCATCTGATGAAGCCCGCACCAAAGCCGAAGCCCCTCAAAACCTCCACAAGCCACTCCCAATAGATAGAGTCGAAGGCCTTGATGGCATCAAGTGACAGTATCGCCAGGTCCTCCTCTCGGTCGTGGGTTTCGGCCATGATGTGTTGTAGTCTCCTGAGGTTGGCCGTGGTGTTGCGTCCTGGGACGAATCCATTTTGATCTTCGTGAATTATGGATCCTACCACTCTAGCGAGTCTATTGGCTAATATAGAAGTGAGGATCTTGCTGTCGTAATTCAGCATGGCCAAGGGTCGATAAGAATCACAATCGGTGGGTGACTTGTGCGGCTTGAGCATTGGAATAATTATGGTCTCTTTCATGGTGTTGGGCAGGATGCCATTTGTGTAGGCTTCTTGATAAACTTCATGGAGGATGGGGGTGAGAATGGGTTCGTAGGTCTTGTAGAATTCGGGCGGGAGACCATCACTGCCGGGGGCTTTGCCATTAGCGAGCGATCTGATGGCCGCTGTCACATCTTCGGAAGTGATTTCCGAGTCCAGTTCCTCCCTCTGCTCGCTGGAGATTTGAGGGAGGCCTATCTCCTCCAATGTTTCGATTAATTCTGCGGCGGGCACCTGGGACTCGTGGGCATACAATTTGGAGTAGAACTTAGCAAAAGTCTCGTTGATCTCCATCTGCGTCTTGTGTGTTACTCCTTTTTCGTCCTTTATCTCCGTTGGCAGGTGTTTAGGGTGTTCCCGCTTGCAGAGCCAGGCAGCAATCTGCCGGGTTTGTCAGACTCGCTGTGGGATCTGGCGGTATGTGTTGCGAAGTCAAATTTCTCCAGTCTGACCCATGATTCCTGACATTTTATACGGGCTGTTTTAAGAATCTTCTCGGACTCTGAGGAAATGTCAGGGGCGGACTCTAGTCTTGCGATCTCTAATTCCTGGGCCTCAAGAGAGGACTGTAGTTGTCTGCGGGTTCCGCCCGCTCTTGAAATGATTTCTCCCCTGGTAACCACCTTCATGGCCTCCCACAGTGTGGACCAGGTAGCCACCGATCCCTTATTGATTTCTACATATTCCTCTAGCTTCTCAGCAAGGTCCTCTCTGAACTCCGGATCATCCAACGCTGCCGCAGGCATCCTCCACATGGGAATTGGAGGTTTGGGTCCACGCAGCTGTCAATGCATGGCGAGCGGGGAGTGGTCGGAGATCGATCTCCCCAAATATTCAGTGGATGTGGCCAGTGGAGATTGTTCCTTATCAACAAACAAGTAGTCGATCCTTGTGTAGACGCCATGTGGAGCTGAGTAGTGCGAGTAAATTCTGGCCTCTGGATGTTGCACTCTCCAGATGTCTACCAGGTTGAGCTGGTCGAGTGTTTCCGTCAAGGAGGAGGATGCGGGATTGCTTGGCTGAGGAGGAGGGCGCGATCTGTCCTTGCTTAAGTCCATGACGCAGTTGAAGTCTCCCCCCCACACGAAGGTCCTGCCTCGGTGTTGTGCCAGTCTAGCACTCAACGTGCTTAAGTATGACGGGATTCCATGCTGCGGAAAGTATGTGTTAATGAAGCACACTGGGGTTTGTTCTATGGTGCCCCACATTGATGTATATCTCCCTTCCTTGTCAGAATCCCAGCCTTCTAGCTGGAAAGGCACATTCGGGTTCACCCATATCAGTACGCCTCTCGCATATTTGGAGTAGGGAGACCCCCTCGTGGTCCCATCCCATCGATCTGTTAACTTAGACATGGAGTCCGCTGTAAGGTGGGTCTCTTGTAATAGCGCAATCGAGACCTTCTTCCTCCTGAGGTAGGACTGTACGCGGTTCCTTCTGAGGTATGAAGCCATTCCCCTCACGTTCCATGTCATCACAACGAGTTGCGACGCCATCGGATCGGTGTTCTGAATTCGTCTTGGAGTTCTGGCCCGCTGGCCCGGTGGCACAACGAACCACAGGTGGCGTTCTGCGGGCGGGGGGCCCCTGGTTCATGAAGTCTTGTGTCGTAACTTGCCACCATCTTGTACTTTACCCACATTGATGATTCGTAGACTGCAAAACCAAGTAAACTAATAACATAACATAAACTGGTGCGCCCAGCAACTACAACACTGTCGCGGTGCTCAGGCGCTCTCGAGCCGTCTGAACCCATCCGGGAATCGGGCGTGAGCTGGGTCGGGCGGTGAACTGGCCCAATTGGATTTTCTGCTGGGGGTAGGGTTGGTGCGAGGCGGCAGGGCCGTGCGAGGGCCGTTTCCGTAAGTTAAACTGTTGTTTGGATTACCTGCTGGGGTCCGGTTACTGGTGGTGCGAGGAGACTCGGGACTTAATCCTCATTCCGAGGAGGATCCTTGCCATCGGCTAGGTTATTATCTTCTAGCCACATATTGGCCGCCTCCGGGTTTTCGAGAAATATCGCTCGCCCATTATAAACAACTCTCAGGCGCGCGGGGTACAACAGCCTGTATTTAATGTCCAGTTGGCGGAGCTTCGCCTTGATCGGGACGAATGAGTTCCTTTCCCTCTGCACTTTCTGGGTGTAGTCGGGGTAAATAGTAATTTTTGAGTCCCCCCTTTCAATGGGACCTGCTTCCCTGGAGTGCCGTAGGATGGTTTCTCTATCTTGAAAATTCAATATTTTGGCTATTATTGGCCGTGGATGCGAGCCGGGGGGAGGACGTCTCTGGAGGGATCTATGTGCCCTTTCGACCGCAAAGCCTTGGGTTAGTTTTCCGGCCCCGATCTCTTGTAGCAGAAGGGTTTCGACATAGGATGTGGTGTTTAGGCCCTCTGTTCCCTCCGGGATACCCAGGATCCTGATGTTCCCCCGTCTGGCCCGTCCTTCGGCTTCCTCCGCCCTTTCCTCCAGGAAGGCGACCCTCCTCTTTAGATCGGAGACTTCGGATTACAGGGTTGTGGTGGCCCCGGACAGCTCCGTCGTGGAATTCTCGACGGTCGTTACCCTCTCCGTCAAGTTGCGGGCATCTTGGCGGATGAGTTGTATGTCTATTTTGAACTCATCAATCTTGGAGTCAATGTGGGTTCTCAGTGAGGCAATGGCATCCAATATCTGAGAGCGATTGTCGTTGACCTCCCCTTCGTTCGGATGAGTGTTTTCGGAGAGGCTAGGTCTGGGCTGGGTGGAGGTCTTCGCCTTGGTCGAGACAAAGGAGTCCATGGTGGCGGCCCTGCTCTTGTTCTTGGTGGCCATCTTGAAGCCGCTGGACGCAGGGGCAAGTGCGTGCCCCGGGGCAGCCGAGTCGGGGAGCCAAGTGCAGGCGGCCCAAGGGTGCGGTGGTGGTCAGGGGCCCACCAAAGGGTATTATGTAGGCTCACGCACCTTGAGTTTCAGGGCCCCCGAGTGCTTCGGCTGGAATCAGGTCGTTCGGGTGATGGCCGTGGGGCGGGGTGCTGCTTCTCAGAGGTGGCGAGTTTCTCTTTATGTGATGCCATCCACGTGGTTCTAGTTGTAGTCCGCGTTGCATAAATTGGGCCAGCCCAGGGGTAACGGAGTCAGGGGCCTGGGGGCCTGTGCCGATTCCGAACCAGTGTCAGACAGGGGTCGCCCCCCCCGGCCATGTAGCCGATCCGCAAAGCGCTCTGTCAGGGGACGCTGGTTCAGGGGCTGCGTGAAGCTGTGCCAGGCGCCATCTTGGATCAATGCGCGGCGGAGGGGAGGGTGGGATCCGGAGCCCACTCTTCCTCACGGGGGCTCCGAAGATTCCAGCACTCGAGTAATTCTTAATGGGGAGCACTTCCCCCGCCGATGCGTGCTTTTCCGCTGGCTGCAACCACTCTTGTACCGGAGAAAAAGGATCAGGAAGCGGCGTCTCGGCCGGAGCCCGGCAGATCAGCTTCTAGTCTGTGATTATGACCAGTTCGTGGAGTTGGTGTTGGACAGCAGTGAGGATAGCTTGATGCACAGCCATAAGCTCTTCCACTTTACTACTTCAGGGACTGATTTTGTACCCAGCGGAGGGTTCTGGGGCATCATTCACCCATGCATGCCCTACACCGGCCACAAGTTCCTTTTCCCCGTTGTTGTCAACATGGTAGGAGCACCCATCCACAATGGGCATTCCCTCACACTAGTCTTCTTCATAGACTTTGTGTGGGAAATTAAGGTATGCCTCCATGTTGTCCTTGGTTTTAAGACATTGGTCCTCGAGTTTTCTCTGGCACAATCATGCAAGTCAGCCAGAACTTGCGCGAGGGGACTCTTCTTGTTTTGGCCATATCTGACCTCCACAGGAAAGCCTTGCATTGACAGAATCCAGGAAGTAATTTGGGAATTACTCACATTTCCAGCCCGGATTCTGCCACTTTGAAGATATTGCAGAGGCTGGTGTGGAGTCTCCACTATGATGTGTCCCCCCCCCCTGGATAAACGGGCGGTAATTCTTACAATCGTTCATTTCTTCCTCTACAGAGGATAAAGTCTTACTCGCATGGGAGATTACTTTATTGACCTTGTCATGCTTTTGAAATAATACTGCAGTCAAGCATATATTTGAGAACCCTGTCTTCAAGAAGAACTCCTTGTGTTTGACAGGGTAATCTAGGAAAGGTGCTAGTAAGAGGCTTCTTTTGAGTTGTCTTACTGCCTCGGCTTGTTCTGGACCCCACTCCCACTTGATCCCTCCTTCAAAAGATGGATCAGGGGTCTTGTGATCCCTGCGTAATCCTCAATGAACTTTCTGCTGTAATTAGTTAGTCCAAGGAGGCTCCTTAGTTCCCGCAGAGTTGTGGGGTATTTTATTTTCTGGAGGGGTTCTACTTTCTTTTCCTGGGGACAGAGACCCTGAGGACTTATCTCATGCCCCAAGAAATTGACACGGTTTCTGCACCCCTGTGCCTTTTGGAAAGAGAGTTTTGCTCTGGCAGCCCTCAACTGTGTCAGGACATAACAGATCTCTGCTATGTGTTCCTCCACAGTTGAGCTTTTGACTAGAACAACATCTACATAGGCCAGGTTACCCCTTTCACCCAAGTCAGGCATGTCAGGCTTGTAGAAAGATGTTAAATTCATTGCCATAGCTGATGTATCCGACGGAAGTCCCGGCCCACGTGTATTGCTGCCCCCCCGAAGAAAAAGGCCAGCTGTATTGGTCCTCCCTACTGACAGGTACAGTCCAGTACCTATTGGTCAGGTCAATGGCAGTGAATACCTTCAACCCCTGGATCTGGGCCAGCCCTTGGTCAATGTAGGGAAGAGGCCATTGGGAAGTATGGACAAGTTTGTTGAGCTCCCGCAGGCCAGCACAGAGGCTCCACTGGCTGTTTGGTTTCAAAATCAGGATGAATTACCCCAGAGTACTCAAGGTTCTTAATTATTTCAGTGAGGGACTCCATTGATGCAAGAGGCAAGCGATATTGCTTCACAAACACTGGAGTCATGCCAGGGTCCGTGGGAATTGTTGTTGTGTGGATGTCGGTGCGACCACAGCCATATGAGTCCACCGCAAAGAGATCTTGAAAATCTAAGAAAACTTGTTTCAATATTTGCTTTTGCTCCAGAGTCTCACAGGCATCAGCTAAGTTGACTCTATCTTCAACCATCTGCCTGAAGCCTGGAAAGATTTCTGGTTTGGCTATCTCAGCGGCCTCGTCCAGCTGGGTGGAGAAGTCCCTGGTAAAGTGCTGATTTGGACTAATGGCTTCACGTGGGGAAGGCAGTCCTTGTGGACTTGAAAGATCACCTCATCCCTCCTGACGTCACAGGTCACATCTTCCTTACCATAAGTGCAGGAAGAGTACACCAGGAAATTCCCCCCATGCCAGGTGAAGATCCTGTCTGGTGTTGTGTCATCGTCGCTATCACTGTCAAAACAGTCGTTGGGGATTGGTCCTAACAGTTCATTACCTAAATCCATGGAAAAATGTCGGTCATCAACCGCCATTCCGATAATGGTGCCTGCGCCCAGAGTGATACTCTTTAGGTCGCTGTTATCCACCTCTGTTGGAATGGTGTCGTCTTCTATGTTGACTAGTGGTGTTGGGTTTACCCCCAACCCTTGCTGTTGGAAATGAGCATTAAGATGAACATAGGCGTCAGGATTTTTCAGTTTCTGTCTTCTTTTACTTTTTACTTCCAGTGAGAATTGTCGGGTCCGTTGTGGGATGGTGACTTCCGCTCCAATCTGAATTTCAACTGCATATGGCAGCAGTTGAACTGACCGAAATGCTTTCTCTGGGTCATCAAAGTCCATGGGTTTACGCGCTAACCGGGACCAAACTTTGAAGTTTATTAGGTCCAAACTAATGGCAAAGCGATTGAGAATGTCACTGCCTAAATAAAATGCAGCAGGGACATCTCGCACGACCCAACCATTATGGACTATGCTCTTGTTGCCTATGGAAATGTTGAGCATACACCTGCTAGGCAGGAGATGTTTGGAATTGGGTGTTTCCAGGTCCATTTCCCATTTGTCTAACAGTTTAAATGTGGGAATGGCTGGATCTTTTGGGAGTTTGCGGAACATGGCCTCGCTGATGAAGCTCTTACCGTTGTTCACACACACTCGGGCACGAACAGAGTCCTTCCCCTCATTTAACTGAATAGTGATGAACAACTGCTCTCCAATTTTCTGAATATCAGCCAAGCTTTGAGCTGATTTCTCATCTTTTTGGACTATAGGAGTGGGATTTTCTGATTGTGAATTTGTATGGAATTTCAGAGTGTTTCCTTCCAGTTTGGAATGCCACCTTAAACTGGAAGGAAGGTTGATTTTCAGAAATAGAGAGGACTCCCCATCACCAGTTTGTTGGCCTACTGCAATTACTGTCACTTCTGGAATTTGGTTATTCTGGAAGTGGAACTTAATTTGGTCAGGTTTTTGTTCAACCATGTGGCATGTGACATTTAAACTGACATGGTTGACACTCTGTTCCAATTTTATTGGTCGGTTAGACTGGGTCCATAGGACCTTGTTTACACAATCTATGAGGGGAGACAATCTACGCAGGGTGTCATTCCCTATTAAACAAGGTGTGCCCTCTGGAGTCACAACTATGACCAGGTGCTTCACCTTGTGTCACCCAATTTTAATGTCTAAATCTGCAGTCCCCTCGACAGGAATTTCCTTCCCATCGAAGTTCTGAAGTTTTCCAGGAAGAGTGGTGAGAGGAATTTGGTATTTCTCCCCCCTTCCTGAATTCAGCTGATCAAAGGCCCTTTTTGACAGAAGGGTAGCTTGGGATCCAGTGTCCACTAGTGCCAAAATTGTACATTGCCCCTGTATTTGGACAGGGGCATAAAATCTTCCCTCCTTTTCCTCAAGGGGGCAAAGATAATGCACATTTTTGGCCAACTGGTGGGTTCATTTCCTTGCTTTGGATACCGACAGAGAGGTGATTTGGGCAGGATTTTGTTTGGGGTCTTGGGAACCTGTAAGAAAATGGTGACAGCTAGATATGGGGGATGTTCTGGACTCCCCTGGTTCTGATTCTGGGCTGACCCCCCCCTTTTTGGAGGCTGTCACCAGAATGGGTTTGAACAAGGGGATTTTCGTGCTGGTCATTCTGGGGTTTGATGATGGGCGTTTTTAACTTGGTCCCCAAATCTACCCAGTCTGGATTTGGATCCTTTGGGACCCATTTTTCTTTGGGAGGAGTTCCCCCATCCCTGGAGGAGAAGATCCTTTTCCCAGAATCCTCTGAGGACCCTTCTACTTCAAACTGGAAGATTTGCACCTCCTCCACAAAATGGGCCTTTTTAGGCTCTTTATTTCTCCTCCCCACCCTCTGCTCCTTGGGTTGCAGACTTTCGGGGTCAGAAGATTTTGGTTCCATTTCATGGGATTCCAGGGGCTTTCCAGAAGTGGCGATGGAAGCTTCCTCTAAGGCTTTCCATCCCCCTTCCCCCTGTGCCTCCTCCCTGGGAACTGGTGGGTTGTCGGGGTTCTTCCCCCATCATTGTTCTGGAGCACCAGACCCTGGATTTGAGAGGGTCTGGGCTGCTATGCTCATCTGAGGGGTCTGTTGAGCCCTCAGCATGCGACCCAGATCCTGTGCCATGTTCTGGACCTAGTGCTCTAGTTGCGACACCTGCTGTGGCTGGTACGGGGTCCTCTGGTCTACCCTGGGTTGATCCCGGGATTGGTAACTATGCCTTCTTGCATAATACCCCTGGTTAGGATAGTTTGGGTACCCCTCCAACCTTGGCCTCCCCTCTCCCGGATTGGGCTGTCTGGGCTCAGGAAAGTGGGGAAAGAAAGAAGGGTTGTTTTGGGGGGTGTAGTTTGGCGGGTACCGGGTGAAGAAATTTGGTCTGGCATTTGGAGGATTACTGCCCTCCTGGGGAAAGTGAGGAGGGAAGATTCCTGGGTTTCCAGCTGGGCTGGGGGAGTCCACACATAGCCCAGGATTGGTATTTTGCCCTTGTAGCATGGGCTGATGCAGTCAGGGGAATTAGGGGGCCCATTTGTGGGGTTGCAACCCTGGCCCCCTGTTTTAGATTGGCCCAAGGGCCTTCTGGGTGTCATGAACCGCCATTCGCGTCCCTTCTGGACTTCATGGTCCCTGACCCATAGGGGACTGAACTCAGTAGTACTCCCAACATGGCCTCTGAACGCGGAACGCTGTTTGCCAGTCTCTGCGTTGTACGATCTATGTTCTACAAAGCAGACACACCCCCGCGGCTCTGCGTGTCTCAACGCTACCGCTTGCAGTAGTCGGACGTGTGTTGCCGGAGCTCGTTCAGCACTTACTTTTGATTCCTGGTTCCCGGTCCCCTGAATTCCTCTTTTTTCTTCCTTCCCCTTATCCTCACCTTTGCATATCCTGGATTTCAATCGCATTCTGGTCTCCGAGTGCGAACCTCATTATTTCCTGGTCTTCGTCCTCGACATCTGAGCGGATCCTGGAGCTGGGTCACGAACCACACACTGGAATCCGAGGACCCATGCACGGGGTTATATAAATCCCAAACAGTGCGAAAGAAGACATCTCTGAAGATCACGAGCAAACAATACAGACAGGTGAGAAGGGGGGAGACTTGTGACAGATTGAGATGCCAACAAATTGATACAGTTACAGAAATGGAGGCCGCAGTTCAAGACCTCATGCGAGGCATGCAGGAGTTAACAACAGAAGTCCAAAATCTTAAAGCCGAAAATGCTGCATTGAAACAGCTGGTCTTGTCACGTGACACTGCAACCAAGGAAAGCGTGTTGTTGGGAGGAGTAGTGGATAAATATGATGGCTCTTCAAAGACCCTTCGTGCCTTCCTCGATTCATGTTTAGTGCACTTCACCTTTAAGACCTACTACTTCTCCACTCCCAGGGCAAAGGTGGGCTTTATGATCTCACATCTCACTGGGAATGCCTTGACCTGGGCAACTCCCTTAGTTAATTCAGGCGACGCCCTCCTGGATGACTATGATGGCTTCGTGGAGGCGCTAAAGACCATGTTTGATCGCCCAGAGCAGGTTTACAGTGCTCAAGAACGTTTACTGGACTTTCAACAAGGATCCCAGGATATGCTTACCTATGTGACCCGCTTTAAACAACTTGCCAAGGAAGCGCACTGGTTTCCTGAGGCCTGTTTCACCCTCTTTCGAAGAGGATTGAATGAAGAGATAAAGGACGAGCTAGCCAGGGTAGCTCGCCCAAGTTCCTTCCAGGCTCTCATGGATCTTTCCTTGCAAATCGACTTTCGTATCCAGAAAAGATAGATGGAAAAGAAGAAAATTAAACCACCCTTCCAAAAGGCCTCTACAGACCATCCTTCTAGAACTGAGCCTGCAGCTTCTCCG
The DNA here is from genome assembly GCF_040938575.1 of Ambystoma mexicanum. Taxonomy (NCBI): domain Eukaryota; kingdom Metazoa; phylum Chordata; class Amphibia; order Caudata; family Ambystomatidae; genus Ambystoma; species Ambystoma mexicanum. The sequence continues at coordinate 136,551,824 of NC_090931.1, read as the reverse complement.
ACCACAGATCCAGAACCCATGCAACTTGGGGCCTTCCACGGACCCATAACCCCGCAAGAAAGGATGCAACGGATTCACACTGGTCTGTGCATATATTGTGCCTCTGATAAACATCTTGTGAGAGAGTGTCCTATTGCCCCTCCACGGCGTTCGGGAAATGCCAGCTCCCGATCCTAGATGGAGCACAGTTTCAGGAGAGATATGTTTGCTCCACATCTATTCCATCCTTGAACTCTCCTGGACAGAACAACCTTGTGATTCTGCAGGTCTTTCTATCGCATTCCAAGAAAGAATCTTACCCCATTCTGGCATTAGTGGATTGCGGGGCCATGGGGATATTCATAGATCATGATTGGGTCACAACCCATAACATTCCATATAAAACTCTAGACATCATGCAACCTGTAGAGGCTATTGATGGAAGACCCTTCTCTTCAGGACCCATAACCCTTCAAACCAAAGAGATCCTGCTTTCTATAAACCACCATCAAGAGAGAACCAAATTTGACATCATAAGATCTGCCATTACCCAATGGTTCTGGGCATGCCCTGGTTACAGAAGCATAACCCCTACATCAACTGGGCAGCAGGATCCTTGTTTCTTGGTTCAAAACATTGTATGTCCCACTGTTTATCCCTAGACTCCTCGTCAGGATCCTCTGAAGGCTTGCAAGCGAACCAGCAAGGTCCACTCACTGTCTCTAATATCATCCAGATTCCCTGGGCCTACCAGGCTTATACAGATGTATTTTCGACCGCCATAGTTCAAGCTCTTCCCCCTCACAGACCTGAAGACTGCGCCATCGATACTGAACCCTCAGCGGTGATTCCTCTTGGGAGGATGTTCATTCTATCAGAACCTGAGAAATGAGCCCTCTGAGAATACTTGGATACTAATTTGGAAAATGGTACCATACGACCATCCAAGTCCCCGGCGGGAGCTTTGTTGTTTTTCATTCCCAAGAAAGATACCAAGGAGCTTAGGCCCTGTCTAGATTACCGTGCCCTTAATCAGTGCACTCTCAAGGACTGCTACCCGTTGCCCCTCATCTCGGATATCTTGGAAGCAGTAAGAGGAGCTGTAGTGTTCACAAAATTAGATCTCAGAGGTGCCTACCATCTCATCCGTATAAAAGAAGGCGACTAATGGAAAACAGCCTTTAGAACACCCTTTGGTCATTTTGACTACTTGGTTATGCCCTTCGGACTTGCCAATGCCCCAGCGGTCTTCCAACGTTTTATGGACCGGGTGTTCTCCGATATGCTGTTCCTCTTCGTCATTGTATATCTGGACGACATACTGATATACTCTAAGGACCATCTGAAGCATGAAGAACATGTTAAGGCAGTTTTACAAAGTCTATGTGAACATAAGCTCCTGGCTAAACCCGAGAAATGCCTTTTCCATGTGTCTACTTTTCACTATCTTGGATTAGTTCTTAGCCCAAAAGGTATTGGAATGGACCCCTCGAAAGTAGATTCCATTCTATCCTGGCCTGTTCCAACTACTGTAAAACAAATTCAATCCTTCCTGGGGCTTGCTAACTTCTACCGGAAATGTATACCCTCTTTCTTGGAGATTGTACATCCGATCATTACATTGTTAAAAAAAGATACTCCCTTTCACTGCCAGCAGCCCAAGATGAGGCATTTCAAAGGTTAAAGTCGGAGTTCACACAAGCCCCCATCTTAGCCCCACCTGACATTGATCGACCCTTTCTTGTGGAAACTGATGCCTCCAACTACGCCATCGGGGCAGTCCTGAAACAGGAGTTTGATGACAAGCTAGAACACCCCATCGCCTTTCTTTCTCGCACCTTGACTCCTAGCGAAACCCACTATTCTGTTTTAGAAAAAGAATTGCTAGCCATCGTCAAGCCTTCACAGATTGGTGTCATCTACTCCTGGGAGCGAAACACCCTGTTCAGGTCTGCACGGACCATCGGAATTTTCAAGCCCTACAATCCCTGGAATGTATGAACAGTTGTCAAGCCCGTTCGGCCTTCTTTTTTGCTCAATACCAGTTTCAAATCCATCATGTTCCTGGAACACACAACATAATAGCCGATGCCTTATCCCGACATCCTGACTATGAAATCCTTGAAGATCGATCCTTCCCAAAGATGTTTCCCCCACAGAATATTTGTTGCCCAAGCAATCAACCTCCTGGAGGATATTCGGATTCAAACTCAGTCCTCTGAAACCTGGAAGGAGTTTAATGGTAATAATCGATGGAATCTCTAAATGAAGGCCGGATATTTATTCAAGGACAATTGCCTGGTCATTCCCACTCAGAGACTACGACAAAAGATGACAAGCCTTTGTCATGATACCCTTCATTCAGGACACCGTGGCATCACCAGCACCCTCCGTCTAATAGAAAGACAGTTTTGGTGGCCAAAGATGAAGGATGATGTCCAGCATTATATCCAAACATGTGCAGTCTGCAATCAAAACAAGCATGATAACAAGAAACCGGCAGGTCTCCTGCTCCAACCAGCGCTGCCAACAAGACCTTGGGAATTCATCGCCACAGACTATCATGGAACTACCGCCTTCCAGGGGCCACACAACTATCATGGTTACCATTGATTTGTTCATTCACATGGCTCATTTTACATCTTTATATAAATTGCCATCTTCATCTGAACTTGCTGGAATCTTCCTGGAACACATATTCCGACTCCACGCGCTACCCTTCAAGATCATTTCTGACAGAGGACCCCAGTACATATCCCAGTTCTGGAAACAATTATGTTGTATACTGGGAATCCAACGTGCCTTATCCTCAGGTTATCACCCACAGAACAATGTAGCTACTGAATGCGTAAACCAATATCTTCGCTGTTTCGCCACCAAGGTCCAGGACGATTGGTCACTCTTAATACCTGTGGCTGAATTTGCCTACAACAATTCGGATCACTCGGCTATCATAACCAGTCCCTTCTTCTGTAGTCAAGGATTCCACCCTTCGGTTCTACCATCCATTCTCCCACATCCTACCCCAGTTCCCACGGTTGACTCCTGGATTGAAACCCTTATCAACGTACACAAAGAAGCAAAAGAACACCTAGAAAAGGCCCTAAGAGACGTTAAACATCATGCTGACTCCAAATGAAGACCAGGACCTTCATACTCAATAGGTGATAAGGTCTGGTTGTATTTGAAACTTCTACCTAGACACCTACGACCAAATAAATTGGCTCCCAGGTATTACAGCACTTTTTCCATAAAAGAAGTCATTAACCCAGTGGCCTTTCGACTCAGACTACCAGAATCTTGGAAAAGGATCCACCCGGTCTTTCACACTTCTCTGTTGAAACCATACGTTCAGTCCTCTCGAACTGCTCCAAGATCTACGCCTGTGATTGTCAATGATCCGCTAGAATATGAGGTTTCCAGAATATGTGACTCCAGGTACAGACGTGGTCAGCTACAGTATCTGGTCGAGTGGAAAGGGTACCCTCCCAGTGAACGCAACTGGGAACCCGTCTCAAACATGAATGCCCCCAGACTGCTCCGAAGATACCACCTTATACATCCGGGTAAACCCAGAGGAGCTGGGTTTCAGAGGAGGCATGCTGTCATGAACCGCCATTCGCGTCCCTCTGGACTTCGTGGTCCCTGACCCATAGGGGACTGAACTCAGTAGTACTCCCAACATGGCCACTGAACGCTGTTTGCCAGTCTCTGCGTTGTACACTCTACGTTCTACAAAGCAGACACGCCCCGCGGCTCTGCGCGCCTCAATGCTACCGCTTGCAGTAGTCGGACATGTGTTGCCGGAGCTCGTTCAGTGCTTATTTTTGATTCCTGGTTCCCGGTCCCCTGAATTCCTCTTCTTTCTTCCTTCCCCTTATCCTCACCTTTGCATATCCTGGATTTCCATCGCATTCGGGTCTCCGAGTGCGAACCTCATTATTTCCTGGTCTTCGTCCTCGACATCTGAGCGTATCCTGGAGATGGGTCACGAACCACACGCTGGAATCCGAGGACCCACGCACGGGGTTATATAAATCCCGAACAGTTCAAAAGAAGGCATCTCCGAAGATCACGAGCAAACAATACAGACAGGTGAGAAGGGGGGAGACTTGTGACACTGGGTTTGGGGTTGGTTGGATTCTGCGCGGGAAGGTTTTTAGGCCCCCCACCTCCAGATCTAAAATGGAGGCAACCTTCACCTCCGCCACCTTAGCGGCAGCAGGGGTGTTGGTTGGTTTGGGGCTTTTGCTAATATTTTTACTTTCCAACGGCTTCTGTACTTCATAGATGTGCATTGCTTGTTCAATGACCCAGTCTAGTGATCTTTTCTCTTGAAAGTCCCTCACTAGCTGGGTCATTATGTATTTAGGGAGAGCATGAAAGAAGATGTTCACAAATTCCTTACTGTCAGTGCGCACCCTTCTAGTGGTCTGAGCAAAGGCGACTTTCAATTCCTGAACAAATTCTTGTGGGGCCTGGTCTTCCCCACATTGCAGGTTGTAGGCTGCCTTGCGGGCCTCTTGAGGGTTCCTATGAATAGAAAATGTTTCAAGATGGCCGCCCTATAGGTGGATCATCTGGAATGGTTCTGATCCTCCAGTCCCGCAAAGAAGCTGGAGTACTCAGTGGAAAATGTCCACTTTACGTACTGAATACAGCTTTGGCTGTCCTTCAGGTGGAAAGTCTCCATCATCTGCTCAAATAACTCAAGGTGCTCCCAAACCGAATATTTGGCATTTATGTGGTAGGGCGTGATGACGCTCCTAATAGCTTTTATTTGCTTTAGGGGATCCTTGAGTAAAGCCCTCTTAACTTTGTTAGCCTTTTTAGTTCTGGTCGCCCTGGTCCACTCATCTTCTGACTAAGAGGCACAGCTACAAAACCATTATATTAAAAAAAGACAGTCACAAGGGGGCCCGGATGAGGTGGCTGTCTGATCTTCTAGACTCTCTCGGATTCTGCGGGCTAGGGAATGGCTGGCAGAATGTGGGGGCCTAGTCTCTTGGGACCTGTGGCACCCAGAAGTCTCTTCTGACTCTTCCTTGCTCCCAGGATTGGTTGAGTACCCCCCCCCCACTGTCCTATCTGGGAAGAGGTTTTTAGTATGCTCTTGGTGGGCCTAGTCTCATGGAATTCCCCACCAAATTTTACCACCTGATCTCTTGGTAGGTTATATTTCTGAGGATACAGTTCTCTGATTCTCCACTCGCTGGAGTCTCCCTGATCAGAGAAGATGGCCCTAGCACTTGGGAACCTGTACATAGACGTCTGCCCATCCACTTCTGAGAGGCGCTACCTATTAGCCCCATATTTCCCATTGGGTTGAAGTCTACCATCCCCATGGCCCTTGGTTCATGTGAGCCAGTGGACATGGGGTTGGCAGAGTCCATGGAATTGAAGGGATTAGTCTCTGAACGAGAACAGGGTTCCCAAGGTTATGCTCAGGGGTATCCCTCTCCCATCTGACCTCATCTCTTTCAGCCCCTACTCCCTGATGGCATGCAAGAATCTGACCCCTTTGTTCTTCTATTAAGGCCTTACTGGTCTCTATTAATTGCTCCTGCATGGCTATCTGTCTATGGAGCCTGTCATTTTTTTTTCGCAGAGAGCCTCATTGTCTCTCTGTGCTTCCTGTCTGCATTGGGAGTATTGGGCCAACTTTTTCTGCAGGAGACTCACCTCCTGAGTTTGGTCCTTACTGGCCTGATTATTCTTTGCCAGACCATCTTCCACCCTCCTGGTATGCTCTAACAGCTTTTCATAGTCCATTTTGAGTTCACCCAGTCCCTGCAGGGCCAGGTGATTTTCTTATAACTTGGTTTCTAAATGGCTGACTTCCTGGCCTAAGGCGTCCCTTTCCTGAGTTAGAGTGCCCCTTTGTGCAGCCAGGTCGTCCCTCTGTTTTTTGAATGCACCAGCTTTCTGGTGCTCGTCATCAAACTCTGTTTGTGATTCTAGGTCTTTGATAATCAATTTATTTTTTTCTTCTTTTAAGGATTCTAGGCGGTTTTGCAGGGTGACTATCTGCTCTGCACATACTCTATTATAGTTCAATTGCTGTTCCAGCAGCTTTTGTTGGCTCGTTTTAAGAGTCCAACCCTTCTTGACACTCTTTTGGCAGTGTCTGTATCTCGGCATCTTGCTCTGCATTTTTTTGCAGTAAGAGCGTTCTTGCAGTTTGGCGGCATACTGCCTAGCCTCTGTTCCAGCTTCTTGGCTACTCTGGAGCCTTTGCTCTGCAGAGTCCAGATTAGTCTGGATTTTCTCTAGGGATGGTACTTGCCTCTTTGCCAGATCTAGGTTTACAGCATATTTTTCCTGTATTTCTCCAATGTGAAGGTACAGGTACGCCGCTATTTTGGCAATTTTACATTGCTCTTCTTTTACTTTTGGGGCCATATACAGTTCACTAAGTGCCTGGTGTAATGGAGCCTGGTCCTGTCATGTATCTAATTCTGTGGCAGTGACTTGTTGTTTGATTTCCTGCAGCCAGACTTTCTCATCCTGCTCAACCCCTTCACCCTTGACAAACAATTTGTGCAGTTTGTGTTCCCTTGCAATATTGATTTCCACTAGGGTCGCCATTCCGGAAATATTAATTTCCTTCTGACGTATATCAGGGTTACTTTACTTTTGCAAAACAGGCCTAACTCCTTTGAGTATTTCCATTGAAGTGTAGCACATTGTGGTAGCCCAACAAGGTGTATGTACCCCGTCAGTTAGCACACTGTATTAGACTGTCAAACGTGGTATGTCTAATTCAGGATCTTGTGACGATCCCCCAGGCTGTAAGTGATTTCAATCCGGCATACACCTAAATCAACGCCTAGCATGTAGTGCACAACTGAAATCCTTATTTATTTTTGTCTAAAAGTTCTTTATTCTGAACGACATATCACTCATATCACGCCCTTCTCCTGGAACCCCCCGGGTCACACAGAACCAGGAATCAGGCTGGTTTGCAAAGGTAAAGATTTATTTATGTATTTAAAATGTTATCACAATTTGTTTTAATAGTTACACCACACTCACCAATGGCGTGAGGTAGCACAGAATAATCTCTTTAATACACAAGGAGTAACAGCGAGCAAACAATTCAGCACAGAAAATAATACTTGTGTGTGGTTTCAGATCGGATAGGACTGTGGTTAAATGTTCCCTCTGCACACCCCTCAACCCCCTGATAAGCAATGTAAAGAGATAGGAGGAGAGAGCAGGTATTCAGGAATGGCAGAATGCAAACAGAATATCAATCCCACTTTCCCCCAGCAAACACAAGAGAAAACGGAATTGACTGTCAAGCTGTCAGAATGGCTTTTAAAGTTACCTTTAGAATGGACTGGGCAAAAACACCAAATATGGTCAAAATTGCTGAAATTGTTATACATTGTTATGGGAGCCGCTTTGGATAGTTGCACACAAACACAACCAATGATTTCATACCAAGAAACAATTTAAAATCTTAAAATTCAAGTCGGAAGCAATTGAAAGCTGTTTTACACGTGTAAGAATTTTCCAAAACTAAAATTTGCAGCAGCAAACTTTTCACTGTGTGATATTAACAGGAGAACCGTGTTGATTTGGGATGCGGATTTAGGTGCGATTTAAAGCTATGGATATTAGCTACAAGCAGACGCAAGTTATGGACGTTTTACCAGAGGTTGTATTTTTAAGATAGGCGCAAGAATGGAAAACGGGAATGCACTTTAAAAATGACTAAAGGGTTTCTTACACTAGAAGTGACTATGAACAAAAAGAATACCACACAGGAACACAGCCACTTGATCAGGATGACTGCCTGCGGAGGAAACTCGCCTTCTTCAGATGAGAAAAGATCAGTGCAAAGATAGTTTTAACAGTACTAGTATAGGAGGAAGATGGGATGGTTTGGATAGAGAGTTCAGACAATTCAAAAATACTCCTAACAACACAGGTTCTGAATATAAGATAGGATGGGTTTAAGATAAGGATAGACTATGCAAAGTACATATGCCAGTGACACAATTCTTTCCATAGATACTCACTGGATATGTTTTTAATGGAACCGTCAGGATTCTGGTCAGTCAAGATTCTGGATTCGGCAATTGGATCTGGTTTATGACAGGTTGCTGGGCTCATCGGACTGGGCAGCATCAGCAAGGTGCTCTGGTCACGGCACGGCATGGCACAGGACTGGACTGGATCTGCAATGCACTCTGGTCACAGCACGGCACAGGAACCCTTCTTGGTTCTGACGATAATTATTTTCGGCAGCAAGCAGTACAGTGCAGCCCGGCTGTATTATGATGTTTCCCCTTTGGTTTGTGGGGTTCTGTTCTAGAATTTTGAGGCCTAGCTGAAAATGGTTCAGCTATGCAATGGGTTTCTGCTTTGCCAAGTTTTTGGAGTCCGGAGCAAGGAAGATGTAGAGTTCAGCAGCAGGGTGCTCCGCCAGCATTGGGATAGTGAGTGAATCTGTCTGTCTTTTTGAGTGGTGAGCTGTGTCTATTTATATTATGAACAGGCATCATAAAAGGGGTGTGTGGGCTGGTTTTTCCTAAACTTGCCCCTTTTGACAGGTGATTGGGTCAGAGTCTACTCTCTGCCTTGATAGGAGGAGAGAAACAGAGTGTCACCTTTATGGTGTCATTTTATGAGGCTGAGAATCCACCCCTAGCCCCTGGAACACAAAATCTACTTTTGGCACAATACATATTTACACATGTGCAACCTTTATAACAATCACATATACAGATTACATATTTTACATAGCAGCTACTCCTCAAAACCCCGTAGCTGTGGGATCTTGTCTCCGCTTTTCACCAAATTTTTTTCCTTTTCACTAGGAACACAATGTTCAATTTTTAAGCAAATTTCTACAAGTGTGCGCATTTACCATGGGCATAAGTGTATAAAGTTTCATAATTCTAGTGGAAATACATTTTGCGTAAAACCACATTTCTTGCCATTTCTTTCCAGAACATGTCACACGATTTTGCCGCCTCTTGAAATGTGCAGCCAAAATTTACATTCACAGATCTGTTACTTTTATATTTTTCACAATTTTAACTGGCAAGTTATAAGTCTTTAAGTAAATTGTTCTTTGTTAATGTTCAGCCACAGATGGTTGTTTGTGTCCGCCTCTTTTTGTCTCCCTGCGGTTCACGAGCAGCCTCCTCCCTGCTTGCTCTTGACATGGCAGAGGCCATTTACGACTGTCCTCACAACTCGCATTTCCTTAGTTGCAGCTTGTCATTGTTCCTCATGTCTCTGTAGACCAGGTTCTTTCCCAACCCCATAATTAACGCTTCTGTGTGATTTCCTGCTGGGGGAAAGACCTTCCTTCTATGATAAAACCTGTTATTCCAGTTTGGTAGCTTCAGCCAAGCCTATTTTAATTGTTACTCTGTTGAATGTTTCCTTAGCTTAAAACAAACTTGTATCAAATCACAGCTAGAATACTCATTCAAGATTTCAAACCATGGGATCAAAATAATTACCATAGGGTTTACTATCAATAAGAGGCCTCTTAGATTGCAAACATTTGATTTCAGTTTATACATGTTAATGTTTAATCAGGCAGGCTCCTGACAGCTGTCATTCAGGTGGCCCAGGGTACTGCACCCAGAGATTTTTGACAGATCCACAGACATGCCACTTTTGCTGTGGAAATCCCTTTATGCTCCCAGCTTTTCAGGACTTAAGTTCACAATGATTTCTTAAACTAAGTGAATTGTAGCATCCAGCAAGAATTTTGGATGTTTGAGGGTGTTCTGTACCAGCATTCTGAAGTTTCAGCCACAAAGAAAAAGGGATTTAAAGCCAGATTCTGGGTTTCATTTAGCAAAGCGCTGCTTTTTCCTTCTGTACTCCATTTTCACTTGTTTTGGAGCCCAGTGACACATTTCAGGAGTGAGAGCTCTGTTCCACCACTGACAACGTGCGTGGCAGATTGGGCAGTCATCTTTTTGTGCATTGCAAAACGCGATTTTCAGACGTTTTGGCCCGTACAAGGGTTTCGCGGCCATTTTGCTGTTTTCCGGTACCATCATAACACAGTGATGCAGCATAGCAGAGCAATAGTGGGTCAAAACATCCCACAAAACGTCTCATTTCAAACTTCCCATTGTGAAGTTTGCAATGTTTTGCACTTATCTTCCCATGCCTTGGACTACCACTGGTATTTAATAATAATATAGATAAAAGAGGAAGACATTTATGTCCTTCTAAAAATCTCATATTTCTGCCGGGTATTCTAGAATACTTGTATATTGATTCTACATGATAAAATTTTATGGAGGAGATAAGAACACACAATGGGTTATTATACCACTAAATGTTCATATCCTTTACCTACTATCAACACTATCAACATTGTGTAGCTCTCTATTAGAAAGTTTATTTTATTTTATTTATTGGACATTCATATGGCACCTATACCCAAGTGTTTCCAGGCGCCACAAGACAAGATTGGGAGGAGAGGGGGATGGGGTAACATGGTAATCACAAAAGTAGAACAACAAAAAAGATACTTATATAGGCCTTGTGACAATCCTACCGTGTAAGTGCATGACAAGGGGTGAGTGTGGGGCAAGAGCGTAGAGGGAGAAGTGCAGGAGTGGTTCTTCAGGACAGAATGTTATTAAATGACTGTGTTCATGCGCAAACCTTTTAATCTCTGATTTTGTAAGCGGGTACTGCAGAATAGAATATACACAAAACATAAGCCTCTCTTTTAGTAGGTTTCCATCTTTTAATTGTAAGGGCTGTGATGAATCCTGGAAAGTCCTCACAAAGTCCCAACCTAAAGTCTCCTCTTAGGTGGCCAGGGAAAGGCAGACGCTTCCTGATCCTGGCCCTGGGGGTGGTATTAGCTGGGAGGGCCACCTTGGAGGGTAAGGGCCACAGGGGAAAAGGAGGACTCAATCAGGTGAGATGCAGTATTTGTCTTCTTTAAAGAAGGAAGTATCAGGGATACCGGAATATGTGATAGCTTGCTGTCAGAAAAAGCTTCTATTGTCCCAAGATAACTATTTCAATGAGGGTGAAAAGCATCATAACCAGTTATGTAGAAAGAGTAAGAAAACTGCTTGTAAAATCACTGATATTCATAAGGATGAAAGCTTCTATGATCCCCAGGGGAATATTAAAAATGAGTCTTCAAAAATTACCAAATTGAACTCTGAAAACCATAATTCCCCAGTAAAATTAAAAACTTCATTAAATCCGTTTAATACTCCTTTAGGAAAAGAAATGAATGTGGTGTTGATCCTTTAATTAGAAAAACTGATTTTTGCATTGTGGACTCCAAGTCCTAGAATTCCCAAAGTACTGGGACAAATAAGAGGACCGCAGAGGTACGAGTATGCATGTTACAGCATATTAGGGATTATGACCCATACCTGAGGGGGACTGGGAGGCATAAAAGTGCCCCTCAGGCACAGGCCATAGAGAAGAGTAGCAGCAGCAGTTGGAGTAGTCGTTGTCTCTCAACGTTGCAGGAGAAGCAGAGGAAGAATCTGGAGGGAAACGGATACCCCAGGACCACTGTCATATGTCAAGCAGTTGCCGGCCCTGTGGGGGTCTTGTCCTCTTTAAATCTTCATTGCAGAGGTCGAGTAGCGGGAAGCATGGCAATCGGAAGCTTTCCCCCTGCAGACCTGAATTGCAGAGGTTGCGTGGGGGGCAGCGTAAACCTTGGAAGCTTTCCATGAAGGGGGGCAGGCTGCGGTGTTAGGCGCATACCTGTGAGCCCCTGGAACAGAGGAAGCTCTTTTTCTGAATGGCTTGGGCCACAGGGCACCAAAGAAAGCAGGTTGCCAGGTTGCGCTAAGAAGTAGAAGACCTGGAGGCAGCAGAGTGAGCGGACACGCACACCAGACCCGGTGAGTTCACTGTTGAGTTGAGACCCCTGAGCACGTTGTAATCGCCCACTGACGAAGCTGGGGAGTTCTAAGCAGAGAACTTTTATAAAGAAAGTGAAATGGACAATTAACCCTTATTTGGAATACCAGACTAATGTGAAACTGACTAAAAATTCATGTGATAACCAAGCTAGTATGAAAAGGAGGTGGTGGCAGGCTAAGAACTTGACCAACAGACCAAAGGGGTGTTGGTGTGATTGTATGGGCAAAAATAAAGGCCAATCACAAGAAAAGGCAATTACCCAAGAAAACATTTCAAACAAATATTGCCAAAGCCAAAAGAGAATAATACCAAGGCAAAAAAAGAAGAAAAAAATAAAACATTGCCAAAGTCAAGAGAGAGCAATAAAGAATTCAAGTGTTTGTAAAGCATACTGCCCATATGCAAAAGAAGGTCCTAAGAGCAACTGAATGTACTGCAATGATGTGCGCTGAGCTTGTGCTACAGCGATGAACGCATGCTAGAGAGACAATAATGCAAGCATATAAACTGGGCAATTATTTAACAATACATTGATAATACAGCAATTCCGCAGAAATGGAAAAATTAAAGTAGTAGGTTACAGATATTTAGAGCACAGCCTTACGTTCCTTTGGAATGCCAGCTGCCTAGGACCCGGTCGGTTTATGAACTGGCCTCACTCCCTTTCAGGCACTGGACTGGCCTCTCGCTCTCTTTAGGGTACTGATCCCCAAGTGAGACGTGGCAACTGAAATGGCCGCTAGGGGCTATCAAGAAACCAGGGTGTCATCACATGCTTGGTGCATAACCCACTGGAGAGTTCCCTCCTTTGCCCATGTGAGTTCCCACTTTTATCAGGTGTGCCTGTCACTCAACACGACGTAAACTTCCAGAACCTTCCTTCGGTGCAAAACATGCTTAGGATGAAATAGTACTGGTAAATACCTGCCTGCGATCCTCTTTCCCCCCCTCCCATCTCAGAGCCCAGCTGTGGTTGGGAAGCGTTTTGCTGAATGTGCCTTATCAGTGCTCGGGTCAACATGTGCTTTGAGCTTGCGATACATGCATTGCGATTAACCCCCAGTGAGCAAGTCCTGCATGGCCTGCATTCTGCACTTAGGAGGTCAGTACGAGTACGGCGGTAGGGGGTTGACGGCACCGGTAATGATGCCGGTGCCGTTAACCCCCTACTGCCGCATTCCGAGGTCCCTTAGTGGGTCCCACTAGGGCCGGCTGGTTTTACCAGCCACCCTTAGTGGGACCCATTAAGGGACCATGGAGCTAATAACGGGCCTGCTATTTGCAGGCCCGTTATTAGCTCCTTCCCCATTCCCATTGAGCCCTGTGAGGGCTCAATGGGAATGGTCGAAATGGGGACTTACTGGGTCTGCATAGGTCGGAATGTCCCGGTAAGTTTCCATTCCGACACCATGGACCCGGACACGGGTTTGGCGGCAGCCATGGTGCTATTTGCACCATGGCTACCTCCAAACTCGTAATGACCCCCTTAGTGTCTAAGCCCTACACTGATAGCTTGCAAGCACTCAATACATGCCTCTATTAACTATTAACCCCATCCTGCCGTAGCAAACTATGCAGTTTTGCACAGTGTAGTTAGCTCTGCAGGTTTTGCACATGCGCATCATTATATTACACTGACTAAAACCCACATTGCCAAAGCCAAAGAAGAGTGAGTGTGAAATAGAATCATTGTCAGCAATTGGTTGATATTGAAGTATGGAACAAGAGTGCAGGAGGGCTGTTCTTCTGATAAGAGGTAGTCAGGAGAAGCAGAGCATAACCTGCATTGTGTATGGCAATCATAAGAGTCTAAGAAACTGCACCGATGTGTTTCTTGTTTCCCATAGAAGAAATACTTAAACTGAAGTTGCAAAGTAAAAGACATTTCTGAATTGATGCAAGCTAATCATTACCATAGAAGTACTTATAGTTAGTAGTTTTATTCTGTCCTGGCAGGAGAGTAAACCAGGGCAGATGACTTTGTAGCTGTAGGCCTGGCAGGTGAGTGGACCAGGTGGGAGTCACTGAAGTACAGCAGTGTGGTTAGAAATCTTGAAGAAGAAGTTGAAGAGCCGCTGAAGTGTTTTTGTAAACTGTTAAAGAATCATCCTGACAAAGCAGCGTTGCAAGTGTCGTGAACTGCTGCAGGAGTCTCACATATTGCTGAAACAAGTATTGGGAACTGTTGCAGAATAATCCTGACCAAGATCATTGTGTTGATCCTAATGACATATTCTTGGTTGATGGGAAGACGTTGCTGTTGAACAATTCTGAACCATTCTGAACCATTGGAACGTTTGCTGTCGAGTTGGAATCAAAAGATCTGCACTGGAGCTTTGTTACAAGACAGCATCTCCTTATCGTTTTGGAACTGTTGAGCAGAGTCCTGCTTGAATCTGGGGAAGGGGAATTCACCCAGATTTTAAGGATTGACAGTTATCGTGATGCGAACGTAACTGTTATATTTGTTGCTTTTGGAACTGCCATATATATTACCTTGCTGAGTTGTTGTATATACACGTGTGAGGGACAGAAACCTTTCGTTAGAGCGCTTCCTTTGGTTTATTTTGATAGGCAGGGAAACCCTTATCAGGGAAGGGATAGTGAGGTGTTTATCCAACCTTTTGAGTTAATAAAATGGAATCTTTTGAATAACCTTCACAAAGTTGTAAGCCACATATTTCTGACCCATTACAGTGCACCTCTGCTTTATATGATTGGCAAAGAAAGGATTTACAATTCATGTGACTGAAACATTCGCCTTTTACTTTTAGTATCATGTTTTTGCAATAAATGCTTTATTGAAAAATACTTAAGATATATTTAGATTTGAAAGGCAAAGTAATATTTGAGAGGTTAATGTGTTAGACTGCACAAGTTGTTTTTCTGTTATATGTCATAAACTTCCAACCAAGCAATCTTAAAAAGAAACAATGTGCTTTCTTTTAACAGACACCTGCCTTGCAGACAATCAGCAGCAGTCTGGCTGCCAAAATATCTCTCTCTCTCCATCTCTCTCCCTCTCTCCCTCCCCTTCTCCCCCTCTCCCCCTCCATCCCTTCCTCCCCCCTTCCTCCCTCCCTCTATCCCTCCCTCCCTCTATCCCTCCCTTCCTCCCTCTCTCTCTCTCTCCCTTTCCCTTCCTCCCTTCTCTATTTCTGGCAACTATTATACTATCAGAGGCAGAAGGCTTGTTTCATGGCCCTTTTCTAGGCCACCATAATATTAAGGGAGAATGTTAAAGAAATGTAGGCATGGTAAATAATGGTATTTTAAAACTTGTTTTTCCCAAAAGGTTAACTGAAGCTCTGCCTGACAGTTCTGAATAAAATAACAAGACTGACATTCATTCGTTTCTGGATGAATGAAGTCTCTCCCAGCAAGATGGATTTTGTTAGCATAATAAGCTCAGTGATACTTCAAAGTGCAGCACAGGCTGTTGAGTGTCAGTCGTGTCTAGGCTGTGCCCTGCCTCTTCTGAAATACCTCTGCCTAGGGCGTAATTCCACGCGAATATGCAAAATAACGGCAACATGTGTGATCTAGGTCTGCTAAGTAGCTGCAGTGTGATAAGGCAGTAAATAAGACTCAACGCCTGACTTTCAAAATATAACATTACAAATGCGGACCTCTTAATATTCATTTTTATGAGCTCCCTCAAATTATTTGTCTTTGCTCTCTTCTGGCAAGTCCGCAATTCACAAAAGCCACCTTCTGTTGAGCGATTTCCCATAATGATATGGTGAGAAGGATATTTCGAGTAACAAAATAATATGCATTTTGAACATGAAGACGTAATAAGGGCAATCATTGGCATGTATTTTATTTATTAGTTTTTATAACACACCTAACACGTACTGGAGCTCGGTTTCTAAGCATGTATCCGGGAATCAAACATCCATTGCTCTGCATGGTCTTGCTTCCAAGACCAGCACGTTGCCCCTGTGCTATCCCCCGTTCTGTCTGTGCTGTCCTTGCGCCATCAGGTGGCGATGGCTGGTATAGCCTGTTAATCAGAATTGGATGCTTTGACATCTGAAGTAGATAGGCGTTTGCCAGCCAGGCTGATATGCGTTTATCTTACTATGTTCGACTCAGCACAAGTACATACACATTTGATTTGAATAAATATAGTAATTAAATAATTACAAATATAGAATTTACATCTATTTTCAAGATAGCTCATTTTATCACTTTAAGAACTAACGCATTGACATAGGTCTACTGATCTGATTTCTAACATGTGATTCTCATGATTGCAGGATTACTTCCACGCTTCTTGGCAAATCCATGGGTTCCATTGTAGGCCGAGTTGCCTCTAGGCCTTGCATTTAGCTTGGGCTGCGCGCAGGAGACATATTTTATATGAGGCCACACAGGCAATAACGAGCCCAGCCCCAAGGATGACAGCAACGACTACGCCAATGATGAGTCCAGTCAGGGTACCTTCCAACTGCTTGACGTCTGAGTGGGCTGCGGAAAGAGAAGAGGGGTTAGGGATGGGCAAACATGGCGGCCTCTCCGAATCAGTCCGTCACCGTTCCGAATAGGCAGTGAGGAGACTCACAAGGATGGACATGTGGAGAGCAATAAACATCGAGAGAGGAAAAGCAATGGTCGCATAGAAAGACAAACAGAGGGATAGGAAGCTACACAAAGAGAAAATGAAGATAGAGATGCAGTGCATAGACATATGGCCACAGAAATAAATAGCCAGACAGCTCGATAGGAGAACAGATGTATGGATTCATTGACTGATGAAAATATATAGATAGGTGAATAATAATAATGTATGTTTGATATAGCACTTCATGCCGTATTCCTCCCACTTCTAAGCACTGCAGTAAAATGTGTTATCATTCCCCATGTGAATGGTAATGAATTGATCTTCCTCAGGAGGATCAAGTGCTGACTCAGCATGGCTGCAGCATTCAAATTTAAGAAGCGAAAGCTGTCTCGTTTTAAAGGCAATCGCTTAAATCATGAGCTATTCACTGGATAATTGCATATGATCAATTATCTTTTGATCAATTGGAATAAAGTGTATTCCTGGAAATGTTCTGTTAAGTACTGTCTTTATTCCTTCTTTCATTATATATGCGGTTCCCTTTCTCAGGCCTCAACCCTTTCCTGTATTCTTACTCTTCCTTCACGGTCCTCCTTGGTTTTTCTTCCATGGCATCCCTTTCACCATGTAGTCCAGGTGCTAATATGCTAACCCAAACCTTAGCCATAGCCAGACTCTCATCCCTAAACACCCCCCTTCCCTAGTAACAGTATTGCTAACCTTAGCCATAGGCCCCCTGCTCTTCCCTTGAACTTTTAGCAATAATCCTTCATCTTGTCATTGGAAATTCATTGTTAAAAATGTGTCATGTTGGGTTTTTTCAAACTCTCCATACACACGTTCTCATAATCGCTGACTACAAGACACTCAGAAGGCACTGAAGAGACTGCGTAAATATGTCATCTGTTAATAAAAATGCAAGATGGCCTCTTTCGCACGGATTAACATGAACACTTCGGATATAATGATCGTCTGCGATTTCGCACCATAAATGTGCTCAATAACTGAATAGATGTTGGTAAACTTCCTGAAACTGGACTCACAAAAAACTGAGACACCAATCTCTCAGTCCAGCACAGATGAAGTTAGACTCAGGAAACCTGTGACACACATCCCTCAGCACAGGGCAGGTTAAGCTACGCTCTGGAAAACATGATTGAGCTATGAATCCCTTAGTCAAGGGCAGTTGAACATAAACTCAGGAACAACTGAGATATTCATTGTTCAGTCCAGAAACCAGGAAGCTAGAGCAGGAACAATTGAAATGTGAATACCTCAGTTCAGGACAGATGCAGCTAGACTCAGGGAAAAACTGAGATGCAAACCCCTCACGCAGGACAGATGAAGCTGGACTCAGGGGAAAATTAAGCTTCAAATTCCTCAGTCCAGGACAGATTGGCTAAACCCAGGAAACAATAACATCCAATCCAGGACAGAGGAAGCTGGAATATGGAAAAATGAAGCTTCTATTTCCTAAGTGCAGGAAAGATTGGCTAAACCCAAGAACATTGACATACTTATCCCTCAGTCCAAGAAATATAAAGATAGAATCATAAAATGCAAATACCTAAGTCCAGGACAGATGAAGTAACACTGAGGAAAAAACGGTGGCACAAATCCCTTGGTGCAGGACAGATGAAGCTAGAATAAGGAAAAGGGAAGTTTCCAATTTCCTAGTCCACGACATATTAACTAAACTCAGGATAATTGAGATACTAATTCCTCAGTACAAGCAGGTTGAAGCTACACTCAAGAGAAACTGAGATGTAAATCCCTCATTACAGGACACATGACACTAGAATTAAGAACAATGAAGCCTCTAATTGCTCAGTCCAGGACAGATTAGCTAAACTCAGGAACATGTAGATTATAATTCCCCAGTCCAGGACAGATGAAGCTAGCCTCGGGAAAACACTAAGATGCAAATCCCTCAGTCCAGGACAGATGGGCTAGCCTCAGGAAAACTGAAATGTAAATACCTCAGTCCAGGACAGATGTATCTAGACTCAGGAACAACTAACATAGCAAACGTTCAGTCCAGGACAGATGAAGATAGAATCAGGAAAACACTAAGATGCAAATCCCTCAGTCCAGGACAGATGAAGCTAGCCTCAGGAAAACACTAAGATGCAAATCCCTCAGTCCAGGGCAGATGAAGCTAGCCTCAGGAAAACACTAAGATGCAAATCCCTCAGTCCAGGACAGATGGGCTAGCCTCAGGAAAACACTAAAATGCAAATCCCTCAGTCCAGGACAGATGGGCTAGCCTCAGGAAAACACTAAGATGCAAATCCCTCAGTCCAGGACAGATGGGCTAGCCTCAGGAAAACACTAACATGCAAATCCCTCAGTCCAGGACAGATGTATCTAGACTCAGGAACAACTAAAATAGCAAACTTTCAGTCCAGGACAGATGAAGACAGACTCAAGAAAGACTGAGATGCAAATCCCTCAGTCCAGCACAGATGAAGATAGAATCAGGAAAAACTGTGATATAAATCCTGAGTTAAGGACAGATGAAGCTAGAATCAGGAAAAATTAAGCTTCTAATTCCTCAGTGCAGGACAGATTAGCTAAACCCAGAGAAATTGACATACTTAATCCTCAGTCCAAGAAAGATGAAGCCACGCAAAGGAAACCATTCAGATACTAATCCCTCTGTCCAGGACAGATGAACATAGACACAGGAAAAGATGACACACTGTTCCCTCAGCCCAAGACCGATGGAAAAGGTGAGACGCTGATCTCTCCCTCCAGTACAGATGAAGGTAGACTCAGGAAAAAGGTATACGAATCAGTCCAGGGCAGATGACGCTATACTTGGGGAATACTGGGATGCCAATCCCTCAATCCAAGACATATTCCTGGAATTCTTCATTTTGGCCATAAATGTAAGACCTTGATCTTCAGACTCTGTAGTTCTTCTCATATCTTACCCAAATGTTTGCCTGCATAAGAGGGCTTTTATTTACGAATTTGCAAGGAAATGCTCAATTCTGCACCGTCATTCTGCTAGAATCTATACCAATGCTGTTTAAATGTTTTCTTTCTTCCTGTGAGTTATGTACATATGGGGGCATGAAACATGAAGACACTTGCCTGCTCTGTCTTCTGACATTTGAGATCCTGCTTGATCATTTGAAAATATGTTAAATGTGCACTTATTTCAAAACTCCTGCCTGATGTGGCGCAGCCCTGAAAAAAAGAACACTTTTGCTAGTCCAGTGTGATACGGATTGTACGTATTTCAAAATTCCATTATTTGTTTACCTCTCTTAATATTTCATGAAAAGGAGAGGTTCCAAAGACGATAGTTCATGTATTTTAATTATTTTAAAACTACATTCTAAATGTTTCCTACTGCCGATTCCTCGCTTATATCCAGAACAACTTACTACATTTTAGAATGTGTAACCCAATGAGAGTAAAGCTAATTCTGACACCTTTCAGACATCCTACCAACCTGTCACACATTTAAACAATCTACAGACATACACACATGTGAAAATGAATAAGTGTACTCACAGTTGTCTGGCCGAATGGAGACTTGACTGGATGTTGCCTCTAAACATAAACAGCAAACAGGTTGGCGCATAGTTAGCACAATTTAGAGATCATTATTATGTCTGCAATATACAGAGAGATGGCAAAAGATATACAGTGCTGTAGCCTAAGGTATAATACTGCTGGGTCCAGCCAACAGTATATTAAATTCTAAAAAATGCAGATTGTTGCATATAATGAAAGAGTATTATTGTATGGATTATTTAATGTATTTGTTTTTATGGCATTCTATTGCTCCCAAACAATCGTGAACATTATTGATGTATAAATCTAATAAAAAATAACTTCCTGTTTAAATGGCTCACAAATCAATAACATCTAATTTATACATTTGAAAATGACATCTAGCAATTAAAAATAATGTGGAATTGGAATTTTCTTCCTATACATTCTTTTGTCCCAGCCTTGAAGAGCCCAGTTTTTGAAAAGCCAATGAAGGGTTTTAGCCAAACTTCCATATTTTTAAGTGACAATGGGCCTCGTTACGGGTCTGGCGGTAACCCTGCCGGTGATACCGGTGGGTTGCCGCCAGACCGGTAAAAAATTACCAGCACCTGACTTCCCGGTGCCACTGGGCTATTCCAAGTCTGGTGGCCGGTAAGTCAGGCGCCTGTAATTTTTTTAGTTCCCATTCCCATGCAGTCCCATTGAACTCCATAGGAACGGAGACGTGGGAGCACCGGCACCGTTAACAACAGTGGTGGTGCTCCTGTGAGAACTCTGCGAGCGGGTGCCATCCCGCCTGGCAGGTCTGACCCCTCATGCATAATCTGAACACATAACAGTTTATTTGACTCTTGGTCCATACATAGTCAATTTAACTACAACCTAGGCGTTGCCTCTTCGCAGAAATGTCCATCTCCTTGCGCACAATCGCTGCCTCCACCTCTGCAATATCTCACCCATCCTCCAGTATATGGTGGCACCATTGCATTGGTATTTTTTTAACACCCAATCTATAGTGGTGCGATATCATGACCCACAGGAGTTCCGATCCCAGCTCTCAACAAATCTTACGTCCCCCAGTAAACCTTTTTGAAGATCTCCCCTTTTACGTTTCAACCCAAAAATTACTATGATTAGAGTTTAGATATTCTGTTGACTCCCACTAAAATATTTCAGGGTCAAAATTAGACTTCTGTTTTTATGTAGTATCTTAGCTCCAGTCTGCTGTAACCCTCGACTCGCAGGTAGATAAAACCACATCATTTGAGAGAAAGACATTCTTCCATGCACTCTGCATATCTTATTTAAAAAAACACACAATGGTTACCTATCGACAGATGTTTAATGTGGTCCACTATAATACATGATTCATACACTGCCATAAACGCAGCATTTTGGAATAGAGATTAATAAAATATTACCAGTATCCTTTATGGAAAGGGGTCCAGAAGAAACCATTACTGGGTCTGTCGTCCCCTGGGCTGAGGTAGAACTTGCTCTCTTCTTCCTTAAAGAAGGTGCACCATTGTTGCATGCCTACATAGAACAAACACCCATCCTTATTTATTTAATTTGTTGACATCTGTTAAGCGCCTCGAACCCGGGAGCATCTGGGTGCTCGTTACATGGAAAACATAGTTACAGCAGGTTACAGGCAAGGAGGTGCAATAGGTACATTGATTACATTGAGTGCATTAGTTAATTACATTGATTACATTGAATGAGTTGGTTACAGGTAATGTTTACAAGAAATAGTGAAGTAACTGGTGCATACATTTTGTCTACAGTGATATATCTAGCTTAGGTTAAGTTAGATTTGGCGGTCTTGTGAGAACAGCCTTGTTTTAAGGCCTTTGCGAAAGGACCAGAAGGAGTCGTCAGACCATAAGGCTAGGTGGAGAGTATTACATAGTTTGGGAGCAAGCACCAGGGAGCTGCTTCCCCCTGCTTTCTGATGCCTGTTTCTGGGGATGACAAGTGAGTAAGAAAAGGCATCTCTTGTAGGTCTGGTTGACTGGGTATTAGTCATTTTCCTGGACAAGTAGTTAGGTGCAGTGTTAGAGATACATTTGTGGGTCAGTGCTAGTGTTTTGAACATGATGCTTTCTCGGACTAGGAGCCAGTGTAAGTTACCTCTGGCTGAAGAGATGTTGTCTTTTTTGGAGATGTTTAGAGCTGCTCTTACGGTGTTATTTTGGATAATCTGCATTTTATTTTTTTATATTGCGGGTATTGGTGCCTGCAAAGAGGGAGTAGCAGTAATCAATCCTGGATAGGATGAGGGCTGTGGCGAAGGTAATGCAACTGTCAATAGACAGGAAGGATCTGCAGGCATTGATTAGTTTTACAGTGTATGCTGCTGCTGCTGAAGCAATAGAGTTAACCTGTCTGGTTAAAGATAGAGTGGAATCGAGATATACTCTCAGTGTTTTTACCTCTTTTGCGATTGTAATGGTGTTATCGTCGATGTTAAAGGTTTTTTAGGAGTTGTTGAGTTTCTTTAGCTGTGATTGTGTTCCAATGAGGAGTAGTTTGGTTTTTTTGTCATTGAGGCATAGGCCATGTTGTGCTATCCAGGCATGGATGGTATGGTAAAGTTTGCTGAGTGTGTTGGAGTTGGTGTTGTAGTTTCCAGAGATCGGTAGGAGGATTTGGGTGTTGTCAATGTAATTTGTGTATGTGACGCCCAGGGCATCAAGAAGTTCAAAGAGGGGTTTGGTGAAAATGTTATACAAGGTCTGTGAGACAGTCTGCAGGTGACTGGTGAGGGTGGGGCTGCCAATGAGGTGGAGAACACTCTCGCAGTGCACTTGGAAAGGAAGAACTCGACTTTGGACGAGAAGTAGGCAGCTGAGGAGAGGTATTGGCAAAAAATCTTATGATCGACCAGATCAAAGGATCCTGAGAGGTCAAGGAGGAGGAGGATGGCTATGTTGCCGTTGTCTCTGATCTCATCCATTTGGATTTTTAGGTCCAGGAGGGCGGATTCCATTCCGTGGCCGGGGCAGAAGCATGATTGGCGAATGCCAAGGAGTTTGTAGGTTTCAAGATGGTTTTGAATTTGCAGATAAGCTGCTCTGTCAAGCATTTTGAGGAGGAAGAGTACGGTTATGATGGGACGAAAGTTGGTGGTTATGTTGGTGTCAAGTGTGGGCTTCTTAAGGAGGGGAACACCCAGGTATCTTTTAGATTCTCTGGGACTTTGCCAGTGGAGAAGGAGGTGTTAATTAGTGACATAATGAAGGGGCAAGCTCTTCGGCGCAATCCTTTATGAGGGTGGCGGGACAGATGTCTCCTTGGACTTTTGATGGTTGCAATCCTATGATGATCTTAGTGGTTTTGGTAGTTGTGATCAGGGTGAATTTGAGCCAGGGGGTGGAGGGCGAGGTGGGGGGGATGTTGGTGAGGGGACTGGATAGGTGTTGGGAGTTTTTTATTTTTGCTGGTGATTTTGTCTTGGAGTGCGTTTTGGATGTGCTCTATTGTACCAGAGTTAGCTTCTTCTATTCTCCTGTTGTAAGTGGAGCTTTTGGTTTGCAAAATGGCTTTTTTGTATTTCTTGGAAAGGCCTGTAAAGTGCTGTTTATTCTCGTCGGAGGGTTTTATTATCCAGATATTCTCTGCTGCTTTTTTAGAGGAGCGTAGGGTTTTGAGGTTCGGGGCATACCAAGAGTTGAGTTGAGGTGGATACTTAGTTTGGGCTTGCGTACCTTCAGAGGCCCTACTTTGTTAATGGCTTTGAGCAGGGTTTGGTTATAAAGGTCGACCATGGAGGTTGGGTCTGTGTTTGTGTGTGTGTGTGCTGTTAGTGGGAGAAGTAGGGGGAGAATGTTGGTCGTCGATATGTTCTGTGAGTTTCTCAAGAGGGAGGCCGGAGCTGGTTGTGTTGGGACATCCGAGCGGGCTGTCTCAGTGACATTGAAGGTAATGACATTGTGGTCTGACCAGAGCGAGGAGTGTTGGTTAGAATGGTGGTGTTGCGGTTAGAGACTTACTATCCAATCTAAGGTGCGGCCTTTATCATGGGTGGGTCTTGAAATCAGATAAGTGAAGCCTAGGGATTCAATGGTGTTGGCTAGTGCAAGAGCATGGGAGTCAGATGGGTCATTGAAACCTAGGTTCAGGACCCGTGAGCTGACCACCCCCTTGCTCAGGGCCCAGCTCCTCAACTGCCAGTGCACATGGTGCCAGTATGGTCTGGCTCACCCACACCCTCCTGTCAAATTTCATTGGCTGCTGTTAGTATACAGACTGTGCTGTTTGCCCAGAGAACAATGCCAACAGGACCTCACCTCTGGCAATTGATCTGCCACCCATTATGAAGGAGTCAAAGGAGGCCCAGTGAAAAACCTATGCACCCTTCGGTTGTATGGATGTCAGGGTTTTGGGATCCTGGCACTCAGGCTGCAGGATCCAGGACTCAGGGACGGGTGTTAGACTGACATATCCCCTTGCTTCTGCATCTCTATTAGGCTGTGGCTGGTGTGAGTCCACAGTTGCGGTGTCCAGCGGAACAGGTAAGTAAAAAACATGTGTTTGGTTGCACACACACATGCATGTGTGTGTGTCATGCATGCAAGGGTTGTGTGTGTTGATGTGTGCACATATGTGTAAATAGGTGTGTGTATGTAGGCCAGTATGTGTGTGTGTAATGGGTGTGCAGATCAAGGGAGATGGGCAGATGATTGCACCAGGGAAGATTTGAAGGGAAAAGAGTGTTGTCAAAGTGCCCGTAGAGGTTCCTAAAACACATGTTACAAGATTATGCTGGCATATTTTGCAATAGCTAGCATGACAATATCTTCTTACATTAGCAGTGCTGGAATCATTGGGAAAAGCCCTCATGAGTGTTTACTTGTGGTGATAGTTCAGGCATGACTGGGCAAATGCCAATGGGAGTGTGTTCCTGCTGTTCCAGTATTGGCTCTATTTGAGAAAGCTCTCATGAACGTGTACTTACAGTGGCAGTACTGCCATTTTTAAGCAAGGCAAACACAGGTATGTTCCACATTGCCAGTGCTGGCCTTAATGGGTAAAGCCATCATGAGTGTTCACTTACAGTGACAGTACTGGCATTATTAGGCAAAGCCCAACACAGGTGTGTTCTTACTGTGGCTGTACTGCCCTTTTTTGGACACCTCCATTGTGTGTGTACTTATATTATCAGTCATCAGGAGTGCGTACTTTTGTACTATTAGCACTGGCATTATTGGGCAAAGTCGGATTCACAGTTCAGAGGTACCGCCCTGGCTGAGCGACCTCGATTCTTTAACTTCTGGACATTTTGAAAACTAATAGTGCTCCCCTGCGCACAGTCAGGGCAGCACACCACTGTGTGGGGATTACCCGTCCCCCCACCTCAAATACCACTTCCAGAGCGAGCTGATTGGGCCTAGTGGCCCATTGAAGAAAAGTAATGTGCATCGCTGCACAGAAGCCCTTCGAATCCAGTTCCAACGTCGGATTCACAGTGAGTGGCTCCTACCGGCTGAGCGACCTTGATATAATAGCGCTCCCCTGCGCACAGCGAGAGCGGCACACCACTTCCTGGTATTTCCCCATCCCCGCCTCAGATCCCACCTCCAGAGAAAGTTCATTGGGCCTACTGACCCATTGCAGAACTCCACTCAGGGCAACCCACTGCCTGTGCAGCCCCCCCTCTGGCTAAGAGCGTTTCTATACTAGTGGACTCATGTAACCTAATAATAAGTTGAAGTAGGCCGGGTGGAATTCCCACATCTACCCAATTTTCCCCAAAGCAGTTCTCTATTAACCATGTTGAATGCTGTGGCGACATTGATAGTCTTATGTCTCCCATCCGGTACCAGTTCTTGCCAAGTTTTTCAAATTAACCCATTTAATTCTGTTCTGTGCATCCTTCTCAAGCTCGTTTTCCACTGCCTCAATCTTCCGGTACTTTTCACTCAATCCTCAACATGTATTAAAAGTAACACAGCAAAACTGTTACTTTCCGCATCCAATAAATATATTGGGTGGTGGTTTCTCGGGTCAGATCTAAGAGCTTTTTTATACATTGGTATTATGTACCTGGTCCTCCTAGTAGTGGGATACAATTCTTTATCTTGAATATCCTTAAATAAGAATGATAAAATAAATGCCCAACATCCCGGATTCTCCTTAAAAAGTTTGTTGGAAAGATTATTAGGTCTGGGAGCTTTCGAATTGCTGGCATATTTGATCATTTCTAATATTGTCAATGATGAGCAATCCATTTTATTCTGTGCCACTTCTTCTCTATTCATACTATTAACAGAATATTCCTCAGCACTTTCTCTACAGTAGAGGGACTTAAAATGATCCAGCCAATCATTTTCCAACACTGCATTTATCTGAACAGCGTTTTTAAATGACGAAAAAGAGTTTACTAATGACCAGAAGTGGCCCATCTTCCTTTGGCTAATAAAATCTAAGATAAATTGTGAATCTAGGCACTGTAACCTACTTCTTTGACCTCTAACCCAATTTTTATAATTCAATAAAATGTAAGCAATCTTTTTTTTCAAACTCCAAGTGATTAAAGGTATTTATTAACTTTACAGCTCTTCTCTTTTCTAGTTTTTTTTTGGCAATCACTTCATCATACCTGTGAGTTTAAATTTTCCCTTTCCAAAGTCGGATGAGAATCGAGCTTGAGGAATCACCAAATTAGAAGTTACGGTTTCATTTAAGCCATATAACGAAAGCAATCCAATTTTGAAGTGTAGCTCTGAGTTATTCATGACATTACAAATGTTAGCATTAAACGTATGAATAGCTTTCTTATTCCATACCACTCTGTCCCCCCCTGAATTGACAGCCAGTCTCTCTACATATCTATCACAGGAGAATAAAGTCATGAAACTCATAGCACAGTGATCACTCCATAATGTATCTATTACATCTAACTGCTGACATATTC
The DNA here is from genome assembly GCF_040938575.1 of Ambystoma mexicanum. Classification (NCBI taxonomy): domain Eukaryota; kingdom Metazoa; phylum Chordata; class Amphibia; order Caudata; family Ambystomatidae; genus Ambystoma; species Ambystoma mexicanum. The sequence goes on along the minus strand of NC_090931.1, from coordinate 136,524,960 downwards.
CAAACAAATATTTGGCCATGAAAATGTAGTCTAATGTCGATTTTAAAACTCCTCTAAACCATGTATATGTTTTCTCTTAGTCACTCTGGGTAGACCCATTCACTTTCATCAAATCGTGGACCTTCATGAAGTTGAGCCATCTCTGTCCATTTTTCAAGTTCAACTTTACATTAGCATTCATCACCCCGCCTTTTCTCACTTTGACCGGGCCACAAGTACAATTCAAATCCCCACAATAACGACCCATATTCCAAATACTTTTCTGTTTAACTATAATGACACTCAATTTCGATAACAATTTGTCCAAGGAACTGACCTTCTCATGCCAGTAGATATTTATAAGCAGTAACCATCTACATTCCCCTGGGTTTTCCAGTCTAAATTCGATCGCCAAGACTCCTTTAATGGAGGCAAACATTTTTGCAATTTTTATCCCACAATCTGGTTTATTAAGGATATCAGGCCTCCCTTGGGTCTTCCTACTAAACCCTTCATTGCTGCTTGAAAGAAAACGGCATAGCTTTCAATACACGGTGCGCCGATTAGCCAGTGTTCTTGTAGGCACAGAATTTGGTGATTTCTTAGAAAATAAATCAATTCTTTGTTTTTAAATAGAGAACTATGACCTCTTGAATTCCAAGATATTATTCTAAGTACATTATTTACCTTTATAGATGAGACTTCTTCACCCCATCATACCTTTCGTTGTTAATTACTCGGGAACAACCAAGACCAGCCACATCTTTCCATTCTTCAAAATCTCCATTCTTTCAGAAATTCACTCTTTGCTTGTTCCCCACCCCAATCTCCGAGATACAATGACTTCATTGCCCCTTGAACAAGTTACCGGCACCCTTTCCAGATGGGCTTACTTCAAGTATGCCAGAAGGCCTGACCTGCCGGAAGTTCAGGCCCCTACCACAGATTTTACACTGAAGCACCGGCACGTTACTTACGGTGTAGTTCCCATCCCCCTATGAGAATGGACACTTACCGTACCGGCACCACCTATGATATCCTGGTAGCACCGGGATGTCAGGTGGGGGTAACGGTAATACAGGGTTGCCATTAATTTCGTAATGAGGCCCAAAGTGCATAACACACAGGGATTTCCATGAATTTTGACAAAAGAAAATAACAATTTACCAGCCGACCAGAACACTCAGATCCAGCAATGACATGTGCCTGGAACCTAAACTATACACAAGGAAAAAACTCGTCAGATCAGCATTCTCTTGCCTAGCTGCAGAAATGTGGAACTCCCTCCCGAGAGAAATACGAAACATGAAGGACCATCTAAAATTCAGAAAACTCCTAAAAACCTGGCTATTCAACTCAGAACTGGACGAAAACTAATGAGCAACACACACACCCATCGGAATGAACACACAAATGGCAAGACGGAGGATGAGACCGAACTGCGACAAGGTGCAGGGAGGTGGAAAGACATCAGAGTGGGAGGGAGACCCGGAGGAGGGCCCTACCAGAGGCTAGGGAGAGAGATGGGTGCGTCCTAGTTTGAACCAAAGCAAAGGGCATTAGAGTTGAAGGGTAAAGTGTAGTGACCGAACAGATAAACCACAGGTCCCAGGGAGCTCAAGGGCACAGGGCAGAGGCCCCGCCCCTCAAGGGACCTACGGAGGCTATTGGTGCTGCACACCAGAATATGCCAGGGGACTAAGTGGTGTAGACATCCATTAGTCTGAACATGGGGGGGGTGGAGGAGGCATCGCCACTAAAAAGCCCTGCAGGCAAGCCACAATCCTGCACAGAATACAAGTGGTAGGCCCTCTAGCACTCCACAATGCATGGCGCTGGCAGGGACACATGCCACAGGTGGCCAAAGTAGAGGGGGTACAATGGAGCGGCACCACTACCCAACCTTCTAAAAACCCGTGCACCTCTCAAACTCTAAACAAAACACAACCATTTATATATAGCACAACAAATCGCATGCACTTCACTACACCGCAACAATGAAATCAAACTACATATAGCTTCGCACAACAGCACATGACAACTACCGACCGGAAAATCACACCTACACTCAGCGAATGGTGTAAACTGAATTGAATCTGCCAACAGCACATCACAGCTCTCTTGCTCTTTCGCCCTCTGAGTCCTACTAACTTATCCTATCCTATTGCTTTTCTGATTCCCCCGAGCGCCAGGGGACCACTCAGGTGGTGATAGTGCAGTATAAATATCCTTTAACTTAGAAAACCGAACACAAGTGTGCTCTTACAGTGGCCGTTCTGGCCTTATTGTACAAAGCCACTGTGAGTGTGTACTTAGTAGTCCTGGAATTATTGGGCAAAACCAAGTTGTGTTTTCTACAGTAACCACACTGGCCTTAATGGACAAAGCCATCATGAAAGTCTACCTAGAGAAGCAGTACTCAAATTATTGATCCAAGCAAACAAAAGTGTGCTCTTACAGTGGTACTGCTGTCATATAGTTACATAGCCAGCACAGAAATATCTTCTTGTAGTAGTAATATTGGCATTATTGGCAAAGCCAACACAAGTGCCCTAACACTAGTGATATTGGCAATATTGGGCACAAACAACATGAGGGAGTACTTACAGTGGTAACTGCTGGCGTATATTGTGCGCATCAGAAGTCTTCAAATGCATAAAAAAATGATCATGTGTACTGTTGGTCATTTAAATTGGCTTAATAGAATTGAGGGATTCTTTTGACAAAGTTTTTTAGGACTCCCCTAACCCAATCCAATGGAATATCTGCAACTTGAAGTAGGGCTTGTTTCATTAAGAAGCCATGGCCCTGAAGAGGCGAGGAAGCTATTTATAAAGGCTGGCCTGGTGCTGCAATGTCCTTTGCTAGCACTGATGTGGTCTTCTTATTGAAATCAATTGCCTGTAAAGAGAGCACACTTCAGGCAATTGAACAACAAATTGTTTGAGATCCTCAAGGGGTGGCCTGAATCTGATGTGGTGAAGAAAGCCTTCGTGAGAAGACTCGATAGATGAGACTGGGTATGTAATTACTATCATTTGGCCAAGCTACATAGTTATGCTCCCGTGGCCACTGTTGTACGTGTTTATAGGAAACCTCAGCCATACATCCTATTGTGCCCGACCCAGCAGTGCGTAGGCTGCGTCTTTTAATGTGCACAAACCAGCTGCCTTTGCGAGCCTCACATGGGACTAGATGGAACTTGTGCCGTGAGTCAAGGTTTTGTAGAGTGTAAATTGCCGGAAATTAAAGAGACGGTGAAACACATGTTCACTGAATGCCAGATATTGGGCTCCCGGTATGTGGTAACTCTGGGAAATTTGGTGCACGATCTTGATTCCATCAAGACTCATGATTTTTAGAACTACTGCCTAAATACGAACTCATTAGCTGCGCACCTTGTACCTTATCGTATCTGGGTGAATGTGAAACAGCTCTATTTTTAGGACAGTTTTGGAAGCTTGAGTCAGGAGTCATCCTATGTACATGGAATTTTAAGTATTGTATAGCGGGATACTGTGTGGAATGTTAAGTTGTATGGTAGGATATTGTGTGTTTTAAAGTTACAGTCATTTTAGGGATAATTTTTAAACATGTATGCATGATATTGTCGGAGTCGAAGGTTAACAGCATGAAATGTATTGAGGTTTGCTGAAGATGTGTGTATGTTTATATGTTTTTTTGATTATGTGTAAAGTTTGAATTCTTCAAACTATTCACATTAAATACATATATGTAACAAGTTGGTCAGTTGACATCTATTGGATTTTTTCATGTATTATCCCACACAATTGATTGCGCATTATGTGGCTTTTACCCAATTTTTCACAGAAAATGCACTGTAGAATGCTTCTTTTCAATTTTTTTTTTTAAAAGTGCACCTCGATCAAATCCCACCCCACCACTCCAAATCTCTTTTATTTGGTTTGTGATCCATCACTAGGCTTTGTCACTTGTGAGCATTCCTTGGAAATATGTATGCCCCCTTCATTGAATTAATTTGCCAGCCACCACCGGAGCCAACATGCGTAGAGTGCAGACCCTTTTCGCCACCCAACATTGATTCCGTTTTCCAATGCAGAAGCATATGTCGGGAAGACACCTGCAACATAGATAAGCATTCCTCCGCCTGCATGGAATGGAACGCCGTATTGTGATAAGCAGTTAGCATGCAGAAAAATATTAAGGCAAATGTTTCCACTGGTAGGCTATTTCAGGAGCAACGCACTAGCCTTGGAAACAAAAGTACGCTGAGCAGCACGGGTTCGATACTCGGTTCCATGCTTAAAGAATGGAGTCTGGCATGAAGTGCGATATAAGAGGCTAAATGATTTATTTTTTCTGCAAATAATGCCCTGTATGTCATATTACTTGGAAGCCATATTTGTATTTCCTTTGAAAACGTCAAGATGGCCGACAACACACCAAAATCATTATTCCTCTGGATATTTGTATGGCCATGGGAGAGATGTTTCTGTGGACAACTCATATGTATCTATTTGTACCAATACCACTACAGCTTCACACGTTCTAAAATAATAACGCCAGCTTTCAGAATAGCACAAGCCAGTCTGGTTTTCATAATGATCGCAATTATGCATATAACCTCCAGTGAAATTGATCTTATGTGTATTTCTCTTATCCTCATTTATCGTGGATATCCTGAAGACCTGTCTGGATTGTCCTATCGGGCAGATTGAAAAAGCATCCTACACAGCAATATTTTAAAACATTGTATATACTGTTCACTGATTTGTGAAAGCAAAACACCCGACCACACAAGATCACATTTGAAAAAGCACACATGAACTATTTAGAGAAGTTACCAGGAATAACTAGGACATACTAAGAATAAAAAGTTACTCTGATTTTCCTTTCACCATGGAGAGAGCTGTTTGATCAACGTAGAGGTTACTTTGAGAAACTCCTTCCAAAAATTGGAGATGGTTATCTGTTTCATAAAGAAGTTACCACAGATAACTCTGGTTCATGCCTGAGCTAATCAGAAAGCCCCCTCGAGGTTTAAGTCAAGGATAAACTAGAGTAGCTCCTTTGTGAATGGGGACCGGGCGAGGGCTGCAGCCCTTGGGCCTCCTGTCTCCGTCATCCATGAAGGCTCACTATTGCTGCATCTCTGCCCTTCAACGCAAAGCCCAATAGTTGCTATAAGAGGCAAGTCAATGGACGCCATTGTTTTGTCTTGTGAAACACACCTGCAGGTACTGGAGGCATTGGTCGGGCTGGCAGAGTCTGGTTACGCAGTGCAGGTAAGACGTGGAGCTCTTCTGTCCGCTATGTGCTACAAATCGGAAGGCTTCGAAGCTAAACTGGGCCAATATTCCAACGCCGTTTTTGATAATATTGGTTTTGTTTTGCTGATCACATCTGAAAAAAAAGGACAGCTTAGGTGACCACAAGTATTAACTTTTGCCGGAGATAAACAACTATAGACATCAGAATTTATTTTAAACCATGGAGGGATCTACATGAAAATAACAGGTTTTTTGTTTTTTTTCATTTTTAAATGCGGGGAGACCCCACTCCCCCCTCACGTCCTCCTAACTTATTGTAATCCCCAGCCCCACCCCCTTTCCATTTATTGTAAAAAAGGTGCTAAAATCCCACATTTTTTCAACCTTTAAAATTTGCTGTTTTGAGCCTCGCTATTTTGGTTTTTGTTTTTTTCAGGCGATACCCATCGGAGAAAAACACAGATGCAAATTACTGTTTTAATGATAAATATACTATAACTTGAAAACATTTTTTTAAAGAAAAGACATTTAATAACATGTTCAGTGTTTGGCTAATTCAGTGCTGCAGGGACTCATTGAATGGGTATATTATTTGATAGGCTCCTGTAGAGGGGGCGGAGGTTTGGGGGTTTCATGATAATTGCTCTCCATACAAAAAGTATAACATACTTTTCTATGCACTTTTTTAAGTCCTCCTGAATCAGATCCAGAGTTTTATGTTCACGAGGAAAGAGGATTTGACTATCTAGAGAATATTAATGGACTAGCTCCAATTATACAATGTGTGAAATACCAGAGGGTGTTTCACTGCCTAGAACCCGGGGATCCCTTTTTCAGGTGGTTAGGGCACGGCCATCGCCTCTGAATCCAGACCCTGTGGGATGATCACCTGGGTGAGGGGTGCTTGGGGAGTGGGAGGGAGATACCAAATGGCAAGACGCAGTATTGCCTTTTTCCAATACCCCACTCCAAGCCTATTTCATGGGATATTCCAACTTCCCAACTCCCCCACCTTTTTCTACACAAACACGGAAGAGGAGATATAAGGCTGAAGGTATTACCACCCATGGAATGCACTGGACATGTCCCTCTAACGAGATCAAGCAGGGTCAGGCACTTGACTTTAATCACGCACACTTAATACCTATTAACTCTTCCCACATGGTTAAAAGGTGGAACACTGAGACACACTTGAACAAGGTAGGGCACGAGAAGGAACAGTTCCTCCAGGAGGTTGGCGAAGGAGAGCAACAAACCGAGGGGCTGAACCGAAGGGGTAGGAAGCCAAAGACCCCGACAGCAAGAGATTGTTATTTCTGAAAGGCTGTGTGGATTGCACATGACAGCCCAGCTAGAAGGGAGAAAGAGTTTTCCGAGTGCTACAAGGTTACAAGCCCCCCTCTCGGGTGAACAGCAGAGTTGGGGAGGCACAGAAGTGGCAGTGGTAACAACCTTGACTCATATATCAAAGGCGCGAAAGACGGAAAGCATCTTAACACAACCGTGATACCTGAGGGTCTTGGGCGGGTAACAAATAAAATAAATAAACCAGTGAGTTGAGGGAAGCAAAGAAAGCCCGGTCTTTGTTTAATTGGAATGCATTTGCATGAAGGTTACGCGAGCACCAATAAGCTGCAAAAGAAAGTGAATCCATTGTTAAGAACTGTGAATACGAAAAACAAAGTAGCAGAGTGGTCCGGCGAAGTGAGATTGCCTAATCGAAAGTCTGTGTGAAATCTATTAGAGCTGCAAAGGCAGTGAGAGAAAAAAAGTAATCATAAAACTGCATGAAAGAAAAGTTTGAAAGACTTGATCTAGGAGCAATTGATGTGAAAGCAAGTCATCTTTAGCAAGTACATTTTCCAAGAGACATTGGAACTGAAGGAACATATGTAAAGTGGAAGTAAGGAAAGAAAGGAGGGTTGAAGTGCTCATGTGGAGGTGAGAGCAAAAATCCTCCCAGTTTCGAAAGTCTTCGACGGCTGAAAGGCAAAGAGGGTCTGAGCTCTGCTCAGGGAGACCCATATGAGAAGTGAAAGTTAAAGCCAAAGAGGGTCCGAGCCCGGCTGAGGGAGACCCATGTGAGAAGTGAAAGTTAAAGGTTTGAGCCTGATTGAGGGGAACCTATAGTTTGGAATGTGAAGTAATCTTGGGGAAGGGAACCGCACCATGAAGAAGAGGTTTGAGCCTTATTGAGGGCAACCTATAGTGAACTGCAACCAAATACTATACTTAGAAACTTGTTGTTGAAACTGTGTAGAAGCTTGTAGGGTGACCTGGACTTGGGTGATGGGAACCCGAGAGGCTAAACCTGTGAACTTGTGACTCAGACTTGAATGGCCAAGAAGGCTCTGGAGGGCAGAGCCAGCCGCCTAGCTGTGTTCGCAAGCCAAAGTGTGTTCATCCATCAAGTGTTCCATCTAACCCTGTGCTATACAACGTGGGGACGAGAATTAATACTGATTAATATTGCCCTTCTGAGATTTCATTTCACCAGTGATTTTTCCTTTTTTTTATACATATCCCTATGTCACATTAATTTGTATTAGAGGGAAGGGCAGGCATTAGGTTTTTGTTAGTATAGGCCTTTATTGTTTGACTAGGACTGACAAGGACTGTTTCTTTATTATTTGATGTTCGAGATTACTTCCATCTTAGTTGTATGGCCAGATAGGAGTTTTCCAACCCCCTTGTATCTAGCAATAAAGGTTTTGAAACGTGTAACTCTTGTGTCAGTGTCTACTTGTGATACCAATTTGGACTAAGCAAAGGATGGTTCTATCTCAAAGCCTAATTGGCAATCTGCAAAAAAGTGATATTGTCAATCACATTCACAAACCCGTATGCATAATGAGAATGTGTTTGTCAAGCGATAGTTCATGCCTGGTAATGCTAAGTCACTTTGCGTGTAAATATTTTAGAAAGCAGGCTGCGGTGTGAGCACCATGTGGAAGAAGTTGCCGCATCCGAACAAGGTGTGTGGTATTGTGGTGATCCAGAGATACAGCAGTAAGAAGAGTGGGGTGCAGGGGTGTAGCGGGGCAAGGAAAAAACTGGTAAGGGGGTAACTTGGGTCCTTCTTTTCATCTTTCTTCCTCTCTACCTGTGGTGTTCCCCAGGGGTCTAACCTCTCGCCCTGGCTTTTCAACTAATACCTGGCAACTCTCGCCCACTGCATTGCCATTTTCTGCTCAAATTTCCAGTGCTACGCTGACAATACTCAACTCATTTTCAGGCTGCCCTCTGCCACCTCCTCTCCCTCTCTCATCTCTGATTGCCTAACTGCCATTCAAGATTGGTGTGCCGCCAATGATCTTTGTCTGAATGCCAGCAAGACAGAGATCCTCCTCATCGGCACACCTTCACCATCCTTTCCCCTCACTCTCTGGCGGGCCTCCCTTGGCCCTCCTCCTACCCCCACCTGCGAGGCTAAGAACCTCAGGGTCATCTTTGACTCCACCCTTTCCTTCTTCCGCCCAAATCTCTGAGGTCTCTAAAAAGTCAAATTTCCGACTGCACCTCCTTAGAGTTACTCTGCCTTTCCTCTCCTTCCCCCAGACGCTCATGGTATCTCAAGCTCTGGTTCTCTCTAGCTTGGACTATTGTAACAGCCTCTTTCTAAATCTACCTGGCTCTACTCTCCGCCCTCTGCAACTAATCCAGAACAGGACTGCGAGACTTGTCCTTGGCCTCAAGCCCTGGGATCGTATCTCTCCAGCTCTGAAATCTCTCCACTGGCTCCCAGTGGATGCAAGGATTAAATTCAAAACACTCTGCATTGTCCACAAGGCTTTCTGGGGCCTGGGTCCAAAATACCTTCAACTATCCCTCTGCAAATACCTCCCCTCTCGAGCTCTTCGCTCCTCTCCCTCCAACTCACTCAGGGTCAGTCGTTTTTCTAAGAAACGAGCTGGGGGTAGATCTCTGTCTTCGGCTGGGGCCTCCCTCTGGAACAGCCTCCCTGCCACTCTAAAACTTGAAGAGAACCATCTCCGGTTCCGGAAGCACCTCAAGACCTGCCTCTTTTCTTCTGCCTTCGCTCCCCCTCTCCTCTGCTGATCTGTTCTCTCTTGGCACAGTGCACCTGGCCACCCTCTGTCTTTTGGGCCCAGGTACCTGCTCATCCTGCCACCCTCCCGCACTGCCTCCGGGCCACCCCTTGCACTGGGGTCTGTATCTGTAACCATACAGACCCCCCTTTTTCTTCCTGCACTTATCAGACCTACCATGTCTGCTGCCTTAAACCTAGCACTTGCAAATTGCTGGCTGCATCACCACTGTTTGTTGCCTTTATTTATTGTTATTTATCCGTTTCTCATCTGCTTCGCACTTTCCACCTCTCCCCCCTTTCATGAACTTGCGCGTTCTCAATGTCACTGGGCCTAGTAAGATCGCTGTTTTGTTCTCCCCTGTTCCCCTCCCTTGCCTTGTCGTGCTCTGAAACACTTGTGTACGAGCGCGATAGAAATAAAATATCAATCAATCAAACAAACTGCAGGGGTCTCTCCAGCACACATGATAAGGATGAGACTGAGGGGTGCATGGGAGGGCATAAGCAGTAGTTGTGGGGGTCTACCCTCATGCTTAATGAGGAAGTGTAAGGCAGGACTGGGAGTGAGCTGACTCAAAACAGAAATGACTCGAGAACACTAACGCAAGACTAGGGAAAGAGCAGGTATTAAGTTGAAACATACTGAAAGCGGCGGGTGGCATTGTGGGAGATATCCTGAGGCCAGATGTTCTGGTATGGAATTTGGGAAAGGCGGACCGTGTCATTCCACCAGAACGTGTCCTACAAGAAATAATGCTTTTCAATAATCCTTTTAGCTGGACATCAACAGCACATGACCTCCTTCTAGCATGACAGTCACTGACACACACTGCATATCAACAGAGACTGATGAACCATATCGGTCATACCCTGGGACAAAATCAACTTGCGGCCCACAGGCACAATGCTGATTACACAAATGGCAGCGGGCACATCCAGGGCATGTCCCATGCAAAGCACCTAGCACAGGTAGGACAGTGCCATCATTTACAGAGTTGGACTCTTCCTTCTCGTCTCCCAGAGCAAGGACCTCGCCCACCTTGATAACTCATGCACCCCTATCACTGCCCATCCATCAAATCTTTATTATTGGCGGTTCTCTTCTGTTCCGTGCAGCACTTCCGGCTGCTTCACCTGTTTCTTGTCCCGTCCTACCGTTGAACCTAACATTAGCGCCAAGATAACTTCGGGTCAAAGTTGCGCTCTACAAGTTCCAAATTCATTAATTCATTCATTAGGCAGCATTTTCCTAGAAAGGCAGGTTTTTGCTGGGAGATCCAGGCTTTTTTCCTGGCACCTAAACTACAGAGTGCAAAAGGTGCTTTGAGTGAACTGCTGGGTGTGGGCAGGTCAATATGGCCTCTAGCCCTCTCCTGGGTGAGTGAAGCTACTGCATGCTGGGAAACACAGGGGAGCGTGGCAGGAGAGACGGCTGATCTCAATCCCAGTTTCTGTTTATTCTTACTAGGGAGCAATGTGAAGAGTCAGTCCCTCTCCTACCCCTTTTTCTTATTGACCGGTCTTCCCGGGCAGTTGGGTCCCAGGGTATTGCACTGCACTCTGGGCTGCAGGGGCCACAGGGGTGAGAAGGAGTTGCCATCTGGGGGTCAACAGTCATGGACGGAAATTGACCTTAACAAGAAAAAGTGATGGTTGAGGAGGAATGAAGAGTGGAGGATGAGGGACTACTGAGGATCAGGAGTGATGAGGAGTAATGACGACGGAGGAGCAGTGAGGAGTGATTAATGGATCTGGAGTAGGAAGGAGCCATAGGAACGATGTGTAAGAAGTAGGAAGGTTAGTGCCCTGAAAGGTACAAAGTGTGTGACAAGCAGGGAGGCCAGGTGAGGAGGAGGAAAGAAGAGTGGGGAAAGGTACAAAGTGTGTGACAAGCAGGGAGGCCAGGTGAGGAGGAGGAATGAAGAGTGGGGACTGTTTAGTCAGGAGCAGGTTGCCTAAATTGGATGCAATTCGCATTAAAGCGGTTCTGTGTTATTTTTTTAACAGGAATTCTGCCAAAGTACTTTACTTTGCCTGAAATCTGTGGAAAATATTCACCATTAAAAAAAAGAAATATTTGGGGGGTTCCCCCACGAAACCCCCCTCCTTTATTCCATACACGAATTCCCCCACCACAGGCCCCTCCTCACTCGTTTAACCCACTAACCCCGACGACCCCATATAATTCGATTCGTTTTTTTCGGCAGAATTCTGTCGCAGTAAAGTACTTCGCCAGAATTCCTGTCTAAAAAATGACTGGATACCACCAAAACATTATAGTTTTTGTTGCTGTTCTTTGCAGTTATTCTTTCTATGGGATTTGTAATTTGCATTACTGCTTTTTGTCATCAACAACGACGACACCCGTGTGAGATATGGCGTTAGTTATCCGCTTGTTTCCATAGATATATGTGGTAGATAGATATTCAGGTAGCGCTTATTGCCACCGACGTCCCTTAGCGCTTTAAATCTTAGATGTTATGTTCACGAATAAAATCGTCATCGTTTGTATTTGTCAATTATAATTCTACTCAACAATGCTGTTACACACACAGCAAACTGTACTTAATAATTATAATTGTTTTTCTAGGACTCATGGACCGGGGATGTGAACCTGTTTTGCTGTGTTGCCTATGCGCGTTGCCTCTGAGCTATACTACCCGTGCCCATCTCAGTGGTGTTCGAGTCTCGAGATATTTGATCAAATAACGGGCATGATTGGCTGGCGAGCACACTGATCCTGCAGCTCCTTTTGTGTCTTACTTTTTCATGAGATTATAGTAGGGTGAGTGAAGTGCCTGTCTTTGAGACCTGTGTGCAGACTAGACTCAGGGGTTTGAACCCCGATAGAGCCGATTCATTGCCACCTTATCCTGAGGACGATAAATGGAGGACCACGAAAAAGGGCGATGACCATGTTTATAATTACAGTGCTTAGAAGCAAGAGGAATCTGTCTTAAAGCGCTAAAACAAATGTGTAATAACGTGGTTATTATTATTGCTAATCTTCAAAATACAGCAATGACCATGCATTCAGTTGGTTTCCTTCAATATCGAACTTACCCGGCAAAAAGGTTGTATCTGTCAGATGCTGTCGTGACCAGCGGCGAGGGGGTTGCAAAGCACTGGTCCAGCAAAACACTGAAGCTAGAAAGGACAATTGCAAATAATGAAAATCATTGTGAGAGACATAAACACGTGCTTGTTTCTAACAGCTGATAAATCAACGTTTAGCAAATACAGTCTTCAAAGTACAGTGTGCAAATAAATAGGCCCTTTTCAGTAAACAAAAGAGTTCCGCTGAGCTGCTTTGTGAGGTAATTGAGATCAAGAGTGTGTGAAAAAAAGCATTCACAGAACTGGTCTCTGGCAAAGCAGGTGATCTAATCTGGGGGGACATTGGGGGATTGACCAGCGAGGCCAGTCTATGCTGTGTCCAGACTAAGATCCAACCGATCTGGTCTTTCAGAGAAGGAGGGAAGGAAGGAAGGAAGGAAGGAAGGAAGGAAGGAAGGAAGGAAGGAAGGAAGGAAGGAAGGAAGGAAGGAAGGAAGGAAGGAAGGAAGGAAGGAAGGAAGGAAGGAAGGAAGGAAGGAAGGAAGGAAGGAAGGAAGGAAGGAAGGAAGGAAGGAAGGAAGGAAGGAAGGAAGGAAGGAAGGAAGGAAGGAAGGAAGGAAGGAAGGAAGGAAGGAAGGAAGGAAGGAAGGAAGGAAGGAAGGAAGGAAGGAAGGAAGGAAGGAAGGAAGGAAGGAAGGAAGGAAGGAAGGAAGGAAGGAAGGAAGGAAGGAAGGAAGGAAGGAAGGAAGGAAGGAAGGAAGGAAGGAAGGAAGGAAGGAAGGAAGGAAGGAAGGAAGGAAGGAAGGAAGGAAGGAAGGGTGGGTGGGTGGGTGGGTGGGTTTTTGGGTGGACGGGTGGGAGGGTGACACTTCAGGCAATGAGCATACTTGAGGCGAAACAATTGTCATGAAAGTTGGGCTAGGTGCATGGATGGAGCACGGTATCTTTCATAATTACCGGACTCACCCACCCTTTTCCAATCCCGAGGAATTGCACTCTGGCAAATCGTGCATTTCGTGAGTTCCTTATTTTGAAACGGAGGATCCTTTACCAGGACGCGGATATACTTCAGGGTGGTGCGAAAGAGTGGGAGCGCCAACATGCCCTGTCCTTTCTTCCCCTGGGCCATGCCTTGCTCTGGTGATACTCACTTTGAGGTAAGGTTAGTGGCGGCCACCTGCACATACATCTTGGTCCTCAAGGCATACGCGGTTCCGTTCAGATTCAGTGGAGTGGTGAAACTGGCGTCCTGGGGAGGAGAGAGAGTGGCAAGTTATACGGGGACGGCAGAATATCACGACAGGTCGATCAATATTGCACAATATCCATTGGAATGTATTGCTAGATGATCAAGCTTATCATTCAAGATCTTTCAAAAAAAAAAAGAAAACTAAAATTTGTTATTTATAACGCGCTTCATGCCAGACTCCAGCCTCTAAGCGCGGGCCGGGTTATTGAACCCATGACGCTGCGCGCGCGATGAGCGCGCTGACCCTGTTACACCTGAAGTATCCTCCCGGCCCCAAATCTTCTAGGGTCCTTTTTCAAATCAAATCAAGAACAGGTGCGCCAAGCAATATGTTACGGCATCACATAGAAAAGAGCCGATCACACATAAAAAATCATATAAACATATTGTGTGTTTCTTCTCGGTTCTTGTTTTAATTGTTCCTCTAGTTGTCCTACGTGTTTGGAGAGAGTGTCCTACCCCACCCCGACTTTCCTCTTCCCTTGTTTTGCCATCCCACCCCCTCACCATATATCAAACAGCCTCCACTTCCGGTGAATTGCCATGGGGTTTCCCAAGAGTCAATCTCCGATTTAGGGGTCAAGGTCGTTCAAGGCCCAGTGTCCAATGGCACCGCCCAAGACTAAAGAGGTGAGATGACCAGCCAATCACAGGTCCTGAGCCATTCTAGCACAGGTCTGGGGGTCTTCAAAAGGCCCAGCTTGCTTCCTGATGCCTGCGAAGACCCTGTGAAACCAGCTCTACTGTGACAAGACCACACAGACCAAGAAGAAAACAAACCCACGACTACATACTCAACCCGAGAAGATGGAGTAATGAGGCTCAAGCCTCGATATCCTAAAATCACCGCCGATGGATAAAAATCTATCGGCAAGAAGAAGAACAAGCGCCTGATGCCTTCGCAGGTTTTGTTAGCCTGTCAAGTTAAGAGTGGAAATGAATTGGTGGCTTTTTTGGGGTGTTTGAGAGTTTTTGGCAAATTTAGTTAGTACTGTTTATGGTGTTTTGTTGTTTCTTGCTATTTGTTTTATCCCCCGACTCATGCAGTCCCCTTCCCTAACGTTGCTGTGCATCAAGGCCCCTTTCCCCTCGTGTGAGCCTTGCGTGAACCCCTTTATTTGTTTTGTGTTTTGCACAGTAATACCTTGGGCACCATGGAAACGTTTGTGTTTTTCTCATTAATATCTTAGGCAATATGTCCTTTTATTTATAAGGAGTGGCTGTGGCAGAAGATGGAGCCTGAGGAGGGGCAGACGGAGCATGAGACGGGCAGGCAGAGCCTGAGGAGGGGCAGACAGAGCCTGAGGAGGGGCAGACGGAGCATGAGGAGGGGCAGACGGAGCATGAGACGGGCAGGCAGAGCCTGAGGAGGGGCAGACGGAGCATGAGGTAGGGCAGACGGAGCATGAGGAGTGGCAGACCGAGCATGAGGAGTGGCAGACCGAGCATGGGGGGGCAGACGGAGCATGAGGAGGGGCAGACGGAGCCTGAGGAGGGGCAGACGGAGCATGAGGAGGGGCAGACGGAGCATGAGACGGGCAGGGAGAGCCTGAGGAGGGGCAGACGGAGCATGAGAAGGGGCATACGGAGCCTGAGGAGGGGCAGATGGAGCATGAGGAGCGGCAGACCGAGCATGGGGGGGCAGACGGAGCATGAGGAGGGGCAGACGGAGCCTGAGGAGGGGCAGACGGAGCATGAGGAGGGGCAGACGGAGCATGAGAAGGGCAGGCAGAGCCTGAGGAGGGGCAGACGGAGCATGAGGAGGGGCAGACGGAGCATGAGACGGGCAGGCAGAGCCTGAGGAGGGGCAGACGGAGCATGAGGAGGGGCAGACGGAGCATGAGACGGGCAGGCAGAGCCTGAGGAGCGGCAGATGGAGCATGAGGAGGGGCAGACGGAGCATGAGGGGGGCAGACGGAGCATGAGGGGGGCAGACCGAGCATGGGGGCAGATGGAGCATGAGGGGGGCAGACGGAGCATGAGGGGGCAGACCGAGCATGGGGGCAGATGGAGCATGAGGGGGGCAGAGGGAGCATGGGGGGGCAGACCGAGCATGGGGGCAGATGGAGCATGCCCCTCATGGAGGGGCAGATGGAGCAGGAGGTGGGGCAGACGGAGCATGAGGAGTGACAGACGGAGCATGGGGGGCAGACGGAGCATGAGGAGGGGCAGACAGAGCATGAGGCGGGGCAGATGGAAACTGAGGAGGGACAGAAGGAGCATGAGGAACGGCAGACCGAGCATGGGGGGGCAGCCGGAGCATGAGGAGGGGCAGACAGAGCCTGAGGAGGGGCAGAGCATGAGGGGGCAGACGGAGCCTGAGGAGGGGCAGACGGAGCCTGAGGAGGGGCAGAAGGAGCATGAGACGAGCAGGCAGAGCCTGAGGAGGGGCAGACGGAGCATGAGGAGGGGCAGACGGAGTCTGAGATGGGGCAGATGGAGCATGAGGAGCGGCAGACCGAGCATGGGGGGGGCAGACGGAGTATGAGGAGGGGCAGACAGAGCATGAGCCGGGCAGGCAGAGCCTGAGGAGGGGCAGACGGAGCATGAGGTAGGGCAGACGGAGCATGAGGAGTGGCAGACCGAGCATGAGGAGCGGCAGACCGAGCATGGGGGGGCAGACGGAGCATGAGGAGGGGCAGACGGAGTCTGAGGAGGGGCAGACGGAGCATGAGGAGGGGCAGACGGAGCATGAGACGGGCAGGCAGAGCGTGAGGAGGGGCGGACAGAGCATGAGGAGGGGCAGACGGAGCATGAGACGGGCAGGCAGAGCCTGAGGAGGGGCAGACAGAGCCTGAGGAGGGGCAGACGGAGCATGAGACGGGCAGGCAGAGCCTGAGGAGCGGCAGATGGAGCATGAGGAGGGGCAGACGGAGCATGAGGAGGGGCAGACGGAGCATGAGGGGGGCAGACGGAGCATGAGGGGGCAGACCGAGCATGGGGGCAGATGGAGCATGAGGGGGCAGAGGGAGCATGAGGGGGGCAGACCGAGCATGGGGGCAGATGGAGCATGAGGAGGGGCAGATGGAGCAGGAGGTGGGGCAGACGGAGCGACAGACGGAGCATGGGGGGCAGACGGAGCATGAGAAGGGGCAGACAGAGCATGAGGCGGGGCAGATGGAAACTGAGGAGGGACAGAGGGAGCATGAGGAACAGCAGACCGAGCATGGGGGGGCAGCCGGAGCATGAGGAGGGGCAGACAGAGCCTGAGGAGGGGCAGAGCATGAGGGGGCAGACGGAGCCTGAGGAGGGGCAGACGGAGCCTGAGGAGGGGCAGAAGGAGCAGGAGCAAGGACAGTTAGAGTTTGAGACAGAGCATGAGGGGGGAAGCTGGAGTCCGAGGAGGAGGGGAGCAGTGTTTGAGGAAGGGAAGACACTATTTGAGTTGGGTGGAGACTGTGGATGAGAATGGGCAGAGAAGGATGAGGAGGAGAATGTGGCAGCTGCAGAGCCAATCAAGAATTGCTTGCAGGAGGTGGACAAGTTCCTTCACCTGGAAGTTGCTGATATTTTTATTGGAACATATTTGTGCAACACTGTCTTTACGTGACACAGCAGAAACAGCCAAAGCAGCAACACAACATGATTTAGTCGAAGAAAACAAATCCTTGAACCCACCACAAGGTTTCTTTTAATGGTGAATCGATGGAGCACCGAAAAGTTCAAAAGCAATGGAATTTAAACCAGATCCCAGAGGGATGGGGGGAAGCTCAGATTTGTTTTCCGAGTCTGTTCTCTAAATCTTCCAGGAAATGCAGAATGCTTGGTCTGATATCAATGTTCTCCGTTTCCTATACCTTGTGTAGTCTAAGGAAGGAAAGGATCATCAGCGTTTCCGTACAGAGGTGAGCTGGAAATAGAGTTGAAGATGGATGGGTGAGTGGGTGGATGGGTGGACGGGTGGACGAGTGAACGGATGGGTGGACAGATGGGTGGATGGGTGGATGGATTGATGGGTGGGTGGGTGGATGAGGGGGCGGGTGGACGAGTGGACAGGTGGACGGATGGATGGATGTGTGGGTGGATGAATGGGTGGACAGATGCATGAGTGGATGGGTGGATGGATGTATAGCTGGATGGGTGGATGGGTGGACGGGTGGAAGGAAGGATGACTGGACCGGTGGATGGATGTGTGGGTGGATGGATGGGTGAATGAGTGGACAGGTGGAAGGATAGATAGATAGTGGAGTGGATGGGTGGATGGATGAATGGGTGGATGGGTGGATGGCTGAACTGGAGGATGGGTGGGTGGATGGGTGGATAGTTGGGTGGGTAGTTGGGTGGATGAGTGGACAGGCGGATGGATGGATGGATGGATGGATGGATGGATGGATGGATGGATGGATGGATGGATGGATGGATGGATGGATGAATGGGTGCATGGATGGGTAGATAGGTGGATAAGTGGATGGATGGGTGGATGAATGGACGAATAGATGGTGGACGGGTGGATCGATGGATGGATGGAAGGGTGGATGGGTGGATGGATGGGTGGATGGATGAGTAGACGGAGGGACGATGAATTATAAACAGATATCAAATAGATGGCAGGCTATACCTAGTTATACAGTCATGTATTGATGAATATGATTCATAAATGGATGAACACTCATGTTTTTTTGGGGGGGGTTACATAGCACATCGCAGGGACTTTCCCCATTGGATGATTTCTAACAGACATACAGATTTCTGCCTCCGAGCCCCCCTCTGTGCCTTTTCCTTGAATGATGTGACGTTTCCACGTTGCGGCATGGTGACGGCAACGTGCAGTGAAGCTCTAGCATGTGTGCCGCTTCTGCCAGACCTCTAAATTGAGTCCTCTGAAACCAACCAGTACTTTTATTTAGAAATACTAGTGTAATGATGACTTCCTTAACGTGCCCTTTATTTGCCCTTCCACTTTTTCTAAGGATCTGGGTTATGAAGATAGGTGTAGTCCACGGTGTAGGCTATAATGCCATGTCATAAGTGCAGGCAGCAGAGATTCCCAAATGTAATTCTAACATACCCAGAAGTATGACAAGATCTGCATCACTGTGCCAACCCCTTGCAACTGCATGAGATGTTCCTCACACACCGATCCATGATTTCCCGGTTAATTTAGGGCTGGCTCATCAAGCAAGCAAAGAGTAAAATCCCAGGTCTCCAGAATATGAACAATGAATACGCGAGTGGTGCATTTACATGTAATGCATTACTGCACTGATTATTTGCATATTTGTGGGTGGTTCTTAAACCCGGGCAAGATTTCACTGCTAGTTCAACGTATACACCAGGGCCCTGCTCGACTTATTAGATGCCATGGGTGTACAGTATACGAATTATAATGATGACACCCAGGTCGTCCTTGAGCTAAGCGGAAAATACAAACTAGATCTAGCTGCCATAAACAAAATCCATGACGCAGTCCTGGCATGGATGGCAAGAAATTCACTCACCCTGAACTGCGACAAAACTGAGCTCCTGATCTTGGTATCCAGAACTGGCCCTGATGTACGCCAACTGTTGTATCGCAGGTAACATCATCAATGTGTCCAAAATAGTAAAGAGCCGAAGGGTTGTCTTTGACGCTGAACTGACTACGAGACCCCATGTCTCCTATATTCGATAATCTTGTGGCCTTATGTCCAAGCTACAAAACTCCATCCGCCCATTTCTCACCGCTAAGAACTGCGCACTACTAGACTCTACATTAATAAACTCCAGACTTGACTATTGAAACAGCCTTCTTGCTACAACGACATGCTCAAACATACAATCGGTACAGGTTGCACAGAACAGCGCATTTCGGGACATTCATGGCATGTCTAAATACACCCATGTATCCGATGCTCGGAGGACATTACATTGGCTGCCAGTACAAAACAGGATCACCCACAAGATCCTAACGCTGTCATTTAAATGCCGTACCAATGCCTGCCCAACATATCTAAAGGATCGAGTGAAGACCCCCACATCAGGGAGACAACTCAGTTCCTCTGCCTATCCCACCCTTGCAGATCCTAGATACAAGCTGGCACACTTTGGGGCAACATCATTTGATATCCAGGCTGCTCTACATTGCAACTCACATGCCAGGCTTATACGCCTGGCTACCAATCTTGTACTATTCAAGAAGCAAATTAAAGCCTACCTATTCAACCTTAACCCAGGTGGAATTCAGCATCTCCCCACCTACTCCTTCTGATCACTGACCCCTTGTTTGATGGCCGTTGACCCCCTTGTTTGTCTTTTATGTGTGCTGTGAGTCCCATGGGCATGTCGTGCGGTATAAATATTAAAATAAAATAATAAATAAATAAATAAATAAATAGTTGACAGGTTGCAGAGCCAATCCCTCGGTTAGTTATAAAGCGAAGTACCTTAGTAAGACTAGCAGATGAGTTGAAACATGATCAGATACTTACAATGAAAAGGGTCATGCTGAGGGTGCTGAGGAAACTGCCATTGTTGCTGTTCACAGCCACTGCCCCAAAAGACCTTGAAAGTAACAGAAGAACGGTCAAACTTAATGTTTATTCTGCAAAGACAAGGGTATAATCTTCAGATTCCCATTCCAACTCCTTCTCCAATGCCAGCATGGGTTAAATATGGTCACCAAAGTCACAACGTCACTTAAAAGCACCTACTATTAGGTCAAAAACACTCGTTATTGGATCACACCTGACGTGAGTGTACCCACACAGCAGTGTAGAACGCACAAGAGTAAAGTCAATAACTACTGTTATTGCCCAGATGTAAAATCAGTTAGCCTGTTAGCTGCTGGGAATCTCAAGGACAGCTTTTAAAGTTAGAGAGAAGAAAGAAACCATATAAGGTCAAAATGTCAGAGGCCAAAATCGAGAAGAACGGCTAAACCTTCATTGTACCCAAGTTTGTAGGGTTATCAGGAATGACATCACGTGCCTACTGAATTGAGCCCCTCGCCAATAGCATCACAGAAAGTCACACCACTTGATCTCTGACTCAAACGATGGGTCGATGATTGATTTTAAATCATCTTTCTGAAATAATTTGAAGATGCGGCTTGATAAAGTGGTTCACGACAGACACCATGATACAGCCACCTCTGTTTTAATCGTGCTTTATTCGGGTTATTTATACAGCGTGGGCCTGGCTCCGAAGGGCGGCCGAGCATCTTCCATAGCACCTTGAAGTTGGGTTACAGGCACTTGCAGGTTACAGATGCATGCTCTGGTGTTGGCAGAGACCAGGAAGTTCTAATGAGAAGGGGGACATAAGCACAGGAGTCCAAGGTAGATGTTCAGCTACTGCAGCTAGTAGATGCTAAAGGGGACCCCGCTTTTAACAGGCCAGCCATCAGATTCCTTAATCAGGATGGGTCGCAGGCCGCAACACGGCAGAAGAGAAGGGTACCTCCAGCTACCTCGAAATGACACCCAATGTGAATGGCCTGGCAGGCAACTGCTCATTGCTGTCACGAAATTAAGATGATTTATTTGTTTACATTCTGGTTTTCAATCCTTAATGTGAAAGAATATTCAAGGTCAAAAAACTGGTTATATGTGATCTTACCGACCACAAAAACAGAGTGGTACATAACAGAGCGGACAAAACCTAGAAAATAAATGAATTATTTTGTTGTTTTCTTTATTAAGGGGGTTCCCCCAAGCCTCTCTTTTTCCGCCCTTTTAAAGCCACCCCATCCCAACTAAGTTGTAACCCCTTACCTCACTACCCTTTATATATTTATTTAATCTTTTCTGTGTTTTTCTGTGTTATTGTCCGCTTTGTTATGTACCACTCTGTTTTGTTCGCAATAAAATGACTGGATACCGAAAAACAACACTGTGGGCCACATTATGAGTCCGGTGGTAGCCATGCCTGCCGCCGGAGTCATTTTTTTCCCATAGCCCGGCAATGGGGATCTACCAGCGCATTACAGCCCCGGCGGTCCTGGTAATTCCCTATTGCCGGGCGCCGGAAAAAATTACTCTCCATTCCCATTCGAGTCCCACTGGACTCAATGGGAATGGGGTGTACGGATGCACCGGCACCATTCATGAATGGTGCCGGTGCATCCGTCAAGGTCTGTGAGCGGGTGCCGTTCCACCCACCCGGTCTGACCTGACAGCGGAAAGGCACCCACTCGCAGACCTCGTAGTTTGCCTGTCCGTTAACAACGGTGCTAGCACCGTTGTTACCGTACCAGCAAACTTGCAATGAGGACCTGTGTCTTCCAGGTTCAGGATCCTGCCAAAGTGGATGCTATGAACGGCCGTTCGGCCCTTTGCCCGATTGCAGAATGTTTGCTTTATGATCTAATTGTCGTGGGCAGGCGGGTCTATCATGTAAAGTCTATTCCATGTACGAGGGGCCCCAGATTAGAACTTTACAAGTGCAGGCAGTTGTGTGGGGCTTTTCAGCAGTGACATCTGAATCGATAATGGGGAGGCGACCGCCTGCTAAGGAGATTGTGCTGCTACAAGCAGCAGTCACAGACATAGGGGCTGGACTAAGAAAGGAGTGCACAGGTAACGTAGCACACATCAGTAACCCAATAGCCTCCATGTGCTTTGATGACTCCTGCATCAGTGGTAAAAGTGCACCAAAAATAGTAGTGGAACTGGGACCCGGGTGGGGGACAGGATAGGCGGGAGGGGAGGAACATGCAACACATGTTTCCAGGGTTGCAGCCGTGCTGGGTGACAGTTAATTGAGGTGAAACAGATTTCAGTTTAGCTGTAACTGCTGTTGTGTGGTAAAGTGGGGAACTGTGCTTTAACTTCACAAAGAACAGTTGCCGAAGAGTGAAAATCTTTGCAAAAAGTAGTGGAACTGTTAACAGTACAAAATAAAAGTAGAGGAACTCTGCTCGCGACCGTTCCCGCTCACTTCGACCACTGTCCTTGGTGTGTATTTACTGCTTGGACAAGGAACTAGATTGAGAGTCTTTGAGAGTAAAGGCTTGTGTAATAGTGCAAGCTGTATTACAGAGCCGCCTACATAACTCAGACAGGCTCAAACAAGTGAAGGGGAGAATTGAGACATATAAGACACGATTCTCAAAGAGTCATACAAATAAAAAAATGCAAAGATGATGCCCCTTTTCACTTGCATGACTTGGAGAAATGTGCAGCCAGTCTCCAAGATGGCTTTTCTAGGGAACTGGACGTCCGCCCAAATGTTTGCCAGCCCCCTTGCATATATTAGTGTTGGGAGCTTGGTGTATAAGAGGTCACCAGCACCCAATGGGGGGCTGCAAGTGCACTTCATATAACCAGGCCATGCAGAATGCAGAGAAATGTGTTTGTCTTCTGCACATTTGAAAGCACATCCCATTTGTATGACATTTGCATGCCCATGAAAGTGGGTGTAAATATCCGGTTATATTTGCAAAGGGAGTTTAAAGGGCACCTAAATGTACACATCTATGATGCGTGCATCAGATGGCCTGTGTACATGCTACTCAACATTTTTGGGGTCAAGTGAAGGAATTGAGCATCTCAACTTGCGCCAAAAACATTTTGAGAATCGGACCCACGTCCTATAGACATTCAACACACTGCTCAATTTTCAGGGCAGTGATGGGGCGCTCCAGCCCTGAAGATAAGGGGTATATCAGTCAATTGTACTCCCTAAAAAGAGGCAGATAATCCTAAAAAATAAAAATGGGGAGAAAAATACTCCCAACAAAAATAAGAAACAGACACTTAGGACTTTTGTGCCCCTGCTTACACTCACAAAGCCCGATGGCTATGTTTAGACCAGTATTGTGCATAGTACCACAAGAAGAGACTACCATTTCTGCCTGATTAGAAGAAGTAAACATGTATCTTTTAATGTGTATGTATAACTAGGAGCAAAGACATTATTACATAAAAAATTCAATTTTCCAGTCCAACCATACTCCCATTGGGAACTAGACTTTCATTTGTACTCCCTAAAAAGTCAATTTACTACCCAACTCAAAAGAATAGAGAGTAAAATACTCCCACTTCAAAATCTCTTCTGGAGCGCTGGGTGGCTCTGCTCTGTCTGCGGTCTTCTCCATTTTCAATACTGTCTCGCGTTTTGTTGGTGGATCGTTAGTAGCTTTTTCTTTCCACCTGTCTTTCATTTCCCCCCATATGTAGAAGTACATAACATAACATTTGCTTTTGTGCTCTTTGCCATTATCCGAGTACGCCTACTACATTACTACATAAAGTTAACATTACATGAATAATAATTCCCTTTGGTACAGTATGATTTGTGGTAGGGTTTTTGATCTCCCTTTATAATAAGTTGCAGTAACAATGCATTATTTAATTATTTAGAAGTGATATGTATCAGAAAGGTGAAAGCAGTTTAGCAGTGAGTAACTAGTTATTAGTAACTTTCACATCACTACCGGCTCAGAAGCAATTGCATACATAATGAGTGATTCATCGGCCGTCGTGCAGTGTTCCAGAAGACATTGCACTTGGTGTGTCTGCTTCAAACTGCTGAAACCATCAATGCTACCAACACAGAACACATGTTTGCACTGGTTCTAATTCCCAAAAGTGAGTCACAGGATGGGCAAATGCCGCTGGGCCTGTATGTCATTCCTAACACCACACTGGAAAGCCTGGGGTTAATGTCAGAACCCGCCAGAGTGCATCCCTGCCGAGCCAATGGGAAGCACTCCCAAAGCATCACCATTGACCTGCACCTGGAGCGCCCGGTCACAAGCCAGGCATAGGCAAGTGTTCAAAGCATACTTTGGGATTTTAAGACTCTGCCCTTGTACTGCATTCCATAGAATATAAATAATCATGCACAGCATGAGCGTTTCTATCATTTCTTTTGCATTGTCTCCATTAAAACAGATGCAGAGTGTAAGAAAGGCTTTTCAGGTGACAGCCCATCTCCTTAAATAGACTCTTGTTACCCATGTGTGTGGAGGGCTTCCGTTTGTCCCCTACCAATGTTGATGCCAAGATCCAATAGCTATTTGAGCGACGGGCATGTACCCGACATTCATATATTGAAGAGGGCCAATACCTTGCACTCTCAGCCCTCCTCTCTGTCTCCACATAGCTCCCCGTTTTGAATAAGGACCTGTGTGCAGGTGCTCATCACATGCTTGGAAAACAGCATTCACGAATTTCCCCCTTAGTTCCTTCCACCATAAGTGGGGGAGACAGCATTCTCAGAGGCGTAGACAGGGTAGGGCCCGTGCGGGCACAGCCCACCCAGAATCTGTCAGTGCCCACTCAGCAGATGTTACTACATTAGCTTCAGGCCCCACTTGTTAGACAATCCTGGCTACGCCTCTGATCATTCTTCGTCTACGATTCATCGGTAGGCGTGGGCGATCAGTTTGCCACTTACGTCATGAGCGGCGAGTTCTTGAGCAGATACTGCATGGGGTACAGGCAGGAGAAGTTGAAGTACAGGTTGGTGCTGTAGCTGATCAAACTACCACCCGACAGAGATGGCGTGTCCACGAATCCAGTGAAAAGGAGGCTTTGCACTTTGGAATAGTCCATGAATTCCCCGGTGCCGGGTGCGTCGATGATCTGAAATTATATTGGAGACATCTTACTTGAACTCTATTGATGCTGGAATATTGCGAATTGGTGGAAAAAGCAGACATACTCAAAGTAATTCGATTTTACTTGTACCTTCAGTACTAAACACATATCATGTCTACGATAAACTATCCCGATACATATACAGCACTCTGTTGGATGTTTCAACAATCTTAGTTTTTGAATAGGATCATACATAATGTATTTTATTTATTTATTGTGCCTTTGTAAGGTGCTTATACATCAAGACATTTTAAAGGGGTTAAGGTCGCAGCCCCCATTGACAAGAACATCTGTGCGAAGGAGGAAGCTGCTGTTTTTTGGAGTTATCGCCAGTTTGTAAAAGGTATCATACATTCCCAGATATCAGGAAATGCTGGCCCAATGCTGCCAGATCGGTGCCCATGAGAAATATGGTGAACATTGGTACAGTCATTTAAGGGTCCTTTACCCCTGAAAAAGTGTCATGTTGGGAATCCAGTACAGTGTAAATATGTATATTTAAAAAAATATAAAATTCTATAGAAATATGTAGCAAACTCTTCCTGTAAAGCAGTATATGCCCACATTTCTACTAGCAGAAGCTGGGCAGCATTATTCCAGTATTTCAAGTTAAAGTAGAAAAAGCAATGTTGTTTTTTTGGAAAGTAAAATCTTATCTTAAATAAGATGGGTGGGGTTGGTGTGTGTTGATGTCCCTGGTGACATCCTATAACACGAAGAGCACATCAGAGGACAACAAAAGCAATCTACTCTCACTAATATAAATGTAAAGTAATGTATTATTCCTGCAATGCAATGTGCTGTATTACCGTGTAATGTACTTCACTCTACCGAATTTGCATGCAAGTTACTGTACAGTTTATCATGTAACTGCAGAGCCCACAACTGCAAACAGTTGCTTCACGATAGATACGTCTCAATCTCACTGCTCAATCCATCACTAGTGCAGGCTCCCCATAAGAGTCGCCCCGGTCTGATGACCAAATGGTGGTTCTTATGCCAACACACACTTTTTCACTGGCATAGCAAAAGACACAGCACCCCCACAACCAACACACACAAATGGCTAAAGATAATGTCACAGTACTATCGTTACTTGTGTACAGGCCTGTTATAAACGACATATTATATCATATCATATCATATCTCCCAAACAATTGGATTTTTCATACAACGTAAAGTACATTTTGTTTTATGATGTATTCTTCTTGTAATACTATGTACTGTTGCACCATATAATGTTCAGTGTATGGCCTGCCAAACTGCCACACAACCCATAGTGCCTTTGAGCAATGTCACTTAGCAGTCAGGCACTATATAAATGTCACAGAACACACAGCATTTTGTTTATTTCCATATGCCCATTCTACCATATGTTTTATATGTACATCAAACCGGCGAGAACATGAATCCAGCCTCCCCCTCACCCGCCCATGCTCCTTGCCCCACCCGCAGCACTGTGCTGTCGAGTCTGGGAAAAGGAATGAGTTAACCACCACTGACATGATATAAAGGAACTCTTAATTCTTTCCATGAATGCATGCCATAATCCGAGCTATGCAACTAGCAAACTAACAAAGCAAGCCTTCTCATGGGAATGTCTGATCCCAAGCAGGACGTTCCTACATACCTAGACATTTTGCACGAAATCTCATTTTGTCACATCATGCTGCGGTCACCTGTAGAGGTTGATCTACTTACATGGATGCGGCTGCCGCATGTCCTTTCTGGCATGTCGCTTACTGGGAGCATGTATCTGATGACCGGGGTGCTCCCGGAGGTGTCCAGAACCCCCAGGCACCTGGAATCGTTGTGTCTCCCATTGAGAGCCAAGAGCTCTGGGTCGAAATTGGCAAATGCAGCCGGGCAAGCCTGGATGGACAGGTTGATATTGGAGGGACCACAAGTCACTGCAATGTCACTGTCATCTGAGAGAGGAGATGGGAAAGAAATGTGGATTAGGGCTGGGAGGATAACTCAGGGCAAACTCGCTTGTCTTAGAACCAAGACAATGCAGAGCAGCACAGGTTTGATACCTCCGGTATAATATAAAAAAAAAAACATTATTTATTTTATTTATTTTAGGATTCCCCATACATAGAATATACTCTTTCAATGGGTTATTCATTCAGGTCGAAGCCATGTGATTTAAGCACTACATAAACACAAATTAGGGCAGTAATCAAACAAATAAAACACACATTAGGTAATGATGGTTTATAGTGATTGCATCGAATGCCTTAGCATTTTTTTTTAAAAACAACAAAAAAAAAGCATTACATGTATTTTTTCCCATTTATTTTTATGGGGGGTACCCCCCCAACCCCTGTTCTTTTACCCCTTAAAACCCATTACAATTAAAATAAAACCTTTACCTTTGAAAAAAAGGCATTCAATGTTTTTTTTTTCGATGCATTTTTTCCAATGATTTTGGCATTCAATGCTTTGTATTCGATGCAATGACTGGATACCGTTAACGACCAGGGTACAGTTAATTAATTTCAAAGTTGTGAGGCTTACACCGAATTCATATTGTCATCTTTTGTGCCACATCCCACTCCAGGCATTGAACAAGGTACTAAAGAAACTATGTGTGATTGTTTATATTTCAGATATAGAAGCCGAGCCTGGCAAACATGTTTAAATTAATCAGGGAAGCAATGCATTTTTTCAGTACAATGGAATCGAGGATATTTGACAACAAAAACTTTTTTTGCGACGTATCCCTCAGCCGCCGCCTCCTCCTTCTGCGGCCAGCCACCTGCGCGCTTGCTGCACTGCTTCCTTTTCTTGGTCGGTGGGCTCTCTCTTCAACTCTCTTGAACCTAAAAATAGGGTAGGAGAACTAAGAGTGTAGGCCATCCCTTGCATCACAGTACGAGCACGAGCACACGCTGGGATCTAGGTGTGATTGTGACAGAAGGGTGAATGAAGACATGAATGAAGACATGAAATAAAGCTTTATCAGGGTTGTCCAACTCCAGGCCTCGAGGGCAGATCCATGTTGGGTTTTCCGGATACCCCTCATTAGAATTCATGAGATACATTTGAATACAATGATTCTAAATGTATTCACATTTTTCCTCATGAATATTGATAACCCGTCAGGATCCCGGCCTTCGAGGCCGGAGTTGGACAACCCTGCTGGATCATAGTGGGCAAACCCACCCTTTTTCCACAGAATTCCACAATTCCGACCAAGAGAGACCCATAGAACTAACTGCTTATCTTAGAGGTAAAAGGCCGAAATCATACATGGAGAGAATCCCCTTTACATTGCGAGAAAATCAATTCAATAGCAAAGGAGTAAAACAACAAAGTATGCAGGCTACCTGCATCAAAATGAGTATTCCGTTTAGTACAGCACTCAAGCAAGGCAACTGTCCAGCCTAAAACCATTGTCAGCTTAATGGTTCTCTGGGAGCTGTTAAAATGTATGTATTCATTTATATAGAGCAATACAAAGGCCGGAGGCTTAGAAGCGCTAAACAAGACATACAAACAAGCAAAGAAAAACAGCAAAGGAAAAAAAACACAAATAGTCAAGAAATAGGAGCCCTCTAAAACAGGGAGATTGCAACTAAAAAAATCGACTATAAGATTAAGATTTGAGAAGTTTGTGGGCACATAATGACAAATACTAAAGAAAGATGGCAAGTTGCAAATCCCACCAAGACACAACCCTTATTCTCCTGGGCACACCAGTCATCAATCGCAATCCTTCAGGTCAGAACTTCTAACCACTCCCAGCCCAGTTCTTTGACAGAGTTAAGCCAGTACTCTGTTCCGTAGGTCCTCACTCGGGTCTTTTCCACATGGCTTGCCGATATTAGTAATGATGAAGCTCCTGGAGTCCATAACAACATCTCTAATGGTCTTCTCCTCAAGGGCCGGCATTGATGCTTTTTTTACTCGCAGACTTCTAGAAAAGGCTGGGGAAGTCCGAGATTTCACCGGTCTGTGTAGACCTGTGAGGCTTGGCTTGCATTTACCTGCAGTAGTAAGAGGTCAAATAATGGGCGCCAGCGATTGCCTGCTTACTTCATGGAGTGGAGAGACTGGCATAACCATAGGATGGGTTAAAACGTCCAGACCCTCGCCATCAAATATTTCCTGTATAGTGTATGAGCACTGATCGATTTTTTCCAGTTGACAATCAGTCTGACACAGCAGCTATCAGCTTCACCCAGATACTGTTTTCCCCAAAAGGGAATTAGAACATCTGTTTGACAAGACTTATTCAATTTAACCAGATATCATTTTTCCACACATCTGTCCAATTAGTTTACCCATGCGCAAAACTCAAAACAATTGCTAGACATGTATCATTCCTGTTGCCTTAACTCGCGACCATTGTTCATGAGACAGATGCATCTGAGGACTGTCCTCAGGGTCAGGCGGTAGCTCTATTGTAAAAGGCAACTGTAGTTCAGATACTTTCCATCGCAATGTAAAGGAGAAGCCAAGTACCTCTCGCGGAAGTTCCGCCCCTATTCTGCTTATATGTTGGCAACTGGAAATTGCGATATGCGCAAAGCCAATAATTGTGTCTTTATTGCGAAAAATCCTTGAAACAAGGTATCCATTGAGAAAACCCTATATGTATTCATAGAGAATTGACGGTCTTCTGAAGGAAATTCCAGAAGAAGACTGAAAATGAATGAAAGCGAAGACTGGTGACGTCACATAAAGCAGACGTGACACACCCAAAAGAGATGCAAATGAAGAAAGAATATAAACCTTATAGAACTTGATGACAAAGTAGTGAAGTGGGCAACATTTCGGGACCAAAATGAAGATTGTACGTGCAGAGAAGCACTGAAGAAAATTTAAAACCATTTTACAAATGTACAGACGCAGTAACACAAGTAGGTGAAGTAATCATAAGGCTGGCTATGTAGTGAATAGATTGCAGGTGATACGCCAATGTATATATCTAGGAATGTATAGAATCTGGATGTTCCACTATGCATTTCAGCAAACTTGGACCCCGTGAATGAAAGGGCTGGAAATGTTGCGCAGCTGTCACGACCACAGCCCCTGGCACTGGCATTCGGGCCCTCAGGACCACATCGCAGTATTCATGTTATTGAAAGAGAGGCCATAATCTCCAATGGCAATAGCACAACATGGATGCCTCCAAATGGTTCAGTTCTAGAACTGTACCATGCGGTCTAGCTCTTTGGGTGTGGTCAGGCCAGAATACACCTGGGATACCTACAGACTATAAAAGCCACGACCGAGCTGCAGAACACGCTTTGCAATGCTCCACACTCACAGCATGATGTTCCCCGAGGTCTGATCTTTGCATTCCGGGCCTGCACCTGTGGAAAGAAGAAGCAGAACATCATTATTTATCCTTACCTGCGAGAATCCAACGTCTGTTGTTCACTCCAGTGTCCTGCACCTCTGGCATCACGGCAGACGCTCCCTCTGGAATCAACCTGAAGGAAGGAAAGGAAACAAAAGACGACATTAGTAAGCGTTCGCATTTTGCATCTAAACCATAATTCAGAAACACGCTTAACTGAGTGGAAGTCGCGGCTGGCTTATTCTCATTGCGGCCTTCCATCAATCTGCCGCAGACTTACTCGACGGTGAATCCGGACATCATTCTCTCTCCGCTCCGCATCCTTTCGCCAGCCTCCATCCGGAACATCACGGCGACCTGTGAAGAAGAACAGGTTAGCACATCATAAAAGCGCACATAAAGCTGCGATCTGCGCAGTCACCTACCATCTCAGGCACAGCTCCAGCCTGCTCGGCGACTCTGCCATTCCTCCCGCACCTAGTGAGATAAAAGACATTAACGGGGGCAACAACAATTAAGGACAAACAATCAAAGCAAGAGACTTACCTGAAGAACTGAGTCGCATTAGGTCTGGACTCACGAGCCCATGCCAGTGAAGCAACTCGACAGCGAAGTGCCCCAACCACAACGCACCCCTGCACAGAGCTGCAGGACAGAGAGCGCACCATATGCGAATCCAAGGTGAGGAAGGCTCTACAGGGAATCTGAGGGTTCACGAGGGAGGTGGGCCTAGAGAGGAGGAGACTGTGGGCTAATCCAAACTCCTGTATTCCAGATCAGATCCTTGGCAGAGTGGGAACCCAGGGAAGAAGGATCCGGTTCGAAGGCAGTCCAACCAGATCGGGTGGCGTCCCTGTGGATACCAGGTGAGCGTTACAGAACGCGAAGCCTCAAAAATCATAATCCACCCGGACGTCCAGTATGGAAACCTCGGAAACTGAACAGTTAGCCCAGATGCTGGGGCAGATACGCGCCAAAGAGCATTCAGCCAGACAAGATACCAATGCATTGCGGAGAGAACTAATAGTGGCCAAGGAACGCACGGATGATCTAAGTAGCCAACTCCTTCAGTCGCAGGCCGGACAAGCCCCAATGCCTGGGGACATTCCATCTATACCAGCACCA
Source organism: Ambystoma mexicanum (assembly GCF_040938575.1). Taxonomy (NCBI): domain Eukaryota; kingdom Metazoa; phylum Chordata; class Amphibia; order Caudata; family Ambystomatidae; genus Ambystoma; species Ambystoma mexicanum. The sequence continues at coordinate 136,493,414 of NC_090931.1, read as the reverse complement.
CCAGTTAATCCGGTACAGATCACCCTTCCTGGAGCAGTTCCTTTAGCCCCACCGGAGCGTTTCCTGAAGGGACCCTAGGAAGTACTCAACTTTTATGAATCAGTGTCGCCTACATTTCCTTTGCAGACCTGGGGCATTTCCTAATGACCAGTCACAAGTGGCCTTTGTACCGTCTTATCTGACTGGTAGCGCTGCAGATTGGTCTGTGCCTTTTGTTAGTCGGGATGACCCACTGCTACACGATTTGGGGGGTTTCCAGCAGGAGATGGAAAAGCTCTTTGCCCGCCATTCGCATGGGCAAGTTTTAGATAATTAACTCTTGTCTCTCCATCAGGGAAACCAAGACCTATTGGGCCTCATTACGACCCAGGCGGTAAGTTACCGCCTGGGTCGTACCTTTACCACCATGGCGTAAACTACGTTTACGCCATGGTGGTTGGCGGACTTACCGCCCCATTCCGAGGTTGGCGGGGCGGTAAGTCCCCAATCCCCATTTACCCTTCCCCATTCCCATTTTTGCCCCATAGGGCATAATGGGAGTGGGGAAGGCGTTAATTACGCCACCGTAAATTACGGTGGCGTAATTAACATCAAGGTCCCTTAGCGCCATGGATTTTAACACCTGCTAAAAGCAGGTGTTAAAACCTCCATGGCGCTAAGGGACCTCGGAATCAGGCGGTAAGGGTCGGCGCTGTTTACGCCGCCGTAAACCCCTTACCGCCTGAGTCGTAATGAGGCCCATTGATTTATATAGCAACCTTCAATAGGTTAGTGGTCGAAGCAGAGTGGCCGGAGGACAAAAGGACCACGTTATTCCATCGGGGCTTAAGGGGGAGCTAAAAGACGTTCTTGCCCAGGTAGTGGATCCACCCAAAGACTGTGCCGAGTTTATCAACCTGGTAGTGAAACTTGATCATAGGTTGCAAGATCGAAGAGTAGATCGAAGCAGACCAGATGTACGTCCCATGTTCATGCGCTTCAAGGACCATGTTCAGTGAGGAACAGATAGCTCCACGGAACCGATGCAACTAGGGGGGGGTCCGGCCCCCTTTAACCAAAGCTGAAGGGACAAGAGGAGAGAACAGCAGTTATGCTTATACTGCGGAAAAGCAGGTCATCTTCTCAAAGAATGTCCAGTAAAACCACCAAGAAGGTCCGTAGGAGCCATGGATAAGGAGAAAACAAGTGTGGAGTCGGAAAACTACCAGGCCTGACAAATGTAGGGGTCCATTTGTCGAGCGAAGAAACTCAACTCCAGACCTCCCATTTTGCATTGCCTGTGATCCTGATCAGCCACCAACAGCCGTCAAGAATGCATTCAGTTGAAGCATACATTGTGTTATACGTAGGCGCCGTTCCGCGCACCTCGGCCCGCAGCATTTACGACACCTGAAGGATCGGGTCTCATTCCTGGCTTCCCCGTTCTGGCAGCATTGGTGGTTACTAGGGAAACCACGTCGGACGGCTGAACGGCAGTCCCCTGATCAGCTGACTTATGCCTGCCTCAGAGGACCAACACGCGTAGGCAGCTCACGCCACCTTCCGCATAAATACTCACGTGACATGAAGCTCGGCGCCTCTAATTAGCATTTGTATTTCACTACCTTACCTTTGTGCTGAATCGAACTCTCTCCTGTTTACTTTGATCCCGGAATTGTTAACCGACCTTGTTACCGCACGTCCCTTGTCTGCCATTGGATCCACCGGCTGTTTTCCGACTCATGCTTTCTGATCTGCCTTGTTTGTTCCTTCTCGTCTATTGAATACTAATCCGCAAAGACTCCTGAACTTGTTACTCTGCCACAGTTCATTCGTCTGGCTGCGCATTCCCGTGCGCCTCTTGTGGTGCTCCACGAGTACTTCCTTGAAACTTCACTTACCCTAAGCCACTTTCCTGGTGTCAGCAAAGTATACATCCACGGTAAGAACAGTCAATCATCTGTGACTTTTGTGTTCCTCAATTTTCAGTCATGTGTGAAGGTGACCTGTTAGACTTTATCGGACTTCTGGGTTTTACCACACGTGCAAGCTGGACGCTGTGCTGTATTCCTTGCACCATCCCGACTCTAGCTGCGACCCTCGTGCCATTCGGGAAGTCATCCTCTACTAACCCTTCCTGTTTATTATTTTATACCTTCGTTGTTTTCTCTATGGACATTTCTCATCAACAAGGGGGGTAAGGCTTCTCCATAGTCTACTATTAGTCTACCCATTTCAACAAAACTTCAATTGTGTCAACCTTTTCTTCTTTTCCTTCTTTAAGATCTCTCCCATACAACTAGCTGCCAATCCTTTCCAGGTACTTCCTTACTTCCTAGACCTCTTATAGTTCTGGTACATATTCTGGTTCAACCTGTATTTTTTTGTTTCTTGCAGCTTGGTGTGGCGGCGTGGTTTTCCCCGCTCTTTTGGGTAATACACCAACCTGCCTGTTCTATTTTGTACAGTCAAGGGGGTCTATTATCATAAAGAGCTGCCTCAAGTGAGGTAGTCTGGTCTGAGGGGTCCTTTTGGGCTAATCTCAGCAGTGACAGAAGTTTTCCGGTCCATTGGGTACTCCGTCTTCTCAACGCGCCGGCCAGTCCATCTGGTGGTGAGTTACACATTGACAGCGCAGCTGTGGGAAATTACATGGACCAGGATCTTGCAGCAACGATGGGGCTTCCACTCTGCCCTAAGTCAAACACAGAGACTGTAACCACTGTAGACGGTACCGAAATTGCCTCCGGCCCAGTATCTGAATGTACCACTGATTTAACCCTCTTGTGTCAGGATGGTCACCGGGAATCAATCGCTTTTGATCTCATCAAGGCACCCCAGTTCCGGTTGATCTTAGGAATGCCATGGCCAGTCACACACAATCCACAAATCAACTAGCACACAAGGGAATTGAGCTTTCCGAAAATTGTACAGGCACTTGCTATTACAATGGAAGGAAACCAACGAACACAGACATGACTGTCCAGGAAGGGGCGGCAAGTACCTTATGTGTGGTTGATACCCTACCAAGCCAATATCAGGACTTTCAAGACGTGTTTCAAAATGAACAGGCTAATACCTTGCCTCCCCACAGACCCTACGATTGCCAGATCGACCTGATACCCAGTGCACAAATCGAATCTATGCGCTTACAGAACCGGAGAATCAACATCTGAAGTTCTACCTCGAACAATATCAGGCCAACGGTTTCATCCGCCCCTCGAAGTCACCTGCAGCGTCTCCCCTGTTCTTGGTACCCAAGAAGGAAGGTGATTTGAGGACCTGTATTGACTATCGTGCACTGAATCAAGTCACTATTAAAAACCGCTACGACTTACCCCTTATCCCGGAATTGCGAGACCAAGTCAAAGAAGCCCAAATCTACACGAAACTGGACCTTAGAGGGGCATATCATCTTGTTCGAATTAAAAAGGGGGACAAGTGGAAGACCGCGTTTCGTACCAAATACGGTTTATATGAATACCAAGTGATGCCTTTTGGCCTTTGCAATGCACCCGCCGCATTTCAGTATTTCATGAACGATGTCTTAAGAGAACTGATTGACGTCTGTGCCCTCGTCTATATAGACAATATCCTAGTATATTCGGCCTCCGAACAGGACTATCTCAAACATGTTTGTTCCGTTCTTACCAAACTTCGCCAACATCACCTTTTTGCCAAACTCGAAAAATGTTCATTTCACGTTACACAGGTAGAGTTCCTTGGGTTTATCCTCACTCCAAAGGGAATTCGAATGGACGTGCACAAAGTTGATGCCATTCTAATTTGGCCAGCTCCAAATTCATTCAAAGGAGTCCAGAGCATGTTGGGATTTGCAAACTTTTACCACTGATTCATCCCCGGATTCTCCCAAATAGTTCACCCAATCACATCATTATTGGGAATGTGCAACAAGAAATTCCAGTGGACAGAGGAAGCTGAAAAGGCTTTTCAGGAACTCAAGGCAAGATTCACTTCCGATCCAATTCTGCGACACCCCCGTCCAGATCTTCCGTATGTGGTAGAGACGGATGCCTCCAGTATGGCTATGGGCGCAGTTCTGTCGCAAAGGGACCCACACACCAGCCAGTTGCACCTGGTAGCCTTCTGGTCGCGTAAGTTTTCACCACCTGAACTCAATTATGCCATCACAGACAAAGAGCTTCTGGCCATTAAATCAGCCTTCAAGGTCTGGCGACATTATCTACTAGGGGCTAGGCACACAATCACCATGATAACAGGCCATCGAAATCTACAATACCTAAAGAGTGCAAAGGCTCAATCCTCATGACAACTACGGTGGGCCCTCTTATTTGCAGAGTATGACTATGTAATCACGTTTCGACCTGGGGTCAAGAATGGCAAAGCCGATGCCCTTTCCTGCATGGGTATAGATGATCAGGTATACACGACCCCTGAACCTGTGGCCATCATCCCGGGCAACACACTCTTAGGCATTACAACCACCATGACTCAAGATGAATTGTTACTAGAAGTTCGACGTGCAATGACTCCCGAATCATTACGGGAGTGGAATCACAGGGAGCACACCACAGTGTTAAAGACCAACTACCATACTTCAGGAACCGTCTATTTCTGCCCAAGAAAGAGCTTCAGGAACGAGTCATCTCGGCATATCATGGCTCCCTCATGGAATGCCACCCTGGAATCACCAAAACTCTGGCCAAGGTAAAACGTAGCTACTAGTGGCCAACGTGACGCAAGGACATCATTCAGTTCATCCTCTCTTGCAGTATTTGTGCACAGAATAAGTCATCAAAAAAGAAACCTGCTGGGCACCTTAGACCATTGGACATTCCACCGGCTCCATGGCATACCTTATCTCTTGACTTTATCACCGACCTACCTTCTAGTCAAAGATACAATACCATCCTGGTGGTCGTAGACTTGTTCTCTAAAATGGGCCACTTCTTGCCGTTTAAAGGCCTTCCAAATGCATCCAGCCTAGCAAAAACATTCCTGGAACACATCGTGCGACTCCATGGGTTCCCATCAGTACTGATTTCAGATCGAGGTACCCAATTTGTATCCAACTTTTGGAGAAAATGTTGTTCAATGGCCCAAATCGACGTTAGGCTCTTCACTAGCCACCATCCCCAAATGGATGGCCAAACGGAAAGAACGAACCAAATACTTGAACAGTACCTGCGCTGTATGCTCCACCAAGTGCAAGGGAATTGGAAAGACGTATTGTGGGTTGCCGAATACGCCTATAATAATTCCCAACACAGCAGTACCGGACAGACTTACTTGACGGTGAATCCGGACATCTTTCTCTCACCGCTCCGCATCCTTTCACCAGCCTCCATCCGGAACATCACGGCGACCTGTGAAGAACACGTTAGCACATCATAAAAGCGCACATAGCGCGGCGCTCTGCGCAGTCACCTACAATCACAGGCACCACTCCAGCCTGCTCAGTGACTCTGCCATTCCTCCCGCACTTAGGGAGATAAAAGACATTAACAGGGGCAATAACAATTAAGGACAAACAAGCAAAGCAAAAGACTTAACTGAAGAACTGAGTCGCAGCAGGTCTGGACTCACGGGCCCGCGCCACTGAAGCAACTCGGCGGCGAAGCGCCCCAACCACAATGCACCCCTGCACAGAGCTGCAGGACGGAGAGCGCACCATATCCGAATCCAATGTGAGGAAGTCTCTACAGGGAATCTGAGGGTTCACGAGGGAGGTGGGCCCAGAGAGGAGGAGACTGTGGGCTAATCCAAACTCCTGTATTCCAGATCAGATCCTTGGCAGAGTGGGAACCCAGGGAAGAACAATCCGGGTCGAAGGCAGTCCAACCAGATCGGGTGGTGTCCCTGTGGATACCAGGTGAGCGTTACAGCAGCAGAATAAGAATAGCTGACAGCGGAGGAAGATTCGAGAAAGGCTTGTCTGGCTCAGTGTCAAGAGTTGGGACTGCCAAGAGTCTTGCCATGCACTCGGGAAGATACAATAATGTGAGAAACAAGCTAGGCTCCTGTTTGGGGTGTAGTGAAAATCACTGAGGGTGCCAAGATTTCTTCATTTAATAGTATTAGATACAATGAAGGAGCTAAGCTAAAAAATGTGGTCTCCAGTCACATGGTCAGATGAATATAGACTTTGGGCGAGCTACACCGAGACCAGAAGATAAAGCCACGCCACACATCCTTTTATTCTTAGGCACAGTGAGTCTCTGCAAGGCCGAGTTGAAAGAGCTAATTGAATGGCAGACCGCAGGAGTGATGATAGATGTTGGGCTAATTGGGTCGGAAGGCATGGCCAGGCCAACCCCCAGGCACCTCGGGTACCAGCTTGCATGCTGCTAGCAAGTGGAAAATTACAGTAGGGTACAAGCGTGCCAACCAATTGTATAAGGAGCCCTATAGTTTGAGAAGCCAATAGTATGTTGTGTATTAGTCTGACACGGAAGATGACTTGCACTTGGGATGGGCTTAGTTGCCCACCTGATATTAGAGACCCGATCACATCCCTGTATCCCATAGAAAGTATGTGTAGATGTTCCCCATAGACCAACCACAACCCCTCATGGGTTTTCTTATTTGCCACATAGTTTGATATCACATATGATGAATTTATGCTATAAAAGTAATGTATTTTACTAAATGCATTGCAATCGTGCTGTGCAACGTCCGCTGATGCCCATTGTACTCCCTGTTTTAAAGACTTGTTATTAAAACAGCTTTGACTTTTGCCAACTTCCTGAGTCGGTCTGATTATTGATGTATGAGTAAGATCTGTATCATCATCCATCTCAGATACTGTTACTTCATCTTAAAGGACCCGTTCCTCGGGTTCAGCAATAAAGGGATATGCTGCAGTAGGGGAAGATGCCATTAGGTTATTTGTATTTATTGAAGAATTTACATGATTACCAAACCCTGTACTTGCTGAGTTGTTCATCTGATAATCAAACTCTTTGCTTCCATTATGTAGATCACTAGCATCACAAATATTAACAGACATATCGATTCCCCCAACACTTAATCCCTGTCTCTTGCATAAACTGAACACTAGAACCTCAGAGATATGGTCTCTAGTAGCAACTGGAGAGATAGCCACATGGATGGCAGCTGTGACTTCAAGGCTATGCTTTACAGGACTCAAAGCGGGTTTATTGCTTGTCAGGGAGGACAGATCCTTTCTTTCGCACAACGTTTTTCCTCATTACAGCATGATACGATAGGCGCGGCATGGAATATTAAAAGCTCAGGATTTGAAATAAGCGACACTCCGTTACTCGCAAAGGGTAATACCTGGAGCACACCATTTCTTCCAACCTCATATGGTGGCTTTCTGCATCACAAGCCCCACAGGACCAAAGACATGCAGTACTACTACCCCCATGCGCACCGAACACAGCGTAACACAGCTCAGCACCGAAGAACAAAGGAACCAGGACACTGCAACTTCAGCCGTTAGAGCTGACTCTACATCAGGCAGCGTGAGGGCAGAGTAGAGGCTAGAATCCAAAGACCAGAGAAAGAACGTCAAGCCGCACTGAAACCAAAGTTACAGCCACTTCCGATGCTCATTCAACCCCCGTCATAAAATCTTTGTACTGATGTCACTAAAGAGGGATGTTCTTAACAGAGAAAATGCTAGTTGTGGGTACACACCTACAGCAGGAAAATACACCCTGAACTCTCATTCAGACTGTGTGCCAAGGCAAAAGTGAAAAGCTGCTCCATTTGTTAATCAGTGTATCCACAACTCCTTCAGTCATTCTTACTGTGCCAAACTACCAAATATTCCCCATGGGCATGGCTGATACATGCTTCACATGGGTAATACAGTGGCTGGATAGTAGCAGCTATCGCAGCCATGTTTTTGCTGTACTTATAGTTGTAAAAGCATACAGATGTGCAATGGAGCTTATAGTATATTAGAACCTGGTTACCCGGCGAAGGACAATCAGAATGTACTATGTGTAGTCCCTTTGGCCCATTCCATGGTGGACATTTTGTTTCTTTTCTTTTTTTCTTTCTATCTTTTTAATGGCTGCCATGAAAAGAGAGAAGCGACTATGTGTAGTCCCTTCTCCCCGATCCATGGCAGCCATTATTTTTGTTTTCGTACACGCTGTTTCTCACATATAGAAAAAATACTATAAGTACCCCAGTACAATATCTGGGGTAATAATAGCAATAGAACCCTCAGACGGGGCATTACTGATCGGGTAATGCCTCCGAGGGTACGTTAAAGCCATTGTCCCTGGTGGCATTACCCAACCGGTAATGGCCCCCTGCTCGGATTCTATTGCTTGAAAAGGTTATGCATATAAACAAATATGCCCGTGGGCATTACGTAAAGCTGGCATACAATTTGATTGACGCCTCTTAAAACTTGGTGAATATTAAGTAAAACTTTAGTTCTCCCACATAGAATAATAAAAGCACATATGGCCCTGTATTAGGATATACAATACGTCCCTACGAGATGCACATATAGGGCCCGATTCATGGAATTATCTGAATGGAAAATCAGGACTTTGCGCACTGAACTACGTGCGAAATGCCATTCATCGATCCATGGAATCGACTCTGCTGCACTTTTTTGTACTTGCCCAGGCTCGGCACGTCACTGTGAGAGGCCGAGTGCCTTGCGCAAGACACCATGCAGAATGAGGGACGTGCTTGCGCAGATGGCATGGTAGGTGGCGGAACTCTGAAAATGAGGAAGAGCAAGGCAAAATGTGTGCGTTACGAGGGATGTCCTCTAGGCAGTCCATCGCACGCCCACTGTTGTGTGGAACAAAATGTATTCATGAATCCAAGCATGCAAGCTCTCGGTGGAGAAATGGTCACGCAAAGCCCTCATACTATCTGTCACTTGAAGGTAGGCGTGCAGACCTTTGCGCATAGGATTCACCGTGCAGAGGTAAGATCGGGTGTCCGATTTAGGGGTGCATGTACGCAGCCGTGGATCTGATCTGACTCAGGGGTGTGCGTATGCATTGTAGCGAGATGCAGGAATGGTTTTCGGGGGTTTGCATGCAGATTTTCCAAGTTTTACCTGAGTTCCGATAAATAGTACGCAAGCTACACAGTTACGGAGGACCCCACGCAGCGCCTACGAGATGTAGGCCTGCATGCGGGGGACTGTACACACTCTTTGAAGGGTGCATGTTTTGACACCAGTGGGAGCATGCAGAGGTAGCTGTTCTGGCTGTTTTTGCCTTGCATGGGGGCATGTTGGGGCGTTCTGGTTGCGACTTGCGTATACGGGTTGTGGAGGAGGTCTGTACCCCCCTCTTATGGTAGACAGATAAATATTGCTGTTAGGGCCAATATTTCACTCTCCTGACCAACATTGTAGAAATCAGGATTATTGTCTGTTTAGGTAAGTTAAGCTGCCCTTCTTCAAACTAAAAATACATTAGAAATAGGGGTCACTGTGCACACTTATTTAGGGAAGCATAGGATATAAAAAGTATGCTTACATTTAGTACAAACATACGTAACATAAGACATTAGGCCACAATGTGTTTAAATATGAAGAAGGTTATTCACATTCAGTAGCCATTCATCATTTTAAAATGGACTCCACAGTTGCCTCGCAAATAAATAAAGGCTTTAAGTCAGATGGGAGTTTAAAAGTATTTAGCAAACACAGGGAAAGTGATGTGTGCAGAAATTCAAGGTTGACTGAGATCAGCTGAAAAAAAGGTGCAGACAATTCAGTATTTAAATAGCAAGAATATGTGCTTTTCATTGGTGTGGTTCATGAAACAGAATTGGCTTATATTCAGAAAAAATAAGGTAGAGAGCCAGACATTCTATGTCCTGAACATCATGCGCTAAACAAATCTAAAATAAATGTGTCATCTCAGAAACTTGTTTGTTCAGTGTAAGAATTGCAACATATTTCATGGTCAAGTGAAATTTGGGAAAATTGCATAAGGAGTCATGTGTTTCGGAAGTTTTTAAAATTGCTTGTCATCCAGGAAATAGCAAGTCATCCTAAACAGGAAGTGTTTTTTGTCCAATGGGACATCAATGATAGTTTGACATTTCAGTAAAATGACCAATTAAAATGTGTTCAAATTCAAGGTCCAGATTTGCATAAAAATATTATGCAATACCGTATTTGCTATAAAAAGTATGTTTAAAATGAGCAGGCTGGGGTTCTTGCATTTTTGACTGACCCACTGTGGCTGATGTGATGGAGTCCAGCTGACTGAGAATACACCTTGCTGTGTGTACAGATCCTGTTTCTGATGAGGCTTTTTCGAAGTATGACTGGGCTGGGGGGGTCTGGCACAGGATAATTTGCACAGACAATTTCATGAAGACACAGAGCATGCATTATTTATTCTGCAAACAGGCTAACACAGTGGCGTTCTTGGCGCATGGCCTATGTGGGATAAATGTGCACTTTTCCAAGAATCGGACACATAGTATAAAATTATGCCATGAATAAAGTAAAGAGATAACCCCATATTTTGGACACACCTGCTCCATCATAATGTGATAAGATTTTCTGGTCAGGAAAGGGACCAGGCCTTCATTTCTAGTAGGGGGCACTGTAGACAAGCAGCCTGATGCATATCTTCCCCCCTCATCTGCAATCTGTACCAGATTTCACACCCTCTACCTGTTACAGCAGTTGCGTTCACTTCCATCACTCAAAGAACGCTGGGGGGCAGCCTCTCTCTCCCGGTTTTGACCAATTGCATATCCGAGCCCCAGAGGCTTAGTGGTGACTGGACTACAGTGCTTGGGATGCCTATTTTATTTTCTTATTTATTTTAATGTTTATAGTGCAAACCTCGCTAGATTGGGCATAGCGTTTTTGAACAGCAGGGCATTACTTTTTGTTACGATTAGTCATCTTGGAGTCAGAAACATTTTAGAATATTTTCTGATGAAATTATATTAATTGTTTTACAGAAAGCCAGAATGGAGATGTATAAATATATAGCCAAAGTGATGGGAGAGAGAAACATCTATTGTAAATATGCACGATACTTGCAAACTGTAGATATTATGAAGTAACAAATAGGAGATACATGATTTCATGTGTGGCTAATCTATACAATCCGACTGGCAAAATGCTATGTAGCGAGCTAAAGAGAAGAGAGGCAGGTGCAGAGAGAGGAGAGGCAGGTGCAGAGAGAGGAGAGGCAGGTGCAGAGAGAAGAGAGACAGTTGCAGAAAGAAGAGGGGCAGGTGCAGAGAGAGGAGAGGCAGGTGCAGAGAGAAGAGAGACAGTTGCAGAAAGAAGAGGGGCAGGTGCAGATAGAAGAGAGGAAGAAATATAGAGAAGAGAACCAGGTGTATGATAGGATATGATGGATCATTTATAACGAGCTTAATACCCAGAGGTTTCTAAGCGCGGACCCGAGGATCGACCCTGCGTTGCTCTGTGTCATCTTGATTCCAAGGTGAGCATGTTGCAGCTGAGCTATCATCCCGAGAGAAGAGGGACAGATGCAGAGAGAAAAGAGACAGGTGAAGAGAGAAAAGAAGCAGCTGCACAGGGAAGAGAGGCAGGTGCAGAGGGACGAGAAGAAGGTGCATAGAGAGGAGAGGCAGGTGCAGAGAGAAGAAAAGAAGGTGCATGGAGAAGAGAGGCAGGTGCAGAGAGAAGAGAAGCAGGTGTAGAAGGAAGAGAGGAAGAAGCATAGAGAAGAGAATCAGGTGTAGAGAGAAGAGGGACAGATGCAGAGATGAGAGGAGAGAAGCACGTGCAGAGAGGAGATAGGCCGGCCTAGAGCAAAGAGAGGAAGACGCATAGAGAAGAGAGGCAGATACAGAGAGGAGAGAGGCAGGTGCAGATAGAAGAGAAGCAGTTGTAGAGAGAAGAGAGGAAGATACATAGAGAAGAGGGGCTGGTGCAGAGAGAACAGAATCCGGTGTAGAGAGCAGATGGGCAGGTCCAGAGAAAATAGAGACAGTTGCAGAGAGAAGAGAAGCAGCTGCAGAGAGAAGCGAAGCGGGTGCAGAGAGAAGAGGGCTAGGTGCAGAGAGAGGAGAGGCAGTTGCAGAGAGAAGCAGGTGCAGAGAGAATAGAGGCAGGTGCAGAGAGAGGAGAGGAAGAAGCATAGAGAATAGAATCGGGTGTAGAGAGAAGGACAGATGCAGAGAGATGAGAGACAGTTGAAGAGAAGCAGATGCAGAGAGAAGAGAGGAAGGAGCAAAGGGAAGACAAAAAGGTGCAGAGAGAAGAGAGGCAGGTGCAGAGAGGAGAGAAGCAGGTGCAGAGAGAAAATATGCTGGCGTAGAGGGAAGAGAGGAAGATGCAAAGAGAAGAGAGGCAGGTGCAGAGAGAAGAGAAGCAGGTGTAGAGAGAAGAGAGGAAGAAGCATAGAGGAGAGAATCAGGTGTAGAGAGAAGAGGGACAGATGAAGAGAGATGAGGGATGGTGGAAGAGAGAAGAGAAGCAGGTTCAGAGAGAAGAGAGGCAGGTGCAGAGAGAAGAGAAGCACGTGCAGAGAGAAGACAAACAGGTGCAGAGAGAAGAGAGGCAGGTGCAGAGAGAAGAGAGGCAGGTGCAGAGAGAAGAGAAGCAGGTGCAGAGAGAAGAGAGGCAGGTGCAGAGAGAAGAGAAGCAGGTGTAGAGAAGATAGGCAGGCGAAGAGACAAAAGAGGCAGGTGAAGAGAGGAAGGTGCATAGAGAATAGAGGCAGGTGCAGAGAGAAGAGAGGCAGGTTTAGCGAGAAGAGAGGAAGATGCAGAGAGAAGATATGCAGGTGCAGAGAAAAGAGAGGCAGGCGAAGAGACAATAGAGGCAAGCGAAGAAAGGAAGATGCATACAGGAGAGAGGGAGGCATAGCCAATAACAGGCAGCAAATGTCGCTTTACATATGAAAGAAGATGGCATTTAAGGTGGGAGGGATGTTGGAAAACCAAACACAATGAGATAAGTGGCCATTCTTTTGAACTTAATGGTCTTTCTGGTTATATTTGCTAGTTCTTGCCTGGTAATCTGTTGTAATCTTCTGAGCAGTTATATGTGGCTCCATCACTCCTTCCCACAGATTGAACAAGCAGCAGAAAGAAAACCACAAGCATCTTATGAGATTGACGTCTGCAAAGAGAAGACACAAATCTTATACTAGCGCAAGGTTGAAGGTTGTAACATGTTCTGCCTCCTACACAGAAGAAGTGAAGGTCCTGGCTGTTTTAAGGTAATCTTCTTCAAATTCATTAGCATTGTCCAGCCATGTTTTCACCTCCCCACTATTAGACTCCATTTGTCACTATCCAGGTTTTCCTTATATCCATGGAATTCGAGATGTCTGATAAAATGTTCAGATGATTTTAAACAGAAGTGTGATCCTCTAAATTGTGCAAAAATGGGATGGGTAATCAATGATTTTAATCCTCAAAACAATTTACAGAAAATAAAGGATACATGATGTAGGTAGGCACCCTGTGGCTCTCCAGATGTTGGCCCTGGAACTTGCATCAGCCCCATCCAGAATAACCAATAGTGAGAGGTGAGGGAGGGGGTCTAGGCCAAAACTCCCAGAGAGCCTCAGGTTGCCTTTGCCGGCAGTAGGTCATGATGGCATATGCACATTTCTGGTGAGGAATTACATTGCAGGTTACATGATATGACGTATAAAAGGTTTTAGTGTGTATCCATTCTGTAATGCATGCATTCTGGGTTGATTTTCATATTGCCTCACATTTAAATATTTTGGAAAGCAGAGAAGCATTAGTGCAATGGTCAATGTAACGTGTAGTAAGTACAGTGGTCCGCTCCGTGTCCAGTCCTCTAAGGACCAAGCCACACCAGGTTTTCTGGATAACCACCATGTAGTTCACAGCATTTCTTCTAGATATCCTGAAAACATGGAGCTGGATTTCGCTCTTGAGATCATGAGTTGGAGAATACTTCACTATGAACATGAAGTAACATAGATAAACTCCATTGCTCACCAATTATCCCCTAACCAAATAAGGGTTGAACTCCTTAAATACCCTGCTGAACTCATTTTCTCCCACTAGACACCCACCCTAATTATTATAAATGCTCTAGAAACACATGCAATGGATCAGTGTGACTCAGACTCCTCACCAATGCCCTGAATCAAACTGTTTGGGCCTCATTCTCAGTTTGGTGGTATTACAAAGGTAAGCCCGCTAAACATGTTCCACTTTACCACACATGGTAAACTTGTAATAATGGCAAAGGCCCTCGTGATTCAGAGTCATGCAGACCGTTAGTTCTATGTTCATTCATCCCCAGTTTTCTTTTCGTCTAAAGGTTTTTGCTGAAAAAATACATCGATTTATTTTATTTTTTTATTTGCGGGTACCCCAACTCCTCCTCCCCAACTATTTATACCCTATCCCCCTCCCTACTCCTTATATGCCCTTACCCCCCCCCCCGCATATTTTTCAATACATTTTTTAGCAAAAAGATGGATGAACGTGGTACCATGCAGACCATTCAGTTATTTCCCATTTTGGAGCCCCATTGGACTCAATTGAGGAATGCCGCATTACTGCAGGCGGAAGAACCGCGTGCGGTAGTGCTTTACACCACACAATTTCCACCGTACAAAAGCTGGAGGTTTTTGAACATTTCTTGTATGAAATTTGGAAGCATGCTAAACCATCCTGTGTTCCAAGACGCTTCACCACTGGCTCCCGAATCGCAAAAGGGTCCTTTCTGTGATGTCCTTTAAAATGTTGCCAATTAAGGAGAGTCAAACAGAGGGTTACAGTATTTTTGTGTCAATGCACGGCTTTACGCTGAGAGAATACTTACTGCATACCGCTCAACTTATCTGCATTTGGCAGGTGTGACACACCGTGGACTCACTTAACCCTCACAGCCATCCATTTACCAGCCACAGCATTCAATGGGCTCCAACCCCCTCCTCCCCTCAAATAAAAAATATCTAATTCACTCAACCTGGTCCTCCCTAAGGTTCAGAGGTATGCTAAATGTATGTGTTATCAAGTTGGCCAAAGCGTTTATGAAGACATTTGTAATATAAATACATCATACAATTTAATAAAAGGCCAGATGTATGTTTGTCTGATGCAGTCATGCGCAGTAGAGACTGCCCGTTTTGCCTGTTGTCATCGCTAGAGCGAGCTGTTGCCTTAGAAATACAACCCAATGTACCACATAGCGTGTTGACACTCTGAGAATCTCACTCCTCACACACTTTGGCCCGTGTACACAGGCTTTCACCCTAGTACATAAATAAAGAAATAAAGAAATAAAGAAAGAAATAAAGCAAGCTGAAACCATTCCTATGGTCTATTAATCTGTCAAATCAAAGCAATTGAGCAATGCCACTCTTGTCATGCCTGGATCAGAAAGCAGCCGTCATGGGGCAGATTGCGTATCGTTTAAAGGTGTCTATTTTCCTCCCATTCATAAGTGGTGCTCAGTTTCCCCTTTTTGGGTATAAGGCAGGGGTCTGCCTCCTCTGGCTCTCCAGATGTTTTGGACTATAATTCCCATCAGCCCTAGCTAACCTAGTCAATGTTGAGGGGTCATGGGAGTTGTAGTCCAACCCAATGCTCTCCAGGTGTTTTGAAGACCTATGATGCAAATTAAGCTGCAGACATAGCCTGGTAACTAAACATCTGCAGGTCGGTGATGTGTATCACGTACCCAGCCTTTCATTATTTTGGTAAAATGATTATCAATGGCTTAGGTGACACCAACGCATTTTAGAGCCTGGTGAGACCATTTGCTTTGTTGTTTGTGCTACATTAATGTTCAATCTTATTATATCTTTGAGTGTGCTGTCTGATTTTGATAATACTAAAACGCTTTTGTTGCTATGCTTTCACAGGTCCCCCAATAGGTGTGGAGGATAGCTCAGGGGCAACGCCTTTGTCTTGGAAGCAACACAACCCAGTGCAACACAGGCTCGAACTCTGATCCAGCGATTAGAAACAACTCGTTGGTATTAATTGCGTTAGAAATGAACAATTATGTGTGGGAAATATCAATTTAATAATAAACTATTTATTTGACATCGCAGGAAATACTTAAAGCTTTTGGGTGTGGCAGTGCAGTTAATGTCATTTTTCTGGTGTTTTAAATAGAAGCACTATCCTTATGAATTGACTTTCAGAATTCGTGGCAAACGATATTACATATTAATGTCATTATTACCCACAATGTGGTACTCAATTTATCAACCTTGGGGGAGTTGGGAGGGGTAAAGGGCCGGGTCACTCTGACTGCGTGATCAAAGCCAGGACGCATGTCATTGTCCTGTTCTCAAGTCAAGCGCATAACACTTGAGCTATCCTTCCTGCTAAAAGCGTTAAACTTAATAGCACTACATGTGTATGATTGTGTGACATAGTTTATATGTTTCAATGGTGTGTTGTAAGGAGGGCACTTGGGTGTTTGTCTACAGGAGTCAATGGTGTGTTGTAGGGAGGGCACTTGGGGTGTTTGTCTACAGGAGTCAATGGTGTGTTGTAGGGAGGGCACTTGGGTGTTTGTCTACAGGAGTCAATGGTCTGTTGTAAGGAGGGCACTTGGGTGTTTGTCTACAGGAGTCAATGGTGTGTTGTAGGGAGGGCACTTGGGTGTTTGTCTACAGGAGTCAATGGTGTGTTGTAAGGAGGGCACTTGGGTGTTTGTCTACAGGAGTCAATGGTGTGTTGTAGGGAGGGCACTTGGGTGTTTGTCTACAGGAGTCAATGGTGTGTTGTAGGGAGGGCACCTGGGGTGTTTGTCGACAGGAGTCAATGGTGTGTTGTAGGGAGGGCACTTGGGTGTTTGTCTACAGGAGTCAATGGTGTGTTGTAGGGAGGGCACTTGGGGTCTTTGTCTACAGGAGTCAATGGTGTGTTGTAGGGAGGGCACCTGGGGTGTTTGTCTACAGGAGTCAATGGTGTGTTGTAGGGAGGGCACTTGGGTGTTTGTCTACAGGAGTCAATGGTGTGTTGTAGGGAGGGCACTGGGGTGTTTGTCTACAGGAGTCAATGGTGTGTTGTAGGGAGGGCACTTGGGTGTTTGTCTACAGGAGTCAATGGTGTGTTGTAAGGAGGGCACTTGGGTGTTTGTCTACAGGAGTCAATGGTGTGTTGTAGGGAGGGCACTTGGGTGTTTGTCTACAGGAGTCAATGGTGTGTTGTAAGGAGGGCACTTGGGTGTTTGTCTACAGGAGTCAATGGTGTGTTGTAGGGAGGGCACCTGGGGTGTTTGTCGACAGGAGTCAATGGTGTGTTGTAGGGAGGGCACTTGGGTGTTTGTCTACAGGAGTCAATGGTGTGTTGTAAGGGGGGCACTTGGGTGTTTGCCTACAGGAGTCAATGGTGTGTTGTAGGGAGGGCACTTGGGTGTTTGTCTACAGGAGTCAATGGTGTGTTGTAGGGAGGGCACTTGGGTGTTTGTCTACAGGAGTCAATGGTGTATTGTAAGGAGAGCACTTGGGTGTTTGTCTACAGGAGTCAATGGTGTGTTGTAAGGAGGGCACTTGGGGTATTTGTCTACAGGAGTCAATGGTGTGTTGTAAGGAGGGCACTTGGGTGTTTGTCTACAGGAGTCAATGGTGTGTTGTAAGGAGGGCACTTGGGTGTTTGTCTACAGGAGTCAATGGTGTGTTGTAGGGAAGGCGCTTGGGGTGTTTGTCTACAGGAGTCAATGGTGTGTTGTAGGGAGGGCACTTTGGGTGTTTGTCTACAGGAGTCAATGGTGTGTTGTAGGGAGGGCACTTGGGGTGTTTGTCGACAGGAGGGAGCCCGTCTGGTTTCTTACTGACAATGTCTGTCCTGAGAGTGGTGATAGGGTGAGTGTTGCGGGGAGGGGTGAGGGGATATGTGTGATAAGGGGATGAGGGAGGTGCAGAGCTTGGATTGTGTTATTCTCCCCAGGGGACCTGGGTACTAGCAGGAGATCGTCTGCGGTATAACAGTGATTAGCTGATGCGTGTAGTGTTATGTAAGGGGGAAAGTAGAAGGGGTTGCAGACTTCTGAGGGGTGTGTCCAGTCAAGAACCCAAATGGTTCACAGAACAATCAATCAAGGAGCCTTGTATGTAAGCCTGCAATTGAACGCTGGGTTATATATGCGAGGCAGCAATCAAGGAGCCTTGTATGTAAGCCTGCAATTGAACGCTGGGTTATATATGCGAGGCAACAATCAAGGAGCCTTGTATGTAAGCCTGCAATTTAACTCTGAGTTGTATATGCGAGGCAGCAATCATGGAGCCTTGTATGTAAGCCTGCAATTTAACTCTGAGTTATGTATGCGAGGCAGCAATCAAGGAGCCTTGTATGTAAGCCCGCAATTGAACTCTGTTTTATATATGCGAGGCAGCAATCGAGGAGCCTTGTATGTAAGCCAACAATTGAACGCTGAGTTACATATGTCAGGAAGCAATCAAGGAGCCTTGTATGGAAGCCCGCAATTTAACTCTTTTATATATGCGAGGCAGCAATCAAGGAGCCTTGTATGTAAGCCAAAAATTGAACGCTGAGTTACATATGCCAGGCAGCAATCAAGGAGCCTTGTATGTAAACCCGCAATTGAACTCTTTGTTGTATATGGGATGCGGCAATGAAGAAGTTGCATGTAGAATGCAACAGTCAGAGAGCATTATGTAGAATGCAACAGAGAGCATTATGCAGAATGCAATATTCAAGGAGAATTGCTTAGGATGCATCAGCCAAGGAACACAATGCAGGATGCACCAATCAAACAGCAGCACGTAGAATCACACAGTGAAGGAGAAATAGGTCGGAGGCAACACCCATGGAGCAATGTGTACGATGTAGCAGTCACTCTATGGAGCAGAATATGAGAAATACCACTGAGTCATATTTGTGATGCCACAATCACTTCATGGGGTAGTGTGTGAGATGCAGGGTTCACTCTATGGAGCTGTATGTACGGTGCAGCAATCCTTCTATAGAATAGTATGTAAGGTGCCGCAATCACTCTATGGAATAGTATGGAAGGTGCAGAAATCACTCTATGGAATGGTATGTAAGGTGCAGCAATCCCTCTATAGAGTCGTATATATGACACATGAATCGCTATGCAGCAATATCTAAGAGGCAATGATCACTCTATGGAATAGCAAGTGCCACAATCAAACTATGGAGCAGTGTATGAGGTGAAACAATCACACCATGGAGCATTTGGTAAGAATCAGGAATCACTCTACGGTGCAGTATCTAAGAAGAAACAATCACTCTTTGGAGCAGTATGTGATGTTCAGCAATCCCTCTATGGAGCAGTATGTGATGTTCAGCAATCCCTCTATGGAGCAGTATGTGATGTTCAGCAATCCCTCTATGGAGCAGTATGTGATGTTCAGCAATCCCTCTATGGAGCAGTATGCAAGAAGCAACAATCAGCCTATGGCGCAGCATGAAAGATGCAGCATTCACTCTGTGGAACAGTATGGAAGATGCAGCAATCTCTTTATGAAGAAGTATGTAAGACACAGCAAAGACTGTATATAGCAGCATGTATGATGCAGCAATCACTCTATGGAGTTTTATGTAACCTGTACCAATCACTCTGTGAAACATTATCTAAGATGCAGCAATCACTCTATGGAGTAGCATGTGTGCAGCAACACTCACTCTATAGAACACTATCACAATAAAGTTGAAGGCGCTGGTATACTCAAGCACTCCTCAGGGCTTCGTCCCTACCCCCCCTTACATCAGCTGCCTCTTTTTACTCTTTTGAATACCACGTCTCCTCATTCTCTAAATCTCTTTCTCTCTCCTTTCTTATTCTCTACCATCCTTCTAATCCTCTACTCAGTTTTTTGAAGACCTTCACTATCTCCTATTAGTACTCTTGCCTAACCCCCTCTCCCTTTATACTTTTTGGTGTCTTTAATCTTCATTGGTCCTCTAATTACTCCTCCTATCCTCTGTGTTCGCTCCTCGACTCCTAGTATTTCTCCCAAATTTCCATCCCTCCTACTCATACCTTCAGATCCTCTCTTGACCTGGGCCTCATCACGAGTTGTGCGGTAATGCCAGTGGCATTACCACCGGCGGTATTAGCCCTACTGCCAAACCCCACGGCGCTATTACCGCCGGATCATGGGTTTCGCGGTAATGGAATTCCCCATTCCCCACTGAGCCCATTCGGGAATGCCCCATTCCCCATTGGGCTCAATGGGGAATTTTCGCACTCTTACCGCCGGTGGATTTCCCGCCGGCGGCAATTGCGTGAATTTTCAGCGCATTTCCCTCCAGCTCAGAGCTGGGGAGAAATCCTCCAAAGCCCTGATTTGGCGGACCCTTTACTCCGGCGGTAATAGCGCGACCGCCGGAATTAAGGGTTAACGCCAAACTCGTGATGAGGCCCCTAATATTTTCACTGTTCTCACCTAATAACGGACCGAGGACGCATCAACGCCACAAGAATTTGACTAACAGGGCCTATGAGGAGCCCAGCTGTCGCCCACAGGACTGACCGTGAATATCAATTTAGGACCCCATATGGGGCAAGAAATCACCACTACTAGCCTTGATAAAGACCCACAAGGTCGAAACACGTGTCGGCTGACCTTCACTGGGACCATGAGGCCACACTACAAACAATATGATGATTAAAAACGTGCACTTGTCACCAAACGCAAAACGGAGTAGAACATCTACTTTCTGAAAAAGTTAACAAATTGCAAGGTACCCAGGATAACCAATGATCACTCACCTAATAATCTGGTTTCCGCCTACCCTCTATGTCTATCTGACCACGTTTTGCACTCGTTCTCCCCTGACCTTCCTTCTACTCTCGCCCCTTACTCATCTCCCTCTCACGGTGTGATCTGTGCTCTTTCAGTCCCTCATCCTTTCATCCCGCACTCAGCTCTTTCTCCCAGTCATTGACGCCTTTTCTACTTAATAGCCGGATCAGGCTGCTACTATTTCCCGTGCTAATCTCGTACCCAAACTCCATATCCTGCTTTGCCCTGCTCCCCTTCATGTCGACCCTCGCAATCCCACCCATCACCTTCAATTCTCACTTTGTAGTTCCTCTTTGAAAGGCCAAATGGCACTGGGAAAAGTCCCACTCCACTCCTCTTCTGATATTAACATCATTTCCTCGCTGCCTTATGACTCTTCTACTCAACGCCAAAAAAAGCTATTTCACATCTTTGACTACCAGTGTCTCCCATCATGCCCACTGTCTTTTCCAACTTTTTTCTTGCATTCTTTCACCCAAGCCCCGCTTTGCCATTCTCTCCGTCATCGACTCAGTTTGCTAACTACTTCTTTTCAAAGGTCTCTACCTTTTGTTCTTCATTTACTAGCGTTACCTCTCCTCCACCCCAACCTTCATCCTACACACCATCTTCTACCAGCCCCACTGTCTCCTCCTATCCACTTTCTGACTCGGATACTGATACTTAGTTCGGACCCAACCTACTGCCTCACCACTTGATCCTCTTCCTTCTTCCCTGATTCCTCCTGTCTGCCCTCATCCACTCAAACCCTATCTCACCGGCTTCTTCAATCTCTCTATTTCAGCACTTGTACCCTCATCTTCCAAGCATGCCATTGTGATTCCAATCTTGAGAAAAACCTTTCTTAGACCCCACTTCATGTGTTAATTATCACCCTATTTGTTTTCTTCCTTCCCAAATTACTGGAAAGACGTCTATTCCCAAGATTACTCTTATCTAAATCTCTACTCTTGACTGAGGCCCCTCCAATCTGGTTTCATCCAACCCATTCCACTGAAACTGCTCCCCTGTAAGTCTCCAACGTTCTCCACTCTGTCTGACCCGACATACACCCCTCTCTTCACATGCTTCTTGACTTATTCTCAGCATTTGATGCAGTTGATCACCCCACTCTTCTCTCATCCCGTTCTTCCGGCTCTGTGCTTATTGGTTTAGATCGTATTTCCTGGGCTGGCCACACTTCATCTCCCCGGTCCCTCCAATATGCTGTTCCTCGGGGTTCAGTACTGCGTCCACTTTTCTTCTCTCTTTACACCATTTCACGCTGAACACTTGCGTCTTCCTTCAGTCTCTCTGATTCGCAGATCCATTTCATTTTCTGCACTCTCTGAAACCCTTCATTCGAATGTCTCCAGCGGTCTCCCTGCTGTACAAAACTGGGTGCCTTCCCCTTTCCTTCATCTAAATCCCACTAAACCCGAGCTTCTTTTCCTTCCAGCATCCTCAATTTCCCCCTCCACCTATGCCTCTGACTTATCTTTCCAACCTACACTCTCTCTGGCCCTCATTATAAATATAGCGATCTGGAAATAAGGGTGCCACGAGCAATATACTGGTACCCTTTCCAGACCGTCATACTACAACAATGCTGGTAGAAGCCACGGATCCCTCAGCAGGCCTGACCTGCTACGTTTTCAGGCCACTACCGGAACGGTTATCACAGCACTCCCTCTTCTTGTTCACGCCGCCACCTCTCTTCATGTCTTTTGCGCGTGCTTAAAAAAACCACCCACTTTCCAATCTACCTAATGTTTGATCTCCTTTGCTTCTGTCTTTGTTTGTTGGTTTTACCATTGCTGTTTTGTTGTACCCTTTATATTAATCGCTGTGCAGAGCTTTGGAGAAAGGGCTCTTGAAATTTCAAATACAACTAAATGTTGTACAGAAATCCTGCTATAGAGCAGTCTGTAAGATGCAGCATTCACTCGATATAGTACTGTATGTAAGATGCATAGATCACTCTATGGAGCAGTATGCATGAAGCAGCAATCACTCTATGGAACTGTATCTAAGATGCATCAATTACTCTATGAAACTGTATGTTAGATAATGCAAGCAGTCACTTTATGGGGCAGTATGTATGAAGCAGCAATCACTCTATGGAGCAGTATGCAAGATGCTTCAATCGCTTTATGGAACAGAATGGAAGATGAAGCAATTCCCTTTACGGGGTAGAATGTATGAAGCAGCAATCACTCTGTGGAGGAGAATGTGTGAAGCAGCAATCACTCTGTGGAGGAGAACGTATGAAGCGGCAATCACTCTGAGGAGAAGTATGTGTGAAGCAGCAATCACTATGTAGAGGAGAATGTATGAAGCAGCAATCACTCTGAGGAGAAGTATGTGTGAAGCAGCAATCACTATGTAGAGGAGAATGTATGAAGCAGCAATCACTCTGTGGAGGAGAATGTATGAAGCAGCAATCACTCTGTGGAGGAGAATGTATGAAGCAGCAATCACTCTATGGAGGAGAATGTGTGAAGCAGCAATCACTCTCTGGAGGAGAATGTATGAAGCAGCAATCACTCTGTGCAGGGGAATATATCAGTAATCACTCTATGGAGGAGAATGTATGAAGCAGCAATCACTCTGTGCAGGGGAATATATCAGTAATCACTCTATGGAGGAGAATGTATGAAGCGGCAATCACTCTGTGCAGGGGAATATATCAGTAATCACTCTATGGAGGAGAATGTATGAAGCGGCAATCACTCTGAGGAGAAGTATGTAAGATGCAGCATTCACTCTATGGAGCCTGCAAGTTGCATATGGAGTATGCAAGATGCATCAATCGCTCTATGGAACAGTATGTACGATTAAGCAATTCCCTTTACGGGGCAGAATGTATGAAGCAGCAATCACTCTGTGGAGGAGAACGTATGAAGCAGCAATCACTCTGTGGAGGAGAACGTATGAAGCAGCAATCACTCTGTGGAGGAGAACGTATGAAGCAGCAATCACTCTGTGGAGAAGTATGTATGATGCAGAAATCACTATGAAGCAGCATGTGGGATACAACAATCACTCTATGGAGCAGTAGTTAAGATGCAACAATCACTCTATGGAGCAGTAGTTAAGATGCAACAATCACTCTATGAAGTAGCATGTAAGATGCAGCAAACAATATTTCAATGCTATGTGAGGTGCAACAATCACTCTACAAAGTAGTATGTAAGGTGCAGAAATCGCTCTATGAAGTAGCATGAAAGATGAAGCAATCACTCTGTGGAGCAGTACGTACGCCGCAGCATTCATTCAATGAATCATTGTGTAGGATGCAGGAATCACTCTATGGAGCAGCATCTAGGAGGCATCAATCACTCTATGGAGCAGTATGCAAGATGCATCAATCATTCAATGGTCCATTATGCGGGCTGCAGGAATCGCTTTATAGGTCAGTATCTAGGATGCATCAATCATTCAATGGTCCATTATATAGGCTGCAGGAATCGCTTTATAGGTCAGTATCTAGGATGCATCAATCATTCAATGGTCCATTATATAGGCTGCAGGAATCGCTTTATAGGTCAGTATCTAGGATGCATCAATCATTCAATGGTCCATTATGTGGGCTGCAGGAATCGCTTTATAGGTCAGTATCTAGGATGCATCAATCATTCAATGGTCCATTATGTGGGCTGCAGGAATCGCTTTATAGGTCAGTATCTAGGATGCATCAATCATTCAATGGTCCATTATGTGGGCTGCAGGAATCGCTTTATAGGTCAGTATCTAGGGTGCATCAATCATTCAATGGTCCATTATATAGGCTGCAGGAATCGCTTTATAGGTCAGTATCTAGGATGCATCAATCATTCAATGGTCCATTATATAGGCTGCAGGAATCGCTTTATAGATCAGTATCTAGGATGCACCAATCACACGTTTGAGCAGTAGTTTAGATGCACCAATCACCCTATGAAGTACTGTGTGTGGTGCAACAATCACCCATGTGCTGCGATGATTAAGGGGAACGAATGCAGATGCGTGATTGATCTTTTTGTAACTAAAAATGAGTGTGACTCTTTTCTCGTCTAATGATGTCTTAAACTTGCACCCTGGGGCAGTACACCCTAATGCTTTGAGGCGTCTCAGCCCCAGCCCGCACCAGCCTGCCTCTTCACGGTGGTGGGCACGTGGAAGTTCAGAATAAATGGGGCGCAGTGTTCCCTGAATGATCTATTCTATTCGCCTCCTATAGGCGGAGCAGCGTTACCTTGACGGGTCCGTGGAGCAGCTGGGCGGTCTCTGTTGCGGGGATTGCGCTGGGCTGCGCTTTCCACCATTTATAGCGTGCGCCTTAAGGAAGCGACTCTGTGAATGGAAACCGATAGCCCACAGCGGGGCTCCGAGGTGGTGTGGATGTCTCTAGGCATCTCACTTTTACGCTGTTATTTGGGAAGCTGGCGTGCACGTACCAAGGGGTCGTGTTCCTGCCAAATACAGTCTCTTCATTATAATATTCACCCCAGCCCGGGAATGCCTTAAGAATGTCCCCCAGTGGGGAATTCTTGAAGACAAAATATTATTTCTCATCATGTTAACACTAAGTTCTGTGCCGTGGTCCGCGCCTAAATCACTACGATAAGCGCCAAATGGCAGCCAATCCCCTAAAGGCATGTGTCAGCATGGTATCCACTATGTTAGCCAGAGACTAAGTGAAGAGACTGTCTAATTAAAGAGAACAGATTTATCATTATTTTATCATAGATCCAATTAAGTTATGATCGTTCTTCCTCACATTATCTCCCAATCCTTTTTTATGATCAGCATGGCTTTAAGTGAGCCGGGGCTAGCTAGGACAGAGCAGACTCCAAAAGCTTCTCCTAAACTGGGGCTCTCGTTAGTCCGCCACTAGCCCTGGTCAATAACAAAGCTGACCTGAAGTCTCCAGTGCCTGCACAGCGCTTCAGAGAATAACATACAAAAGTCCTGGCTTTGTTATTTGTTGACAGAGGAGTGACAGAAAGGCAGATGATCTCCTCGCAGCGTGTGAAAAGGCTGCCTGGCAGGGGTCAGCATCACATTAACAGAAGAGAAGGAGAGGCATCAATGGGCAGTGCACCTTTCCGTGCACTTTTCAGAAGACCTGTCCTAGCACATTTGAGTATGAGGGGCGGTTGCAGCAGCGTTGGGGTGCCATCAATTCGGGCTCATGCCATGTGTTTCGATGTGAAAGCGACTGAGTCTTATCCGTTTTTTTTTCTGAAACTGCATTTTATGCTGCTTTATGGTGTTTGGGAGCATTGAGGTGTACATTGACAGACAGTGGTGTTGCTGGGGGGCTGCGGGGACTATAGCCCCGGGTCTTTTGGCTGTAGCCCCTGATAGAAGCTCAGGTGCTACAATTAAAATGCTACCTAGCCCTGAGTCCTGCCAGTCCCCGCATTAGCTTAGCCCCCGATCTTTTCCAGACCTAGCAACACCCCTGTACATTGAAAAGAAGCTGCGGGAAGCACTGTTTTTATTCAATCATATCCCGAAAGCACAAACGATGGATTTATTTTGATGCCTATTTAAAAGGCTTTGTGTCTTGAAATAATTCATTCTGCCGCCAGAAGGTGCTTGCTCACAGAAAGGACAAACTATGAAAACAAGCGCAGGCCTGCACATGCCCAACACGTGTAGTGCTGCGAGGCGGTCACTCAGTGAAAGGAGACAAGTCTTACCTGGGCCAAGCTCGCCAGTGCCTGACAAACTGCAAAGCACCTGCACATTTTCTTCTGAGTGTAATTCAAAATCAAGAAGCATATCTTATGAATGAGAAGGACAACATGGGGTGAAAGAAAGCAATGTCTACATGAAAGGCCATTTACAGATGAATTGTCACTAAATAAAATATTTCCAAATGAAACCACCGCTTGGTTGCAAAGTGCACTCTTTTTAAGTGCTTTTCCCCCCTTTACCTTTGTGGTCGAATCTCTGATACAATAAATAAATGGGTCACTGCAATCATCTGAGTGTGAGACATAGGAAATTACTCCCAATATTTCCTGCCTGGGTAATATATTATTTGGGTTGGGGAAGCTGGCCCTTGCCCAAGCCATTGTCCTCCTTTTGGACCAAACTCGCATTCTATAAACCACGCCCTACACTTTTTAGGACATGCCCCTTGTTACAGCATGCCACGCCCCCTCGATTTCTCACGCCATCTAACGCACTGCTGTTAACTGAATATTAGGGATCAATAGGTCAATGCGGGTCATCCCCTTTGAGAGACTTTTTCTGTGGCCAGCGCCCTAGTTTTTTCGAGGCCCCGCCATTGTGACCCTATCAGTGGCCCCCATTTGATTAGTCGACTTCGGGGTGCATGGAGTCTGTCCAATGCACTTAGAACACATTTTGTTAGGTAGCAGTTTGGTATTTGTAATGTTTCACACTTATACTTTGCGGTGGGGGTGCATAGCAATGTTCCCTGTACGGTGCGCGGCTGTGCGGCCCCGCACCTTTGATTCTGAAGCCGTACGTATCCTTTTGTTTATGAGAGGCTTCATCCAATCACATCACGGACCTCTGCGGCACACCATGATTTCAATATGCTTTTAATATGATTGGCTGTAGTGGCACTTGGCTGCACGTGTTCCACACTGCTACAGCCAATGAAACACTGTGGCTCCCACTCAGACATCCCGACCTTGTGCGTAAGGCGTGGCACGTGGTTGGAGCTCTCCGTGGTGTTGCTGTGTGATCGCTCGGGCTCCAGCCCAGGCACAGCCTTTTTACGGGCCCACTGGTGGTGGCCATGGGCAGGCCTTTCTACACTCAGCGGCAGCGTGAAAGTGGTACTGTGTGCCATTATAGCAGCGGTCAAACAAGTGTCTGGTCCTGGGATGGTTGACTTGGGAGTCGGACTGGTAGTCTCCTTCTATTGATGGCCTCAGGCGCAATATAATTAGTGCATGCAAAAAGGAGAATGAAGCCCTAAAATTCAGAATTCATTGCAAGAAGTGCGTAGGGGTGTGTACGCCAGAAGTGTTTCTGCCTTCTCCCCGTGTTCCTGTACCTTGTATTCCTCTTGTAAACTGGTATTTTGTCTCTATGGATAATTCCCTTCGACTCAAGCTCCGTGTTCTGGGGTCCGAGGTCTTACATAAGGCGGCGATCATCTTGGGTCCATGCTCTGGCATGATAGTGGCCGCCGGCCAGGCTGCCTGCTGTTCCAGCTGCCAATGACGCTCTGCCTACACTCACTCATTTTGCATGGGGCGTGGCTGCGTGCGTACACTGTGTGATGCCTGCTCTGCTTTGGGCTCAGCGATCCACCCTGATGGTGCACTCCTTGATGAATTACTCAGAGTGCTCTTACCTCAGGGAGTGCACAGGGGGTTTTGGGAGCTGAGAAGTAGGTGAGCGCAGCCGGCGCTGTGTAACATGCAGTGCGGGTGTGTGGATCCAACTGTGAATTGGGGAGGGGTTTGCCCTATCTATCACAACAGTATCCGTTGTTGGCTGCTGCAAGAGCCACAGACCCAGAGAAACCCATGATGGTTTGTGGGTACTTTGAGCAAGCCTCTCCATTATGTCCGCCAAGGATCATTAAAACAATGCATTCATGGTATGTTCTCCTCAGAACATGTCAGTGTCTGGTCGCAAAGTGTTTTTACCTCATTGTCCCGCCCAGATACACCTGTATCTCCCTCTGCCACACATCAGTGCCCGTGTGAGTGGCCCAGCATGTTTCAGCACCAGTATGTGGGTGTGCCCTGCGCTGGCCCTGATCACGTCAAAAATCAGTGTGTCTTTGTCTTCTTAACTGTAATTGAGCTTCAGTGCCACACTGCTTGTGCCCCTCTTCCCTTTTGTACATGCCAGTCAGCATCAGAATGTGGGTGTCTAAAATCTTCATAACATGCCACTATGCATGTGTGTCAACATGTTTCTGCTGCCGGTCCACTCCGCAGTCCACACCAGTGTGTGCCTGCACTGCAGCATCTCTGTGGCTGCACATTTATTTATTTATTAATTTGTCATTTATATAGCGCACAAAACCCAGAGGCATCTAGGCGCTTTTAACTTCAGAATTCGGTTACAGAATGTGCTTGTAGCAACAGGTTACAGTCATTACATGACAGGCATGCATAGGGCATAATTGTTGCAGAAAATACGTACTACATCAGGCATGCATACATGGGACATAATTGATGCAGAAAATACATACTGGGAGAGCCTCACCTCATGGTGCGGGGAACTACATCAGGCATGCATACATGGTACATAATTGATGCAGAAAATACATACTGGGAGAGCCTCACCTCATGTTGCAGGGAACTACATGAGGCATGCATACATGGGACATAATTGGTGCAGACAATACATACTGGGAAAGCCTCGCCTCATGTTATGAGAAGTTACATCAGGCATGCATAGGAAAAAAGTAAGGGTGAAAAATGTGCAGACTGGCAGAGAAACACCTCATGATATGAGGGCTGCAGCGGTCATGCGGTCAATATTGGGGTAGCGTTTGTGCAGGTGTGCAGGCGGGCTGAAGCACACCTCATGTTGGAGGGGCTGCAGTGGTCATGTGGTAATTATCTGGTAGAGTAGGTAAAAGTGTACAGACAGGCAGAGACACGCCTCATAATATGGGGGCTACAGCAGTCAGGCGGATAATATTAGGGTCGCGTGAATGCAGACAAACAGCAGCACACCTCATGTTGCATGGGCTGCAAAGGTAATGCAGAGTGGGTACGGGTATACAGACAGTCAGAAGAGCACTTCAAGTTACGAGGGCTGTGGGGGTCATGTATGCAGCAGCAAAGAGAAAAGGCAATACAACAATAATCGGCTTAAACATCACTAGTATTTTCCACTTTAGCAGAGAGAAGTGTGCACTAAGGACGCTTGAAGACGCAGAGTAAAGGCTTCATATATGATCAGGATATCAGTGGTGGGATGGGTCATACGCAAGGCCGGGATGCACAAGTTAAAGAGGTGCATTTAATTCGAGGTCAGAGGGCATTGTTAGGCAACCGTTTCGTGGCACGCGAGAGCATAGAGGCAGATGGTGGTGAAGCCTGTATGGTAGGAGCATAAAAACAAGGAGACCGGGTGTCGGCACTGAAGCCAGAGTCTGCAGTGGTAGAGAGCAGCGAGCTTGGTGGGTACGAGAGGGTAGCAATGTTGCTAGTCTTTATGAGTGTTCCGGCAAAGTTTAAGAAGAAGGAGATGTTGTGGGGATCATCGCAGTTACAGGCATCATCACGCACGGAGGCAGGTAAGGTGCGGGTATGGTCCAAGTGTGGGAGAAGTGGAGTATGGTGTGTTAAGTTGCACACAGGAGTGTGGCACAAGACACATTGGCAAGGTAAGTGAATGACATCCGGAGTTGGCTAGAGGTTCATGAAGTGGGGGGAGTCTCTTGGCCCAACAGTCACACGCTGGATAGCGGTGGTGGGATGCCATGGACAAGACAGGGGCCTTTAATTCCAGGCCTCAGCATGTGTTGTAGTGATAAGCCAATCAGGCGTCTCGATGCTGCCGGTTGTCTCTCCCTCTCCAGGCATTGCGGGTAGCCCGGACTGGTGCGAAAAGGTGGCAGCCATCTTCAGAGAGGTCACAATGTCTGTTGTAGGTAGATAGAACAGCAGACTTTGCCCCACAGTGTTAGGGAGCACATCCTTCCTGCACTGCAGCCAGCCTGAAAAGACAGGGGCCTTAAACTCGGGCTTTTAATTCCGGGCCCTGCTTCGCCTCACGGCTCAGCCTGGTCTCATTATTCGTTGTAGTGATAAGCCAATCAGGCGGCTCCATGCTGCCGGGTGTCTCTCCCTCTCCAGGCATTGCGGGTAGCCGGGATGGTGCGAAAAGGTGGCAGGCATTTTCAGAGAGTTTGCGATGTCTGTTGTAGGTAGATGGAACAGCAGACTTTGCCCCACGATGTTAGGGGGCAATTATTCAGCGTGTGTAATTAATATCAGTTTGCGTTTTCCCCCAGCATGCAGTGCACCTCTACCCAACAAACATGCCGGTGAGTGAGCATCAGCCTGGGGCTCACACTTTAGTAGATGCCAACACCGGGGAGTGAGTCCCTCTCTGCCTGCAAACGCGGGTCTCACTGTATATGCCCTCGTGCAGCAC
The DNA here is from genome assembly GCF_040938575.1 of Ambystoma mexicanum. Taxonomy (NCBI): domain Eukaryota; kingdom Metazoa; phylum Chordata; class Amphibia; order Caudata; family Ambystomatidae; genus Ambystoma; species Ambystoma mexicanum. The sequence goes on along the minus strand of NC_090931.1, from coordinate 136,462,680 downwards.
ATGTCAGTGGTGTATGTGCCCACAGGCAATCACACAAGCTGGTAGCTCAGTGTGCTAGGGCCCGTCTCGGGCTGGTGCCTCAGTGGTACTATATCCTGTACTTCCACCACAGCTCACAGACTTAGCCGGTTCCTCCACAGCTTGTTCCAATGTCTGTCTATGGGACAGGTGGTTCCCGCCATACTGCAGTGCGACCTTCAACTAATCTTGCAAAGTAAGGAGGGGGTGTGTGTGTGTGTGTGTGTGTGGACTGTAAACTCTGGATGTCATAGCACAGGGGCTGATGTGACTGTCTGTTTCAAACCTTTGAAAGGGTGTTTCGTGATATGGGTTACATATTTCTGAAAAAACTCTATGAACTGCTGATAAAGGTTTTCAAACACAAAGGAGCCGGTTGACCGCTTTTGTTTGAGTTAGACCATTGTTTGATGGCTCCATTCCGTACTCCATCAATTGCACCGTGGTATATGGTGGCATGGAATGCAAATTCTTTCGAGTGTAGCATGCAAGTTATCTATCTAGAGCTGCTGAAGAGCCTTTTACATGTATTGTACATGTTATACCTCATAAGCATATTGTCTATTTAGACGTCAAAAATTTCTGTGTAGCACTTCATTACAAAAATGTTGGTGAGAGCGCATTCCATAAGCTATCTGATACTTATAAAGGCCATAACTGGTCTGTACTGGAGTTATGTCTTCCATTAAAAAACTTCCAGTAACAGTGGTAGGCTGAGGCTGTGCTTAAATCTAGTTTGGTCTAAATGGGCGCTTCTCTGACTTTATCTAGTAGTAGCGAAATTAGCGGGTCAGGGTAGGGAACGATTGTTCACTGTGATCCTAGTCGCTCACCGCTGTATAATCGATGTACAAGTATGGAGCTCCCCTGACTTCTTGGGCACAAAAAAAGAGGCAATGATGAAATGGGGGAATATGGAATGTCGAATGAACCCGTTAGCGACCAGGCAGGGCCGGTTTTAAACCAGATTGCACCCCAGGCAGGAAGCATCATTGGCGCCCCCCCCGAAACCCAACCCCTCAAAATGACAACCAGAAAAATGTGTTACAAATGTTGTAAATAGGACCAGTGTCCCTACACTTATTAAAACTGTCCTATTGTAATGGTGTACACGTAATCACTTATAAGCACTCACATTTTTGCAGTTGATTTCATGGTGACATTACGTTATTGGCCCAGGATCACACACTTACGCTAAACAGTGAAGCAGGGAGTTTAACCCATTCTGCAATTCAGGCATGGCAAACTTCTTCCACGCTTTACTTGGAACAAGTTTAAGTTTTGATTGTCAAGGCCTACAAAAATACTGTCCTATAGAGTTTACTTGCAAAATACAAAAAGTGCATAGTAAAGCATCTTGACAACATGTAAATCCTAATAGCAGCATGTTGAGCCAAAAAAGTATCTGTGTACCTTTATTTTCCACGTCCTAAATGGACAACTATAAGATGCACAATATCTATTTACCCACTTTATTTTCAGCGTTTGAAGACACAGAATAAAAGAAATTGTGTAATAAACTCACTTAGTTTTGGAGATTCATCACAAACCTCCAGTGTTCTGTTATGCATGGTTTTAAGAACATGCAACTAAGGACATCATAGCAAACTTCTCTTTTTAGCATAGGAAGCTATTAGACATTATGCGTGTGAAGAAATATTTCAAAGGGTACTTTATTTTGGTGCACGCTTTAACTGTCACAGATTTGCAAGGTGACTCTTGGTCTGATGACAAAAGAAACATGTTGTCGAGTTCATTACGGCTCTGGCTCCAGAGGGATGTAGCCTGTGCCACGGCAGCAAAAATTGGATTTTTCTGAAGATTTTACTAAATGGTATGTTTTATCATTTGGCTAGACTGGCATTTTAATGCCGCTGGTCCAGCTGTTTTTGTATTGTGGCATGAAATTTTATTCTGGGCCTATTATCGGCACACGGACAAGAACGCTGTGGAGTACACCTAAAAATCCCGCACAGGGTGCTGGGAGACCTCGGGCCAGCATGGCTTCCAGGTCCTGTTGAGCTGATGAATCAAACAACACTGGTTGCAGGTGGTGGCAAACGGAGGTACATAGGCAACAAAATACAAGTGTAGAAGTGCAAATCATGCCCGAGAGGCGGCTGTGGATAAAAAACGGTCTAATTGGTAAGAATTGGATGTTGCAGGCTCCTCGCCATGAACCTTGGCTCGGATAGGAATGCCAGCTCCTCCCTACAGGCACATAACACCATTTCTTAGTCCTTTAAAGTGAATTCTCACTCACTAGTGGAGTGTGCAAATTGTGGTCTGCATATGTGGTCTTCCCTTTGCTCACTTCCCTTTTGCTCCCATCTACACCTGGTGCTCACAGACCATTGTGTCGTATTAGACAAGCAACCAAGTTAACATTGGTACACCGTCCTGTATCAGTTATGCTCAATTTCTTCATATCAATGTAGCTATAAACCCATTTGACCTCTTCAGTGCTGGCAATTGTATTTTACTGACAGCTACTAGTATATAGATTGCCCTCTACTAAACTGCCAAAAACAAACATTCCAGTGTAAACCAGTTTGGACATGCAACTGGTGATAGCTTCTAAAGCTTAGTCGTTTTTTATTGACTCAGTGCGTGTTGGCAGGACATTACTGGAGTTCCCAAAAGCACAATCAAAACTGGATTTTCCAGCTAATCACCTCACTGGGCTATTCTCTACAGCCCCAAAACCTTAATGGGGATTAAAATGCTCAACCTTGGGAATCAGAAAATGTGACTGGAGTTCTACATGGCTGTCCTATAAGAAATATATCTACTCGGTTCCGAGTCGCCTCAGCCAATTGAAGGTCTCTCTGGTTTCAGTGGTTCCGAGTAACAATCTGATAAGCATTTGCATGTAGTTCAGTCACCCATGCATGACTAAATAGTTCGATCTATTTTTACTAGAGACATATGAGTCAACTAAGAGGAAAGTTGCCTAGTTCCGAGTCACACTTGATAGATGAAGCTTCACTCTGGTTTATGAGGAGACTCGGAAGCAAGGCGGACAATTTCCCTAAATGGCTAGTGAGCAATGTATTAAAATTGTATATGGTTTGAAGTAAGGAATTGTTGCAGCCTTATAATAAATTGCTTTGTGAAACAGAGCTTTTGGAAGGGGAAAGCATTTAATTGGAGCCTCTTTCCATGAAAGCGCCGACAGAGGCATGCTGTTGGCATGAAGCTGTGACAGAAGCAATGTTTTGGGCAGCTTGCAGTCATTGACGGGTTGTGCCCATGCAGCTACTTTGTTGGAGGCAGATTTTGTGGTCTTCTGTGAAGCAGCACTGGTCCGTGTTTACGTTTGTATTGGGCAGAGTGCCGCGGGTCAGCTGAATGTAGTTTCAAGGGTCAAACCCTTTGCAAAACCCTCTCAATATAGCATGCTTTCATTCCTTCCAGCTTTTAAAAGTGGATCCTGCAAGCCAGTATTTCCCTACGGGTACAATGTGTTTTCAACTTGCATGAACAGGCTTGCCATTTTCGACGTGGCTGAAGCAATGGTTTATCTTGTTCATGGCCCAGAACTTGCCCAGTAGGTCAATGCTCAGACCGAAGCTGTTGCTGACATTAGCAAGCATGACTCTACTGTACATGACTTCCAGACAGCATAGGGTGCTTTGCAAATGCGCACTGACCACCAGGGGAGCCGATTTATGAAATTCCCGGGGGTGCCCTAATATAGGAAGTGACATCACCAGCGGTTATATGACCGCATTTGCACGTTGTCGCCAACTTGTTGCGAGGGGGGTTGGGGGCTGAACACGGGAAACATTGCCTAGCATGTACTGCATATAATAAAGTCAAGTAAGAAGGAGGTTTAAACCATCCACTTGCATTCCACTAGGCCATCACCTCCCCTACTCCACCCCTCTATAATCATCCAGGTTGTAGTAGCCCTCAAAAGGCAGAGCAACACAACTAGGATGGGAGAACGAGATGCCATCCCATCCTGTGAGTGTGTCAAACCTCAGAGCAAAGACTATGCGTGTGCCTCCTACCTTGGAGCACAATCTCACTAATTTGGTGCAAATCTTGCAAGTGGGTGCATGGGAATCCCATGCGTGTGCGTGGGCTGCAGACCCCGGATCACATGCTCACTTCTTCAGTGTGAAACTCTGGCCAAGGCTCTTTGGGCAAGCATTCAGGATGGGTCTCACACCTTTAAACAGTGTGATATATTGAGTGGGCACCTCACTCCTTGGAGCAAAGTATACCCTTTGCTTGTAATCTCACAACTGAATGTACAGTTTCACTCTTGGTCATCTCAGTGACCCCATGTATATTAATGGAGACAGTCTCCCATCTGGGAAGACAATTATATTTCTGTTAAAACACTCTGAATTCTCACTCCAGTTTTCTCGATCTATAGATTCATACCATATTAATTCATTGTGTGTGCAGGTGTGATAACTTGTGTCTGAGAGAGCTCATTGTTTCATTAAGGAGAGATAAAGGGGTAACAACCCCCTGTATGTGGGATCAGGCTCATTTTGCCCCATGAATAAGTGAGAAGGTTTTAAGACCCTGCTGATTCTGCTATCCTACAGGCTCGAGCCTTCTATCCCTTGCCCCATCACGGCTTCCAACATTCTGAGTGGCAGCTTATGTACAGCAGGCAGCTCGGGACATGCCTGTTGCCAATTGAATGTAGCCAGATCTACTGTTTAGACACTGGGAGAGTGCCATGAACCCACATTGGTGGTGAAGAAGCACTCAACATACAGAACACAATGGTATAGTGTTGCAGTCCTGCTGAGAAATGACAATTTGGTCTGTTTAAATGTAAAGTAGAGTGGCTGAGAAGTACACGCACTGTGCCATTAAAAATAAAGCAGCTGTGGTGGGTGAAAGAGCTGCTTCGGTGGCATCAAGAGTATGCAATTCCATGCGGGGTAGTGTTGGTCATTTCCTATTGAAGTATAGCATCCCTATTGAGAAGTGCCATTAAAAGTGAAGCTGTCCAGTAGGCTGGACCAGTGCTGCCCCATAAAAGGTGTAGAATCCTCTGTGAGAAGTGGCAGAACTGTCCCAACGGTGAGAAGTGTAGTATTTTCACATTAACTATGCTTAAGCACTTTGGGTTATTGAATAGTGCTGCTACATTCTGAGTAATTCCATCCCTTTAAATATATTAGCTCTTGTATACCACGACAGTGTTGAGTTATTCTTATGATGATGAAGATGATATCAGACTTGCTCAATAGTTCTGGTTCTCTATCATTAAATGTACTTCAGATCTTCAGAGTCTCGGGAGGATAGCTCAGGGGCAACGTGCTCGCCTTGGAAGCAAGATGACATGGAGCACAGGTTCGATCCCTCGGTCTGCACAACACAGGTACGATCCCTCGGTCTGCGCTTCGAAACCTCTGGCTATTATGTGCATAATAAATAACCAATTAAAATTTAAATAAATAAAACTGCAGAGAAGTGCTGGGGCCTTTTCAATAAGAGTGTAGCAGCTCAACTGGGAAGTGCTGATTTTGTTCCATCAAAAGTATAGCAGCCCCACTAAGATGAACTAGCATTGCCTCAACAAAAGCATAGTATTACAAATATAGAAGCCCTGTTGCCAAGAGGGGTGTACAGATGTACAAATACATCCAACTTCAAACGATGTTTAGAAATTGAGGCACAGACTTGCTTTGCATCTGTGCCTCCATTTCTAAAAATCGTTTTGGGTTGGGTGTACCTCTACATCTGTGCACCCCTCTTAAAAAGAGGGGTGCACAGATGTACAAATACACCCAACCCAAAGGGATTTTTTAGAAATTGAGGGACAGACTTGCTTTGCATCTGTTCCCCCATTTCTAAAAATCGTGTACAAATACACCCAACCCAAAACGATTTTTAGAAATTGAGGGACAGTCTTGCTTTGCAACTGTGCCTCCATTTCAAAAAATCGCTTTGGGTTGGGTGTACCTCTACATCCGTGCACCACTCTTTCCAGGAGGGGTGCACAGATGTACAAATACACCCAACCCAAAACGATGTTTAGAAATTGAGGCACAGACTTGCTTTGCATCTGTGCCTCCATTTCTAAAAATCGTTTTGGGTTGGGTGTACCTCTACATCTGTGCACCCCTCTTAAAAAGAGGGGTGCACAGATGTACAAATACACCCAACCCAAAGGGATTTTTTAGAAATTGAGGGACAGACTTGCTTTGCATCTGTTCCCCCATTTCTAAAAATCGTGTACAAATACACCCAACCCAAAAAGATTTTTAGAAATTGAGGGACAGACTTGCTTTGCATCTGTGCCTCCATTTCTAAAAATCGCTTTGGGTTGGGTGTACCTCTACATCTGTGCACCACTCTTTCCAGGAGGGGTGCACAGATGTACAAATACACCCAACCCAAAACGATTTTTAGAAATTGAGGGACAGATGCAAAGCAAGAGCCTCTTGCTTTGCATCTGTCCCACAATTTCTTAACATCGTTTTTCCCCGGCTTTCACCCGCGCCGCCAGAGAGAGACACAGTATGGATGGAACAAAGGGCCATCCATACTGCTTCTCTTCTCTGCGGCCGGGGGGGGGGGGCTCAGCCCCGACTTAATTGTGCCGGGGGGTGCCCGGGCCCCAGAGCCCCCACGGACTCGGCGCCCCTGCTGACCACGGCGGCGTGACGCACATAAAAATTGCTGTGCAACTTTTGTAAAACAAAGTGAAAGTCGTCTACTTGGCTTTCCCAATGCCACTGACTTTCACTTTGTTTAACCAACATTGCAAATATAGGTCCCGGTGGCCGGTTAACAGCATTAATCCGCCACCGGGGCATATTTGCAACATTAATAAAACTAAGTGAAAATCGGCGGCAGCTTCTGTAAAATCAAGCAACTGATGACATTAAATAGTATTTTTAATCTAAAAAATGCAACGTTTTCCGGCGCTTCTGTCCTCTCCAACTCTCCAGCAGACATCAGACATCAGACTTAAGATTCAACAATAGTAAGCAAAATGCCGCATTTTGGCACCCCTTAACAGTGGCATTTAGGGTACAAATACTTACACTTAATATTGATCTGCAGACGAGAAGCACTCGGCACCCGAGGGCTGCCTGCAAGGACTGGTGCCCCAAGATGGCAACACAGGGGCAGCAGGTCAAGAAAGGGCAGGCTGACCAGCCCCAATCAATCCCCGTGTCAGTGAACTGTGTGCACATGAGCTGGAGGAAGGCACGTGCGCCCAGGATGGGGCCTTGCTGTCTGGCACCAGCGCCACCCGAGGAAGTGAAATGAAGCAACAAATGTTGCTAATTGCTGCCCTGAGCTGAGGCTGCAGTGCTAGCAATACGTTATTTATATACAAATGAATGTGGCTGGCTGCTGCTGCGGCCTGGCTTTGGAGGAGCACCTCGAGCAATAATAATGCAGATAAAGACTGCTGTCTCTTGCATGCGCTCGCGCCAGCCCCCTGGTAGTGCCACGTGGCACAGCTAGTGTGTGTGTCAGGTATAGATGATAAATACAGTGAAAGATTATTATTAGTTTTTCACTAATTTATTTAACTTCTTTTTTAAATGAAATGTGGACTAGCAGACTGCTGGTGTGGCGCCCCTAGAGTCTGACTGACATCAGGCCTGAGCTGCCTGACGCAAAGAGTGGCTTCTGCTGCGTAGCAAAAATGCATTTAAAGCAAAATCTATCATACAATCAAATGGTCTGTGCGGTGAAAGCGTTCTGCTGCGTTCTTACTAAAAACCTCTGCAAACTCCTAATATTGAGGAGGGAGTTCCGGTGTAGGCAAATCTCTGAGACAGGTGATGAAATGTTCTTGCTCCATCAGGTGAGTGGCTGCCCTAGCTCCTTTAACTTTACACTCAGTGATCTCTACAATGTTGAAACCCAAAGGATGCTGTTCCCTGGGCCAAGACTGCAGTGCGTCTGTGTCAAACCAATAACGGCACACAACATATAACCCCAAACAGCAAAGCAGTATAGGGTCAAAGGTTGTACATTCCACATGACCAAGAACCACGATGTCATACTATTTGAATGCCACCGGTTTGAGTAACAATGGAGTCGGACACTAATGTGAATCCAGCTATTGTTTTTACAGGCTGTGCTTTGCCCTTGTTTTGAGTAGGCATTCCTAAACAGGCAGCATACCAAAGATCCATGACATTTCCGGTCTCCCTGCAATCCTCAGTTCTCCATGGTCATGGCTTAACTCACTGAGCTACATGCCAATGGCATCCATGCAGGAGAAAGTTGGCATAGCCCTGATATCTGTGGGCCACAGTTAGAACCAATCGTTCAGAAAATGTATCATTAACACACTGTTCCACTTATCCAAGACAATGAGAAGCCCCTCCACAATTGGTTTAATGTATATATGTGTTTATTAAAATGTATATATGTACACAATGCAAAACGGCATGGGAGTGCTAATGCAAAATACTCACAAAACAGTACAAGCATTAAATATATGAAAACCAGAATAACCACGCTAAACCTATCTGCCGAACAATTGTGCCGGATTGATCAGAGCACAGTGCTTCCAATGAGCCACCTTGAGAATAGGAGAAGTGAGGCTTTCCTAATAGGTGCCGGTTTATGGTCTTAACAAAAGTTTGATGAAATTCCTTGGACCGTGTGGAAACAAGAAAGGAGCACCCATTGGCCTATTTAGCCTTTTTGCTGCCCCAGGTCCAACCTACAGCATGTGCTCTCCACTTTAAAATGCCCCTTGTCTAAGTAATGCCCATTCCCATCCCAGACTCCACCACATTTTATCTTAAAGACATAGAAAAACAAATATTGCACTGGAGGCGAGAGGGGTGGGACACTTTTCAACCCGTCACTTTTGATACTCTTCTCACCACTTTGCTGAGTTATTACTTTTTTTGTTTGGGCTATTAGGTGGTGCTTGCGTCACATATAAGCCAACATTATTACATTACAGATAGGGAGAAATGTTATATAAGGAGGGATACACAGTAGGTGTTTGATTATTTTGCCCACCCATTGACTGGCCATGGCCGTGCTAATCCTATGGCCATTCCCACCAAGTTCCTGCATCTCCCTGCCCAAAATACCTACACATGTGACCTCTTTAAGCTTGCTATAATCTAGCCATACCATCAAACTGTGCACTTGAAGTGCCTGCCAGTGTTTATTCAAAATATTCTGCTGAGAGTAAATGACTTCATTGAAGCAGTAAACCCTGCCACTGGCATAATAAAAATGTCTTAACAAGATCTGCCTTCAGCCACTCAATTTATAAGCATTATGCATGTCTTCACTGAAGAACTGTAAAATAAGCATTGGCAAAGAAACAGTTTTGGCTTGTGTATAAGTATTAGGCAATCACCAGGCACTGTTATCCAGACAGAGACCTCCACTCTCATTCCACAACTGGTGCTGCTGTCACTTTGGTGAAGAACTGTGAGGCAGTATGTTGTGCAGGAGCTCCATTTGAGCCAGTGCCTCCAAGCAGAATTACAGCAGAATTTCCGCAGGCTGGTGTCTGTTGACCTTGATGCACGTGCCCCCCCACACTTTATGATATCGACTTGGAGTTGTCATCACACTGTGTTGTATAGCCCATGTGGGGGCCTTAATTTGCCTCTGTCCCATTCTCCAACACACCCATGCGCTCAGTCTATAGAGTGTGAAGTATAGTATCAGAAATAGAATATGGAATCCTGCACTGCTAACTGATGAGAGTAAACTTTATGCACGCCTTGGACTTACTACATATGTAAATGCAGGTCTAACAAGTTTGGTGTGCCGCAAAGTTGCATTACTCGTTTGGACAGTGGATCACTAAACAATTGCGGTGGCGGGGCCGCCACATGCACCGACTGCCACTGCATCACTCAGTTGCGCACATGACTGAAAAACAGCCGGCACACAACTGTTCTTTGGCGCACACAGCCAAAATAAATTAGAGAGAACATTGGTGAATAGTACCTGATTATTGTTTAAAAAGGTCTAGTATTGCATCAGGGTCTTTAAATAGCTTTTTGACCGTTTCCTACCTTCAAGGCAAGCTTCATGTGAGTCAGCCCTGCCTAGGGAGACATGCTTTTCTGTCTGTTAGTTACAGAAGCTCCCTTGTGGTTTCTGGGTAGCCTAGTTGGGCAATCCATTTAGGACTAGGCCTTCTGCTGCAGACTGGACAGCCATCATGGATTCTAAAACTGACAGTGGGTCAGTCACTTTTCTGTCACCCTAGACCAGATGTCTGCAACCACTGGCTTGCCAGAGGTTTTGGGCTACGACTCCCATGATCTCTCACCATTGACAATGCTAGCTAGGACTAATGGAAGTTGCAGTCCAAAACATGAGAACAGCACACACTGAAGACACCTGCCCTGGACCACGTGCAAGACCAATTAGAATGGGGCCAAAAAAGATGACGAAATCTATTTTACATTATTTGTGCGAGTCACCACAGAGCTTCAAAATAAGAAATGGAGCAGTCATTTCAGATCTATGATGATTTCCTGATTATTCTTTGCCTAATTATTTTTGTCAAACTTTATTTGCTGATTTTTACCACTTGTTTACTGCAAAAAGTGGAGAGAACCCCTATGCACGCCCTTACCCCTCTCCTCTTCCCCTCTTGTACAAACCCCCATCTATATATTTGCGGTAAAAAAATACTCATAAAAAATGCAGCAAACAAAATTTGGGGCAAAGGTAATTTGGCAAAGGTGGGTGATGGTGTAATTTCACAGTTTTTTCTAATCTAGTTACAAGTTGGGATCTGTTGGTGTTGGTTCACGCAGACCGGCTCAGAATCACTCTGTAGTTTTGATATAACAAATACTACAAAATGAATTGTCACTGTGTACTAAAACACATAGTAATTCACTTTTCCTTTTTTAGTGATAAAATTCATGTTTTGTGACTTCCACCAAACTGAGAAAAAAAAAATAGAATTTTAAATGAACCAGAGAGTTTGTAATTGAATGTTAATCTAGATGGCGGGCTCACCTTTCCATTAAACCCGTAGCCTTTCAGTTACCAATTTCTATTTCATTCATGAAGGACGGTGTGATGCGACTATGGGCTGAACATCGCATCAGGGAAACGCTTCTGTGAATGCTGGAAGATAGCAAGCACCATTGCATGTCACTTCCTTTAAGGGTTTTGGCTCATAGGAGCCTTTTTAGCGACATCTACTGGAGCAAAAACTATTGCCATGAATAGTGGTAGATGGCAATGTGCATGACTACGTTCCATGTGATTACATCAAAAACAATTCAACGAATACGATTTCATAGAATTTTTTCTTTTCTTTAATTCAATTTGGCCGCAAATATTAGCGTGACCCCCGAATCCCCCACTTCTCCTTATCTTTATTATCACGATTTACCACCCCCACATATATTTTTGCCAGATTTGATTTTAAAAAGTGTTGAATTCGTATTTGACGAATTCTTCCATGGTGTAACCTCCTTACCCCTAAGACTACACACCGGCCTTAGTGATCTGTCACTATTCCATCCTTCTCTCTGTTTCTGGCATGTTGATTTGCTGAAAAGTGAGCCTTCTGTGTGTGCCTCAATTGCAGGTAGATACTTCTTTGGCATGCCCTCTCAGTGTGGCTCAATTATTTGAGGGTTGGGAGGGGGGGTCAGAGAGGAGTGGCCATGGCTGAGGTGGTGCCCTATTACAGTCAAGTTCTTGTTTAATGTCATTTAGTGCCATCTCACAGTCACAAGGAATAGCGGCGGCCTCTACTAACGCGCTCTAGACTCAGCCTTAACACCGCGCAGGTTCAGTGCTTATCAACAGCAGCTCACTTTGAATCATTTTCCATTTTTTATATTTTTGCTGTGCAAATAGGTACAAACAGGTATTCACGAAATGGGTAAGATATTTAGGTCAATCATAATATTCAGTGTGGTTCGCATATAAATTAGACAAAGGGCCTCATTACGAGTCTGGCGGTAACCCTGTCGGTGTTTCTGGCAGGTTGCCGCCAGACTCACAACATTTGACCGGCACCAAGCTTCACGGTGCCACCGGGACATTACAAGTCTCGGCGGACAAGGAAGCTGGGTGCCATTAAATGTTAGTCCTCATTCACGTGGACTCCCATAGGACTGTTACTAACAGTGCCGATGCTTCCGTGATGAGTCTGCCTACCAGGGCCGCTGTGCCCAGCAGGGTCAGACCTGTCGGTCGCAGCGGCCCCAGCAGGCAGACTCTGAGTGTGGCGGTCCGGAAACAAGGGTGCCAGTGAACTTATCAGCACCCTTGTTTCCGGACCACCACACTCATAATGAGGCCCAAAGAGACGTTATACAGGATACTAACACCCCCTTAGACACCCAATAAGTGAAGCAATGTCACATCTATTTAAGTGACACATTAGAAAGGCACAAGAGAAAACGAGACAGGGATAACTATCAAATCTTAAAAGTATGACCTTTTTAAAATGATTGCAGCAAACTTCTTCACAGAGGACATCTATTAATCCAAGTATCAGTCATCAAAGTTGGCCAAGATTTGTTCATAAAGTGCTCAGTTTTTGCAATGGTTATAATACATTTGTTCGTACTTTGAGAGTAAGGACATGTCAACAACACAGTCATCTATTTTGGAGCCAAAGTGCCAGATAAGGTTTGGAACTGGGATTAAAATGGTTTTTATTGAGTAAAAATGTGAGTCTATTTCCTGAATAAAGCATTATATAAGAGAGAAAAAAATATGCTTTAAATGGAAAACGGAAATGTTTTTGTAATAATGGTTTCTTTGCACCTAATTATTCATGCACCTTAAAAGGTACCGGCTCATGTCTTCTGATCCAGCAGTTATACTTGCAGTTTCTTCCTGTGGTACTACGTGAACTACTGGTCCAAACATGTCCATGGAGCTGTGCGGGTGAAAACAGGGGCACCGTTTTTTGTTGTTTTTGTACTCCGTTTTTTATTTTTGGGTGATATTTTCCTGTTTTTAGGGAGTAAAGGTGGCCAATACACAGCTCTTTTTGGTCAGTATGAAAGCTCTAGATATCCACTTTTGCAAACAAGACCTTCCGCCAGAGGCCATTTAGCCGTTAGAGAAGTCTTAGGTGGCAAACATGCCATGCTCAGGGGGGGGGGGTGTAGCCTTCAGACCTCGGCCTGTGACCTAGGGTGGGGACCTCACATGGGTGGGTATCAGGCCTCCAGGGACTGGCCATGGCTGCATAGGGGAGTAAGAAGAGCAATGCAGATCTCTGGATCGTTCCGCGAGGAAGACCATGCCACAGTCTTTCATGGTCAACTCTTGGGCATGCACCCGGCACTAATATATCCAAATAAATCTGTTTAGCTGAGTTCAGGTACAGTGCTGGTTGTCTAATTTAGTTTCTTTGCAGACATGTTCCATATGGTAAGGGGACAAGACTCTGACATCATCAGGAAAAGGGAGGGCACTTTGACGTACGCTCGAAATGGATCGGGGAAAAGGCCTTTGCCCCTTCACAGGCGGGATGACCACTCTTGTCAATCATCATATCAAGGTGATGAAGAAGCCTTCTGATAGGTCCTAGATGCCAGTTCTGAGAGATGCCTGCGAGGAAATTGCCATTGGACAGAACCCTTGCATAAGTGCTGCATTTTCCCTAGAGGAAGGCACCCAATTCCGCTGCAATCAGAAAGGTGGCCTAGATCCCTTTCCTGCTAACTGAGCTACCAGCACCATTACATCAACTAATGTAGAAGGGCCAGTAAGACACTGCCCTAAGTGTGCTATGTTAGTGCAAGTTGTCCATTTCCTGTACTTGTGTGTTGCCTTTTGCTTGTAACCCAAAGAGATGTCCCCTTTTCTGTTATTTTCTTAATGCTCCACAGAGAGGATCAAGCAAAAGCTTGGTGAGAGCGTTCAGCCTACCCGGAGAGGACAGTCATCCACCCTGGTGGAAGGACCAGCCGCTCACTCTGATCAAGTGTCCAGTGAGGGTGGCTGTACTGTGGAATGGTAGTTGCAAGGGGGGTTGTATATGAATTGACCGAATCACAATTGACCAAATCACAATTGACCTGCACAACTGGCCGGATTTTAAAGGTCAATTAGTACATATATGCAGGGGAGAAACCCCCCGCAACCTCCTACCGAATCCAAAAAACCCTGCAACCCCACACCCAAAACCCTTGTATTATTTATCATACAAAACCAACTCAATATATATATATATCAAAAAAATAAATAAAAGGTAAATTGTGTAAAAGGTCAATTAGGACCATTACAATTCGACCAATAAGGTCATTTGGTCAATTGTGCTCTGTCAATTTGGGTAATACCGCAAGGGGGCGCCCATAGTGGAATTTGGGAGGATATTTTCTTTATCCTTCAAGGTTGGCAAAGCAAAGGCAGAGGTTACCCCCTGGCAGTGTTCCCCAGCTCTGCAAGGCACCCTCCCTGCCATCAGGGAGCTGCACGTTCCAGAGGCACAGCAGCAGTCGAGAGCACAGAAAGCTACCAACAGGCACTGTCTTCACCGCATTGTATGTACCTCCATTTGTGCAAGGAAGCAGGCACCCGCTACATGGCTTGGTAGTGCACGCCCGGGTATTGCGGAGAACATGTATTATCAAATTGAGTTGAAACTAAGGTCGGTGTTTCTTCTGCACCAAACATATTGCCCTGAAGAAGCGCTAGTTGTGACACACGCGTTGGCAAGACATTGGCCAGTTTTTCACATACACGTGTATTGATTTTTGGATTAATATTTTAGTAAACTATCAAAATCATTTTTCAGCATAATATAATAGTTATTGTATTTTTATGAACTATGCCACCCTATCTCCTTGAATGCACCTGTGTGACACAGCCCGTGTGTAGAACTGAGTGCGGACCAGTCTCCAGAAGCACTAAGCTGAGAAGCCAGGTTCACGGCTTGGGACCAGACGTTGACCAAGATGTCCTCAGTGTCCAAGGCTTGGCTGCCTGCATTGTCTTTGCCAGTGGTCTTCAGCCTCTCAAATGCTACCAGCTATTGTCCACCCACACACTTGCCACATCCCACAGTCATCCAGATATGGCAAGGCGTCCCCCCTGAACCGATTGGAGCACCAGTAGCTGCTGAAAGCTGGTTGGTGCCTGGAGCACGCTTCATTCACGCGCACCCTTAACCTCTTACAAAACCACAAAGGGAGTGGCGGCTCCCGCCTGTCTATAAGGGGGGACCTTGATGCAGGATGAGCAAGGTTAGCCGCTCATTCCCCATCCAGAGCTTGATAATCACCCAATACATGCGTAGTATAGACAGCAAGCTTTAAGAAGACCCCCACAGTGGGGGTCTCTCGTCTTAGAGCTTAAACACTGGAATCCCCTCTGTTGCCAATCCATGCACCGGGAGATACAAAGCAGCCGGAGAAGGCTTTGAACCTTCACTCGCTACATCCGGGTAAGATTGGCTGAGGGCCGCCTTCTATAAAACATGGACCCGGGGGACCCTACGTGGTGTTAGTCATCTCTACATAAGTTTTGAAATCAAGAGGGACCTTGTTACAAGTCTGGCGGTCCGGAAATAAGGGTGCCGTTAGCAACGTACCAGCACCCTTTCCAGACCACCAGACTATGAGAATGCCTGCAGGGGGCACAGCCCCCTGCTGGCATGGTTGTCATGGAGCACTGGCACTGTTTGCAACGGTGCCGGTGCTTCCGTGTCCCCATTCCCATCGAGTCCTATGGGACTCCACTGGAATGGGGACTTACAGTTCCCACCGCCTGACATCCGGGCAGCCGGGACTTGTAATACCCTAGTGACACTGGGATATCACGCAGCGGAAACAGTGTTACGAGGTCAGCAGCAACCCAGTGGTAGCACCGGCGGGTTACCGCCGACCTCGTAATGAGGCCCCATGACTCCAATATAGCACAAAACGAGTAAAAGGAAGATCTTGTGAGCCATAGCTTACAGTCAGAAACAAGCATTGACAATGCCAATAGTTTTGTCTTTTGTGTACGATGGGACAGGCATTTGCTAGGTATTGCCTTTATCGTACTAACTGGCAGTTAATGGGAGCAGCTGCAAAATGGTGCGAGTACCTGGCCATGTAATACCAGTGCCGGGCAAATGCCTATAACATAACTATACAAAAGACAAAACTGTTGACTTTCCCAGTGCTTGTTTTAATAGGACTTCAGTGAAGGACAAGCAATCTGCTTCTAAATCAAGTGGCTGAAGGCGCACTTGAAGACATTTGTATTACACCAGTAGTGCATTCACGTGTCCAATTAAGCCGTTTACTCTCAGAAGACTGCTTTCAAATAACACTGGCAGGCTCTTGAAGCACAACGTTGATATTATTCCTTAATAAAGCTAGCACAAAATCCCAGGAGGATGTGTTTTTGGTGGAGGAGGGGCAGGAAATGGGTGTGAATGCCATAGGGATTCGAATGGCCATGGGCAGTCAAAGGGTGGGTAAATAACCAAACAAAACATACATGCTTTGAGTACTTCTTCATAACCCATCTCCCTCCTAGCTGCACTCCAATGCAATAATGTTGGCTTAAAGGTGGTGCCTTAGTGCCACATAATAGCCAAAACTAAAATGAGAATATCTTGCTTGTTGTACCATAAAGACTATGCACCAACAACCAGCCACTCCCCTACTTATAAGCCTGAGTAGAAACTCACAGTGTCAGCAGCTTGGACACTGACCAATTCCAAGAACGTTGATGGGATGGATGGGGGTAGACGAACGCTAAATACACTTCTTACTGCCTTTCGAACTCAAACCTAAGGCAAGAGGAAAAGTGGGCCACGTGGTAACCAATATACCTGAGCAACCATCTATTCGTGGAGCACGCGGAGGGGTCGTGCCGCCTATGACTCCCTAACCGGAAGTGCAGAGACATTCAATAGTGCCACCCAGGAGGCAATACTCATCTGGTATGCAGACAGGCAAGTCTTCCGTGTTTGTTGGGGATATCCAGGGATGTGATGATTGGCACTTGCTTTCAGGGTTTGCATAGGCCTGTGTGCACACCAGTGAAACCAACCCCGTAACCTGAATCCCCCGCCACAGTGTGAGAGGTTCTCAGAAACAAAACCAGATCCAGGGAAACCCATAGCAAGAGCAGAACAAATGAACAAAGGCTCCCAAATGCTAGAGACAATGATACATGTGTCTAGTGGGGACTGAGGAGCCAGGTATTGGAAATACAGTAGTGTCAATTACAGCTGTTCCAGCAGCCAATCAGTGCGATCCTCCTCCAAGATGGCTGAGGGCGCAATACCCCATGAGACCTCTGCAGATCCCAGCTTTCTATGCAGAAGCAAGTGCATGGCGAAAGGTGGGTGGGGCATGACCGAGAAGGCGCCGGTTGCAATGGTGGGTTCTTTTACGTGGAGTATCAAGGTGGATTTGAACCGCTCTTCTTGCCACTGTGGTAGTCACGGGCACGCCGAGGTATATGGGGAATGTGGTGGAGTTATTTGACTAAAACGAAATACAACTAGATTAAGTCTCATGTCCCCCATTAATGGGATTGATCCGTGAAACTCGACCAGAGTGCCTAGCAGGGTACTTGGCCATGAGGGACCACTACAGCAGGGTACCATGCGCCTCTGCAAGCACTGGTGTAATGGGAACTAGTGGCGCCATGTGCTGGCTTGTAAGGGTGCAGAGGTAGATGCCGGACACAAAGCTGGCATGCTTGTTAGCATAGACTTTTATTTAACAGAAAAATAAGGAAGAACTGGATCTGTCTCTGTAAGAGGGGCTGCCCTTCCTCAAATAAAATCAAGGCTGGTGTCAGAACATCCGTCAAAATCAAAGAGCCCACTGTCCTGTGTCCCAAACCTGTTTCTGTCCCTTACACTTTAAAAGAAAGCTATAGAATAGGTTACACTCTGATTCCAGAAGGGTGGCTCCCTCCTTCTAGATGGGTTTGGGCAGTTTGTCAATGATGGGGGGAATATCCTCCTTCCCTTGGCCTTCGCTAGGCTTTTCTGTATAGTTCCACACAGGGTGGTTTGGGGGGTTTCCTTCCCAAAGCCTTCTCAGACGATTCTTTATAGTTCAACAAAGGTGGAGGAAATCTGTCCCTTTCTCAGACTCTCCTTTAATAATCGTAATGATTTCTTGATTTTTACCAGTGGATGTATCTTTCCTCCAAAGGTCTTCTCTTGACTTTAGGATATTTCTCTTTCTCCACTGGTCTTCTTCTGACATTTGCCAAAGGATATCTTTCTCTCCCCCTTGTGTTCGCTTCTCGTCGTGTGGGTCCCAGACCCCCGTCTCAGGTTTATAGTGTCTCTTAATCAGGCCCGGTTCGCTATCCTGCCAGGCATTGCCTCGTAGTTACAATTCTCCATCCCACTCAACATTCAGGTCCCATACCCTTATCGCTCTTCTGGTTTCTCTGGGGTGCTTGCTCATCCAGTAAGTCTCTGTTTTGTTCCTCTGCTTGGTCCCACTGGGATGAGGAAGATGGGTCTGCACTTTCTCCCAACCACTGCCTCTAGAGGCTCACTGTACCTTACCGGTCCCCCTATGTATAGCTTTTAACTTGGTCTATCAGGGTTTCCCAGCCTTCAGGTGAGTATAGGCTCTCCTCTGCCTTTTCGGACGCCAACCTCCTTCTCCGGGTCTGTATTGAATTGAATTGATTGTTTATTTATATAGCACCTATACACAATGTGTTTCAAAGTGCTTCGAGGCAGGGAGGGAACAAGGGAGAATACAGTGACATTCTTACAAAATAGTGCAAGTGCTATGAAAAATGATGTGGAGGGGAGGCGATTGGGGTAGTGCCGGAATTTAACAAGTGGAGGGGGGGTCTAAGGGGATGGAGTAAAGGGAGAAGGAGATGAACAAAACAAGCGACTATCATACTAGGCCGACAACATTTCTGATAGTGCTGGAGGGGGAGGTGGAGGAGAAAACAAATAGGGGGGGGACAAACAACCTTGTACGTATAGCTATCATCAGCACTGCTTTAGTTAGGGCGGGTCCATCTTAAAGAAAAAATTAACTGTGAGTGGACAGTGGAAAACACCAGGGTCCGGATTTGTTGTGCCTGCATGTGTTGTTATCTTTGTAAAATATATTGAATGATAATCCTGTGATAATGAATGTGTATAATTGAACTGTTTTGTTCTTCTTTTAATGAATATGTGTGTTATTGCAGTACAAAATAATAAACAGTGGGTTTTTATGAGAAACTGAAGAACTCTGTTACTGCTCTAAAAATCTAAAGTTGGGAGTGTGACAGAATAGCCTTGACTATCGTTTGTTTTTGGGGCTATATTGTACCTGGACGTTCGGGGCTTACCGGGGACCCTCAGTAGACATACCGCTAATGCCAAGACAGAGTACTTTAGCCATGCCTGTTATTTATACCATATATTTGTATGTGCCAATTTGGAGCTTGGGATGAACATATGTCACTTTGAAGAACGACTGGCAAAAGGGACAATGTTACAGTATTCCCACAAAACTAAATCTAGTTTGGGAAGAGGAATCTATCTGTCTAACTACTTATTTATTTATTTACTTGGGGGTTTGTACACCACTGCAAACAGAGGGCATCACTTCAGAGAGTGGGCGAGGAGGAGCGTGTCCTCATGAAGGTGTTGGGAAGAAGGAAGACTAAGAGAGAGGGGTGCAGAGAAGGGGGTTCAACAATACAGAAAACCTGGTGGCCGCAGAACTCAGGCTCCAAGCGTGAGGAACCGCAGAAGTGCTGAAATGTAGTGTAGCAAAACGAGTCTGGTTGCCACCTGCGGCTGCATTGTCATAATGTGGGCGAAACTGACCTGTATTCTGCAGAGGAGAAGCACGTCAGCAGGATAAGGTCTTCAGGGCTGGACTGTCTGGGCATCGTCCGGAGACTGACATGTGGGGTACAAGAGACACCAGTAACAGGGACAGCTCTGACTGTGCAGTTCACTGTGTCTCTTTTAAAAAAAAATGTTTATTGTGGTATGGTCAATCAAAATTAACCTTACACAATCACCAAACAATACTTCAAAATGCAGATACATATTTCATCAATTTAGTATAAACAATATTATGAAAAATTAAACATGGCTAATACTTTCCAAAGATGAATAAAAGGGAAACCGGTATCCACCCATTTCCTCCCACTTAAAAATACTTAATAGAGAATAAAATCGTATGCGATCGTTAAGCAAATTATTTACATCACAATAAGCATTTCTAAAGTGCATAGTGATCAAGTGCAAAATATTTCTTATTAAAATAATGTTTACCAAAGCTTCAATTCATAGACTACTTATTACCATCCAAGTGAGATTAGACAATATGATATGATAGGTTATTTATAACGCGCTTAATACCCAGGGATTTGGACCTGGGGATCGAACCTGTGGTGCGCCATATCGTCTTGTTTCCAAGGCGAGCACGTTGCCCCTGAGCTATCCTCCCAAAACTATGATTAAAACATGTCAACACTGCAATTCTTAAAAATGTCTCATGCCCAGACACAAGTCTGTCCCAGAATTCCCCAGGAGATAGCCACTGATGACTGTACACAAATCAATTCAGCTATGTAATGCAGGCCACTGGATCAGTAGATGGCCTCGAGACTGGGTAGTTTCATTGCTGTTACACAAACCACAGCCCTCAAATGGATCCTTCTCTTTTGAGCAGACACTGTGAATTTCACCTGTCAATATTCAATTCAGCCTAGACAGACAGTATAAATTGGGATCTCCAAAAGGAGTTTGACATTTTTTTAAATATAGGGGGCGGGTTCCCAGTGATTTAGCCCTTTTAGACATGGATTTGTAGAGTTCATAAGAGCACATTTTATCAGTCTACACGGAATAGCATTTTTTGCCAATATCGGATATTCTATTAGCACCTCTGTGGATTGCTAGCTATCATCCAGGATTGAGTCTGCATAATGCTTAACACTCCCCTATGTTGGTGTTTGGAATTATAATATAATAAAGCCCTGAATACCGAAGATATTTCTAAGCACATACTGGGATTCAAACCCGTGTTGCTCTGCATCAGCTTGTTTCCAATACGAGTGCGTTGCCCCTGAGCTATCCTCCCAGTCCCCGATCATAACTTGCCTTAGATCATAACTAGTCACTCGGGATTAGGCACTAGAATATTCCTATAAAAGAACACGATCATTCATTTCTACCAGCCCTTCAGGGACACTAAGCCCAGTTCATACCTCAAAGTGGCTATAGGTAAACAATCTGGTAGGTTTAAAGCTCCTTTGCATACCCGTGCTTCACTCTTATCCCAATCTATCTGTCTTATTTCCTGACCGTATAATAATGATGGAACCACTTTCCTGTTATAGAAATCAATGAGAGGCACCATTGTAAACCTACAGTATTTTGCTCTGGGCTGTGAATTGATCTGCCTTAGTCATCAATATGATTCATATGCAACCTTTGTTCGGTGTTGCGGTCAGCTCGAAACCCAAATATATGACATGTTCTACTGGCAGGATTTCTGAGTCATCAATTTTCCTAAGTAAGTTATACGTTTTTTTGCATTTCTAATAAAAACAAATAATCTCTGCTTTGCTTTCATTTATAACCAACTCATTCTCCTTAGTGTCATTTTTTATAGACAGGAAGAGACGTTGTAAGCCTATTTGAGTGTGATATAACAACACAACGTCATCTGCATAAGTTAGCCAAGCAACCGGAAGAGTATGAATTCTTAGGGGAGCAAAGGCTGACCCGGTGTCATGATTGTGGGGGTGGCGGGGAATCATGGGGGCCTTTGTGGTCGGAGCCACCAAGCACGGGCCAACAAGCCCTGGAGATGTAAAGTGCTTGGACCCCGGAACATCTAGAATACATTTCCCATGAATCTGCGGGCTGCTGCACTCGCATCATGCATCATTGGAATGCCAATTAGAGCCGCCCTTGCCAGGTGCTGGTAATTGTTTGCGGTGAGGCACGGGCAGGGCGGTGATGTGCTACTGATGCTCATAAGTACTTCATTGTATGCTCTGTCGAATGTGGTGTAATAAATCCTGTGATGTATTAGGATACTCAGTAAGACAGAAACAAACTACTTAAGGTCCTAACACGTGTGTATGAAGTCTCATGAGGTTAACAAGGACCTGGTCCACCCTGTGCAGCAACATGGAGTGGAAAGTCTCACATGACATATATTTAGTTAGTTTAGGAGTCAAGGGACATGTCAACTCAAGGATTCAAGTTGTGTGTTAGTTGCTTCATTTCCACTTCTTGTAATGTGGCTGAGTTTCGAAAATTCATGCAATCATTACATGTGCTCTTTGTAGTATGTCTTGTTTGTTGTGGTCTATCACATAGCAGTGAGATTCTGATACAGATGAAGAAGGTGTAGTACTCCATTCGGCTTCTGTGGTTAGGGTGGAGTTGTGTATCCTCCCTTAGGCTCGACACACGGGTATATATTCTCCCAAATCAGAAAGATAAAGGTTGAACAGGCAGAGGGCCAGGACAGAGCCATGTCTTGGTCCTCTATAAGTTTGAAATTTATTTGCTAAAGAACCCTCCCTGTTCAATTCTACCTGTAAGAATGTGTCTTCTTGTAAATGATTCAACATCTCCAGCAGGGAATCCGGCAGCCCCGATTCTTTCAGTTTGGCCCAGAGTAAAGCTGTGTTTACTGTATCACTAGGCTGTGAGAAGTCAACTGCCGCTACATATACCGGCTGAGCTTCCTTACCTCAGGCTTTTTCTTGCACGCAATCCGTAATGAAGCCATTTAAGGTGGTACTCATACCTTTCCAGAAGCCAATCTGAAATTTCTGTAATCAACCTACAGAAAAGGAAGGAGGCAGAGATTTTATTTTCAGTGTCTAATAATGTGATTGGGCAGTAATTGCTTCGGTCACCTTATTTGTGAATCGGTATGATAGTAGATATTTTCCAAATCGGGGGACAAGACTTTAAAGATAAGATACTCACAAAGAGCTTATATAATATATTCACCCCATAAAAGAGCATCACTTTTCAATCTAAAATCACCTAGCCCATTAGAGCCAGGAGCACGTGAGTTTGAGGGTTTGTTTATAAGTAATTTGATATCCAAGATATCGAAGTTCAGAGCCCACTCAACTTCTGGTCTCCTTATTAAAACATCAGTATCTGATTGCCCACAAAGCTGCAGAAAAAGCAATCCACAATTTCTTTCTATCACAGGATTGCATTGTAGTGATTCTTGACTATGAGCTCATTCATCTATGGTAGCTCAGAAATTCAGTGAATATTTAGAAAATACAACATACAAAATTTGTTTAGCCTCATTCTGTAATTGGACAGAGTGATATGGCTTTTGCCAGTTCTTATATGTGTTTAAATTTCCTAACTTTCATCTAATAATCCCTGACCTCACCTCTAGATTTAGCCAAGAGCCGCAGTTCCCGTTTTAAGATTTTTTGTTTTAATTCTGTATGACAGGGTCATAAGTATGTCTAATTAATGTACCACCTTTCACAGGTGGTCTATAGGATTTGTCATTTTCCACCAGAAAACAAAGAAAATATGTATGGTTTGATACAAGAGGCTTTAGTCTCTAATGAAGAACTTTGAAAAGGGGATATAACTTGTTTATTACACTTCTGAACACAGCTGACCTTCCTGGTCCGAATATGACCCTTATGACAGATTAACAAATCATTACTTCCAGGTAATAAAACGTCTTCATGTTCTTAATTAGTAACTGCCAACATTAGGCTTTGATCACTTAAATTCGTTTCCATTATATTAAAGGAGAGGTATATCTCACACAAGAAAGGGGAAGAGTCATATGATCAATAGGTGAACTTTTTAAACCCCTCTTCCAGGTTGATTTTGCTGGGATATCGCCTCGCACGATGCCATTCAGGATTCTTAAATTCCATGCTTCAAAGGATATTCCCCACTGTTTCCGCTGTTCATTACTGTGGCCATAAGCCCCGAGCCGGCGGGCCATTCCCACCTAAGGTAACGGAGGCCCCAGGGGCATTGCTATTAGGCGGTAATGGCCCGCCAGCGAGGGGCTTATTGCTATTAGTATTCCACTTTCTTTAGCCCCGGATACTAATGGCGTTGTTACTTTTTTCAATCATCTTTTGTTTTGCTGGTTGAAAAAAGCGGCGCTCCAGTACACGTTTGTTCTAGAAAGACTAGAACGCGCCTACTGCTTCATTACTATGGATCAACAAGGTGCTATTTTGGGCCCAGTTGATCCATAATAATAGATGGAGAGGTGAGTGAGGAAGCTTCACTCGACCCGACACACGATGCACGCAAATGCGTACACAGGATTACACTGTGGTATGGCTCAGAATCGAGGCAATCCACATTAAGTGTATCCCGTGGCATCAACGTGCTGGGTACTAATTTGCTTTTTAACACTTTGTTTTCTGGGTGCAGGTGCATACAACCTAGACTGAGGTGGAACACAAACTGTGTTAAGATCTCCGGCCAATAAGTTATTTTGCTCTCCGGTCATGAATCTACTACAAACGGTGGTAATCCTCACCAAACATGTGCCGAGATTGGACACTACAGGATTCCAATAAAGAATTAAAAACAGTATAAGGTTAAGGAGCAACTTATGTTTTAAAGAAATGTATGCAGCCAACAATCCATATATGGAATCGTCAACAAACTCACATTTTTCTAAAATTGCATTTTTAACAGCAATTAACAAGCCACCAGATGTGCGATCCCCTTTCTGGGGACTAGCCAATTGCTGAACTGTAGTATACTAATCAATGAAAATCCGGGAGGTCAGCCACAACTCTTGAAACATAATACTGTGTAATCCATATGTTTTTATATCTTCAATAGCACAAAAAAAATATCAAACCCCTCGTGTTCCAGCTTAGAATAGCGAAGTTATTAAACTCCATTTCTCTGTTAAAGACCCGCGCCTCGATCTCTCAGCTTTCGAAATTCGCCAACAAGGTTTTTTTGGGACCAGCACCAATCATCTAGGTGGTGCTACTCGTCCCTTTGCAGGGAGTTCACTATATGGACATTATGAGAAACTGTAGGGCCACTTAAACAGGTTATTTTCAATGACCCCCCGTGCCACTGCTTGGCTCCGCTTGTCATGATCGCTTGAATTATTTCTTTGAGGTTCTAAGGGATATGGAGTAAAATTGTATCCCATTTGCTGCAATGATTCTCTCCTCAGGGTTGGATTGAACCCTTGGCCATTCGGCCCGTGGCTGGGCTGAAATCGTCCCTGCAAAGTGAGGGCCGGTTTCTGGCCATGCCTGGGCCGGTTTGGACAAAAAAGAAATGTTGAGAAAAAAGTAAATGTTGAAAATAAATATATACATTTTTGGAAAATAAAATACCTGCAAAGGCATAATTCATCAAAGCAAGGCAACATGATTTATTTGCATGCATGATGTGTGCATCATAAATGATGATGCATGCAAAGTTGAGGGGCCGCGGCTGCGGCCGGGTCGGCAGCTGTCACCGTGCCACCACTCCAGGGGGCACGGTGCCCCCTGGAGTTGCTGTGCTGTTGTATTAGTGATAAATATGTATTAGTGATATTAGTGATAAACAACCAATTTTAGACTAGAATAAGCATCCATTTCAGACTGTGTATTTTGCCTTTCGCAAGTTGCAGTAATAGCGTTTTTTTTCTGCCGTTGTCTCTGTTACAATCATCACAAGACATTCCATCTCTGTGTCCTCGGTCACTTGACAAAATCCTTGTGCCTAAAAGCTTCTGTACAGTATAGAAATACTTGACCATAGCACATCAAGTGGCCATTGACTTCATTGTGCCACAATGAATGCTTTGTTGTAATGTGTCTATCTTTCTCATCTCCCTGGCATGCTGTTCAGGGTGTTTGTTTGCATGTATGAGGTAACGAGTGCTCAGAGTATGGGATGTCCTGTGAGTGCACTTATTTCCCTATTTTGCCAACCTCTGAAGCCTGAAAGTAGATGCATGCAGGCTTGACATGCGGCCAACTTTGCACCAGAACTGCAGATGAACATAACTGGTCTGCTGTTAAATCTCAGTTACCGGTTTAATGGTATCCACTACAGAATAATTGCTCATTTTACTATAGCCGATACGATAGCTCAGTGGGTTGAGTGCTCTCTGCTGCAATATGTGTGTGTGATCTGCAGGTTCAAATCCTAGCAAAGTCATCTCAGCCTTTAATCCTTCTTAGGTTGGTAAATGAGTACCAATACAGGTTGGGTGATATTGTACACATATTTGTTCTATAAAAAAGAGCTTAAGTTTAAGTGCTATGCAATAACATTATCATTTGGCCTTGGACGTCTGGTTGCATTCACAGTAATTTGACAATATGGATCTATACACACAGATATTAATGATACATATGGTGATCCATTCTTGTATGAAATGTATATCACATTATTGAAATCATAACCATATTTTTCGTAGTGTACTTAGGATCAATGCTATTTGATGCCACTTCCTGTTTTGTCAAGGAGTGAAAGGTCGTGTTTCATTGCTTCCCGGCATGTCACTTTAGGGTGGGGTCAAATGACATCACTTCTGGTGATGCCATCAGAGGTCAAGAATCGTGAGGCAAGGGGTGGGCCACTTTTTTGAGGTGAAGGGTGGTGCCACTTTTTTTTGGGTGTCCGGGCCTATTTCTTGTCCCAATCCGACCCTAGCCAAAAGTATCTGAACCACCAATTTTGACAAAATAGTAAGCTTAACAACATCAGTTCTCTGATCGTGTGCAAAGAAAACCTGGTCAATGTCTCTAGACTTCAGGAGACGCAGGCAGGGAACTAAGACTTCATGAAATAGTCTCAGCACATTAGATCAATTTAGCAACACCTGACTATCTGTGCGTCCAAGAAGTTTAAGCACCAGTTTCTGGAGAGTTTCCCGTTCCGAAGGGCCCCTGTTCTATGCATACTGTTGACTAGCTATTTGCCTTTTAACTGTGTTTGTGAACAGAGAAACGGAGTCAGAAAGCTTCTTAGCGGGGAAGTAAGACTCCGCCACTTTTGCATAATGGATTAGATTCGGCTTGCCATATACCCTCCATTATTTGCGACTCCGGATATTGTGTTGTGAAAGCCATTGACGACTTCACAGTTAAACTTGTGGCTCTACTGGAGGAGGGCAGCAACTTTGTATCCAAGTTATCTTGGGCTATTTGGGTCCATTCATCCCCCCCCCCATATTATGTGCCACTACTTGAGACTGATTGGTCTGCTGAGTGGGACAATTCTTTCTTAGTTCTATTGCGACACTTTCTATGGCCGCATCTGCCAATTCGTCCATTAAATGTAAATTCCGTGAGTATGTTCTCGAGCTTCCATTGGTTGCTTTCACTGTAGGGCCGATTTTTTGTATTTGTTGCCTTACATGAAATGGAAAAATTGGTGGCTGTATTTCTATTCAGAGGTGCGGGGCTTCAAGCTCGGCTTCCACGCCAAGTTCAAAACAGCAGAAAGCTGCCAACTGCAGTGACACTTTACAGGCACTTCGCGACCCCACCTCAGTCTTCACCATGGACTGAGACATCGGTCTTCACATTTTCCCAGGATTAGTAACAAACCTACCATCCTCTACAGCTTCCCCCTAGCCAGTTGGCACCCCTATCTCACCAGCATCACTGAATCTCTTGGCAACATAAGAAGACACAATACTACATCTGTGCGTGACCTTTGCACAAGATGTGACCAACATGTGTTTCAGGCTCTGGTCATATAATAATGATCTAAGAGAAGCTTTTTCAAGGATTTATATGCAAATAGCATGAACATGTTGAATTCCAGGCCTGATACAGATGAGTAAGGAATAATTCCCATTAGCAGGTGGGGGGGGGGGGGGAGGAGGGACGGGTGCCAAAGCCAATCAGCTTGCTTGGATCACGGGTAGATTCACATGATCCAAGACCAAACTGGACTGGTAGGATAGCCGCCTACTTGAACTAGCGGTGGGTTTCCATTTCATGGCGTCAAAGAAAATACGGCTCAAATTAACTCCAGATAGAAAACTCACACCATAGATGATGAAGGCAGATGCAACAGTACTCAGCATTAGTACCCGGCACGCACGGCGCAAAGGGAATACTGTGTGGTGATTGGCTCATTTGCGAGCCATACCACACGGTATTCCCAGTTACGCTGTGCGTGCCGGCTACTCTGTTCCCGGCGAGGGGCATGGCAGCCCCTCAGCCAATGAGGCTCGAAACAGGGCCATCCCCGCTCCGAGCCTCCCCACGGCTGAGAGGCTGCCTTCGCCCCCCGCCGGGGACTCGGGTAAGTCTTTTTTTTTATTCCCTCCCCCATCCCCGCTCTGCGCCTCCACACGGCTGGGGGCTTCCCTCGTCCCCCGCCGGGGAAGCAGGTACTTTTTTTTTTCCTTCTCCCGCCCTCCCAACCCCACTTACCTTTTTTTTTTAATCCTTTTTCGGGAGCGGACGCGCTGGGAACACAAGTGTTCCCAGCGCGTCCGCTCTCGATGGCCGCCATGGAAAGGGAAAACGGACTTCGTGTTCCCTTTCCATGGCGGCGGCCATTTTCTTGGTCGTATTTTTTTTTTCTGTCCTGAAACGTTTCGGAACAGAAAAAAAAAGCAATTAGTACCCCGGTCTAACGGGACGGGGTACCAATGGCAATAAGACCCTCGGCGGCGGGCCAATACCGCCCCCGGTAATGCCCGGGGCTTCGCTATAACTATGGCCCCGGGCATTACCTGGGGCGGTATTGGCCCGCCGCCTCGGGTCTTATTGCCACAATAAATCTGTATTACAGCGCTTTGCAATGTTTAAGCAAAACCCAGAATAAATAATTTCATGAGTTGATTAGGATGTGTATTTCTGAAGGGACAGAGGAACAGATGAGGAAGGCTGGTGTTGGTCTTATGCCCTCAACCCCCGACCTGAATAGACGACCTGGCCATGAACTGGTTCATTCCAGTGCAAACTACGCAAGAGTCACTGGAAGTTGCAAGCACAATTTGGAGAAGATTGAAGCTACCAACGACAAGGGGGGGGTCTTTAGATGCCCATTTGCTAATCAGCAGCTTGAAAGGGTAGGGGTAGGGGGTCCAAAGAGGCTGCCCAATTGGATCTCAATGGAAAAACAAGGGAGCTCTTTGGAGTTAAAATGGTCCAGCCAGTCATTCCTTCAACCAGATATCACCCGCACCATCCCAAAAAGAGCAAGATAGAAATAGTGATGTCGCTCACCCCTGCGAAAAGTGGGGCATGAATCCTGCAGTGGTCCAGATTCTCGCACTGTAATGCAGGTGCATCAGTGCAATACACAAGCACTGATACTACAATATCAGCAATGGGATCAATAGAGGGGCTCAAAAGGAACCACGTGTCCCCAGCTCTGCCCTGCATTGGCAAAGACAATAGGGGACAGTGGAAAAGACTAAGTATTCCCATCGGATATTGGGCCTGGTTTAGCAAAGACAAAAAGCAAAGAATGGGAAGGGCTAAGAAGTCCCATTGCATAATTACTTTGGAACTGTAGAGACATAAGGTAACAGGTCCAAAAGTCAATGGGGGTCATTACAGGTTTGCCGGTCCGGGAACTACGGTACCGTTAAGCTTGCCGGTACCATAGTTCCTGGACCGGCAAACTAAGAGTTCTGCTTGCGGGTGCCATTAGAGACACAAGGTCTGACCTGGCGACCGTACCGGGACCCGCAAGCAGACCATGTCAGATAAACCGGCACCATTCCGAATGGTGCCGGTGCATCTGACCTCCCCATTCCCATTGAGCCCCATGGGGCTCAAATGGGAATGGGTAGCATTCCATTCCGGTGCCCGTGAATGGGCAATTAACAGTTCTGGCAGGGCCATAATGACCCAGTAATTGTCGTTCGCGGATGCTGTAAAATATTGCAAGTTTGGTAGCAGCCTGCCGGTTTTACCGGCAGGGCTACCGCCAAACTTGTATTGAGGCCCAATGTGTTCCAAACATACCTGTCATCCATTAGCAAAGACAAGAGAGCAATGGAAGAGCTGTGAAATGACTTCTGCACCGCAGGAGTAGAAGGACGAATAGTGGCAAAACTTCCTATTCCGCCCTTATGCTTCTACAAAGCAGGAGTGATCCCATTTTACAGGCACAGCCCAGAGATATACCTCCTCCGCCCTTTCTCGTATATTCTCTCAAGAGGGATGGGAATGAGAAACAATAGCAACCCAAACTGCAACAGTCCAAATTAAAGGAATGTCCATTCAAAGTTCTATAAAAAAATATATATATTTTAAATAAACACACACAATAAAAACCCGACCCTCTGGGAAGAACACAGAATATGCAAAGATAGAAAGATGTGGCATTCTGGGTAATGAAATAAGGAGAGGAAAGCAATAAATAACCACAATGTGATATGATCTTGGCAAATGGTTTAAGGCTGCCCTAACCAGTCTCTAAGCCCCAGAGATGGACGAAGGGGGCACTTAGCCGACCATTATATCTCACATTGTTCTTGGTAGTTTGACAATTGCGAACCAGGCTTCTATGTGCCGTTTGTGTGGTTTGAATCAGGTTCAAATGCAGCAATCGCATTGTTCCAGGTACAAAGTGGCTCTCGAGTCAGGGTTCGAGCAGAAATTCGCTTTGGTTTGAAGCAGTGCAGATCTTTAGGGCCACCAGGGTTTGTTCAACAGTCAGTTTGTTAGTGAAGATGTTGGCGAATGGCTGTGCAATTTCGAGTCAGGCAGTTCGATGCAGGGTTCCAAGGCCTTGGCTCGATGAGGCCTGCAGGGTCAGTTCGACTGTCCATATGGATAATCAACAAAGATGCTGACGGTTCAAAAGTGGTGGGTGCAGCAATGAGCTTCAAGTTTGAGCAGA